>NC_059405.1:1750000-2372674 GCF_905220565.1 Melitaea cinxia | reverse complement strand
TGTTTAACTTTTTCTTCTTCTTCTTCTTTCAATAGTGCCAAATGAGCGTTTAACTTTTTCAATAGCGGAGAATGTTATAAAAACATAAGATAAAGAAATAGAAATAAGGTTTAGTATCATAATGATCATAATGTAAAAACTTATAAAAAGGGGAAAGACTTATAAAAAGGGGAACAAATTTAAATACAATATATCGTTCCGGGATTTTAATGAAGCGATGATTTTCATTTTTATTTCTTTTGAATGGGACATTTACAATGGAAGACATACTTATTCTTCTACACTCCATACTCATACCTATATTATATCAATTAAACATTTTCAATTAAGAGTAAATAACTAATTAGTAAACGCTTCACACTCAACGGCCCCCAGTAGGATTATCTCCTTTGTCGGGGGTCCGGAAACACAATACACAATTTATATTCAATATATTATTAAGATAATGTGTTATAATATTACAGTAAATTTGTTTATAGTTTAAATCTTATTATATTTTGCTGTTTATAAATATTTAATAGTAGTTTATGCAACTGTCATATAATGAAGGGTATTAAAACACGAGTGTGAGTTTATGAAACGAGCGCAGCGAGTTTCATAATAGTAACGAGTGTTTTAATACCCGTGTTATATGCAGTTGCATACACTACTTTATCTTCACTAATGCAATTAATCAAACAACAAGAGTAAAAGCTGACAATAGTTTATTTATAATAATTGTTCAAATTTTGGATGGTACAATTTTGAAAGTTAATGTTAATTATTGATCCAGCAGCTGTAGCGGTCGCGGGGCAAGCAGTAGAGCTCGTAGACGGAGTCGGAATAAGTTATTATATTCTTTTTCATATAATTTTCTAGATTTTTCTGGCAAAAGATTGTGAGCTAATTTTGTTGCCAATTCTAGAATATCCGGAGGCGTACAAATATCATCGTCGCTATCCATTTTTAACTCTTAATTTATTAAATTAAATTCACGCGTACGTGTATTGTCACAGTGATTTTGCCGCCATTAAAATCTAACCAATGAGAGCGCAGCTGCGCGCATGCGCGCGATGTTATAATGAGATTTTACGATATCGATGTGGATATTATACTATCATGTGAAATTGCTTAAATTGAGTGTTTTGTTGTCTGCGCTATAACAGTAGTAATTATAAGTCAAGTATTGGAAACATAAGTAGAATGTTACAACATTAGTGTAGATAAATATATTTTTTTGTTGTTAAAAGCTTAAAACCACTATAATCTGTGACTTAAAACTTTATCAATGACAGAGTTATGATATTTAGGTACAATTTTAGTTCTTATGTCTTTAGGCGTAAAGTCTATAATTATTTAAAATATATCTACCAATATATCGATGTGCTTCTGTTTCAGATTCTTTACTCTGTGATAAATCGATTTTATTTATGAATGCCATGCCGGTTCGATTGGAGTAAAAAAAAAAAACCAGAAAATTTAAATGTAATTAAAAACAAAATGATAGTTAACTTTTAATCAAAATGTCATTTACCATACTTTGCTCATTTGTGTTAACATTTTACGTTATAATATGGTTTTTTGACTCATTTTTCAAGGTAAGATAATTCGAATGTCGATGTGATTATGTTTACATTTCATTTGTTATGAAATATATATTTGTTTATAATTTCAGAGCTGTATGCACTATCCTTACTACGCTTTCTTGGAGGGGACCGGCTTAAAAGTAGGAATATTAAGTTTTTCTTGGACAACCACTGCATTTAACAGATTTATATACCGGTGGAGCAAGAATCTTACTAGAGTATTACGAAAATGGTTTAACGTGGGCTACATTTTTACAATAGGTCTATTTTTACCGTTCGCACTGTGGACTCTGCTCTCATTTATTTTTGAGCATTTTTATGACTCGATACAAATAAATAATGTGCTCGAGGTGAAGGCCATGTTACCTGGTGTTAACATACCTGCTTCGGATTTCTGGGTTTACTTCATAGCTATTGGCTGTAGCTCTATATTTCATGAGCTCGGTCATGCAGTTGCTGCATCTCAGGAAGACGTTCAATTAGTTGCTGTTGGCGTCTACGTCTTTGCCATAATACCTCTAGCGTTTGTACAATTAAATACAGAGCATCTCAACAGTCTCAGTATAACGAAAAGACTGAAAATATACTGTGCCGGAGTCTGGCACAATGTAACACTTGCATTTGTAGCTCTCCTTCTATTTTTCTCAGCACCAATTCTATTCAGTATTGCTTACCAAACAGATATTGGAGTCAGAGTAACGGAGCTCACAGATGATTCTCCGTTAAAAGATGTTAGGGGTTTAGAAGTTGGAGACACTGTGACATCTATTAATGATTGTCATATCAAGAATGCAAAAGATTGGTCATACTGTCTGCATGTAGCCCATGATCGTTTTGGTATTTGTACTAGTGCGGAATACATAGCACAGAATGATGAAATTATGATGGAGACAATAAAAGATAATGATGTTGTTGAATGTTGTCGAAAGAACGAATTGTACAGTTTTTGTTTTGAATACATGGAACCTAAAGCTGTCGTAGATTCAGTGCTGCCAGGACAATATTCCTGTTTAAAGCCTAGAGATATGGTAAAGGATAAACTAATAAAATGTACGGAACCTAATGGTTACACTTGTCCTAGAAATATGCACTGTTTGAAACCATCACTGAATAATCATACATACCTCATAATAATAGAAAGACAAGATAATAATGCAGTCCTTTATTTAGGTCTACCTTATGATGTACACAAAACAGTTTTCATTGATCAGTATTTCCCGAGAAGTGCAATAATTTCATTTTTCTCTCCATCTCAATTTGAGAAGCTTTTACGATACATATTTATATTTTCTTTAGGAATAGGATTTTTAAATGTACTACCTTGTTATGGTACAGACGGACATCATATTGCCAGAAGTATCATACAATGGCTAGCAAAATACTTCAATAAAAATGGTGATTTTATTACATTCTTTACCGTTTTTACTGTAGTTGTAGGAACTTGCATCACTGTTCCCATATTAATTTATTTATTTTATAAAGCAATATTTATTGATAAATATTAAACATTTTACTCGAAAATTAAACTTAATAGTATGATCACGTTTCAGCCTGTAACATATATTACATATTACACTCCTTCTCATGACCATTGGATTGGCTGACTGGAAGAGATCTCTTTAAAGGATAAGTACACCTTTGCCGTGAAAAATGCGTGTAATTTCCTGTTTATTCTTTTTTTAGTGCAATAAAGTATATATATATCCCACTGCTGGGCATAGGCCTCTTTGTCCATACAGGAGAAGGATTGGAGCTTAATCCACCACGCTGCTCCTTTGCAGGTTGGCGGATAACTTAATAGTAACAATAGTCTTATTATACTCGATAACTAGTGTTTAGTAACCAAATAATGCCGCTCTGGTAATAAATATAAAAAGTCAGATAAGAAGTCATGTGTATTTTATTATATGCATTATGTGTCAAATTGTGTAATTATAAGTTATGTTTAGTGTGAACTTATTTCTTTGACATAATATTATTGACATCAAAATTTCTCTTTTTGTTGTTTCTCTTGACAATTTGTAGATTTTTTATTGACATGTAATGTATATTATAAGTATTAAATACAGGTTTTGTAAATATATATTGACTAAATAGCTGTGTAAGTCTTAGGTAAGTTTTTTAATAAATCATGTTTTTTAATGAATTTGTTTTATATTCATTAATCTCAAATGAAAACAAAAAAGTGTATCAACATAACAAATTTATTGTAATCCTACACTTTTAAACATTTATACAAAATTTAAATTTATTAGTTTTAAACCATTTTTGACAATATCAACTGTCACTAAGCGCTAATGATTTCTGTAGATCTTTCAAAGATTTCCTTCCATAATACAACATTGATTTGATAGTTGTTTCATCGGTGTGATGTTTATTATTTCTGAAGTCAGTTCTTGCCCATTCTTTCATTTCCATTCGAGTTCTTTCATCGGACACTTTTCTTATTGTTCTAAATATGTCTCTGTACAATTTTAATACTTCTTGGCGTAAGAGAAACTGCAAGTGAGTGAAATATTATATTATATAAATTTCGTTACTTAGGTTTCATCCATAAAATAAATTTTGTCAATAGGTGGGAAGGCTTTGCTTACTTCAATAGATGACAATATCTTGACAATCAGTAAAATTTCGTGTGACGTATAGGTAAATGGATAGCCCCTAAACGAAAGTTTGTGTTCTTATTTTGATTTTATTATAAACTATAATGATTAATTACCTGTTTTAAATTTAAAGTAGATTTTGGCAATTTGGACGCCATTTCA
This sequence comes from Melitaea cinxia, assembly GCF_905220565.1. Taxonomy (NCBI): domain Eukaryota; kingdom Metazoa; phylum Arthropoda; class Insecta; order Lepidoptera; family Nymphalidae; genus Melitaea; species Melitaea cinxia. The sequence continues at coordinate 2,368,344 of NC_059405.1, read as the reverse complement.
ATTCTTTTTAAATATTGTAATTAAATACTTTTGGTATTAATAGCATTCATTATCATAAATTAGCAAAATAAATTATATTGGAGTCAGACTTCTTTAGAAAATTAACCTTTGTTTTGACTTATGACGTACGTTATGACAATCAGCTGTTTTTTACAGCGAGTGATCGGGGCTGCGTTCTACTAAGCGTCCGCAACGCCCACAGTGCCCATTCTGGGTGCGTTCCACCTAAGGCTCATAACGCCATCGATTACGACCGTATAAATTGCCGGTCCACTAACGTAAAAGACACCGCGGGTGTTGTGGGCGAATTTTATAAGTGGAACGCATATTTGGTCGCTGTCAAGTGTCAGGTGGCAGCTGTGTGGTCACAATATAGCGGCACGGTGAAAATATGCAGCTATGGGGCTTTGCTGTGGGGGTTGTGAATAAATATTTCACATGTATTGGAGTAATACTTAATTCAACATGGATTCCCGGGAATTTATCGTTGCGTTTTCTCAGAATCGAGATAACATTCACAATTTGACATTGCAATAATACAACACACTGCAATAATATATATATGTTTATGTATATATGGCGTTGGCGCAACGGTTACAGCCATGGATTGTACCTGTTGCGCTGTCGGTTGTGGGTTCGATCCCCGCACATGACAAACATTTGTATTGGCCATACAGGTGTTTACCGTGGTCTGGGTGTTTGTGCAGTCCTTGTGGGTCTCCCCACCGTGCCTCGAAGAGCACGCTAAGCCGTCGGTCCCGGTTGTTATCACGTACACCTGATAGCGATCGTTACTAATAGTAGGGAATATATCCGCCAACCCGCATTGGAGCAGCGTGGTGGATTAAGCTCTGATCCTTCTCCTACATGGAGAAAAAGGCCTATGCGCAGTAGTGGGATATTACAGGCTGAAGCGTATAAATAAATAAATATATATATATATATATATATAGCTTAGCTCGGAATATTTTGTAGGTAAATCGTGTTTTTTTGGAAATCATATTTAAATAAGAATCAATCTCTCGTCTAATATGAACTTCGGACAATGCATAGAATCCAAGGCAAAAACTGCTGATAAGAAACTTGGTATCCTCAATAAAGTAAGGCAGTACTTCACGCCGGAACAGCTTCTTACTCTGTACCAAGCACAAGTTCGATCGAGTATGGAGTACTGCAGCCACTTATGGGATGGCTCTGCCAAGTACCAGCTTGCTGCTTTGGATTCTGTGGATCGACGCGCCAGGAGACTAATCGGTGACGAACCACTGGTTAATTCTAGACTACAAAGTCTAGAACATCGGCCCAAAGTTGCCTGTCTGTCTGTATAATTACATATTTAAAAAATATGAATAATATTTTTATAACGACAATAATGAAAAACTATAAACATATAAAAATCAAAAAAAAAAAAAAAATAATAACAATAATAATTGTGTTTGCAGGCAAACGAAGAAAAACCGACTTCAATTATATCGACAAGTAATACAATGTTGGTAGACGAAAAAATAGTCAAGTAAATACGCATTATCAAAGATTACTCCAAAAGTTGTAATCAGATCTCGATGAAATTTAAATGTGACCACATGATAAGCATCGACTTATTAATCGGCTGATTAAATTAAAAACTATTAAAATCGGTACACCCAGTAAAAAGTTATGCGGATTTTGAAAGAAAGAAAGAAAGAAAGAAAGAAAGACATTTATTTGAGACACATACACTGCTTACAGACATACAACAAACACAATGAGAGCACAAATACATTAAAAAAGTAAAAAGAAAAAAAAAAGTCAAAATTAAGTAAAAATGTAACTAAAAATTTAAATATTTGATTTAAAATAAGAAAAGTAAAATTTTATCAAATAAAAAAAAAATTAAAATAAAAAATAAAGCGAAAAGGGTAATAATAAAAAAAAAGCATCAAAATTCATCTACCAAAGTTATTTACACCTGTACAGCAGTGCACCGTCACAAAAAGGATGGCCACTCAGCACTTGTGGAAATACGGGGACCATAGTAAGACCCCTAAATTTCACACGCTGATTTTCGGTAGCCACCTCGGGTACCATGCGAACGACAGCGGCAGCAACCAATAAATAGCATCCAATAATTCAGCAAGACCATACGTAGTAACCAAACAACACCAAATATTATAAATTACACATATAATAAATATACATCTATACATAGATACACATATAGATAGATACATCATGTACACCCACATACACATTACACATCACACACTAAACATCCCTTCCCATTTTCGAGAGTTTCCCTCGATTTCTCTAGGATCCCATCATCAGATCCTGGTTTCCTTATCATGGCACCAAAATAGGGATATCTCCTTTCCTATAAACGACGGGGTTATCCCCGAACATACATAAATATATGTATATATACGGTCGAATTGAGTAACCCCCTCCTTTTTTCGAAGTCGGGTAAAAAATCATAAAGATAAAATATGAATAGTATTTTTCGATTTTACCGATATAATAATAAAAAATAATAAATAAATATCTTACATTCACACACGGTCGTCTATTCCTATGGTAAGCAACTTAATGCTTGTGTTACAGGTAACAGCCGACTCTTATAACAATTTTTTTTATAAATATACATAGAAATAATACATATATAAATACAAACACTACATCCAGACTCAGGTGGGAATCGAACCCGCAACCCGCGGAATAGAAAACAAGGCCATTACAAACTGCGCCAACGGACTAGTCAAAAACATGTCAAAAATAAGAACTGGCTATTTAAATAAAGAATAACGAGTGCAATTAGAAAAAAACGGAAAAATAATAATCGATCTGGAAATCTAAGGACTTGAACCGTGGTCTTTTCGGTCGACCGCGATCGGCCCATATCCCATCTGAGCTATTACAACTTATTGACGATTGCTCGTTTAATAGTATAAGATATAAAACCATTAAAATATATAAAACTTATTCAAAATGATCTCCATTGGCCGCAATACAGTCCTTTAAACGTTGCGGCCAGTTTCTTAACTAACTCTTGTTCGATATAATTAAGTGTCAACTTAAAAAAAGTTCATCATTACAGCCTATACAGTCCACTGCTGGACATAGGCCTCCACAAGTTTACGCCAAAAATAACGTGAACTCATGTGTTTTGCCCATAGTCACCACGCTGGGTAGGCGGGTTGGTGACCGCAGTACTGGCTTTGTCGCACCGAAGACGCTGCTGCCCGTCTTCGGCCTGTATATTTCAAAGCCAGCAGTTGGATGGTTATCCCGCCATCGGTCGGCTTCTTAAGTTCCAAGGTGGTTGTGGAACCTTGTTATCCCTTAGTTGCCTTTTACGACACCCACGGGAAGAGAGAGGGTGGCTAAATTCTTTAGTGCCATAGCCACACAGCAAAAAATTTGAAAATGATTAAAACTAAAAAGAAAAAAAGTTTTTTGTTTCAGTATTATCATGCCGTTTCGTAATCATTATGATGAGCCCTTTTAATTTAATAGCCTATGTTGCAGTATCCAAAAAAATATTTTTTGTTGATTTCTTTAACGTTATTTACATACTTAGGTTATCAAGATAAATCTAACGATATCTTAATAAATTTTATAAATCCGTTAAGCAGTTTGGAAGATATGAGGCAATAAAGAATATTTGGCTAAATATTAAGAGCCATTTCACAATTTTACGCTCTGCAAGTTTAGGTAAATTTGGTCGCATCGCGCGAGTCTTACGAGCCGCGCGATTTTGTGCTAGTAAGTATAGTGTGACAACCCAAAGACCATCTTGATAATTTTCTGATGTATAATAAAAATTATAACTATGGTATAAAATGTTTTTTACATAATTAATTTGTTAAAAATTTCAAGTATGTTATATAACAACAGTCAATAAATTTAAAATAAAAATAAAAAATCAATTTTATGAAACAAATTTTTTAAAATTGATTTATTTTTTTCAGTTTACGAATGAATCTAATATTTACGATATGAATAAAATAGCATTTTATGACATCGACACCGACAAACATATTAATTAACAAATAACAAGGCAAACAGATTGAAATGCCTATTTGTATTGATAATGTGAGAAAAGAAAATTAAATTATACATTTGTTTACAGAAATTATCATTATATTATTTTACAGTCATTTTCGTAATATGTTTATTTTATTTATATTTTATTATAAAAGTATCAAATGCGGTTTATCCGCTATAACAACAGGCGCTTGCCGCGTGTGAGCGAAAGAGACGGCTCCGCAGAATTTGGCGTGGACCTTACCTCTAAGAGCGCTAGCGCTCGACTGATTTACTGGGCTTGATGCGTGGTAATATATACTATCTTTTTATTATTTAATATAAAATGTATTAAAAATGATTACATCTTTTAATTATTTTTTTTGTATTTCTTAATGATGTAAGTTTACTTTGATGAAGATAGTTCGTTAAAATTTCTTAGTTTTCTAAGAAAAATATCGCTTTTAAAATTGTACTTATTTGGAAAATATTCGTAACTTTAAATTTTTTTTATCGTTTAATAGAGATACAAATGGAATAAAAATCTGCGATAGTGCGCAACAAAATTATATTCCACATATTATGATATTTTTAAAAAATAGTTTTTAACGTAGAGGTTATTGAAAAGTAAGACTTCAAAGTATACATTGCGACCGTTTACCCAGGGAGGAGGCTGATGAAAAGGTTAATAATTTTATACACATAATATAAATCAAAATTCTGATCCGACTATGGACTACAACAAAGGTTGCTTTATTATATTTCAAGAATATAAATTACATTATTGCATCCAACACTGAGATTAACGACGTCAAAATATTACAATTTAGCGGATTGTTACCGATTTTTGTGAAATGGCTCTTAATTAAGAATTATACTTGGAAGTCCAGTAATAATAAAAAATAAAACTTACTAATTATTTTTAATCAAAGTGACATCAAACTTTTCAATACAAAGTAGAACAAACAACTCCAACTCTTTTTTATTTTAAAATTAATTATACCAATAATTATACCATGTAACATTACATATCATGTTACATGACGGTACCGCTGAGAAACGACTTTCCTTACTTTTGTTACGCTAGCGCTGAATAAATGGGATGTCGTGTTACTTGAGAATACTTCCAGCTGACTTGACATTCTTGCTAACTACCCTCTACAAACATCCACCATTAGGACTAGAGTCCTGTGTCGTGGGTTCGAAAACATGAAATAATAACATATTCATACATTCAGAGTACAACACATAACTGCAAACTGTCATCGAAATTCGATCGAATTGGTGTTTTTGTAATAATAATAATAATAATAATACTTTTTATTTGCAACATCCACACAAATCAATATTACATATCCATTAAGCTAAACAATTAAATTATACGATAAAGATATCGCAAACCCGGTCTCAAGCTCGGCATATGCTGGCAGAGCTGTCAGCGCCGATCTTCCGCTTGAGCCGTCGGGTGACAACATGGTCGCACCAACACCACATACCATACAAAATCGGAATACAGAAAAAGAAACATGAAAATTAAATGGATATAATGAAGTATACAATGGGACTAATATATTATACGGCAAAGTGAAATGCTCTGGACACTGAAAGGAATTTCGTTCTTATTCCGATACCTTAGAGTACAATTTAGCTTTGTTTACATTTGAGTCCTAAAGTAAGTAATAAAAATATTCTTTCAACATAAATAACGCTTGCTAGGTAAAATAAATAATAGGGTACACCTCTAGGGTTGCAAACAATTGTACGGTTTGCTTGATGGTAAGCGGTTGTTGACGACCGCAGCTCTGATAACGGTGGGTGTGCCGTGTCGGCGGCGCCTAAACACCAACGGTCACCAGTTCAAATCCCGCTCAGATTGAATATTTGTGCTTATATAAATACGAGTATTTATTTCCGGTTTGGTTGTTAGTCCTTGTGAAACCTCGTGTCCTCGGAAAGCACGTAAAGCTGTCGGTCCCGGTTGTTATCATGTACACCTGATAGCGATCGTTACTCACAGTAGGAATACATCCGCCAGCCCGCATTGGAGCAGCGAGGTAGATTAAACTCTGATCCTTCTCCTACATGGGGAAAGAGGCATGTGCCCAGCAATAGTATATTATAGGCTGAAGCGAAATGACCAAGTCAAGTTTTCATGAATTAAAACATTAAATTAATCAAAATATATACGTGAAGCAAAAACACCTTAGGTACCCCTTTTTTACGAAAATTACGCGGACGGAGGAGTAAGAAACTTCGCAGACTTATAGTTTATGTAGAGAAGGCGTGCAGAATGCTTGTATTTTTGTTAAAATTATGCATCAAAAATACATTAAATCAATAAAAGGAACAATAATTGATAGCTTTGAGAGTTACTGTAAATATAATCTCTTCAAATTAAATATAAAAAAAATGCAGCGCCGTGACATTTACGAGGAAAAGGAGGAGGATACAATTTGACTACAAATTACAGAATATCGTTTTAGCCGTATCGTTTGAAATCACAGAATACCGTTTTAGCCAGAGTTTCTGAGATAAGAGATTTAGGTGTCCTCTTAGATCAAAAGTTAAGTTAAACTTATCATATTGATTATATAACATCCAAAGCTTATAAGATGCTTGGATTTATCCTAAGATCTACCAGAGTTTAAAAATTGCTTTACTCTTATTCTTCCTTTTAATTCTTACGTAAGGTCCTTTTTGGAATATGGATCTACAGTTTGGAACCCGACTTAATATAAAAAAAATCGAAAAAATCCAATATTTTTTTTTAAAACATTTGCGATTTAGAATTGCCAATTCCGACCATTCGAACAATAAAGTCCTGGCGAGTATCACCCCATTAAATGACCAATTATTGGAACGAAGTTCCGTACGGCAGGCTTGACATTTGGCTGGGCGAACGAACTGAAAAAAATGTGATACTAAAACCGTAAGAAAAATATATAACGGAAGTGACGTAATATCAGTCACACGACTGATTAATATGACGTTTGTAAAACTAAGATATTACTAGTAAACTTTTTTTTAAAATTATTTATGTAATTTTATACTGTCGAAAAAAATAAATAAAGACATCTTTTTTATTTCACATAATAGTTTGAATTATTATTATTATTATTATTTTGTTTAATTTATTTTATTTTACGGTATTTGTTATTTTCTAATATACTAAATTTCCTAAATACTTTTATGTACTTAATTAAAAACCAATCAACGAAATTAAACAAAAATCTAAGAACTAGAATATATATTATAAAATTCAACATATTTTTTTTCAAATTGTGTTGCTTTTATACTATCCGAAGGAACTTCGTTCCTACCTGGTGTCCCATGACACCACATACTTTTTCTTTACAAATTTGTCCATAGTCTTGTTGATTCTAAAAGTTATTTTAGTAAAATTTTATTTGGATGTCTTAACTCGAGAAATCAATCATTAATCTTCGTGCCCCGTTGTAAAAATGATTATGCCAAGAATGTGTTTTTGCTACGTGCCTGTAAGAACTATAATAAGCATTGTGAGAGTTTAGATATATTCAACATGAAAATTAGTAAATATAAGAATAGTTTACATGAATTGTTATTTAAGGAACAATTGTTTTAACTGTTTAATCACAGTGTTTTCTTTATGTTTTGATTTTGTTTTTATCATGGATTGTCAAGTGTTTGTTATAATTTTTTGTGGAAACTTGATTGGTTGTTATTTTTTCTTGTATTGTTTTTTAGAAGAGTGTTGTAATAATAGTTTCTTTCCCAAATAAAAAAAAAAAATCACACAATACCATGTATTTGAAACACACACATACACACGCGCGTATAATTATACTCTTTAGTTTATTATTATATAAGTATAATCACTGACATTTAAATTGAATAATGTCAAATTTCGGAAACACTGGGCTACTAGTAAAAATAAAATTTCATAAATTGAGTTATAACGTATCGAAGAAAATAATTACAATTAAGATATTATAGATTAAATAGCATCAAATTAAGATCAGATTTAAACATGAAAAACGAAAACAAATTTAATGGAAATTAAGTTAAAAAAGTCAGATCGTATTAAATCAACTTGCCATAAATTAAAATAACGTTTTAAGCCCATTTTCACCAATTTCAAACGTAATCATTAAATGCATATGCATTTCAATTTTCAGCCGCCGTCGCTCGTACCCAAGCTCCGCCCATTCACTTGAACAAGCGAGAGCGGGAAAGAGCTTTGGTCTGCGGCCGAGAGCTTTTAGCTCGTATTCGAAACTAAAAACTTACTTCAGACTTCAGTCGCGTGGGAAGCGCAACGCGAATAGGACGTGTTGGGAGATTTGTTGCACTTCTGATCGCATTGCAACTAAATGTTTACGCGAACTTAAAAGTTACACTAATGTTATATAAAAACTTTTATTATTAAAAAATAAATTATATGATATTATTTCAGTGTAATTAGTGAATATAAATTTTGAAAAAAATAATGGACAAAAGCACAACGAACCCACCTTCTCCGTCAAAGACTAAGGTGAAGAAGGAAAATGAAGAGGAGATTAAGGTAGGGACTAGAAACAGTATAAAAATTATTTAGTTGAATATTTTCGATGACATTGATGCTAATTTCCGCATGAGCATCATCGTGTTACAGCGTCGTTTCGTTGGCAAGCGGCCTGTTTCATCTCGTCTCGGAAACAGGAGACGGCGTGTCGTATTTATAAATTTGATCCTTTCGCCTGGGATCCGCGAGGGTCCCTACAAAGGCTCGACACCGAGCCGCGCCGAATAAATTATCAAGTATACAATTACAATATTAATTACATTTTGCGATACACAATAAAATGCGTGTAATATCACGTTTTCGAGGCCTTTTCCAGCCATTAAAGTGTGTAATGCGATATCTGAAGCGCGCTCGGATCGCTGTAACCGGACCCGCTGGATGTTTTGATAATAGATATAGGCGGCGCGCTTGTGTGCGTGCGTGCGGACACAAGCGGTCTGCCTGTGTGCGTGCGAGTAATTTTAGACGTTCCTTTGCTCAAAACGTAACACGAGACCGTCCCAGGCCGCAAGCCGACGTTACAATTTATTGTTTTCATCTGATTATTATCGCACTCGCCTATGGTAATATCGCGTAATACGGCTGCGAATCGTAGCGTGCATAATAATAAATAGACGGGACGCCCCCGCCGATTCGCGCTTTTATTTTGGCACCGCGGAAATAGTGACATGTCAATAACCCCATTTGCTATGTCCACGCGACGGTGACGTCACGGGCCAGGGCAACTTTTACAAGAAAGCGAGGTCAATTTAATTTATATATTCACGCGTCTAGCGCCCCAAATTACTGGGAATGTAATGGGTTTTTATTTTCGTGGTTTTCAACTAGGTGGAGGGCTAAATCTATGCTATCGCTTCTGACTAATATTTTACGAGCTGCGTAACATCTTTAGTTACACTTTTTCTAACAAAAATCCAGTTGTACCTAAATATAAATATGTAGGAAATTTTCAAAGTATATTAGCGACTTCAATGTCGGAACCAGCCAAGATAATTTATAGTTTTATATTAAAATAGAAATTAAGGATAGAATAACATTGTTCCTTGTCGACTGTGATTAGAGTATGGGTCTAACATTTTCAGCCTTGCTGTAAAAAATCCAAAATTTAAATAGCAAACATAAAAAAATATATATAAAGATAGTTTCGACAAGACTAGTTTTGTAATTTTTATCTTTATCAATGTTTTAAAATTTACAATATAAGTAGGTACGTCAGTTGATAAATTGTAACTAAAGAATTATTATGTACAGTGTTATGTACATGAATGTAATACTGTCGGAATTGCAATTTTTGACATCGGTTACAAAGTATATGTTTTTTTACATCATCATATTTTATAGGTACACAAAATATAATATCTATAGTTAAAATATCTAATGATAACATCTTTTTGAGAACGTTTTGGTGCAACAGTCACAGCACTGGTTTGTGGCTGTTGCGCTGGCGGTTGCGGGTTCGATCCCTGCACATGAAAAACATTTGTATTGGCCATATAGATGTTTGCCGTGGTCTGGGTGTTTAAACAGTCCTTGTTAGTCTCCCCACCATGACTTGGAGAGCATGTTAAGCCGTCGGTCCCGGTTGTTATCATGTATACCTGATAGCGATCGTTACTCATAGTAGGGAATATATCCGCTAACCCGCATTGGAGCAGCGTGGTGGATTAAACTCTGATCCTTCTCCTACGTGGGTACAGAGGCCTATGCCCAGCAGTATGATATAACATCTTTTTTTCACGTTTAAAAACATTTTACCAGATTTCATGAAAACTATATACAATGCGTTAAATCTGTTACGGGTGGAGTAAATTAATAAACTAATTAAAAGATTTTACACAAACTGAACATAACGACCTTATCAGCTACAAGCTTTTACCCGCGCCATCGCTCGCATTAAATTTTTTTAAATAAAGAGTATCCTATGTTACTTCTAATACCTCCAAGAATACGTGTACAAAGTTTCATGATGATCGGATAATTAGTTTTCGCGTCAAAGCGTAACAAACAAATTTAAATTCACATTTATAATATTAGTAGGGAAGTAGGGTTAGTAGGGATTATGTTCGTAATTAGATATTATAATTTTCATCACTTCCTCCATCAGTAGATTCTGAATTTTTGGTATAAAAAGTATGCAGTGTCCTAGTTCATCATATCAGTTTCAGAAATTGTATATATATAAAAAAAGTCTGATATATATAGTAGTTTATATTTTTATATAGTAAAATATAGTAGTTTTGACTTTGGTGTCGGCCAACCGTGCCTCGCGGTTAGGGGGCGTACATAAATTACGTGAGGTGTTTTTTAAATTTTTTGTCCCTCCCCCCCAGGTGAGATGTCGTGAGATTTTATTCAGCCTCCTCCCCCAACCCCCAATCTCACGTGAGATTTTTCAAAACGTGGGTTTCTTACGTTAACACGTTGGATTGTTATTGTAAAAAGAAAAAAAAAATGCTTCGTGCTTTTATTTACGACTAGTTAAGACTAGTAATCAGAGATAATCAACAAATCAGACAGTCAGTAGATGTATAACGTCGAGGTATGAATGAAATTATTTTCTTTCGAACGAATCAGTGAATGATATTAATCGTATTACGATTACGCTCTTAAGCATGTACAATCTGGATTAAATGGACCAAAATAGTATATTTTTTTTTTGTTTCAATTAGAGAAAATAATTGCGTGATATTTGCCGAGGCCCCCCCTCTCCAACTTAAAGATTAGATGAGATTTGACTCGACCCCCTTCTCCCCTTAAACATCTCACGTATTTTATGAACGCCCCCTTATATCCGCGAATTTTCGATCGCGTGGGAACGTTGGATTTAAAAGTAGCTTATGTATTATTCTAAATCTCAAGCCATCTACCTACCAAATATTATTACAATTATTTCAGTAGTTTTATGTCCATCTTTACAAATTCTCGCGTTTATAATAAGTACATATCAGTAAGATTATGTAGTACCCTCGACATAAAAACGTCGAAATGTCGTACGCAACTTGTCCTATTAGTTTTATTATAAGTATATATATCTATCATCATTATCATCATCATTACAGCCTATACAGTCCACTGCTGGACATAGGCCTCCACAAGTTCACGCCAAAAATAACGTGAACTCATGTGATTTGCCCATAGTCACCACGCTGGGCAGGCGGGTTGGTGACCGCAGTACGGGCTTTGTCGCACCGAAGACGCTGCTGCCCGTCTTCGGCCTGTGTATTTCAAAGCCAGCAGTTGGATGGTTATCCCCCCGCCATCGGTCGGCTTCTTAAGTTCCAAGGTGGTTGTGGAACCTTGTTATCCCTTAGTCGCCTCTTACGACACCCACGGGAAGAGAGAGGGTGGCTAAATTCTTTAGTGCCATAGCCACACAGCACTAACCAACTATATATAACTATATCTATAATACCCTAAAATACATATATCAGATTATTACAGAAATATATCGTCGAAATAAATTTTCTAAAACATTGTCTCCAAATCAAATATATTATTTCGAATATCGCAATCATAAATAACTGTAAACGGTGTCACAGAACGATGTCACAAAATTTTAATACACTTAATGGTCGAAATCGGCAAGTCGCTTTGGAACTTCGATATATATGCTAATTTACTGTCGTTTTCGTGATACTGTAGTCTATTCGTGTTAAGATAATTGTGTTTATTCTTAAACAAAAAATAAGACTGGAATTTACATCGAAAAGTATACAGTGCACATCATTAGGGATAACTCAAATATTACACATCAGATCTCGCCCCAATTAAATGGGACACGACAGGACAGTGTTTAATTGGTCAAGTGCGCGGCTAAGCTATGTGACAGCGAAGAGTCATCATTATCTTAAAAACCATTAAGCAAAGAACTGTACTAGAATATAATGACATTATGCATGACGACGCGTTGGCGCAACGGTCACAGCACTGGTTTGTGGCTGTTACGCTGGCGGTTGGGGGTTCGATCACCGCACATGACAAACATTTGTATTGGCCATACAGATGCTTGCCGTTGTCTGGGTGTTTGTGCAGTCCTTGTGGGTCTCCCCACCGTGCCTCGGGGAGCACGTTAATCTGTCGGTCCCGGTTGTTATCATGTAGGTACACCTAATAGCGATCGTTACTCATAGAGGAAGAGGAAAGAGCCCTATGCCCGAAGCAGTGGGATATTACAGGCTGAAGCGACACTATGCACAGAGTATCAGGGTGAAGTATTATACGAATTTTGTAATTATTTTCTTTTTTGTTGGCAGTATTGTCAACACACTGTCAAACGCAACTTTTTCGAGTGTCGTATATTGTACAACAATGTGCGACAGTGTCGTTGATGGAAAGCGCTTTGTCGAATACTGCGTTACACAGCGTCGCTTTTTATGTTATTGAAAAGCAACCATTATATGAACAGCGCGGAAATGTTGAGAATATACAAATGATTAAATATAACGATCTCGATGTCACAACCAAAGGACGAGAGAGCGATAAACAACGAACTTAATGTTAGTGGATAATATGATTATACGATTTGTAACATTGGACCTAAATATAATATTTTCTGTGTCCGAATAAACGCCTGCATTTGATGCGCGGCGTATTGGGCCAAGGTCGTGCAATGGTCGCGATATGATCGCTAGAACAGTGACATTAGTTTTTTTGCCAACTGCAAAAAAAAGAAAGTTCTCAATTCGACTATAGTTTTACTTGACTTGACTTTATAATTTTACTAGGTGTACTGATTTTGTCATGCAGTGGTCCCATTTAAATTAAATTGAGCGCGATGTGAACAGAATATTTTGAGTTACAATAATGCGGCTGAACCGACTTCGACAACGTTGGTGGTTTTCATTTTATTACTTTTTTACGGTTTTTTATTTGAGAAAAGAGACATTTAGTATTACTGTCTAAAGTTTTAAGATATAAGTAGTTATTAATTATGGCACTGAAAAAAGTATTTGTTAGCTTGTTACACACCACTAGGGTAGAAACGAGTGTACACAATTCACCCGAAGGTAAATAATTAAAATTTTAATTTGTAAAATGACGATTCGAAGGTTATTTTTAGCCTATTTGAATAAAGCTATTTTAATTTTGGTAAGCACATATCGTAGAATATAAACGCTCGCAACATCATCACAAGCGCGATGCCAAAAAATACTATATTTAAGTATCTTTTAGTTTTATATGATTAAGAAAACTATTTTTTGTAGAGCAATTTTTAGCGATATCATACAAAACAACGCAATACATCATGGCGGAACAAAAATGCAATTATATTATTTAATAAATTAATACGAAGTGAATTAGTGAAGTATAATTGATTCAGTTTTGTGTATTAATTACAAATGATTAGATAACGCGAGCAAACACGATGAGTTAGCGTTCGTGATGGAGTGTCATTTGATCTCTGAAACTGACACCGCTATGCGAGCCTCTGCATTGTACATCGCTGCGACAAAAACTAATTGTGCAGACGCGCCACTGACGATATACGCATAATTATTGGAGTTCACAAGTAAGGCCCGTTATAAGAAACTAAAAAGAGCAAGCTTCAGTTTATGTTTTGTTTTAATCAATTGTAATTTGATTTGTTTAATAGAAAATTTTAATTTTAAAATATCATTTTATAATAACACTTATCGTTCTCTTAAATTCAATTGTACGAGGGAGACATTAAGGCAAATAAGCGTAGAGAGGCAATAGCTATATCAATTTTAAAATCTATTGAAGGACTCAAAATAACAGGATTGAATATTCCTAAAAGAAAATAAAATGCTGCAATGGTCTATAAGTCAATATTTTTTTTGTCTATAAAAATATGCCTTAGAAAAAAAAAATATCCTATTAAAAATTACCCATAGATAGGCATATAAATATAAAAATAAATTATATGTCGCATCTGACCATTACATACTCTAAGTCTAGGGGGTGAATAAACACCACCTAGCAGGCATTGGAGGCGTGCGTGAACGTATCAAGTGTCTCATGTCCAGCAGTAACAATAAATTATAACTTATTCCAATAGTTTTAGAGTTCATAATAACACCAAGGGCTGTTATGGATGAGCTAGATAAATCTAGTGTTAGTTTAGATTTCAAAACGTTAGTTCAAGGATTATTTACAGTTATTTTATACATTAAGTAATATTGTATGAAGCGTCTCGTTACGATTTTGCGTATATCATTTGTATGGCTTTGTTTTATTACTTAATTGATTACGATAAAAGGAACACAAGGCTCTTGTTTATGTTGTTTATTACGTTAAATGTGTATTTTTAATTGTGTGTGTAATATTAATATAGTAATCACGGTAAAGATAATTAAAAAAAAAAAAGAAATGCAACAATAAATAAGAAATAAAACTTATTTGCATATATTTTTTCCCTTTACAGCCCTGTTTTTATGTAGTAAATACTCTTATTTTGACAAGTTAGTACACTCTCCTCCAGATTGTATGCAACCTGCACCATTGTCTCTTCTTAACTGTGATTTGTACATCGTAGACAATACATTTTCTCTTCACTTAGTCATATTTAGACGAAATGACTGAAGTTCAATCTGTCCCGCTACTCCACTGAAAATTAACGGATATTCGAGTGCTTAAAAATACTTCAAATATGTGCAGTTTTCAACGAGATGTACCTAAATGTGAACGCTCAGCAAAAGTTACAAAATTTAAAGGAATTTATTTCCATAAAGTGCATTTGTAATTTACCTACTGATGTGGAATGATTTACAAAAAGTTACAGAATACACATACGTATACTACATAACACCTACTGGTGTACTAGAACCGTAAACGTATGTAATATTAATCGTAAGAAAAAATACTAATCACTTACTACCTTATTTTGTAACAGTTTGTCAATATACCTTTAGGATAAAAGATATTTATGAAACGTTACAATAGGATACTAGGATTAGATGCAGGACTACTTTCTCCTATGGTACAGGTCGGTAACGCGCTTGCGATGTTTCTAGTGTTGCATGCGTCTATAAGCTACGGTAATCGCTTTCTATCAGGTGAGCCGTACGCTTGTTTGCCTACCTCGTTAGTAAGGCCGGAAACAAAATACACAAGCACAAATGTCCAGAACACGGCAAACATCTGTATGACCTATAAATTCGTATGCCATAACCTGGGATCAAACTAGCAGCCTTCAACATAACAGCCAGGACTGTGAGCACTACGCTAACGTGTTACCAAATAGAAATCTCACAAGCCTACTCTAAACTTTTACCAATATCAGTAGACAATAAAAACACCGTATTCCATTAAAACAACTAAAATAACAGTTTAATTTTAATATTTTGATAGTAAATATCCCGTTTCAACATTAATAAATCACCACATATAAAATAAGCACAAGTTGTAAATGTTCTTTTATTATATTCGAGCGATATCGGATTTCGGTAAAAAAGCCGAGGGTTAAGTTACCGAGATACGGCGTGTTCGCAAACATTTATCGAAACGTTATTTAAATGTTGAAAATAAAGTCAAGACTGGATAGTATGTTATATAATTATTGTAAAATATGTATAGCATATACTACAGATTAATATAGATCATAACGACTGAATTATATATTTTATACTAAATATTATAAAGCTGAAAAGTTTGTTTAAGCGCGCCTATCTCAGGGAGTGCTGGTTCGATTTGAAAAATTCGTTTTGTGTTGGATAGCCCAATTACTGTGGAAGGCTACAGGGTATTTTGTTCCTCAACCTAATTTGTGTAAAACCGCGGGCACAGCTAGTGTTGATAAACTTGAATACAGCATAAAATGCAGGTTTATATTTACTTATAACAATAATTTTATGACGCCGCGTTGGCGCAACGGTCACAGCCATGGATTGTACCCGTTGCGCTGGCGGTTGCGGGTTCGATCCCCACACATGACAAACATTTGTATTGGCCATACAGGTGTTTGCCGTGGTCTGGGCGTTTGTGCAGTCCTTGTGGGTCTCCCCACCGTGCCTCGGAGAGCACGATAAGCCGTCGGTCCCGGTTGTTATCATATACACCTGATAGCGATCGTTACTCATAGTAGGGAATATATCCGTCAACCCGCATTGGAGCAGCGTGGTGGATTAAGCTCTGATCCTTCTCCTACATGGGGAAAGAGGCCTATGCCCAGTAGTGGGGTATTAAAGGCAGAAGCGTAATAATTTGATAATTTGGTACCAAATAAAATAAGAAATAAATAAAATGACATTTATAAATACCTAAATGAAATAAAATTGAAACAGGTCGATGTCTTTACGTGTTATGATGAGATATTTAATTAACGAATTATAATGAGTCTTCTTACGTGGATTGAAGACGTAAGAAGCCGCTGGATTTAGAGGGCACAGGACCGGATGGAATAGCGAACATAAGGAAGCCTACGTCCAGCAGTGAACTTCTAAAGAATGGATGGATGGATGGATACTGATAGTGATTCTTATGAGAGCTAAACGCAAATAGACGCAAAAACTACTAATGTTTGGAACTTTTGTTCTAAGCATTGTCGCATAATCCGTACACATTTGTGATCCTAGAGATCTAACTTATAATCTGATGTATATTTCTGCTCGATACACCTTCAATATTCCTAGACATAATATATAAAACAAGTAACACAAACTAATTCACGATTATCAGCTAGTGTTATTAATATAAATTCGTTTGGATTCAAATCAAATTTGTACATTCAAGTAGACCTTAAAAACAGTACATTGAGATTGTGATAAAAAACGGAGTACCTGAATTTTTCTTTTTATTTTCATGTTTTAAAAAAAATTCTGATAATAAAATTAAAAAGTATGCAAAGGTAAAAATTTCGAATTTCGAATTTATTCATTCATTACTTATTCCTTAGTTTAAAATTTGTTAAAAGTTCATTAAACTTTTTAGTTTCACGGTTGCTATTAATACTTTTATTTAGACCGCTTTCGATTATAATAATAAATAATCCACGACGATGCTCCATTGCGGGTTGGCGGATATAGTCCATACTTATGAGTAACGGTTTCTATCACATGTCTAAAATAACAATCTAGATCGAAGCTTAACGTGCTCTCCGAGGCACGGGAGGAGTCCATCCCATACGGACAGGCATCCAGACCGTAAAGAAATATTTGACTAAATTCAATTAATCCACTTCGAGTGGGACTCGAACCTTCTATACCATACTCTTGCGTCACCAAACACCAAAGTGGTTGTATTTAAACATCGGGAGTTCAATCATCACTGATTGACTCATCGAAAGTTGAGTTGGGAAGGAATCCTGTCGAAATGAAAGCATTACACTTTACTTTTTAAATCTTATATAAAAGCCATAACTTCTTAAGAACATGTTAAATCACAAAGGTATCTTCCTCTACTTGGTAAAGGATCTGTGAGGAGGAGGAAATGATTTCTGAAACTCAAGACGAATGAAACCAAAGGCAACGTCTAATTATTATTTACATTAAATGTATTTGATGTTGCGGGAAGCGGAATTCTTGGCATCAAAATATCACAAAGAATGAGTAAATATGATTTCTACAATGTTATAATAAACATAAAACGCATATTTAAAATTGTCGTTACAAAGTTACAAAATTAAAGTAACAGAATACGGTATTTCAATAATTAATGCTATTAATGAAATAAGAGAATGTTTTTGAAAAATGTATAATTTTTTTTCAATTTCAAATTAAACTGCATGTGATCGAAAAAGCATAGCTTGTTTGTAGCCGTGAAGTATTAATTTTTATTATCACTATAGTGGCCAAAATGTGTACGGTCCGCTTAATCGTAAGCTAGCAATTAGCCTATGATCAGCTGCATCACCAGGATGCTTTTGCTGACTCTACCCCCGCTGTTACCACAGAACATACCCCAGTAGCCCTGGCTATTTTACTGACAACAGAAACATAAGAATACTTGAAAGCAGTATCTTTTGGTGGTAATTCCTGTCGCATAGAAGTACTTCCCTAGTCACACTGAGTCAGACTGAGCAAGATTTTTCGAGCAGCTGAAGTATCAAACTGTGGACGGTTGTTCGCCATTATATTGGAATAAAAAAAATATGTGTACTTTTACAAAAATTTCAAAAATAAAAAATAAATAATAAAACGATTTATATCTTTTATACAAAAACAATATTAACTACTTTAATTTGACAATTCTCAAGATTGTTAAGATGCAGTTCGAATCAGCACGGCCGCGGCGCAGACATTTTGAATAAGTAAAGAATTTCACATGGTGCGAGCCAGGCACGTGCTACGCATGTGCATGTAATCTCTACAGATGTCGCAGCCCACCGATCCAAATAGCCGTTCAACTAGATGGCTAGTCACTTAATTAAATAATTTATTATATATGCTAGAGTGAACCGCGGGAAACGGCTAGCTTTAAGTCTATAAATACTAGCTGTTGCCATCGACTTTGTTTCAAGTAGAAATTTAGATTTTATTAAAGTAATGTTAAACCCGTGCTCTTTGAAAGGTATCTATTTAAAGTTTTTGTCTTTTGGTAACGACAGGTTTATAAAAATTAGCCTTGTGTTAACTCTATACTACAACAGATATTCTGTCTCTGACGAGGAGCTAAAACCAAATCTTTTGAGACGCAAATATTTTTCAAACTTTCGCATTTATAATTAGCTAAGAATATGAAAAAAATATTTTAAGTGTTATTTATATTGTATATATATTTTTTACACTTATAACCCTTTTTTATTTCAAGAAACGATTTTAATTTTTTTTCCCATCTTCAAATACAAAGTATTCCCAACGGTCAAGTTTCAAATTTCAAATAAGTTAAGCATTAGTCACAGATAAAACCCTTTAAGGTAACATGAGACCGCTATGTCTTTTGGTACCTTTTAGCTCGGTGTTGGGTTACGGGCGTCTAATTACATGACCTGCTTTCTGGTACAAGTAGCTGGAACTAACGTTAAAGTATTGTATTTAGGAGTATTACATTTTACGTTGTCCCTACTCCCAAGAAGAAATTATGTTTTTCATTATTTGCGTTTATTACTACGAGTATATATGTATATGGTATGTAGATTTTTTTGATTGTCATAGATTTTTTTTCAAATGTGAAAAAAAATCTATGACATGAAAAACTTAAAATATCAAAACTTTTTATTTTCATAAGATTTTGTTCTGTCATAAATCTAATCAAACAAATAAAAGACGAAATGTCGAATGTTTTTAAAATGAAACAAGAAAAATATTTGAGTGGTATTTAAGTGAAATAGTTGTCATTTATCAAATACAAAAGGTTCAAGAAGATTTTGTCCTAATACGTATTCGTAAATAAAACACAAAATTTTCCAAGGAGTTTCTAATCAATAAATTTACAAGAAAACAAAGTTTAAAAATAGAACAAACGCTTATACAACATCGATACTGAAAAACAAGTTAGAATCCAATTCATTGGACGATTTTCAAAACACAATGATTTTAACAGAGGCAACTTACATCGTAACGAAGATCCCTAAATAATAAACGTTCGGTAATTCGTAAGTGTCAGTCGAAAATAAAAAGAGTATTATTTATGAAAAGGTAAAATAACACCGGGCGATGACATTTCGGATCGATTAAGCGATGTATCGGGTTACGTGGGCCTTTGATATCATCACTCGATTATTTGTAACCGGTAGCTTGTACTTTAGATATAAGGGTACAGAGTAATAAAAATATGAGAAAAACTATAACATTGATAATATCAAAACTTATTTTTTTAATATTGTATAGGTTTTGTGTGCATAGTTATTTTGAATGTGGTTTTATAAGTTTTGTTTATTTTTTTTATTCTAATAAAATAATATGTGTGTGCTGTCTATACATTATTACACTGCCATGTTGTAGTTATAATTGATTTTAAAAAAATACTTTTTAAATAAAAACTATATGTAAGTAGGTTTACGAAATTTTTAGAAGACATACTTTAATTATTTAAATAATTTTACGTCTAAGAAACATAAGTACAACTCAATAACAATGACGTTGGGATTATTCTTTTTTTTTAGTTTTAAAGCATCAGTACCAGGTTTTTTTTTCTCCCAGGCCATTGTCGGTGGTTCGTCTTTCACTAAAATTAACGACGGCTGGTGTCGAGCTACTAAGATAATTAAATTGAGATCGAAACTCGTGACGCGTCTCAGATTATTATAATTAAAAATCGTCTCCATTACATCGCCTGTATTAAGGTTATTTTTTTTTAATTTTCATAGTTTTATAATGTTGGTAACATTGAGCATTGTATTTTTTCTATCTTTTTAATTTTAAATAAAAAGTAACAGTACCACAGTAATGTTACTTTTTATGTTTTAAACGAATTAACAATTTTAGTTATGACTAATTGAGAGATATACCTATGTATAAGTACGAGGATGAATATTTTAATCATCAAACTTCTAAATCAAGCACTTCTAGGTTTTCAAGTTCCTAAAGACTAATGTAATTTTTTAAATCCAAAGGAATAAACATCTACAAACACCTTTAAATAATACATAAGCTTGTAATTTTTTCGTAAAAATATTTATAGCTAGTGCGTTTTTTAGGTTATATGTTGAGCCATGTTTGCCTAAGACCTCTCCTTAATCTAAATACTATTGATGAGGTGTATTATAACTTACTTTAAAATATTTATTTAAATTAGGAGGCAGTTAACTGAGGTAGGGCCCAGCAGGAATTTCCTGCTCAAAATATGGAGCAGCCCGACTGGGGTAGTACCTCGACCTTACAGAAGATCACAGCAAAATAATACTGTTTTCAAGCAGTATTGTGTTCCTGTTGGTGAGTAAGGTGACCAGAGCTCCTGGGGGGATTGGGGATTGGGTCGGCAACGCGCTTGCGATGCTTCTGGTATTGCAGGTGTCCTTATGCTACGGTAATCGCTTACCATCAGGTGAGCCGTACGCTTGTTTGCCGACCTAGTGAAAAAAAAAAAAAAAGAAATTAGCAAAAAAAAATTGAGTTGCCAGATCAAATAATTAATAAAAGTACGTACATAATACCCAAACTTTATTTTACATCGTTCAAATATTAAATATAGGATATCGCTCAGCATCTAGCGTTTCATCCATAAAGGTATCTCGTTTAGAGAACAGGATCCGATCATAATTAATGACTCAACTAGCCCGCCGCCATTGGACACCCTACGCGTCAGCTCTGACGCTGTTAAAACAAAAACAAAAAAAAACGGCCATTCATTTCCTTCGTGTTTTCATTTAGACATTTACTCTTTCTGTCGTAATGATTAATGATTTTTCGGTTTGTTGCTGATGACGAATAATTCGACATGTATTTTTATATGTATGAAGTAACCGGTTTTGAAGTACAGCTCAATGACAAGAAAGTAGGCATTAATTTTTTGTTTTTAGTCTTAATCTTACCAAAACTTACTAATATTAATTATTTTTTGTAATGTTACTGGCACGCAATTCTTTTTATATTGTGATATTTTCATTTGTACTCTTGATATTAGTTTGAGACCGTTATATGTATAAAAATATACATTTTAGAAAATATATATACATTTATGTATGCTAAAGCGACTTTATCGCGTATAGAAATCTCTTCCAGGCAACCTTTGTCGATAGTAATGGATTAGTGCCTGGGAGATTTCCAAATAAAACAATGCATACACAGTAATATGTATACAAATCTAGTCCCCATTTCTAAACCCTAGATCAATGAACCACCCTATTTAATGTCCATCTAGTGTTTCATCCACAAAGGGTCTGCTAAGGGAACGCGATCCGCTCACAATTAACGCGAATCTCGACTAGACATCAAACACCAGACCTCGGTTTTGTCCTAAAGCATGAAAAACCTTTCAATTATTTAGTTTCACTATATATTTAAGGACGTATATATGTGCTTTAGTGTCATTTATTGTAAATGTTTAAACCTTGTAGATTTATGTAGATGTTTGGAGACATGTTGGTGCAGAGATCACAGTTTATTTTCATACTATAAAGGTGGAAAACAAGAGTAAGAAGTTACCACAGTTGCAAGCTGCCAAGCCTGCAATATCAAGAGCATTGCAAGCGCTCTGCCTATCTTACCCCCGACCTTCCCCAGGAGGTTGTCTAATGAAATCGCGTCCAGAAAAAGCGTAAATAAATTAAGGAGGTGAGTTATTTATATAAACCGTCCTTTCTTTGTAAATTATAACTGTCTTTACGCGCTCATTGGAAGGTTTATGCTGAACTAACTTATTTTCTTATTTTTTTTTTACTTTATTAATGAATTAACGAAGTTTGGGCCAGATTTCATTAGGTAACCTTTTTTTACATATATAACTAGGTCGGCAAACAAGCGTACGGCTCACCTAATGGTAAGCGATTACCGTAGCTTAAAGACGTCTGCAACACCAGAAGCATCGCAGGCGCCTTGCCAACTGTGTTACCAATTCCCCCCAAGAGCTTTGGTCACCTTACTCACCAACAGGAACACCACACTTGAAAGTAGCATCATTTAGGTGTGATCTTCTGTAAGGCTACTCCATATTTTGAGCAGGAAATTTCCTGCTGTGCCCTACCTCATTTAACCTATCATATATTAGTCTATATATGTATTATCTTACATATATACTTGATCATTTTCGTTAAAAACATAAGATCATTTTGTTAAATACATATTCCTAATATACCGGATCTTAGGCTAGACGAAAAAACAATGGTTTTTGTAGTAGATTTACAAGTTGGTAAATACGAGTACGTCACAGTTTAACTCGGACATTTTGCTTATTTATGATGAGATCAGATTACAGCCATAATTATGGAAATAGATATATGATATCTAGTGTTTATTTAATATTATAGACAATTTATTTGGTAAAAGATCATGTTACAGCTATCCAATATTCTATATGATTTTAAGTGCATATTTGTTGTACGAATATACCACATTGGATAATTCTTCTGTATTGTGTTCTTAATTGTCAGGATAAGGACACAACAAAATGATATTTTCGAAATCAAATGTGGCAGTACAAAGTTCGCCAGGCCAACTAATTTTATTTAAAATATAATATTAATTTTATTCATATATGTAAGATTATGTCTTAGACTATTCTCCCCCCCCCCACGGCTCCTTTTTTTGAGATTAAAAAAAATCTGTAGTTTATGACTAAACTTTTAATTTTAATGTTAAATTATTAAGCGTTATATGACAAACGTATCTTGAGTGTACAAAAAATTTAATTTCTAAAACTACATTGTGGCACCTAAAATAAGAGTATAGCATACTAATTACCTATTTAATATTATTATATCTTTTCTAGGCCGACTTCTAAGATGTAGGAGGTTCTGAATTCAACGGTATTTTTATGTGGGTTTTATTATAACTTTATACTGGTGTACCGGTTTTGATGATATTTTTTTTTTCATCGAAAGCTATAGCTTGTCATGCGTTCCCATTTAAATTTGAACATTATTAAAATTGATGAGTACTTCTTGAGTTATTCCTAATAATCCGTGCTTAATTTAAAAAATATAAAAAAATAATTTAAATGTTAATTTTTTTCGTTTGTTAGTAGATTCTAAACGATTTTCGATATTTTCCAACATACCTACATATAACAAACAAATTGAAATATATACTATTAATACAGAAGATTGGTGTTGTTTAAAAACAGTTAAGGAAGTCAGATTACCATCGCTGTTTGCAACTTAATACCGCTACAATTATGTAGATTTAAGTAATATACAAGGAAGATGTACTTCAAAAAGGCCAGATATATTAAATATTGCTACGGAATATTATAAGGAGCTATACAAAAGCAGAAGTAACGAACTTGAAACAATTATGACAGACGATACGCAACATACTGAACCTATACCACAAATTCTAAAAGAAGAAACAAAGAGAGCTATTTGTACGCAGAAGTTAGGGAAAACACCCGGACCAGATCAAATCACCAATGAACTCCTTAAAATATTTATGCCGGTAGTTGTGCCTAAACTAACCAATTTGTTCAACGAAATAGTAACAGCAGAAGTTATACCAGAAGATTGGACGAAGTCAGTGATAGTTTTATTACACAAAAAAGGAGACAAAGGAGATATAAACAACTATAGACCAATAAGTTTAATGTCTAATATATATAAGGTATTTTCTAAAATAATATTGTTTAGATTAACTAACACCCTTGACGAAAACCAACCAATAGAGCAAGCTGGATTCAGGAAAGACTTCTCGACCATTGATCACATACACGTCCTACGCCAGATACTTCAGAAATACAGAGAATACAACAAAATATATTATTTGGGTTTCGTAGACTTCAACAAGGCATTTGATTCTCTGGAACACCACTATATATGGAAATCATTAGAACAACAAGGGGTCCATAAAAAGTACATACGCATACTAAAAATGATTTATGGGAAAAGCACAGCACAAATAAAACTGGAAAGGTCAGGTGAAGACTTCCCGATAGAAAGAGGCGTTCGTCAAGGAGACCCTATCTCGCCGAAGATATTCTCAGCTGTGTTGGAGTTGATCTTTAGGAGACTGAATTGGGATAATTTCGGGATCAACGTGAATGGAAAAAAATTGAGTCACTTGAGATTCGCTGATGATTTAATACTTTTCGCCGAATGTCCGATGACCTTGGGAAAAATGCTACAACAATTATCAGACGAAAGTGCAAACGCAGGACTTACAATGAATTTAACAAAGACAAAAGTAATGAGCAATTCCTCACAAAAAAATGTTATTTCAGTTAATAATCAGCAATTAGAATATGTAAACGAATACATTTATTTAGGACACTTAGTATCAACGACAGAGAGCATGCAGAAAGAAATAGAAAGAAGAATAGCAAACACTTGGAAGAGATTCTGGTCGTTGAGCGAAGTAATGAAAAATAAAGAAATGCCTATGGCAGAGAAACGAAAAGTCTTCAATGCTTGCATACTGCCATGTCTTACGTACGGCTGCCAAACTTGGGCGTTAACTGAACAACAACAAAATAAATTAAATATATGTCAGAATGGGATAGAGAGAAGCGTATTAGGAGTAAGAAGAAGGGATAAAATACAATTAAAAAATATTAAAGGAAAGACTAAGTTTGAAAAAGTCCAATCCGTATGCAGAAAATTAAAATGGCGTTGGACAGGACATATGTTAAGAGAAAAGAAAGAGAAATGGACCAGAATAATTACGGAATGGTACCCTAGAGAAAGCAGAAGAAGTAGAGGAAGACAACCGAAGCGATGGGAAGATGATTTGATGCAAGTAGCGGGGCCAGAATGGTTACGTACAGCAAAGGACAGAAACAAATGGAAATCCTTAGAGGAGGCCTTTGTCGAAAGACAAGCTGTTAAGAGGAGAGATAAGCCGAATGTCGAGAATACGTTTTTGTTTAGTTAAGTCATAGTTTTCTTACCTCTATTATTATTATTCTTAAAAGTAATGTTTAGTCAATAAGTTTAAATCTAACAGCAATAAAGGCTCATTTTATTTATTTATTTATTTATTTAAGTAATATACAAGCACATAAAAAACCATAGAGTTCACATAAAACATGACGCTGTGCTGTTTAGTTAGTGATATTATTAAATTCTTTTATAAACGCACCGCGCCGAAACGCGTGTAGTGTGGACTTTTTAAACGACTTCAAAAAAAGAGGAGGTTACTCAATTCGACCGTATATATATATATATATTAATGTATGTATAACTCCGTTGTTTATGAATCGGTTTTGATAATTCTTTTATTGTTGGAAAGGCGATATCCCTAGTTTGGTACCATGATAACGAAACAAGGATCTGATGATGGGATCCCAGAAAAATCGAGGGAAACTCTCGAAAATCCGCATAACTTTTTACTGGGTGTACCGATTTTAATGATTTTTAATTTAATTGAAAGCCGATGTTATTATGTGGTCACATTTAAATTTATCGAGATCTGATTACAACTTTTGGAGTTATCTTTGATAATGCGTATTTACTTGACTATTTTTTCGTCTACCTACGTTGTATTACTTGTCGATATAATTGAAGTCGGTTTTTCTTTGTTTGCCAGCAAACACAATTATGTGGAGGTAGGGTGTGTTGTAATATATAGTGCCTATGTAAGAAGGTGGATTAAAAATAAAGTTTGACGGCTGTCACTACGTATCTAGCAATGGATTGTTTTACTACAGGGTGCAGAAAAATCTGGAGCAGCCTGACTGTGGAGGTACCTCAACTTTATAGGAGATCATAGACAAAGTTGATAGTTGTATTTCTGTGGTCAGTCCGGTAGTATCAGCTTCTGAGGGCTTTAGGGTCGATAACGTGTTTATGATTCTCCTAGTAATGCAAGTTAGTCCATAGTCTACGGTGCGCAATACCCTTGTTTCGGCGGCTATTACGCCTGTTTGCCACAATAGTAAACGGTAAACTTAAACTCCTAAAATTTTTTTATCATCGCGCTCAAGGTAATTCTAGTTTGCTAATTATAACAAATGCCCAAAAATAAACTAAATTCCGGTTCAAAATAACGAGTTCATGAATCTTGAAAATGTATATACTTTTTGGCTTTTATGTACATAACCGGTAATTAATTTATGGGGGGTTAATTTTTGTTATTTTCCGGTGCTGCGTGAAGTGCACTCATGCTCCGTTACGCAACTTTCACACGTTATTTTCGAACAGATGTACGTAAAAACGATCTCTACTGCAAGATCAACATAAAAAAAAATATCAATTAAAAAAAATGTACAAGTATAATTTTTTTTAATAAATTCTATCAGTATTAGGTAAGTTACATACATCATCTAGAAGTAACATTAGCTACAAAACATCAAACTATGACTCATAACAGTGGGGTATTAATATTATTAAAAAACCAATGATGTAATATATCAATGTCAATCAGTCTTCTTAAACGCCATAAAATACATATACAGATACAACAAAATAAATTTCAAACCGTCATTTGCGTCTGTGTAATCAAGTAGCCAGGTAAACTGTTTTCTGAACACAAAATATAGCATTGACCATTTGATACAGCAAGATATGATTACCTTACCAGTGCACTTGTAGATAAACTAAACATTATATTATAACGCAGGTTATTGCCATAGAGAATATAATATGTATGATTTCTTAAATAGCATTTACTATTAAAATAATACTTTCAAAATTCGTACTTTTAAAAAGATTGTTTTGGGATATTTATGGATATCTCTCCCTACCGTAGTTAATTTATTAATTATCAAAACCATACATATAATGTTTCATCATAATCAATCACATTTTATTTTTAACATACCTACAAGTTATAATTTTTTTAAATAGGGCCACACTGTTGTTACTAATGACGATAGTCTTACAGCCCTACAGGTGTTAAAAGAATGTTTAATTCACTTTTAGATTTCAGAAAATTACGATTAAAAATCATCTTTAATTAGATTTAGATATATTTTAAATATATCTTACTACTAAAAATCAAATATTTTAGTATATGATATGGTATAAATTCGTATAAAAAACTACAATAAAAAGAAAATAAATATTTTACAAATTTTGTACCTGTAATTAGTTTAACAATCCAGTTTTCGAGTTTACGTTTATAAACTTGTATATTATTTTAAGCTTACGAAAAAAATCAAAGACAAAAAGGTTTACATTTAAATTTTAAAAACTAAGCCAGCGGCCATTACAGGTGTCGGGTGTCGGAGCAAATAAGTATATTAACCGTTTCGTTGCGCAGCGTTATATAACGCGTAAAACAAATAACAAGCGATACCCGTGCGAAAAATGTAAATTGTATGTTTGTTTGTGTGATATGTACTAATTACATTCCTTTGGCGATGAGTACGCACGTGCTATTGTTTTATACGATTAATTTTTTTGGCACAGTTCATAAGACTAAAAAGTTCTTATTTTTTTTTGCCACCTTATAATTTATATGTGATATCAACTATTATGTCATATTAAAAAAACTACATATTTTTAAGATCAACAGATGTCAAACGGAAATAAATTAATTTATAATCATTATAAAAATTAATAAAAATAAAAATTTCGTAACGAACACGAATCCATTTCCCGTCCGTATAAAGTTACAAAAGGTTCATTACGCTCATAACACGTCACCGGCGCTATACAATTTCAGTGTAAACTTACAAAGGAGGTTTTAGTTCGCCCGGCAGTGTTGCCAGTGCAGCTAAAACGAGTCGAAAGTGTTGCGATCTCGCATGACCAAAACAGTGCCTGAAGAGTAATGCAGCGTAACGCGACACCCGCTTTGTTTCGCGCCAGCGCTGCAGCGCCGAGACGGTATAATAAGAGGCATGTGAATCGATTGACGGCTATCGGAGATGTAATGGGAGACGGTGGTTTTTGTTGCGAAAGCGTACTGTTGCGTAGGGTTGCTACTCAAAATAGATTTCGGTATATTATAAAATAGTGTCAGAAATCAACTATTTTCGTCCAACGTTTAGCCCCTGACGTACCTCTACATCCATACTGCAAATAATTCGTTAGATTTCTGAAATCAAACATTTCATTTTATTCGTCACTCAAACAAAAAACTAACACTAGTACCGACGCGACGTCGTGCCTAACATACCTTACCGGCATTGTATATGCCGGCACTACTACCACGTTACTATGACGTCAACGTAACTAAATTCGCAGCTACTGACGAGCACGGGTCTCATTTGGACGAGTAAGGAGTAAATCTAGCAATTTGATAAACCATCGCGGTCTCACAGGTCCTACCTCGGTACCTAAGGGTTAATTATATTCGCTAGTGCGCTTAATTGTATCATCAGATTACTCATTTTATCTTTGGTGTATTACGATTTAGCAGTCATGCTAACAGATTTAAAAGTTTTAGAATATTGTTTTACATAGTCCAAAAAAACTAGTCTCCTGCTTCCATTGCTTCATAATGTACAGTTCTCACTACCAGTTTCTACTCATAAATACCGTCACAGGCCCATTCACTAAATTTTTATTATTCATTTGTATCTAATGTTTTTACTTTAAAAATCTTATAGAATTCATTTAAAATTAATTTATAAACTGAATTATAAAGTATATCTAAATCCTGTGTCATCATATCTACTTTACATATTTTTTTGCGCCACAATATCCTTAAAACAAGTTGTATTATTTACCGGTATTGGTCTGCATGTAATTCTTCGCGAATTTATATTAATTTAACCATTTAATATTTATGATATTTATTTATTATAAATAAATATAATAAATATTATGATGAATGAATAAGAAATCCATACTGCGTAAAACATAAATTAAGTTAACATTAACTCAGTATCGTTTTACAGTGTTTGCAAATTATTCGCTCCATTGGTGATACGCTAACATCGTCGCGCTCGCGCCTTGCTAAGTGTATCATTAGAATTATGTTATAAAATATATGTACAATGTGTGTATTTATGATATAAAAGGAAGAGTATTTAGCATATTTACATTATAGTAGAATACCAAACATAGTACATGGTAAATCTAAATTATTAATTCACATTAATCTTGTAAATTAGATTAAGGTCTAGTTTTAGCGGTTGTGGATTACACTGTTTGACGGATGACGGTATTCAATAAAAAATAGTTATTATATTTAACGTTTCGAAGGAGGCTGCGCTTTATTTTTTAAATTGAATTCACAGTAATATAAGAATATCTTCTAATATATAAAATTCTCGTGTCATGGTGTTAAACATTGAACTCCTCCGAAACGGCTCGACCGATTTTAATAAAATTTTGTGGGCATATAGGGTAGGTCTGAGAATCGGCCAACATCTATTTTTCATACCTCTAAGTTACAGGGAGGGGGATTAAGCGGGTTAATAAGATATATGGCAAAGCAACGTTTGCGGGGTCAGCTAGTAACTATATAAGATATTTTTAGTTTGCAAATATAAATCTGTAATTGTATTTAATTAATTGAAGAACGTCCTATTTCTTACCGTTCAAGTCCATTCGTAACTTATGTTCGTGATAAATTTTATACACAATCGATGAAACCGGCGGCAAAGTCGCTTCCCGCTCTCTGTATGCTTAGATCATTAAAACTACGCAACGGACTTTGATGCGGTTTTCTTTAGTAAATAGTGTTATTCCAGAGGAAGGTTTTCATATATATGAATGATACATGCATAAAATAGTAGAGGGATACTGATAGTTTTTGTAACCGTGCGAATTACTAGCGATCCGCCCGGTCGCTAGTAATTACATAAGACTGACATTTTTGTTGACAAATACAAAAACCGACTTTCATATTCGACTGCCATAGTATACCTACTCCTATTCTTACTTTTAGTCATAGTAAATATTATTAAAAAAAAAAACTAAATATAAACATCCTTGAGATGTAGGTCAAATTGTATCAATCAAAAATGATTTACCAAAATCAAGTCATTAATTGGCGACGATATGAGTATAGTGTAACACGAAAATACAAACCGTTTGAAGTTTCTTATTTCTTTTAGTATGAAACAAAACAAAAATTATTGTTTATTGCAGTATTATTGTTAAGTAACATTTTCTGAGAATATAGTGCGAACGTTTGTCTTTACACAAATATTTTGAGTAAAATTCAGGACAAACTTGTTTTCAATCAAAAAATATTCCACTCATAGTTTCCGGCAAAAAATTATATTACTATATTTTTTAACTATGATCTTAAATAAGACAAGAGCGGGGCTGGTTGTAACAATTTTTCATGTATTTGACTATGAGAGCTTATTCGTTTGGTATTTACGATACGCAACAGAACTGATCGAATAAGCTACTATTCAACTGTCGATTTTGGTCAAACCTGTAATGAATTGTTGTAGAAACGGCTTAGAAAAAAAAAAGTGACGAGTGCTACAACTTACCCTAACAGGGTAAATTGAAACAGGAGGAATTGAAAACCGTTTTTATAATTTTCACAGAACTATTTAGCATTACATGTTCTAGACATGCTAAATCTGACTTAGACTTTTAAGTTTTAATCTTAATTTATTTGACTCTCGTGAACAAGACATTCGCAGATAATGTTGAAATATCGAGTACCGCAAAATGAAAAAAGAAATACCATAAATATTTCGTTTTTAAATAATTTTAGAAATAAAAATAACTATGTTATTTTAAAATCTTATAGTCTTAATTTGGTGGGAAAGTATCGAAAAAGTTACTAAAATAAGTTCTTTCTAAATAACACCCATAATCTTCCCAAAAAAGTCTTGTCCTTTGGTTTTACTAAAGAATGATCACCAGCTTAGAGTATCAGGCGTTCTCAGTGGTTGGTCAGTCTTCAGTGGTGGCGGGGTGTTACCTATACACCAACCAACCAACCACCACCAACACAAGCATTAAGTTGCTTACTTTAGGAACAGATGACCGCGTGTGTATGTTGTAAATAAATTTAAAAAAACCAATCTGTGTTCGACATAGCCGACTTACGGAGATTTCTCACTTCTTGTTTTTTTCATATACCTATATCGTGATACATAACACAAATTAAAATATTTTGTAGCCTTTCATCCAGCGGTTTTATTTTCCTAGCTCTCAACTGAAGCGAATCGATAATTATGTTTATTGTCAAAATAAAAAACGACTTCAAATTACATCGATAAGTATAATACAATACTTATTGTTAGAAATAATTCAAAGCTACGTCATACGTCAGATCTCGCTCAAATTTGGAAATGGAACAAAAAGCAAGCTCCCAGCTTTGGAATAAATCAACTCAGTAAAATATTATAGTAACCAAGCAACACATAAAAAATACAGTGGAATCGACAACGTCCTCCTTTTTTTAAGTCAATCAAAAAATGAAAATCAATATTCAATACACATCACTTATGTTCTTAGTATAAAAAATTATACGTTTTTTGTTTTCATTTTTCGATTGTCCCTACGTATAATATCGAAATTGAAAAAAGGCACTTTACATTTTTTACGCTGAATGATTTGTTAAGCATCGGTATTGAGTATAAGCTCATGAAAAATGTGATTTTATGTATATTTTATAGCATTTTCTTCTTTTTTTTCTTT
Organism: Melitaea cinxia; assembly: GCF_905220565.1. NCBI lineage: Eukaryota > Metazoa > Arthropoda > Insecta > Lepidoptera > Nymphalidae > Melitaea > Melitaea cinxia. The sequence goes on along the minus strand of NC_059405.1, from coordinate 2,335,816 downwards.
GAAAATACACATAAAAAGTAGTTTTTTCATGCAATAAAAAATAGAAAATTTTCAGTTTCGGACAGTCGTTTTAATCGTAAATTTATTAATTAAAAGAGAGAGAAAGAGAGACCCACGGGAAGAGAGGGGGTGGCTAAATTCTTTAGTGCCGTAGCCACGCAGCACGTGGGTGTCGTAAGAGGCGACAAAGGGATAACAAGGTTCCACAACCACCTTGGAACTTAAAAAGCCGACCGATGGCGGGATAACCATCCAACTGCTGGCTTTGAAATACACAGGCCGAAGATGGGCAGCAGCGTCTTCGGTGCGACAAAGCCAGTACTGCGGTCACCAACCCGCCTGCCCAGCGTGGTGACTATGGGCAAAACACATGAGTTCACGTTATTTTTGGCGTAAACTTGTGGAGGCCTATGTCCAGCAGTGGACTGTTCAGGCTGTAATGATGATGATGATGATGAAAGAGAGACAGAAATATACTACACAATTACACATATTGTATTTTATCTGAATTGAGACAGAAATTTGACTTTTTTCCAAATTGTGACCTGATTGTGACCTGAAAGTTTGCAGCAATTTGGTAGTAATATGAAAACAAGTCAAAGTCGAATAGTTACATGACTACGACCAAGTTGCTATATTCAGAATAACGATTCGTTTTGCTCACGAACCGCCAAATTTCGAATAAGACATGATCTAAATTCATAATATACTTATGTTGACTTTTAACAGACGATAGTCGTCACATGTATGTGAGTCAAAAATCAGAAAAAAATAAGAAATTTTCTTATGTCAAGTAGACTACTGTAAGTTTTGTCATCAGTTCCTTTAAAAAAAAAAAAAGAAACTGTCAACCATTAGGTATCGCAACTTAAAACAACATACCTTTATCATTTAATCTTAAACCTACACTATTATGCGGAACATTTTCTTTACGAAATAGAAAAAGTGGTGTAAGAGCAAAGACATAGCCTTAAAACAATTTTATGTCCTAGTTTTTCCGAAGTCATTGGTTATCCAATACGACCAGTCACGATCTTTCATCGCGAGGCTAATTAAAAAGTTCAAACCTAACATTCTAAAACGTACAAGTCTTTATAATTTCCAGTGTAAACTAACTCTACGTAGGTCGAGTGTCGGTTGCTCCGCTCCTAAATTTACCTTGCTACCGCCATTAAAAGCATTTATGTAGGATCAGGTATCACAATATCGACGCAGCTCAGCTAGTGTTACGACCGCGGTTTGTTTGTGTGTTGTGACAAACTTTATGTGAGATGTCTACCTACTTTTATACATATCATTTATTTTATTACTTGACTGACTTTACACATAATAGTACAAAAAATAAATAAAAAGTAGGAAAATGGACTGAGAGCTTGCAAAGGTGATCTTATCGCTTTAAGCAATCCAGACAGGCCCAGGTAAGAGAAAATTATTGATAATAAAGTGCGGGATTATTATTTTATTTATTTAATACTTTATTGTGCTCTTTAGAAGCAGATAAAAAAATATACAGACTTAACAGAGTGCAAGGGCGGTTTTACCGTCTCGTTACTGATAAAGATTTACAGATAAAATCCCTCTCTGTAAAACATAATCTGTAATTTGTAATATTTAAATAACCGCTTATTACTAAATGCATATGGATACACGGTACATATACCAAAATAACATTTTTTATCATTTTTGTCTGTCTGTCTGCTTTTTCCGGCTAATCTCTGAAACGGCTCAACTGATTTTAACGAGACTTTCGACTTCGACGAGTAAATAAGCTACTTTTATTTTATAAATTTATTTATCTTATAACTCTGCGAACTGAACAATAACTTTTTTATTAAATTCCACGCAAACGAAGTCGCGGGCACAGCTTCTTATGTAATAAATATCTTTGGTTGATTTATGCAATAAATAGTTAACATTAGTCATTAAAGTTTGAAGCTATTGTAGTTTGGGTGTGTATGTGTTTTTACGGACTTAAGGATATTTGTCATCTACCTATTCTAGAATAAAGACTGAAAACATTCAATGCAACACTTATTTCTCACTTCAAATTTATGGTTATTCATTTTTTTTTATACCACTAGGTCGACAAACAAGCGTACGGCTCACCTGATGGTAAGAGATTACCGTAGCTTATAGACGCCTGCAACACCAGAAGCATCGCAAGCGCGTTGCCGACCCAATTCCCAATTCCCCCCAGGAGCTCGGGTCACCTTACTCACCAACAGGAACACAATACTGCTTGAAAACAGTATTATTTAGCTGTGATCTTCTGTAAGGTCGAGGTACTACCCCAGTCGGGCTGCTCCATATTTTGAGCAGGGAATTCCTGCTGTGCCCTACCTCAGTTGAAATTTTTCAGTTGAATTCATTCACAATACACACTTTTAACTACATTGAATAAGTTCACTAATCACTTATACGCCGCTTATCCAGTAGCAACGCTAGCCGCACAATAAAAAATAATAACTGCGTCTTCACTTATAAATTATCATATTTATAGGAGCCGGCAATACATGACAAAGATGACGACTGACAAACACAAAAATTGTATTAACTATTCGGAAGACGGTGTCTCCATCTTTATGCTCTTTCGGTACTTCAACAAATAATAATCACAGCAAGAACGATACAATCTTATAAAATTTTATTAGAAGCATAAATTTAAATGATAACAGTATTTATTGTGTAACTACCCTGCAAAACAGATAACAAAGATAGCGACTGACTAATTTATATATATAAAATTGAATGTTTGCATGTCTTTTATAGAATCGTAAACTATGCATTTGTCATGATCATGATGATGATGTCATGTCATGATCTTCAGCAAAGTGTTTTGCATGAGCCTATAAAGGTTTATGAGTTGGTACGACCACAAAAATAAAAAATAAACAGCGTAGAAACGCGCGCAGGGTACAGCTTGTCGTAAATGAATATTAACCATTCGGAAGATGGTGTCACCATCTCTGTACTGTTCTGGTATTAAAGGTATAAACAATATAAGTACTTAATATCGACACAAAATCCAATATTTTAATAATTGTCGAAATTACAAATTTAAATGCTAACACTATTGTTATGAATTCGGTCCTAGTATGCAGTAAAAAAAATATTAATATATCAATAATGCATTATTATTTTTATCTGATCTTGGTAGTAGTGTGTCTCTGTATTATTAGCTTTTTTTTTTGTATTTTTGAATGAGATTTGTTCTTATATACAAAACATTAAGACTCACGATTAAATACATTTTAGTTTGAATTTGTGATATGAGATATTGAGTTTGTCGTATACTACAAGATATATAATATACTTACTTCTAAACATAAGTCTAAACGAATGTGTAAAACTTAAGATAAAACGTAATCGACAAACTAAAACTTTTGGAAATCTTCCATCAACTGAGGTAGGGCACAGCAGGAATTTCCTGTTCAAAATTTGGAGCAGCCCGACTGGGGTAGTACCTCGACCTTACAGAAGATCACAGCAAAATAATACTGTTTTCAAGCAGTATTGTGTTCCTGTTGGTGAGTAAGGTGACCAGACCTCCTAGGGGGATTGGGGATTGGGTCGGCAACGCGCTTGTAATGCTTCTGTTGTTGCAGGCTTCTATAAGCTACGGTAATCGCTTACCATCAGGTGAGCCGTACGCTTGTTTGCCGACCTAGTGGCATAAAAAAAAATCAAATAGCTACAACTAGAAGTAATATAGGCTGAAATCATGTTGTTCAATTTTAATCAAATATTCCAAATTTAACGGTTCGTAAACAAAACGAATAGTTATTTGAATATAAGAACAGGCTTAAGTTATCTTTTCGGACACGATTTTTGGCGTTACCTTTTGTGACGACAACTGGCCGCCCTTTTGTCGTAGATGTAATCCCTAATCTGACAATTTAAGCTGATTACCTGCTAATATGGGTAGGTCCTTTGTTTACAAATTAAAAACTATGTAATCGACATCTTATGGTAAGGAGTACCGATATTAATATAATCTATATGTTTCTATTAATGGCTGTGTCGGTCAGGGTTCGCCAAACCGATTCATAAAGGTAAACGTTTGAAACGGTTACCGTATGAATCGGTTACCGATTGAAAAGGTTACCGTTTTATTTCGGTTCCAAAACCGTAATAAAACGGTTACCGATTAAACTGTAATACCGAAATATAACGTTATGTATTTCGGTTTTAAATGATTCGGAGAAGTAACAGAGGGTGACAAAATCTGTGAGCCATCGTTTGAAATGAAGAATCTGTAATGTTCCTTTGCTTTTATTGATAATGCTTGGTTTTTCATAAGATTGGCTTCTTTAACTATGAAAGTAATTAAGTTTTTTGTTTTGAATTATTCGTTATATGCAATGTAAACATTAACGAAAAAGAAATGAAAACTTGCTCGCGCCACGCCCGGGGCCTGTCGTCTATCACAAATAAATAAGTTTTAAGAGGAAAGGGTACCGGGTCTTTCTCCATACAAACGTAGTCGACTGTTTTCTCCCTGGATAATGACACTAGATCAAATATTTTTGTGACATAGAACTCTTTGCTGCCATGACCATGCCCCTATGTTTTGATTTTTTTCATATTCTTATTATCATAGGAATTAGGAGACTTCAAAAACTCGAAATATTGCATAATTTTTTGTACATTTTCAGACACTCATTAAAAAAAATATATGCATATTTTCAAAAAAATGAAAACATAGGGGCATAGCCGAAGTCTTCTTTTATTTTCTAAAAAAAAATTTTTTAAAAAATTGCCATGTTTTGAGGAGAAAACAGTCGACTACGAAACACTGTTTTGGTCAAAAATTATATACCTAAAACGGTCTGAGCTGCAGTTGTCCCTTTCTTGCTTTTTGGGGGATAGGTCTGGGGGAGGGAAGGGTCAAAGCAATACGTATATACGCCAGCGAAGTGATGCCTCATAGTCGACAATTATATCGATACACTAGTGATGTTATTTTTAGTCGATATTTTCTAAAATTCGTATTAACAGAATTAAATAATTTCTTTTTTCATAACTACAATGAAACCGTATTTGTATATACGGTTTTTATTGTAACACTGTGCAAACCTGGGCTAACGAAGGGTTTCGCTAACAAATAACAATGATAATTATGGTAAATAACTGTGTTGTTTGTTTTTGGTATCAAATGAAAGGGCTCAATACAAGGATTTCAAAAAAGTATATTATGATTATTATTACCGTAATACTAATAAAAAATACAATAAGAAAGTTTAAAAAATTAGGACTGCTCTTTCCCATGCCTGTGCCAAGCAAGCTGCGAGCCGCGCTTCTTCCTCGCCTCCTAGGCGAAAAACAACTTCGGGGTTTACTCTTTCCAATATATTTTTTTATCAATTTCGGAATACTCTGTAAAAAGCTATGCATGGTCAAACATAAATAAATATAGGGACGTAGCGACTTTAGACCCTCCTCTGTTTTTTTTCATCGGTAAAAAATTGCTTAGCTGTTATCTTGACATTACTGAGGAGCAGATTATTAAATTTGGTCGAATCTATGTACCTATGCGATTCGTATTTGGACTTCGCAAATAGAATCATATTTCTGAATTGCGTAAAAAACTCAAGTGGCCCCACTAGCGTAGCATTCCTTGGAACCCCGGGAACCTTGGGGCCCTGTATCAAAATTAGTGGGGGGGCAGGCAAATGATGGGTAAAGATTTCTCACAAAAAATGCTTTGCTTTGAATTAAAATAAATATTTATTGATTATAAGTTATAACTTCCTCCTAGAATAGACAATAGTGAGTGTAGTCTGCTGTAGCTGTTCCTGTTCCATCGAAATCCTTAGGTAATTTTTTATCAGTTTTAGTTTTGAAAAACATCAAGTTGGAAAATTGGATGCAAGGCTATTGAATTTTATCAGTAATAATTCCATGAGTTCTTTAATGGAATGAATGTTTTGAATTTCGGATTTTAAGCTAATTTAAAGAGCTTGTAGTTCCAAGCTGGAGAGTTATTAGCCTTGATCTGCAGCAATAGATGCGGGGGATCGTTCGCTTCAGCCTGTGAGGCCAATACTATTAGTGAATTCCTATGAATCTTCCGCATCTATATGGGGGATTCACAGGCGCATAACCTGAAGAAGAGATTCAATGCCTCCAGGTCTTACAGGTAGTAAATCGCTAGGGCAAAGTTCAAACACAGCAGAATTGGCGAGAGACTATTGGGCTTTCCAAATGGAACCCATGCCTTTTGTTTTTTACAAAAGCTGTCGAAGGTAACTTTTTTTAGTCTAAACTTCCATCATTGCGCGAACCTGAAGGCTCTCTGGCATATTATGCGAAAAAGTAAGCGAAATTCTTTGCACTCTTTTTGCGTCGAATTCAACTCTTGACGATGAGGGAAAAGCACCACCGAGCATTCCACGGTGCGAACACGCGATGCGTAATGTGCTCTATGAGCAGTGTCGTTTGTCGTGTTCTGCATTCTTTCGATGTCAAGAAGTCTAGTGGTGCTAATTGTATCCACCAGTGGTTTGCAACCAATGTGCGAGCTTCGTGCGCAATGTTTCCACGTACATTCAAAGTGTGGAATGACCTTGCTAAAATTTGGGGGTTTTAAAGCGTCTAGTGTCTACATCTTTTCTCTAGAGGCCATGGGCGACGGTAGCCGTTATAAATCAGATGGCTTCGTCTGCTTGTGGGCCCCATTCTTATATAAAAAAGATTAATTGATTGTTCATAATGATCAACTGAATCCCGAAATAAACGATACAGAATGTTATCAACAATTGGGCGCACGCTTGACTCGGATAAAAGGGGACTGCTTTTCAGACTTCAGTCATTTCTGAAGTTAAAACTCTATAGGTATGTATGACAGTTTTTTTATTCTTTTTTCCAGGAAGCACAAGATTAAGTGACATTGTGGATAACATTTTACTAATTTTTGCTTACACACCTTAGGGGCCCTGTAAATAGAGGGCCCCGTATCATTGATACGGCTGATACGGCAGTAGTTACGCCCTGAGTGGCACCCAATTTCCTACTTCGGGAATACGTATATTCTCAACTTACTTTACTCTATTCTTTTTAATCCTGTTGTACCTGCTTATCTAAAACGACGATTTAAATTTCTTAGTGATTCCAATGAACGCAGTTTTCGTTCTGAGGAAAGCTTACTTCTTGAATTTCCCTCTCACTCCTCTTTCGTTTATACTAAATCTTTCACTGTTCAAGCTTGTCGACTTAGGAATTCTATAGACGTGTAAAATCGGTTTCTATTTTTAACCGACTTCCAAAAAAGGAGGAAGCTCTCAATTTAACTGTATTTTTTATGTATGTTACTTCAGAACTTTTGACTGAGTGGACCGATTTCTACAATTTTTATTTTAATCGGAAGGTGGTGTGTGTCATTTGGTCTCACTTGAGTTTATTTGAGATCTAACAACAACTTTTCGAGTAATATAAATAATACGTTTTTACTTGACTATTTTCGTCGACCTACGTTGTATTATACCGCATAACTTTTTACTAGGTGTACCGATTTTGATGATTTTAAATTTAATCGAAAGCTGATGTTTATCGTGTAGTCATATTTAAATTTCATCGAGATCTGATAACAAGTTTTTGAGTAATCTTTAACAACGCGTATTTACTTAACTATATTGTCGTCTCACTTTGTTGTATTACATGACGATGTAATTGAAGTCGGCTTTTTTTCCTTTGCGTACAAGTCGAACTCGGTCCACCCACTCAAAAGTTCTGAAGTAACATATATACAAAAAAAAAGAAAAATACAGTCGAATTAAGAACCTCCTCCTTTTTTGGAAGTCGGTTAAAAATCAATCTGATACGTATTATTATTTTCTGTTGGTGTTCAATAAAGTGTATTGTTATGTTATGTCATGTTAATCAACCACTCTTTAAAAAAATTCAATCGATTACGTAATTTGCCTAACTAAAAAAATATAAATAAAATAATAATTGAAAAAGTCGCCTTCATGATTTTTGTAAGTGTACAGTACATAATGTTTGAAATTGGTGTGATTTATTTAGCTATCTTTGTGTAATTATTGAATTTTTATCTTGTTCCAGCTTTTTCAATTGACTTTCTCATAGTTGTTCTTCACGCAGGCGGCTTTTCTTGTTTTTTTTTTTTATTTATAATATTATTTTTAACCATTGTTATATCGCCGCAATTATATGTTAATTAATATATATAACCTATACCTATGTATTAATAACTGCGACAAACATGAGACATTACAAACTATATAGGTACTAAGGCAAACATTTTATACTGTGTATGTACTACATTACATATATATACTATACTTACACTTATACTATGTACTACATGTATACACTATAATTATGTATGTATTTCATTACCCATTCTTACACACACCTCAACCATGTAATTACATACCTAATTCATAAATAAAGTACCTAGGTATTTCGATAATTACCCACAAAAATATAGACATGTATCAAGTCACAAAGAGTATCCAAGTCAAAATAATAAAACATAATATTATGTAGTTTACGAAATTCAATAATAGTAAGCCTAGTCACAGCAATACGATGCAGAACAAATTCAATAAAACAAACCAAATTCAGAAAAATAGCACTATGCGCTATATGTACTCGTAGTCAATCACAAACGAAAGATGCGAATACTAAAATATCGTCAACAATTAATAGCTGAATAGCCGGCGCACGCACACTAACAACACGACAGTCACACATAGAAAAAACGGGGCGGAGATGGCGCGGGGCGCGGTAGCGGCATGCAGCGCGACAGAAACATTTTATTCAAATACCTATTTTTGAAAAGTCTCTTCGGTACCCTTTCCTCTTAAGTAAAATCACGCAACACACGGGAGCGAATGAGATAGAGATATGGTGTACGTTCGGACCGCAATCCGAGCTAGCGCAGCGCAGCTAGAAGAACGGGAATTGCCCGCTTAAACTTACGACGCAAAAGTTATGCCTACTACCGGTTTATTTCGATACTGTATTACCGATATGATTCGGTTACCGAATGATTCTCTTACCGTTATTTTGATTCGATAAATACCGTTTTATAAAGGTAAATAACCCATACCGGAATATCCCTGGTGTCGGTTAGTTTCTGGAAAATCGGATTTGTTTACGGAGTTGTTTTGGACGATAAAACTTTACGTTTTTATAATTATTACTAATTATTTGGAATTAAAAATATAAATATCCATAACACATACACACACACGGTCGTCTGTTCCTATGTAATATGTATGTAATGTAATGTGTAGGTAATCAACTTTATGCTTGTGTTATAGGTAACATCCGACTGATATGGCTACAAGTTTTTTTTTCGGTAAATACTCGTATATATTAATATCGACACCGAGTTGGCGCAACGGTTACAGCCATGGATTGTACCTGTTGCGCTGGCGGTTGTGGGTTCGATCCCCGCACATGACAAACATTTGTATTGGCCATACAGGTGTTTGCCGTGGTCTGGGTGTTTGTGCAGTCCTTGTGGGGTCTCCCCACCGTGCCTCGGAGAGCACGTTAAGCCGTCGGTCCCGGTTGTTATCATGTACACCTGATAGCGATCGTTACTCATAGTAGGGAATATATCCGCCAACCCGCATTGGAGCAGCGTGGTGGATTAAGCTCTAATCCTTCTCCTACATGGGGAAAGAGGCCTATGCCTAGTAGTGGGATATTACAGGCTGAAGCGTATATATTAATATTTCTTATACATAAATAAATACATATATCACACCCGGACTCGAGGCGGGGAATCGAACCCCCCACCCCCGTAGCAAAAAGCACATCGTAGCAAAAGGTTCACTGCAAACTGCGCCAATGTCTATAGTCGGACATAAAACTTTAAGCGTGAGCTTTTATCTCATTAAATCTTAGATAGATGGAAATTTGAATTATGAACAAGACCAAATGTACATCAACGTGATAGTTTTTTTTTTACATTGTAGATGGTCTTAAATGTAAAAGATTATTTTTGTGGTTTGAAAAAAAAATTGCAATCAGTAAACTATTACCTAACACACGGGTATTATTTTTCCTTAGAAACAGACTACCGTCTATGTTACACCGATATTACAGATCAGCATCTAACCTTCATTAATAGGGTAAATAGAAACGCAGTGTCACAAATTACAAGAGGAAAATGTCTCATGTGTCGTGTGTACATCGAGTTGGATTTCCTGGGCACGTGTCAAATGAGTACGAAAACTGTTGCCAAACGAAAATGTTAAGAATATGGTAAGCTGAAATAGCTTTTACGTAATTACACAAAACTAGGGAAACGTCAGACTTCATATTTATATTTTACTAGCTGCAGGCTTCAGTTTTACCTGAATAACTACCGATTACGTGGGAAGATAAAAGCTACCTATGGGTTTTTTATTACTTCAGCTATCTGCGTACCTACTATGTTTCATTGTTGGCTTAGTAGTTTTTGCGTGAAAAAGTAACAAATATATTTATTTATATTTTATTTTTATATACATATGTATATACACATATTTTATTTCACCAGTAACAATGCCATTAAACCCTTATTGGGTTTGACTTGGCATATTTACATTCGAAGTTCTAAATTTTAAAACTTACAATAATAAAAGAAATATATTAAAATATTTGTGTGTGTTACAATCTATAAGTCAGTATATAAGTCACAGTTGTTCTTAATATTAAGTAAAGACAAATTATATATAATTATATTTTAAAGGTATAGATAATATTCTTATTTAATTTATGACAATGGACATATTTGCCGCGATAGTAAGACAATTCCTTCCTGTTTTGCACGAGTATTTGATATAAAATCGTATCTGAAGATATGGTCAAATGTAGTGAATAAAAATATCGTGTATCAAATGTCTTAATCCTCATCCAAAATGGCGAATACTTATCAATTAGGTTTCAATCATAAAATAGGTGTGGTGTGGGTATCAAACATTAAAAAAAAATGATTCCCTTAATTTACATCTAAGTTTTAACATTAAAAATTATACATCTGATAGGTAAACACAAATATACTGCGTAAGTTACGGCTATAATTAAAGCTGTAACGGGTATCCGCTATCGAATATTTGTTGTTCGTAGCTCGAGGCCGTATGTAGCAAACCTTGAATTTGAAATATGAATTTTCAAGTATCCAATAATACCTTAATTAATACGCGGATGCATGTATTTTGTCTGCGGTACCTAAATATTTCGGCCGAGTAATATTTGTTTTGATTTAGGGTTATATAGATAATGTAATATTGTACAGTTTTGATATTTAATATTGTTATGAAAACTTCTTTGTGTTTACGCATGACGTTAGTGTAACATTAGTGCTCTTTTTAGTAAAATATATATTAAAAAAAAAAACATTTAAACGGTCCCAAAAGGTATGTCCAGTAGGGTGAATAGAGAGATTCGGTGTTGTACTATTGTATTATTATCGAATTGTGCTTCTTATTAGCCGTATTATTTAATTATGCCTAAAGTCATTTATAGAATGGAATATTCATAAACTTCATAAATTACGGATTCCTTATGAAAACTTAATAAATATTTCTATCATTTCTAGTCTCATTTTCACAACATAAGAACGTCATGATAATTCGTAAAATTCGTGTAAGTGATTTTATACGCTATTTTATTTGGTTCATAGTTTCATATTTAGATAAATATAAATGTCATTGCGTTAGCGAATTGTAAATAAAAATAGAAACTAAACTATTTCTACTTATCTTTATTTTGTATAAAATTTATGGAAAGCGCATTGACAGTAATTGAAAAATGTCGGAGTAAAATTTATAGATTTTTTTTTTTGATTAATGGTCGATCGATTTTTTTAATTATTTGTAACTATCGGAAACAATTTTGTTATCACCTGGATAGTTAAAAGACTACAAAAAAGTGCATATGTTAGCTCTGACGCACGATCGGAGTTTACTCCTTTTCTGTAATCTCTCTTTCTGAAGTATCATCAAAAGAGTCTAAGTAAAGGAGCCCCAATTACACCGGACATTGTTTGAAAGATAATCGCCTGATGTCGGACACCAACACCTTGTATTAATTATACATCATCGCATGTCAAAGCAAAGGATAATGAACGCCCTTTAAGACGCGACACGAGATCATAGCGTGTGTGACATATAATATTGTTATTCGTGTATCTTAATATGTTATAACATATACATATTACTGTCTGCAAAATATACATAATAGTACGCTACTATGATATACTAATCATACCTATATCAGTGACCTGCTCAGCCTTCGGAAGGATAGTATATAACGATTAAAGATCATAAGCGTACGGGTTATCAATTACCGTAGCTTATATCTCAAGCGTTTTGGCGACCCTATCCCAGTCCCCTCCAGGTCAACTTACTCACCACAGGAACATAGAACTTGATAGCAGTATTATTTAGCTGTCATCTTCTGTAAGTTCGAGGTACTTGACCAGTCCGGGTGCTCCAGATTTTGAGCAGGATATTTCTTGCTGTACCCTATTTTACCTTTATGCCGTATGGTGTCAGCCGAGTAGAATAGCACCATTCCCTTTTTTCCCGTGGGGTTCGTAAAAGACGGCCGAGGGATAAACCTCCATTTGAAACCCGGAATGGGGTATCCGTCAAGCATTCGTGGCAAAGCTCTGAAATGCGAAAGGCTCCTGCAGCTGAACTGGCTCCACACGTATCGATTCGTCGTTCCTGTGGGCCTAGCCAGTGAGGTCGAGAGGGTGGCGCAGAGCTTAGGCATCTCTGCGTTTTCCTGAAGAGTGTCCTAGGCGAAACAGTGTCTGTCTGACACTGTCTAAATCGTCTGCAATAGACGGACCAAGGCCAATGATGACTCTACCTCAGTTATCATATAGATGATCATCATATCGACGCATAGATCATAGGGGCGCGTATTGGTAAAAAATGCTTGGGGTAATTAACGTATTTAAATTGATAACGATGAACGCTGTATATCTCTAAATATACTTCCAATTATCTCATTGTAGGAACAAGAATTTTTTTTTAAGAAATTGGAATAGGTATGTAATGCATGTAAACTATCCTTAAAAGTTATCCTGGAAAACAGGAATAATTCGGACTTATATTGTTTCTTTATGTCTCAAAAGCTAGACAGAATTTTCATCAAATTAAACCACTTCAGACATTTAGCTGCGACAGACAATTAAAAAAACAAATCTTTTTCGTTCCAATTTTCAAATAAAGAAGATATATAAGGCAATTAAAAAACAAATAAATTATCATTTCAAAACAATAACAGCTTACGCTACATCACTAAAAATAAAATAAAAAAATCCCATTTTACATATTCTTAAACAACGATTTTTTAAAACGAACAGTCGCGTTTGACCTCTTTATCGTTGTATTTTATTGCCTGTGATCAAGTTAATAAATTCTCAAACATATATAAGATACGTTGAAAAAAAAAAAAGGAACGTAATTTAAGAAATATCTGTGCCGCTATAAAAAGATGTAACGTTTTGTAAAAGTATTGTTATTGCTTGAAATTGTAATGCGTGAAAAAAAAGTTGAGAATTATAATATCCTAACACAAACGTGTAATTATAAAACTAGAAATTTAATTAGTTTTTTGAACCAGTTATAGTAGGGATTAACCGAACTAATTGTATTTTTTTAAATTTATTATTTAAACTCATGTTACATTAATAAAACACAATAACGCACTCCAAAAATCGTATAAACAAAAACCATTTTTCTTTTGATTTTTTAATTTTTTCTTTATTAAACGAGTTTAGCGTCTGATATATTAACGTAGATAAGATAATTTACATAACACTAAAAAAAAAAAATAACCTTCCGATGGGATTAAATTATATGATACTAGCTGACCCAGCAAACGTTGTTTTGCCGTATATCATAATAACCCACTTAGTCCCCCCCCCCCACAACTTAGGGGTATGAAAAATAGATGTTCGATTGTCAGACCTACCCGATATGCACACAAAATTTCATGAGAATCGGTCAAGCCGTTTCGGAGGAGTTTAACTACAAACACCGCGACACGAGAATTTTATATATTAGATTGTTGGGCCAATGAATTGGACCATTACGTGAAATTATTCTTTCATCAAAAGTTTTATTTGAGTAAATCAAATGTTGCGCGCGCTGTGTGGCATGTGGCTCCGTCCTGTTGGAACCACATATCAGCAAGAGTAATGTCAGCTAATGGAGGCACGAATAATTTTTAAACATGTCCGTATACCGTTCACCATTAATAATAACATTCTGACCATCATCGTTTTTGGAGGCATATGGACTGGTTGATTTGGATCTTCTTCAATGTTTTCCGTTACAGCGGTTATAGCTTCTTCAGTGTATACTGTACTCACATCTCATAGGATACACATTATCAATAAGAGTACCTAAACGTGGTTCGAAAAACAATCCATTATTATTCGAATTTGCCGTTCTAAGGAAGCTAAGCCTAAAGGAAGATTATGTACGCCATAAAATAGACGAAGGGCATAAGTTTGACGAACAGAACCATTATTTTGATAAAAATTTCAACAAATTCAAAATCAAGCGTTGCGTGTAAGTTTTATCCATAATGAAATGTCAAACCAAACAACCACAACAAATTAACATAATTTTTAACAAAAAAAAAACCGACTTCAAAAAGGAAACTAAAAAGTGAAAAATAAATTTACTTAGTACAAAGTAATTCGTATTTTGATTTAGTTAATCAGAAATGATTAAATAAATATTTTATAATTTTGAAGTTGGCACTTTTTAGTTTCCTGTTTGAAGTCGGTTTTTTTTTTTGTTAAAAATTATTTTATTTTACAATTTTTAGTGATGGGTAGACCTAACAAGGATGCTTTTTCTCTTGTGTAGGGGGTCCGGAAACATATACAATACACAAGCACAAACACCCAGACAATGACAAACATCTATATGGCCAATACAAATGTCTGTCGTGCGCGGAGATTGAACCCGCTAACGCCAGCGCAACAGCCGGTGCTGTGACCGCTGCGCTAACGCGTCGACATACTATGAGTAAAGTTCGCTATCAGGTGTACGTAATAACAACCGGGACTGACAGCCTAGCGTGTTCTCCGAGGCTAGGTTGGGAGAACCACAAGGATTAACAACTAGACCGAAAATAAATATTTGTATAAACATAAATATCCACTCCGAGCGGGAATAGAACCCGTGACTGTCGGTGTTTAGGCGCCGCCGACACGGCACATGCACCATTATATCAAAGCGGTCGTCAAACAGCAAAAGGTAACTGTTGTAAATTGTTGAGAAATTCCCTCGAGTGTTTATGGGCTCCATCATCAAACCTGGTCCTGCGACACAGATGATCACACAGCAGGTAATTGCTATAAATCGTTGAAAAGTTCCCTCGACTATCTTTCGTCTTCATCATCAGACTGTAATGGCACTTGTAACTCATATAGGTGCAAAGTTCTCATCAATAGAAACGAATTAAGTTCAAAAAGAAGGTAATTGCTGTAAATTGTTGATGAGTTCCCTCGACTATCTTTCTTCTCCATCATCAGATCGACTCCAGACCTTTATTAAATAGTAGTGCTTTATAGTACTCAATGAAAACATGATTAAATTTACTAGTCACCCTTACGGTTTTTGAAAGTTTCCCTCGATTTCTCTGGGATCCCATCATCAGATCCTGGTTTCCTTATCATGGTACCAAACTATGAATATCTCCTTTCCAACAAAAAAAGAATTATCAAAATCGGTTCATAAACGAAGAAGTTACATTAAACATTTTTGAATATCATATCAAAAATTGACCGCTCCAGCGGGATTCGAACCCGCGTCTTCGACATACCGTGTCGACGCTCTAGCCAATTAAGCTATGGAACGATATACCCGCTAGAGCGAAACTCTTGATATGATGATTTTTACTTTCGGTTTAAGCGAACCGTGGCGCCGTCTATAGTGAGTTCTTTACAGAGACTCGTAACTATTCAAAGTTTTCATATTACAATGAAAATCTTTGACAGGAGACGACACCATGCTATTTTTAATATGTACGATTTTTATTTTTGTGTTACCCACAATTAGGAATTCTAAACATTTTTGAATATCATATCAAAAATTGACCGCTCCTAAAAAAGTTACATTAAACCGACCGACACCGAACATACATTAAAAAAAAAAAAAAAATATATATATATATATATATATACGGTCGAATTGAGTAACCTCCTCCTTTTTTTGAAGTCGGTTAAAAAAGCAACTATTTGCTGTTAAATGGGTTGTCAAATAAAAGCAGTGCTGCCAATTCAAAGTTGTGGGTTTCTGAAAAAACATTCATTATTTGGTACTCACAACACTAATCAATAATCTATTTTGATTGCCAAATTTTAATTTTGAACTTGGTGTTGCTGCCCTTTTTTCGTTATTCAAAAATTTTAATGTACATACACACACACACTCACACATACACACACACTTGGACCTTGGAGTAGCAGTGCTAAATTTTTTTTAAATGAGATTACTCCTCGCCTTATTGCCTCCACTGGTGACAAGAGGGCTGGTGCATTTTTTGCCCAGAGAATCGGCATAGCGATTCAACGGGGAAATTCTGCCAGCATTCTCGGCACAATTCCACGCGGACATGATTTGTACCAAAACTATCTGTAAATATTTAGTTCTTAAGTTGTGAATTGTAAATATGTAGATATAGTGTTAAAAAAATGTACATACATACATACATACATATAATCACGCCTCTTTCCCGTAGGGGTAGGCAGAGACCACTTTTTTCCACTTGCTACGATCCTTACATACTTCTTTCGCTTTATCCACTTTCATTATTCCCTTCATACATGCTCTTCGGATTAGGGTACTCTTGACCTGACCTTTTTTAAGACCATGATATCACCATATGTGTGTGTAATAAATTTTATTTCACACTAGTGTGAGGCTTACCATTAATAAGTATATTATTTATGACACACACAAAAATAATTCATGTTTAAAACATGACACGGTTGTATCTAATGGGATGTAAATTTACTATAAATAAGCGTAGCTTCACTTTGTGAGTTACGGTATCTTTTAATACTTAATCATGCCAGAGTCCTAAATAACCTTAGATACGCCCTAGAAAACTCTAGATATATGGAGATAAATTTTACACAGTTTACTATCACTAAGAACACAAGGCCTCGTCTCTTTTAGAAAACGTACGATTGTGTGGAATAGATTTCCATACAAAGAAAATCGCGATTCATTATCATCGATCCATTTAGAGATTGGTCTTGAAGTTTCGATGATCAGCCCGTCTAAATAAATACTTTAAATGGAATTCGATGGACACATTTCAATTTATATTTGTAACACTAATATCACACTATTATGTGAACTTTTTGAAGTGAACTTAATGAACTTCGTGCACTATTACACCATTCCCCCTCTCCTGGAAAAAGAGGCATGTGCCCAGCTGTCTGATGTTACAGGCTGAATCGTAATCGTAATAATCGTATTACCCCCATAACCCAGTTAGCAGGTTATGTAAAATCATTAAAAATTACACCATTGTCTCTGGTTAATAATCCATTTAATGTTTCAGGAGTTTGCAGAGACAGCCATGAACGAGCTACTAGGCTGGTACGGGTACGAGAGGTTAGAGTTACGGAGATGGGCCGCATCGAGAGCGAGGGATAGCGGCAGTCCTGAACAGACTGAACAAAAAAATAAAGGTAAATATTAAAGATATTTAGTCAAGATATTAGATAGATATATATATTTTTTAATTTAATAATTTACATCCACAGGCTCAAAATGCCCATGCCTTTTGCTAAACATTCATTATAATTATATTAATACCACAGGCGATTTTTCTTACAAACTACAGATCGACAGTCCTATGACTGCCTAGTAAAACTAGGACGTGGTCCGACTCTAGGAGGTGGTGGGTGACGGCTTAAAAAAAAAGATATTAGATATTAGTCAAGTCAACTTTACTACTATTCCGTAGATTTGATTCCAATTTTCGGTAAAAACAGCGAAAAATAAAAAAATAAAAAATAAATTGCTGATAAACACTTAAAAACTTCCTCAATCGAGAGCTAAGCATTTAAATTGTTTGATGAAAGTTTGAAGGTAACCATTATAACGAAGTTAGTGCTTAAGTACTTAAATTTTAAAAATTAAAAAAAGTATTATCAAAATATTGAAATGCCCAAATAATATTAGTGTTAATTAGATTTTATATTAAAATAATTATGTTTGATCATAATAAATCCTATTTCTATCATCGTATGTAAATGAACCCAATATCCATACCAATTTAATGCTATAAATTCTAAGAATTATTTCCTCTATGCAGCTTTCATTCTACGAAACGTGATTCCAAACGCACCCCGTTGTATTTTTACCGGGAAAAAAGGCGCCAAAATGCATTTCATGCGGGGCACCACAGATAATAATCTAATCTTATATTTTCTATCGTTTAATGAATTTGTTCTCAGAATACTGGCCAATACTATAATAGCTGAATATTACTATTATAATAACTATTATTTTGAGTTTGTACATTTACCTGAACTTCTTGTACATCATAATGTTAAATGGTAGGTTTACATAAAATATACATAGGTATACTAGCTGCCTGGACAGACTTCGTTCTGTCAAAAATAAATACTAAAAATTAATTGTTTTTTCTATTTTATTTTTTTTTGTACTAAAACCTTCTATGGGCAAAAATAAGTTAGCCCAATTGGTCGAGCCATTCTCGAATTATGCGTTGAGCAACATTATTTTATATATATATATATATAAAAGAATAGATAGAAGTTAGTAGGTATGGCTTTAAAGTCCGCTTTTGCTAACTACTTTCGTATAGATAGGCAAAAAAGAAAAAGGTGCGACTTCATTAACGAACATAAAGAAACGATATTACATATCTTTCGAATAAATTTGATTATTCAGATATTCATTATCCTGTAGATATTATATCGTTGTAATACGCGAACGTTATTTATGAATTTGATACTTCAAAGCGGGTTTACTATTCCTAATGAACGCTCGCGAAATTGTTCGCATATCGCGTACCGAATAACACATTATGTAAGGTATTTCGTACGAATAAATGTGGAACTTTGCGGTTTAAGCGCGATGATTAACAACGTGTAGGGTTACCTTTATATTATAGGATACAGATAAGAAATGTATTATGTTACTGTGTTTTTGAAGGCGTTTGGTTTTTAACCGACTTCCAAAAAAGGAGGAGGTTCTCAATTCGACTGTATTTTTTTTAATGTATAAATACCTCAGAACTTTTGACCGATTTCGACAAATTTTTTTTAATCGAAAGGTGGTGTGTGTCAATTGGTCCCATTTAAATTTATTTGAGATCTAACAACTACTTTTCGAGTTATATCTAATAATGCGTTTTTACTTGACGCTTTTTTCGTCTACCTACGTTATATTATATCGCATAACTTTCTACTGGATGTACCGATTTTGACAATTCTTATTTTGTTGGAAAGGGGATATCCTTAGTTTGGTACCATGATAAGGAAACTAGGATCTGATAATGGGATCCCAGAGAAATCTCTGGAAACTCTCGAAAATCCGCAATAACTTTTTACTGGGTGTACCGATTTTGACTATTTTTTCGTCGATCTACGTTGTATTACTCGTCGATGAAATTAAAGTCGGTTTTTTCCCGTTTGTGAGCAAACACAATTATAAATAAAGTGTTTAGTTTCTAATCGTTATGAGTTTTCTTGACGTACCTACTAAAGAGAACTTACTATAGGTATGTTTATAACTTTATCTCGCATGATGAGGGATATTTTAAAACATGGTTTCGTTTATTATTTGAATTCTTTTTAGAAAATATCTTTGAAAGCATTTCAAGTAGGTACCTACACACGCACACTGCAGCCTATTGCAGTCCACTGCTGGACATAGGCTTCGACAAGTTCGCGCCAAAAATGGCGCGAACTCATGTGTTTTGCCCATAGTCACCACGCTGGGCAGGCGGGTTGGTGATCGCAGGGCTGGCTTTGTCGCACCGAAGACGCTGCTGCCCGTCTTCCGCCTGTGTATTTCAAAGCCAGTAGTTGGATGGTTATCCCGCCATCGGTCGGCTTTTTAAGTTCCAAGGTGGTAGCAGAACTGTGTTATCCCTTAGTCGCCTCTTACGACACCCACGGGAAGAGAGGGAGTGGCTATATTCTTTACTGCTGTAACCACACAGCAGTAAAGTATACAATCCACAACATATAAAAGCGTATTAGTAATCTTGAACAACAATCAAAATGTAAAGTATCATAATTTTAAGCTACTATATATAATACACATACTGTTTATTTAGTTTAAACTTGTTTATTACTAACTTTTTTGGTATTTAGAAGTGAAAGGTTATTACTTTTCGGTGTAAAAGTTATTTGAACTATACACGAGACCTAATTATTTTAATCTCAGTTGACAGCGCGTTGGCACTTATAGAACAACACTTGCAATGCTAATGTCATTGGCAAAGGTCATCTTTTAACGTCGTACTAATATCATATATAGCTAATATTACTGTGTTAATATATATTATATATATATATTTAAAAAAAATTAATTTATTAGATAAAAATAAATTACATGCACATATAAATATTGAAGTGTCAAATAAAGTTAAAAAGAAATCTCTTTCATTAAAGTAGGCTGTAAAACAAGTTTTGAAGCATCATTTTAAAAAATTATAATTGTATTATTCTTTTATAACATTATTTTTAATCAAAATGGAAACTACCGCCGATTCGGAATGTAGATTCTGCAGAAACAAAATTAGCAAGTATCTACGCAGTTACTTTTAAGAAAAATACTGTCAATTAATGTTCTTCGTGTCATCTCCATTCTACGTGATATTAGCGAAATCATCCGCGCTATTTAAATAATAGTCAAAGACATTAATAGACGCCGCGTTAGCGCAACGGTCACAGCACTGATTTGTGGTGCTAGTAGTTGCGGGTTCGATCCCCACACATGACAAACATTTGTATTGACCATACAGATGTTTGCCGTGATGGGTGTTTGTGCAGCCCTTGTGTGTCTCCCAACCGTGCCTCGGAGAGCACGTTAAGCCGTCGGTATCGGTTGTTATCCTGTACACCTAATACCGATCATTACTCATAGTAGGGAATACTATATTCGCCAACCTGAATTGAAGTAGCGTGGTGCGTTTAGCTCTGATCCTTCTCTTACATGGGGAAACAGGTCGATGCCCGGCAGTGGGATATTAGAAAGAAAGGTTTTTTTTTTTATTGTTCACAATAATAAAACCTAAACAATACAATTACGGTTTACACACAGATATTACGAACAATACATATTGTATGTTACACCTGAATTGCTGCTGCTGATTATGGTAGATAAAAGATATAAAAATAAATGTTAAAATATAAATATATTTGCTAATATTTAATTGATATGAATGAGCTCACGAACGCGCTGTACGATGATGATATGTGAACGTGAACTGATGTATTTAGCTAATGAATCGTGCAACTAACGTAAACTGCTGATCGGGCGATATGTATGTGCGGCTGAACCGTACATGCTCCCGGGCGAGAAGATGAGTGAGGTATGGATGATGTGAGCTAAACTAAAACAAGGATGAAACCGACATAAAATCTTAAAGGCTAATTTACAAATGGACCCGACAATTTTTAGTTAGCGAGTACGTCTAAAATTACATTTTAATAAAACAGGCGAAGTGTTTTTATGAACCGATCGATTAGTCTGATTTGGAATGTCTTGACCGAGAACACTGACACTGTAATCACTTTGCTCTGCTTTTTCACTCACACTTATACACTTAAAATTTTTGGAACACACACAATGTACAGTAGTGTCCTGCTGATCACTGCTCGGAGGCGGGCGCGCGGCTCGAGCGCGTCTGCAGGTCGCGCGCACCCACGCGCCGCCCGCAACCGCCAGCCCTGCGGCCGCCAGGCAGTAGATGGCGACGTAGTGATGGACGTCATGATAGCTCAGGCTATTGGATTCATTTTCTAGGCTGTCCGAAGCCGACTTTAGCTGCTTTATATTGTTTTCGATGTTATCGATATCTTGTCCGAAACCGTCTGATATATTCATCGTGTGGATAGGGATGGATATATTGATGATGCTATTGACGGGTGCGATCTCTGGTGCAAAGATTACCGGCTCGATATTTAACTCATTAGTCATTATTTTATGAGGCGTTATCACTAGCGTATTTCCCCGAATGATGCAGTCGGTACCGAGAATTATAATATTAATACCCGTCACCTGTTCGACGGTAACCCGATCTCGACATATGAAACGAAAGGTACATTGCCCGCAACAATTAATTAGATATGTGTTTAACTTAGTAAGCTTTTTCCATGTAGTTTGACACGCGCTAGTTATGATTTCACAGCTGTTCGTTTGTTTACTTTTTATACAAAGGTTCTCGTCCGTCTGTCTTTCGTAGACGGGCGTTTGAATTTGGCAAAGATAATTTGATAAAATATTATCGTTATATTCTATACAGTTCTTAAAGTCATTCTCAGTTACCGGTATGAAGGTATCTTTCTTTAAATTTATTGCTATGTGATCAGATACTGGAAGAAGATTAACCATAGTACGTGATGAGTTAGCGATTTGGTGATAGAGAGGTATGGCATTGTAGATTTCGTAGTCGTCTCTACTTGTAAGAGGTATTTGGATCTCAAAAATGAAATATTGTTTCGTCATTCTAGCTTTGACCTTTAAAATCCTGTATAAGTTGGATAAATTATTTCGGAGATTATCTAACGGTAATGACAAATCCTTTGTTATCTGGCTGGATATGATACTTAGCTCGTTTTCCATCTGAATAGGTGACAAAAGATGCACATTAAAATGTTGAAGGTTAGTAATGGTATCTAGAAGAGTATCTTGAATATTACGCAAATTTGCCAGGACATTGTTAGCTATGATGCTGGACATGATGAAGTCATTAGTATTTTCTATGTCCGACATTTTAATCTTAATATCATATGACTCCTTTTCTAAGTTGTTAAGGTGTTGATTAAAAGTCTTGTACTGTCTTTCCATTGTGGATTCTATCCTTTTTAAAACGTTATTTTCCGCTTCTATAATCGATGTTTGATTTTTCCACAGCTGTGCTAGATGGTTTTGATTGATTCGAATTAAATTAATGTCTTTTTCATACTGAGACGCAAAACGCTCGTCTAAGACGCCGAACAATGTATTCGCGATGTAACCGACACCATTGACAAGGCCTCGGCGCTTGCGCTTACGATTATCAAAATGCTGACTTAGTAATATGCGGTCGTTGTACTTGAGCTCGTTGATTTCGTGGATCAGCTGTTGTAATATTATGTTACAATGTATACTTTTAGTCGAGTTTTTACATAAACTTTGCAAGTGATTAATATAATTGTTAAGTATCCTTGTGCCGTACAGATAAGGTTCCATATCGTAGTATGCCACTAACTTCCATTGATCTTGTATTACGCGCATATTTCCGATTTTTTCAAAATAGATATATTGGCTATCGCTCAATCTCATGATGTTGTAGTTGGCTTGCACTGTTGAAGACATAAATAGCATAAAGATCATCAGAATCGATAAAAAATGGCTGTAGAAGGTTTTCTTTGATGTTTTTTGTTTGTTGTTACGTGATGATATTTCGTTTGTAGTTACGATTATTTCGCTGCTTTTATTTTCACTGCTATTTGACGGTTCGATGTTGACGGGTAGAATAGACAGCTTTATGACGGGTCTTTTGATAACCGAGCCATTTCTTGTTTTGACGGAGACTACTCGCACCAAGTTGTCGGTACCAGGATGTAATTGGATCACTCGGCCTAGAGCCCACTTACCAGGCGGTAAATTAGCGTCATGTATCAATACTATGTCGTCGATTTTAATGTTTTCTCGCGACTCACGCCATTTGCTTCGAGCTGCTAATTGAACTAAATATTCAGTACGCCACCTTTTCCAAATATCGCTGAATATTTTTTGCGTAAGTTGCCATCTTGTTCTGCCGTCTGTTTCAGTCTCTATAACTGAAAGAATGGGTCTGCTGGACAAGAAGTGAGCTGGTGTTAAATAATCAATGTCATCTGGGTCTTCTGACATCGCACACAGCGGTCTAGAGTTGAGACAGGCTTCGAGCTGCGCTAACAACGTAGAGAATTCCTCATAAGTGAGCTTTTGGTCACCAACCACTCTACGAAGGTGATACTTTAAGCTTTTCACTGCCGCTTCCCACAGTCCGCCGGCACTAGGCCACGAGGGGGTATTAAAATGCCATTCGATTTTCATTTCGCTGATCTCTGTGAAAAACTCATTTGATAGGATCGATTTCAAGTCGAAGTGTTCTTTGGCTAAGACCTTATTAGCTCCGATGAAATTGGTCCCATTATCGCTGTATAAATGACGCGGGGTACCTTTTCTTGCTGCTAATCGACGTAGAGCTGCTAAAAACGCCGATGATGATAAATCGGAGACCAATTCAAGGTGTACAGCTTTTGTGACCATACAGATGAACACGGCAACGTATCCTTTAGTGGTTTTAATACCTCTTCCCCTATTCGCTTTAATATCTACGAATCCCGTATAGTCAACCCCGGTATGAAAAAATGGGCGCGTCGAATTTGTCCTTGCTTCAGGCAGGTCACCCATTAGCTGTTCGTTTTTATCTGGGTTGTGACGCTTGCATATAACACAAAGACGTAAACGGTTCCTCACTGCTTTGTTTCCGCTTATGATCCAATACTGCAGTCTAAGCCACGACTGAGTAAGGCGGGCACCTCCGTGAAAAGTAGATTTGTGAGCTAGATCGATCAGGAGATTAGTAAGATGACTTCTGTGTGGAATGATGTATGGATGCTTCATATCGTAAGGGATGTTGCTATTTTTGAGTCTGCCTCCAACGCGCAGTAATCCGTTTTGATCTAAATACGGATTTAGGCAGAGAAGCTTACTCTTAGAATTAATTTTTCCTTGTTTAGAAAGATCATTCATTTCTTGCTCAAATTCAGATTTTTGAACGTACATTATAATTTTCTGTTTTGCGTTGCTTAATTCGGTCGATGTTAAATATTGTAATTTAATGCTTTTGTTTGAAAACGCTCGCAATATCCATGCAAGTACGCGCGTCGCTCGCGTAAAACTGCTTTGCTTGTGAATTATTAAATTAATAATATCAATTTCGTTATTGTTACTGCTGTTTGTTTGTAAAGTATTAATTAATTTTACTTTAGTTTCTAAGTCGGTTTGATAAGTTATTTTATTCTCATAGAAATCAGAAAATGATGACAACCACGTAGGTCCGTTCCACCATAAATTGTGCTGCTGTAATTGCTCAACTTTCATGCCACGACTAGCACAGTCAGCTGGGTTCTCTGTGCTTTTTACATATCGCCAGCATACGGAGGGCATGACGTCAGTGATTTTCTTAACTCTGTTGGCAACGAAAGGCTTCCACCGGTTGGACCATAATGTTGTGGCTGAGATGACGTCATAACTACCACATAAAGCGTCATCCATGTAAAAATGCTGTTCTAACGCTTTTGCTGCTGTAGGAAAACGATGACGCTCATCAATAGCTAGCTGCTTAAGCGTCATCATTGCTAAAAATGGGGCTGATTTAGTGCCATATGTCACTGTGTTAAGCTGATATCTGTTTAAAGGTTGATTTGAATTATCTCGCCAAACTATGCATTGATAACGTTGGTCATCGGGATGCAAAATAATTTGTCTGAACATTTTTTCTAGGTCAGCTGTAAAGGCGTATTTATATCGTCTCCATTTCAAAACCAAAATCAAAAGTTCTTGTTGTAAATTTGGGCCTCTGTATAAAACATCGTTCAGACTTACACCCGATGTCGTTTTACCCGATGCATTAAATACAACTCTAAGCGAAGTAGTAATAGAGTCGGGTCTTTCAATAGCGTGATGCGGCATATAATATAATGGTGTCATATTCGCCTTTGTTATTAAGTGCATGTGACCTAAATTGATATATTCATTAATAAACTGCTTATAATTATAAGCTAAATTTTTATTTTTGTCGAATTTACGCTCAAGCTGATAAAATTGTGCGCAGGCTGTGGGTTCAGATAATCCTAACTTCTCATCAGCGTCAGAGTGAAGTGGAAGACGTACCACGTACTTTCCATCGGATTGGCGAAAAGTAGTTTCCTTGTATTTTTGTAGACATTGATAATCTTCGAACGACATTTCCTCATTTTCGTTAATATCTTCAATGGACCAAAATTTGTGAATGCTATCTAAGTCCACCATGATGACATTACAGCTGTAGGATTTTACACTTCCGCACAAAATCCAGCCTAGCCGCGTCTGTTGCGCAATAGGCATGTTGTCATTTTCTTTGATGATTCCTCCCATAATTATAGAAGAATAAACATCAGCGCCTAGTAATAAATCTATTGTTCTGCTACGATAAAATTCAGGGTCTGCAAGTTGTATGTTTTTAATATATTCCCATGATGGTTTTGAAAATGATTTGTTAGGGAGATTGTTTACAGCGTGGCGCATGATAAATACATCTAGATTAAGCTGGTACGAGTCATGACAAGATGATAGGGTGATGTTCATAGTACCTTTGCAATTATTTTCTTTCGCTCCTACTCCTAAGATAACTCCCTTGCAGTGCTTACGAGGTAGTCCCAACCGTTGAGCGCCATTCTCGGTGATAATCGACGTTTGAGATCCCTGGTCGATAAGCGCTCGCATGGTATGAAGAGAGCCATCAACAGCTTGGACGTTGATCAGAGCGGTTGCTAATAAAATCTCCTTAGTGTCATCTAGTGACGCAATTGAGTTAGAAACGGTGCTGTTGGACTTTGTATTCGACGTTGCAGTGTTTGCTGATGCGACAAAGGCTTCATGAACCAAAGTATGATGATTTAATTGGCACTTATGACATCTTTTTCTTGAAAAACATTCATTACCGTTATGATTATAAAGGCAATTTTGGCATAACGATAGCTTTTGAATTGTTTGTCGCTTGATATTTGGTTGATACGCTAAAAACGTTTCGCAATATGGAATGGCGTGATCTTTATTGCAAACGGGGCATTTTGTCTTCGCTGTTGACGTTAACCTACTTTTGCTATTAAAATTATTTGATTTAAATAATTGATTTTCATTGCTTACATATGATTTAAATGTATATGGTTTTTTAAAATTTGAGGGCTGAAAGATATGTTGCGGATGCGGGATAGATTTTGAGGGATCTTGTTTTCGTTTAGAGGACTCTAGAGCGGTAAATTTGGCTTCTAAAAATTGTAATAAATCTTTTAAAACTGGTAAATCTCTCGGATGCTTGAGTGACTCGATGTAGTCGTTGTGAGTGTCCGCATCTAATTTCTGCGTGATTATATATACGATGATAGGGTTCCAGTTCTCTATGCTGACTCCCAAGTTTTTGATAGCATTAAGGCATTCGTTGGTGGTGTCGTGAATCCTTTTAATTGTAATTGCGGATTGTAGCTGCATAATAGGCTGGTTGAGTAGGACACTCATGTGAGAATTAAAAATTAGTTTTGTGTTGCTGTATCGGTTGTTTAGAAGATCCCAACATACTTGATAGTTATCTGTAGTTATGTGTAGATGTTGCACTAGCTTTTCTGCTTCGCCCTTTAATTTACTTTTTAAAAACTGCATTTTTTGACTATTTGATAAGGCTCGATTTGTGTGGATGGTTTCGACAAACAAGTCTTTAAAGGATAACCACTGGTGGTAGCTCCCACTGAACACAGGGATATCCATTTTCGGGGTGGTTTTCTCCCGATACAGATCAGACCACATCTTGCTGTTGATACTTTTTTTAATTTCGTTAAATTTCCGCTCGTAGCTGCTGAACATTTCTTCGTATTCTGGATCGTCTTCATATAGTTCGCTGTCTATTTCCCAGTGCAATGCGTCAATGATGGTCCAGCATGATTGTACCGACTTCAAAATATCTTCGTATTCCCATTTTTCTGAGACAATGTCGAGATCGATGCTGCTAATTGTACGCTGAAATGCCTTAAAATTGCTTCTTTGCCTTCTCAACATTTCCTCTAATTTGCTGCTATTACCTTGGGTTCGCGAAGTTTCTTTATCGGATGATGTCACCGGACGTGACACGCTGCCAGGCGACGGTATAGCTGTAAAGCCTGGCATTTGCAACGGGGTGGCTGGCTTTAGTACGCTTTTTTCCTTAGACTCACTGGGTAAAAAGGTGAGTAAATAGCTGCGCGTGTCATTGTAAAAATCGGATGTTTTCTTATAATAATTGTTAGTGAAATATTCGTTTGATTTGTCACCAGAATCGCAAAGCCTTAGATGATTGTTTTGAAACTCCTGCCAATAACTCTCTAAAGTGCTGAGACGTTTTTTAATATGAGCCGGTGTCTTGCGTTCGGCACCGTCTTTTTTAAAATTAATTAAAAATTGATTCATAGCCTCCATGATCTGGGTTTGGCTAGCTAGAAGATCTTCCATTTTTGTAAACTGATATAAATATTGCTGATAATAGAGAGCTGTAGACTCACCAAAGCTGCTGCTGGTTAACTTACGTGGCGGCCCTTACTGCGCTCGTAAAAAAGTCACTCGCGATATAAGTCCCGCTCACGATAAGCTCGAAGGACCAAAAAGATGTATGTTACACCTGAATTGCTGCTGCTGATTATGGTAGATAAAAGATATAAAAATAAATGTTAAAATATAAATATATTTGCTAATATTTAATTGATATGAATGAGCTCACGAACGCGCTGTACGATGATGATATGTGAACGTGAACTGATGTATTTAGCTAATGAATCGTGCAACTAACGTAAACTGCTGATCGGGCGATATGTATGTGCGGCTGAACCGTACACATATTACAGGCTAAAGCGTATTCATAGAATGAAAAAAAAAAGTTTAACTCTATAAATAATCCTCGTCTGGAGAAGTACCTCACCATTACAGAAAATTACAGCTGCTCTCAAGTAGAATTGTGTTCCTGTGGTAATGTGACAAGAGGTAAGGGTTGGGTCGGTAACGCGCTTGCGATCCAGTATTACAGGTGCCCATAAGCCACGGTATCCGCTTACCATCGCGTGGGACTATGCCGACATAGTCCTAGGCGGAGTTGAGGTAGAATTGGCAAAGCCGACATTCAAAAACAAGAATAAGGGATAATAGCTGTATTGATGAAATGTATGTGCACGGATAATATATATATATTTTTGGTTGCGGTATTGTCAGGACATAATTTGTATAAATGCAAACATAATGGCTGTACAAAGCTCGCCGGGTCAGGTAGTTTGAAAAATTAATAATCAGATTGATGACAAATAAAAGAAATGTTTTTAGAAATAATTACAAAGGAAGATTCATTGAGCGATTAGAATCGATAGTAATAAATCAAATGAAATAATAACGAGAGAGAGTTTCGAATGTCTAACAAATCCGATCTCCGATCGTTAGCCAGCAACAGGATATTATAAGGCCCATAACGAGATATCAAAGTTTTTTATTTTACTAAACGAGCTCTAGTAATGAATGAACGAGTATCCGGTTACAGAATCGAGTGATGGAAAAAATAAATTAAATATATTGATTATGAATATGTATAATATTGAATGTATATTTTATTAGTGAATTTTATGTTTATTATCTTATCAATATTTGTGTGCTTCCGAACAAGAGAAACGACTTCAAATCAACAAGGTACGACAACATTATTAGGAATAAACTCAAATAGTACTTGTCATATCTCGATCACTTATGCAGGAATATTTTTATAGGACCACAAAACGAGCAGCAGCTTTTCGATTAAAAAAGAAATAGTAAAAAAATTTGAGGTAACTAACATACAAAAAAAAAAAACATGGTCGAATTAATAATCTCTTTCCTTTATTTTAAATCGATTAGTAATCTTTACATATAATAAAATAAAAACGTCTTTTCTTATACTCATGTGGGTCTTCATATATTTTTTATTTTTTAGAGTTGTTAAAAGTTAGATGCAATAATCTTTACATATAATAAAATGATAGGAAAGTCAAAACTGTACATTGAATATTTTTTTAAAAGAATACTTGGGGTGTGATCTACAATCGATACCGAAGCCAAAAATATTGTTTTTAGAATTTTTGTCTGTTTGTCTGTATGCATGTCCGGGATAAACTCAAAAAGTACTGCATGGATTTACTTCAAATTTGGCACAAATATTATTAAGAAGTCTGGTCAACATATAGGCTACAAATTATCACGCTATCACCTACGGGGAACGAGCAGTGAACCTTTATTTCTTCAACGCATTCTATAACAACGTGTAATCTAACGACGCATATTTGTTATTATGTTGTTGTTGTTGTTCACGGGCTCTTTTCCGCAACTCGACGTCTTGGTGTGCCTTTTTTGCGTGATCGGCTGGTGGGCACTATTCGTGCCAGCCAAGCTCCTTGAGGAAGCCTAGCAGACCCTTCACGTTGCCGACGACTTCCTGGAGCAACCTCGGTGTCCCAAGGTGTAGTGCCCTGTAGTTCGCCACACCACCGCATTCCAGCAGGATATGTGAGGCCGTTTCCTCTGCCTCCAAGCACGCTCTGCACAGGGGGCTGTCTGTAACACCTAGATTGTGTAAGTGCTTGTTAAGCAAGGCATGTCCGGTAAGAGCCCCGACCAGTAGTCGGAGCTGGGCTCTTTCATAACCGCGAAGTTTGCGGGACAATCCTGGGTTGATCGTCGGAAGAGCTTCCTTGGTCTGCCTGCAGGTAGTTAGATTTGTCCAATATTCTTGGTGCATTACCTTGGTGTTGTATCGCAGCTGGCTGCGCAGCCATCCGAAAGGCAGAGGCAGAATGGGTTCGGGTCCGTGGACCCTCATCTCCGATCCATTCCTCGCCAGTCGGTCAGCCGGTATTATGTTAATAACCATGCTTTAAGCTAGCTTCATACTATAAATAAAGACATTCTGTAGTATATTTAGTATTAGTATTACACCCGTGCGAAGCCGGGGCGGGTCGCTAGTATAATATATTTCGCCAATTTCATGTATTATAAATTCATCAATACAGACCGGAGACGTTTTTTTTTTCGAATTAGATGCAATCGAATAAAATAGTATTTTTTTTGTTATAGATAAAAGTCTGCTCACCTTTTGACGGTGGTCTCTCCAGTGGGCTTGGTTTTGGGATGCGTATTGTACATTTTATGTGCTTAAATGATGATTTTTCAGTAATTGTTTTGAGATTGTGGTATCAAATTGTAGTTATCCGTAAGGTTATTTAATTCATCGAATATTATATATACATTTATTAATTTGTCGAATATGATTAGTTGACAAAAAAAATTCAAGTTATATATTTACAACAATGTTTATGTAGCCGAGATGATTTAAATTTAAAAATAAATAAGAATAAAAGCTAATCGTTAATATGTTCATTGTAGCTAAGGCACGAGATGCTGCATTTTCATCTGGTCGGGAAAAAATTGCTTAATAATATTAGAAAATTAAAAAAAAAATTGTGTTCAGTTATTTTTATTTTTAATATACTGTGGTGTTTTACCGCTGTGCACGCGTTGCCTTTTACTGTAAAATAATCGGAAGTTTGTCTGGAGAGTCTAATTTTAGGTTTGTCAATTATATCAATCTTAATAAATTTTCAAATTATCGAATTATCAAATGTATGAAATATTAAATTTATCTATTTTATAGACAATTATTATTTGGTAATTTAAAAGATCTATGTTGGTACGGTACCAAGTAAAAAAAATAGATTTTTTTTTCAGAATCTGCTCGTTTGGAATATAAATTATTCCCGACTAGAAAAAAGGTCAGGCTCAACCAGATCATGTATCTGGACCGGATCAGAATAGAATGAGGCATGCCAGATCCGGCAAGCTCTATCAGGACCAGGTCTGATCCAGACAAGGATAGCCTGATGTAAAATATAATCAAGTATGGTAAGGCATACTGTATCAGGACCCGGTCCGGTCCAGATCAGGATAGCCTGATGTAAAATATAATCAAGTATGGTAAGGCATACTGGATCAGGACCCGGTCCGGTCCAGATCAGGATAGCCTGAAAGAAATTACACGAACTGAGCCTGGTTTTGTTACTTATTTTTTTTCTCGTACAGTTATTTAATTATAAAAGTAATAATGTGTGTGTATAGAAAAGTCCATAAATTATATTTTTAATAACAAAAATATCCTTCCCCAGCCGAAGAGTGCTCCTGGTGCAACAAGAGCATCACGAGCGAGGGCGGAGCCCTACAGCAGGCAGGTGCCACCTTCTGTTCTGAGCTCTGCTTCAGTCAATCACGTCGAGCTAACTTCAAGCGCGCCAAAACCTGTGACTGGTGCCGACATGTGCGACACACCGTAGCTTACGTGGACTTTCAGGTTAGGACCTTGTAGAAGATTTTATGCCACAACATAATCATTAATTGTATTAATGAGGTTAGCGAATATTCTTCATGGAACAACGTTCTGTAAGATTTTATTTTGCAAACGTTTGTATACCTTGTCGATTTTAGTGAATATACTTAAGTTGCTTTTAAGTCTTACAATAGCAGAATCAATTAAAATATTTTTATGGTTGTATTTAGCCATATGTATATATGTGTGTGTACTTAATATATAAGTTTTGGAATTCCTGGATACTACTATAAAAAGGAAAATACAAAATGTTATACTCGTATAGCTGACAATTATAATTCAATGTTTGTAAAATGCATAAAATATACTATTTTCTGAATTCCTTCTGAATTGTGATATTACGCTTCAGCCTGTAATATCCCACTGCTTGGCAAAGGCCTCTTTCTCCTTGTAGGAGAAGATCAGAGCTTAATCCATTACGCTGCTCCAATGCGGGTTGGCGGATATATTCCCTACTATGAATAACGATCGCTATCAGGTGTACATGATAACAACCGGGACCAACGTCTTAACGTGCTCTCCGAGGCACGGTGGGGTCCCATAAGGACTGCACAAATATCTAGACCTCAACAAATATCTATATGGTCAATACAAATCTTTGTCATGTGCGCGGATCGAACCCGCAACCGCCAGCGTAACAGCCACCAAACCAGTGCTGAGACTGTTGCGCCAACGCGGCGTCTAATTTTGATATACTCATAAGGAACCGCAGGTCAAAGCGAGTTTTACACATACTGTGCGGTCATTTTCTGTTTAGAATATGAAGAATTTTAGGAGTAGGTAGTCGGATACTAAATATGTCTTCAAATACGCAGTATATAGATTTGAGTCAGTCAATGGCTTATGTACATTTTAATTTTCAACTGAGGTAGGGCACAGCAGGAATTTCCTGCTCAAAATATGGAGCAGCCCGACTGGGGTAGTACCTCGACCTTACAGAAGATCACAGCAAAATAATACTGTTTTCAAGCAGTATTGTGTTCCTGTTGGTGAGTAAGGTGACCAGAGCTTCTGGGGGGATTGGGGATTGGGTCGGTAACGCGCTTGCGATGCTTCTGGTGTTGCAGGCGTCTATAAGCTACAGTAATCGCTTACCATCAGGTGAGCTGTACGCTTGTTTGCCGACCTAGTGACATAAAAAAAAAATAATAATAATAACTGAAACATCTTTTCTTCTAGTATCTTTAAATCACTTATAATTAGTTACTTAATTAATTATTTTTAACCAATATTTGTATATGTATGTTTTCTTAAAAAAGAAATCTTTAAATCCAATGTTGAGTAAATTTGTTGTTACCTACGATATTTCCTAACATCCTTGTATAAAAGCTAATCTGTGCATTTGATTTTTTACAGGATGGTGCCACACAGCTTCAGTTTTGCTCAGACAAATGCCTCAATCAGTATAAAATGCACATCTTCTGCCGGGAGACACAAGCTCACCTTGATCTCAACCCGCACCTGGTGAACGCTTCGTCATCATCAAACCTCATCACTCCAGAACTATGGCTAAAAAACTGCAAAAGCAGATCCGTTTCACCAGCGTCAGAACGTTCAACCTCCCCAAACACAGAGAAAAAACAAAACGGAAAAGATCCACTCCCAAACCAAAGAATATCACCCCTTCCATTAATAACAATTGCACCACCAGCTAAGTTAATGAATAAACCAGTGGAAGAGAGGTGTATACAAAAATCACCCGAAGGGAAAAAAGATACAAGAACTAAGATGAATTTGAGGAAGCGTAGGACGTCGAAATGTTCAGCTACAGTGACGTCACAAACTGTCCGGCAACACAATTCGACCCCCAAAGCGCAAGATATGAGGATGTGCAGTCCATCCATCGATGGATCTTCTCCATCGTCGTCTATCACTGTAAACAATAGTGCAATACATTCACCACCAAACACGATGAACCAACAGATACCACCCCCTTTCCATAACCCTATGTTTGGTATGCCGCCACCTGTTTTCGTGGATAATAACAATGGTCATATAAATGATCACAGACATCCAATGTTTATGCCAAGACTTGGATTTATGCCACCGCCGCCAGGAATGATGCATCAAGAAAGACCTAGACTATTGCCGCCAATGAATTTCCCTCAACCTATAGGTCAAGCTCCGCCAGTCACCGTTTTAGTACCATATCCAGTAATACTACCAATACCTCTACCAATACCAGTTCCAATCCCTTTGACTTCGTTCCTTCAAGCGCATCAGCTCAACAAAGTAAAAACGGAAGTAAACAATGACGATACCGAAGGACCTTTAGACTTTACTATAAATAGCGATAAGAATAAAAATGAAAATATTAGTAATACGGAACAAGATGCAGAATCGAACACAGAGGCTCAAGAAAAATCTGATCAAAGTGATCCAAAAAAAGATATCAATGAAAGATTGGACAGCGATAAGTCCAGCGAAACGGCTGAAGTCAGTAATCTGGAGCAAACATTACCAAAATTTAAAATAACACGGTTAGGAAACAAAATGGCTAAAATAGTAGCGAAGACAAGGGAACCTTCAGAATCGTCGCGACCCTTGAGGAAACGGCGGAGACTCGTCGAAGCTACCGATGAAGAATCACTCATTCCTAAGACTAGGAAAATCGTGCAAGTGTAAATAAGATTAATACTGTAACAATTATTTAGTAATATATTCTTCATTCTTACATATCACAAAGCATTATATTATATTGAACAGAGTTCATTATTCTTTCAACTTGCTAGTCCTAGATGTAAGAACTGATTCATTAACCGAATATCTCATTAAAATAATTAGCGAGCACTGTAAATGTGATATTAGTAACATTATTCAATGTCAAATAAACAATTACAAATATAAAAGAGCAGGATATTTCAATTTTCTCCTCGATAAAAAATCCTTAACCAACAATAATAATAATTAAACAAAGAGTTGATATTAATCAACGACAAACAAAAATATTTTTTGTCATTACTTATTCCTATTGTTAGTACCGAATTATGCTGAAAATTATATTATAAATTCAAACCATGTTAATTAATATATAGGTTTCACGAGTTCTGGTAACTTCGGGTGAATTTAAGCATATCTGACAATGGTGTCATTTCTTGATAATCGTCGACCACTTGACTTTTACATGAACTATTTATGTAGTTTAGTTGTTCTGACAATTTTAAAGCAGCTACATAAAGAACAACTTTCAGTAATTCTTATCTAAAAGTGCTTTATACTTAGGCGCTTAACTTATGTAGGACGCAGCAGGAAATTTACTGCTCAAAATATGAAGCACGACTCAAAATAATGACATGTGTCGGGCAGTTCGATCTTACAGAATATCACAGCTAAAAAATACGATTAAATATATATACATATAAAAATATACTTGGTACAACAAATGAACTGTGTCATATTCGTGCCGATAGTTTAGTATATAATTTTAAAGTACCCTCTATTTTGTGTTGTTCCGTCTTCCTCGTCACGGTATCCGAAGTAATACAAACCCACTAATCTCAACTACTTTCCGTAGAACCAGAGCGCGAGACTTTGTTATATATGTGGTTAGGCGGTACTTCAATCGCCCCTCGACCTTTTGGCTTAGATCAAAATGTAGACGGTACTTCAATATTCTATGCTAAAGTATCGGCACGAATATGGCACTTATTACAGTTCATTTGTTGTACCAAAGTGGTCTAGATGGCGCTTTTCATTTTAATTTTTTTTTTTGTAAATCGCACTTATAATGTTGTTATTCTTTCAACATTTCTACGAGAAGTAACTGAGGTAAAGACACTTAGATCAGCGTCGGGTGAACCGTGATCACGAAGGCGGTTGCCCCTGAGTGAGACCTGATTAGCATTTAGCAGTAGCGGGTCGACCTCTGCGACTATTCCCAGTGGGATAACTCGGGCGCATAATTTTTTCCTGGGGTCCTGCGTTCGCTAACCCCCCATATATAAATTGTCACTAAAATACTGAAAATAAGGAATTATAGAAATTGAAATACTTTACTTAATCTCTAGATAACCTCAGTAGCAAGAAAACCTGAGGGGTTCAGATGAATGAAATGTGTAAGGAAACGCAAATATTTTTTTTTACACATAAAGATTCGTTGACATTTATAATTTACGTTGTTTGTATAGTATGTATTTAGATTGGGCACAGCATAATATATCCTGCTCAGTACTTGTAGCAATCCGACTGGGTAAGTGCCTCGACTTAATAGAAGATTGCAGCTAAATAATGGTTTCAAGCAGTGTTGTGTTTCTGTGGTGAGTAAGGTGGACCTGAGGTCCTAGGAGTCGTCAACGCGCAAGCAATGCTTCCTGTGTTGCAGGCTACGGTAATCGCTTACCATCCACTTTACCAGGTCAGCCGTACGCTTGTTTGCTGACCTAGTTGTATTCAAATTAAAACAAGTACTCATTTCTGTAATACATTATTTTAATTTTTATGTAAGAAATAGAAAAAATTTAATATTTTATTTCTTATCTTAAAATTTAACGCAAAACAATTTTTCTGTTAGTACATAACAAAAATAGAAAGTACATAATAAAAAAGAGGGTACTTCAACAACTACAAATTTGAAATACATACAATAAAAGATAAGAATATAGATACATATTTAAATAAATGCTATTACTGTAGCAATATACCTAAATATTATAATAGATGAAATAAATAGTTTTGTTTTTAGGATTTTAACAACTTTACGGATAGCTATAATAAATATAATTTTGAGGTACTCACTATTATACTATTGTTCTATTTTTCTGCATTTTTGAGCTAACATTATTAACCGACTTCAAAAAGAGGAGGAGGTTATTCAATTCGACCGTACACATACACACACACACACACACACACATATATATATATTTACGGCCTAACTCTGGGATAACGTTTATGAACCGATTTTGATAATTCTTTTTTTGTGGAAAAGGAGATATCCCTAGTTTGGTACCATGATGAGCCAGGATGCCATGAAACCAGGATCAGATGATGGGATCCCACAGAAATCGAGGGAAAGTCTCGAAAATCCGCATAACTTCTTACTGGGTGTACCGGTTTTGATGATTTTTAATTTAATCAAAAGCCGATGTTTATCATGTGGTCACAATTAAATTTCATCGAGATCTGATTACAACTTTTCGAGTAATCTTTGATCATGCGTATTTACTTGACTTTTTTTTTGTGTACCTACGTTGTATTACTTGTCGATATAATTGAAGTCGGTTTTTTTTTCGTTTGCGAGCAAACACAATTATTAATTAATATGTTTGTCGGTGTCGATGTCATAAAATGCTATTTTATTCATATTGTAAATATTAGATTCATTCGTAAACTGAAAAAACAAAATAAATTTAAAAAAAATATTTCATAAAATTGATTTTTTATTTTTATTTTAAATTTATTGACTGTTGTTATATAACATACTTGAAATTTTTAACAAATTAATTATGTAAAAAACATTTTATACCATAGTTATTATTTTTTATTATACGTTAGAAAATGATCTGAATCTTCGTTTGCCTGCAAACACAATTATTTTTAAACTGGATTTGACAAAAAAGTGAAAATATTTCTTTAAGAGTAATGTAATAATAATAGTAAATTAAAACTTAATAAGTAATTACATGAGTTCCCCCAACAGAATATTTTTACTGCCCCTAATAAAAATTAAAGAAGTATTAATTAAAAGAAGAAAGAAATAATTAGAAAACAATATTAAATTTAAGAAATTTACGTTAAATTTTACTCAACATTATTATAATCTAAGGGTGCATCAATTAATTACGTGAGCTATTTTTCGATCTGTGTAGCCACCGCCCCCTATATTTGACTTAGTGAGATTTGCTTGGACCTGATTTGCCCCCTTACGTGAGATTGTCGCTGAATATAATAGAAATTGACGTTAAATAATAAACTGTTCAAGTATACTATTTTAGCGGGCAAAATAAACACTCAAAATATATTTTTTTAATATATTTTATATTTTTTGACGTTGACATGAGATTTTTGATTATCCAGCTTCGGTTTAAATGAGATTTGGTTAGATTTCATTAGACCCCTCCCCCACATTCTGAGCTCACGTAAATATGGATGTCCTCTAACTCTCAATGTCCCCAAACTAGGCCCTTAGATACCTAAAGCTTTTTAAGCGATACATAAGGATTTGTCGTTTACATAAACTATTGTAAAATTGACGATAATTGACAAAATAAAAATGAACTTTTAACCTTATTACATACATAGTTGAGTATTAGTTAATTTTCGTATATCTAATAAGTATGTAAAAACTATCTAATTGCCTTTGTCATACACATTTCATTTGTGTTTTGCTAGCAATCCGGACCCCGTCCAGGTGACTTTGACATAGCGACGTCCCCGGAGAACAAAATCGTAATAGAGAAAAGTAAATTGTACAGGACAAGCAATAAACAGTTTTTCTATTATATCGCATGTCCTAAACGGGCTTATATATTTTATTATACATTATTATTTTCAGCATATTTTACGTAACAAGTAGGTAACTTTAAAAATAAATTAAATATCACGTGTGTATACTTTTAAAATTATTGCCAAAAATGTTTAATACTGGTTTTTATATTTAAACTAGCTGACCCGGCAATCGTTGTCTTGCCGCTAAACGCTATTAAAAATAGGGGTTGATGGTAGAAGGGTGAAAATTTAGGGTTGTATGTATTTTTTAATGTTGTATCATAAAAAAATAGAAATTAAAAAATTTGTCTAAAAAATAAAAAAATAAAAATTAGGGGTGGACTACCCCTAACATTTAGGGGGATGAAAAATAGATGTTGGCCAATTCTCATAGATACCGGATAAGCACAAAAAATTTTATCAAAATCGGTCAAGCCGTTTCGGAGGAGTATGGCAACGAAAACTGTGACACGAGAATTTTATATATTAGATGTATACTAAGTAACGGCACATAACCCATTTTGTTTCCGTGAAGTTGTAATGTAATGAATCTATTTGCATTCATTACGATACTAAAAAAAAACATTATCACACGAATACATCACTTAAAACTCGTAAATCATATTTACTTGAAATCGTATCGAAAATTTAGCTAATAATAAATCGGTAATGTACGTTTCCGGCTTACCGAACGCTTAGCGGTAATGTATGTTACGGAAAATCATCATTGGCCTTAGTCCGTCTATTGCAGACGATTTAGACAGTGTCAGACAGACACTGTGTCGCCTAGGTCAATCTTCAGGATAACGCAGAGTTGCCTAAGCTCTACGCCACACTCTCGACCTCACTGGCTAGGCCTACAGGAAGGACGAGTAGATACGTGTGGAGCCAGTTGATGATTTTGAGCCAGGTTTATCCTTCGGTCGCCTTTTACGACCCCCACGAGAAGAAAGGGGGTGGTGCTATTCTAATCGGCTGACACCACACGGTATACGGAAAATAGTTATCCATTTTTTTTACACGAATAAAATGATATAACGGTTTACCAGCTTATTGTGACAGATATTTTTTCCATATTATATTACTACGATATTATTATTATTAATTGTGATACGATTTCCGGAGGATAAGAATATAAATTGTTATAACTTCAAGGATTTTTAGGGAAAAAATAAAAAAATAATCATAAGATAGATTACGACATATAGACACCGAAAGTACAAAGACAATAAAACAGTGGTAATAGCACTTTATGATTTTGTTCCTCGGGCGCGTCGACAGGTTTTCGTGTAGGTATAATTAAAATATTTCCGCTATATTTTAATGTTTCATAAACATAAATGTAATGTATTTCATAGTTGAGTACTATGCACGCATGAATCTTTGCATTTTCTATTCACATTTCATTCGACCGGACCCCTATGGTTGTATTGCTACTTCCGTGATTCCTCATTTTCAGTATTTTAATAACAA
The DNA here is from genome assembly GCF_905220565.1 of Melitaea cinxia. Lineage (NCBI taxonomy): Eukaryota > Metazoa > Arthropoda > Insecta > Lepidoptera > Nymphalidae > Melitaea > Melitaea cinxia. The sequence goes on along the minus strand of NC_059405.1, from coordinate 2,295,502 downwards.
TAAACATCTTGAGGATCCGCGCAAAAGCAGAACCGATGAAAAAATTATGCGTCCGAGCAATCTCGCTCTTGGGGGCCGCCTTCCTGATCACAGTATCCCCGACGCTGCTACGATGTCTTAATCTCAGCTACTTCTCGTAGAAATGTACAGAGAATTATAACTTTGTAAGTGCGATTTACAAACTGTTTGAAATAAAAAAACGCCATCTAGACTACCTTGATAACAAATGAACTGTAAATGTCATATCCGTCTAGTTCATGTTGTTCCTAGTGAGAACGAGTATCTTCTTCGAACAAACTGTTGAAGTACCGTCTAATTTATTTTGTTTTATCGTCGTGTATATTGTTATGTACAATTTACTAACGGAATCTCCATTGCGGGTGTCACACCAAAGTGGATAACTAATTTTAAAACTCCAGAAATAGTCCTGCTGTAATGTGAGATCCTCTCGGAAATTGTACAAGGACAGCATCAAATTATTGGTTTTTATCTATGTCGCATAAACCTTTTTTTGATGTTTAAAAATTTTCACAGTAAAGTTATATGAACTTAAAAATGAAGGAATTTAACGTAATACGGTACTGAACTTTCGAACTAATCAAATCCTCTTTTACGCGATTCCACTTTTACGACATTTTAAATTAGATGTGGTAAAACCTCTTTTGTAATAAGTACTTTAACAGATTTTAAACTATTTTTATATGGTAATAAATAAAATTGTACCTATTATGTAGCACGTATACTCGTATCATTATTTATTTATTATACTTAGTAAAAAGAGTTGATTTATTGTAAAATTAATTTTTGTGAAAAATTTAAAAAAAAAAACATACTATACCTATTTATTTCAATGATCTTCGTTACATTACATAAATGTTGACATCAGATTAAGTAATATATGTATGTAATTTTATAGTATTTGTAGAAATATTAACATATAAAAATATTTTTAATTTGGGTTAATGTCGTGACGAAACAGTGGTTAATGTATTGTTGACATCAGAATATAGAAATATATCTTTTCAAGAGACGGCACCTGAGAAAATAAATTCACGTTATCATAGGTACATGATTCATTTTCTGACTCAAGTAGGTACTGACTATTTGTTGATCTGTGCATGTATAGACCAGTGCTTATAGCTTTTGAAAGCAAAAAAAATATAAATAGGATAAAACTGATTGTAAAAGAAAGAAAATACAACGATAATGAAAGGAAAAATAAATTACGGGCGATCTGAGGTCGGGAAGTTCCTCATCATTCGGTTCATCCGACAATAATATTTTTCACTTTTTACCATTTTCAAAGGCTAAAAGCACTGGTCTAGTAGTTTCAATCAAATAATAAATTGAATAATTAATTATTTTAAGATATTATTTACAAATATGTGGAATTTAAAATAAGTAATTGAAAAATAATTAAATAATAAATGATAAATACACACACGGTCGTCTATTCCTAAGAGCCAGTCCACACGGCGCGTTGCGTCGACGCAGCGCTACCACTGCGTTGTTTTACATACAAATAACCAAGGTGTTCACACGGCGCGCTGCGTCGTCGCAACGCACACATGACGGACAGCAGCCCCCGAGACGAAGCGGGAGGGGGTGTACTCGTGCGACGTCGGAGCGCTTGTGCGTTGACAGAGAGGATACACGGAAGCTCATTTCGTTTTACGTTTACGTTTTTGTATTTAGTTTTATTTGCAGGGTAATTAGTTTTATTTGCAGGGTAAAATGAATACCATTGAAGAAATTGACATAGATTACTTGATTACATTGATACAGGAAAGGGAAATTATATGGGACAAGTCAAACGTAGATTTTAAAAATAAAAATTTAAAAACAAAAGCCTGGGAAGACATATCAAAAGTTTTATTTCCTGATTACGAGAATTTCACAGCTGAACGAAAAAATAAAGTTGGTGAGTTCACAGTACAGATATTTATGTTTTTTTTATTTAAGAGGGCTTTCAAGATTTTCTTGCACCGCCAATTCCGCGATCAGTACAAAATTAATATCTCGACACTCTAAAATTTTAAAACTTAGGGAATTTAGATTAGCGTGAGTACTATTTTATTACTTAGCTCAAAACTAACCTAGACTACGCTGAGTAGGTATAAAATATTATTTTTTTACTGATCGCGGAATTGGCGGTGCAAGAAAATCTTGAAAACCCTCATAATACAATTATACCTTATTTAGCTGCCAAGGCAGAGTTCCTCTAGTCATAAAATAGGTCGCATATTGCTGTCTTATGACATTCGGTGCTGTCTGTTCTTCATGTACGGGTTGTATTGGGAGAAATTCATCAACACTTATAGCAAATTTATCTCTTTGTCTAAAACCATCTCGATCAGCGACAAAATTGTGTAATACACAACATGCTTTTATAATGTCAGTAGCGAAGTCATAGGACACGTCTATCGGTCTGTGAAAAATGCGCCATTTGTTAGCCATAATCCCAAAAGCGCATTCGACATATCTTCTGGCTCTGCTTAGACGGTAATTGAAAACCTTTTGTTGTAAGTCGAGATTTTGACCGCCATATGGACGCATAATATGTTTGCTCAGTCCAAAAGCTTCGTCACCCACAAATACATACGGGGTTGGTATATTGCTACCAGAGAGTGGCTGGGGTTGAGGTAGTGGTAAGTTGTTGTTAATCATTAGCTCGTACAGTTTAGAATTTTGTAATATGGTTGAATCGCATTCTTTTCCGTATGCACCGATGTCGACAAATACGAATTTGTAATTTGAATCCACAATAGCTAGCAACACAATCGAAAAAAAGGCTTTATAATTAAAAAAAAGTGAGCCACTATTTGCAGGATTACACACGCGGATATGTTTGCCGTCGATGGCACCAACACATTGAGGAAAATTTGCCTTTACATCAAAACCCCTCGCTATTGTTTGGAAACTTTCAGTTGTCAGTTCAGGGATGTTGTCTCGAAGAAGATTGGTCCATATAGCACGACAAACTCTTTGTATTATATATGCAATAGTAGATTTTCCCCGTTTGAATTTGAAATGTAAATCAGTTATTGAATTTCCACTTCCTAGGTATCTGAAAAGAAAATAATTATTATAATATGCATTTATGAGATAGATAGATACCCGAAAAAAAATACTGACATATTCAGACATCGATAGCAAATAACTTTCTCTATGTAACCAATTAATTCTGGAATCGCGAAAAAAATAGCAGCTGTTGCATACATTTTGATTCAGTAGGTATTGCTTTTTGTATGTAACAGCTGTTATATTTTCACGATTCCAGAGTCGGTCACATAGTGTTTGTTAACGATATCTGAATATGTCATTAAATTTTATCGAGAAATTCACTATGTATAAATTATTAAATCATGTTTACTATTGGTTTTGCAGGTAATGATTTAATAAAAAAATGGAGAAGTGTAAAAGATAATTACTTCAGATATTCAAAAAAATTAAAAGAAGCATCAAAATCGGGCTCGGGCGCTACGAAACTGAAGAAGTATCATTTATACAATCAACTCCTTTTTTTGAGAAAAGTGGAACAAAATGCCACCGAATCTAGCTTAGACTCGCCTAGAGAAATCAACAATGAATCTACGTCTACAAATGATGACATTACCACAGACAACACTCTGCGCTATGTTCCAGTCGCGCGCAAAAGGGCAATGCAAATGGATGAGTTTGAAAGAGAAGGACTAAAACTTCTCAAGGAGCCGGAAAATCGCCATATGTCCTTTTTCAGAGCTATATTGCCATCTATTCAAGAATTTTCCGACCGAGAAACTCTCCGTTTCCAAAGTAAAGTTATACAAATTATAGATGAAATGCGGTATGGACAAACATCATCATATGTGAGTGGCCCATCAACGTCTCACCAACCACCATATGGGTATCAAACAGCAAATTTTCAAAGTACATACATTTCTGATTTTAATAATTCAATTACATCTCCAGAAACATCTCAAGCAAGTGAAGAAACTGAATACGATTTTTCTAATTTGTAATTACTGGATGATATCTCTCTTAAATAATGTCTAAATTTAAAATTATGACAATTGCTGATTATTTGTGAGTTGATTACTCTCTTAAATAATGTCTAAATTTAAAATTATGACAATTGCTGATTATTTGTGAGTTGATTACTAATTAAACAAACCAAAAAAACTGTTATATTTTTATTACTTAAATATATTTATATAGTTACCTTAAAGTGATTCCCAGCATTTCTACTGGTTCCACTGGATTCCTCATATTAGTATAGTTTTTTCGTATGTGTGGTTCTAAGGACTTCAATAAACATTCGAAGCTGGATACACTCATTCTAAAAAAATTATAAAACTTCTTTTCGTCTAATAGCAACTCCCGATATTCTAAAAAAAAAAACTGTCCATCACGATTTCTTAATGAAATGAAAGGACTGATCCAGTACCGTCTTGTGATCTTGCGTCGATTTCGGCGGTGACGTAGTAATAGGAGCAATGCTAGACGTCTTTTCCGATCCATGATTTGCTATAGACTGACTGCGAATTTTTTTCAAAATACTTGCCGCAACTGTGCGTCGCCGCTGCGCCGACGGAACGTTGACTGCGTCATAGTAACGCTGCAGCGCCCGTGTGGCCGGCTATGCGTCAAAATATTTGCGTTGCGACGACGCAACGCAACGCAACGCGCCGTGTGGACACGCTCTAAGGTGCAACTCAACGCTTGTGTATTAGGTAACATCAACTGATATACTTTTTTTATGTACGTTTTTCCCTTAAAATAATGCGGATGAAACCGCGATGCATATCTAGAGTACGTAATTATAAAGTACTAGCATCCGCCTGGCTTCGCACGGGTATACGGGTTAACAAACATTTAAAAAAAAAACTATTTTTTTTGAAAATAGAATATAGCTTATGTTACCCGCGAATAGTGTAGCTTCCTAACAGTGAAAGAATTTTTCAAATCGGTTCAGTAGTTTCAGAGCCTATTCAATGCAAACAAACACATTGTGTGTTCAATTCTTTCCTCTTTATAATATTAGTTTAGATCACGTTACTTACTAAATACGCACCTCGCGGCATGTCGGGATAAGAAGTAACTGCTGTGTTATTCTACCTACCAAGTTTCATTACAATACGTCCAGTAGTTTTTGCATGAAAGATTCAACCATCCTCACAAACTTTCGAATTTATAATCTCAGTAGAATTTACTCTTATAGAGCAGAAGTATTTTGGCTACATTAATGTTAGAGCTTGGTTTTTTGAAGTATAACTTATTTACTTGACTTGGGGAGTAAGCTGGTTACTGCGTGACGACAGCGTTACGAAAAGTTTGATCGGGCGACGCGAACGGAAGTTGAGAAGGAGATATGTTTGTGAAGATAGAAAGATAAAGAGAGTTACGTTTTGTAATTTTTACTTCAGTTTTACTTTACACGGTCTAAAGCATACATTTTTTTTAAGTGTGTAAAATGAAACAATTACAAAAAATTCACAGGTTTTTAATGTCTTTAAAAACATTGCTATAAATTGTTTACAGAATAGTCGCTATATCATTTAACGAATTCTCTTAATGTCTAATAGCTTGACCACATTCCATAATTATGTTACTGTGTTTGTATAACAGATCCAATTTGTTTGCTAGTTGCAGCATTCTTGTTTCAACAAATTAATTAATAAATTTTATATTTAATAAAATATTTAACAATTTAAGTAAAGGCAATCTTGGCATAACTCAATTTGAAATTATTAATAGAAAATTATTATTCGTGTGACAAATGAATTGGAAAGATATCTGTTTTCCAGCAAATGTTGTTTTAAGGCTGTTTTCAATATAAAAAATAAATAAATGCAAAAATTAAATTTTGTCAACTAATTTCTAAATATTATTCTTTAAATGCCCTTTTTGATTACTTCATATTCTTTCTTCCTTAGAAATTTTTCATACATTTTTTTTACAAGAATTTTTTAAAATATATTTTATTTGTCTATGAGGTTAAATGTAAATTTTAATGTCATGCCTTTCAGGACTTGAAGCTATAAAATATTACTTTTTATTGTTGTATAAGTCCCAGAGCGTTATAGCCCCATCGAGGCCCCCGGCCGCCATGATGTGTGCATTCCAGTATGAAACTTTTTCAGTCGAATACACAACATCTTGGACAGCTTGCCTATGCTCAGTAAGTACTACCAATTGCCTCAATGAAAACCAGGAGAATATACGGATGTGACCGTCCCAGCCACCAGATGCAAATACTCTGCCGTCATTTCTAGTACAAACTCTATTTATTCCCGGATTTTTAATACTTATATCCATTTTATGGGTCAAGCTTAAGTCTTTTCTTCCTATGCTAAATACTTGTATCATGTCAGAGGCGTTGCCGATCATACCTCTCTGTTGCTCGAGGTGGAAATCCACTGACATGGGACATTCTTTAGTTTGTAATTTGCCGATGCACTGACTAGTGTTGAGATCCCACAGCAAGAGCCATCCACCCTCATAGCCGGCCAATAAAAGGGGCCGGTCATTTGGAAATTCAATAAATTTCACACACATCGGATCACCAAGTTTAGGAGAATCACTTTCTGGTGCTAAACAATTAATTTTTTCACCAGAAAAATTATAAATGTGTATCTTGGATTCCTTATCAGGTACAAAGAGTGTTTCGAGTTTTGTGTTGGCGTCAAAACGACAAAATCCGGGATAATCAATATCTATGGTGTGTTGTTCTTTATACCCACTGTTTGTGAGATCGAAAATTTTGTATATCCCACCTTTTTCTTGGGTGATTAGTTTGCTGTTTGTGTGAATTAGATGGAGAATGGGAGCTTGACCAACTTTGATTTTTTGCTGGACCCGGTTCGTCTAAAACAATGATTAGATCAATTATGTACAGGTCAAATTATATCAATTACATATGAAAATATGTGTACACTATATATGTCATATATTTCACTGAATCTAATTGTTCTTCTTTATATTAAGAAAGTTGAAATTAATAGTACACATGCATGTAATACAAAATTTTCTTTTTCATATGTAGTCTGTATATGTGTATCTAACTAAGAGACATAGAAACTTGACTAAACGGTTTTTATCTAAATTATTGAGTTTTCACATTTATACAAATATTACACTTCAATCTCATATAACAAGAATTTTTTTCTATCACAAAATACTGTACTATACTTTGTTATTTACAATGATAACAAATTAGCATACAAGCCAACTGTGGTCTACAATTTTCTAGGTCACAAAATGAGGGTAGTAAACAAAGAAAGACGCAATAAATTGAAGCCGTATACGTTGCTTAAAAACATCGACGGAGTACAGAGTTAAGATGGAATTATTATACTAAGAATATCTGATCTCACCTGAAGGTTGTATGCATAAACATATCCATTTTTCGAGCCGGCTAGTAACCTCTCGAGCCCGCCCGGTAAGAAGCTGAATGCCAAACAGTATACTGGCGAGTTGTCGACGTTTCTTATTGTATATACCGGGTCAGGTGGTAGCAAAGCCATTTCTGGTCAAGCTCGAACCAAAATATGTAATCGGAATAGAAAAATAAAATATTAATCAAATTAATCAAGCCATCAGAAACTGAACCACAACTACGCACAACACAAAACTGACACAAAAACAAGAAAGTTTACATATTTACGTCACTTACATACGGCTGCGTTCACGATTCACTCTTAGTGGATTTAAATACTATCATGATACAATAAATAAAAAAATATGATTTGAATCAAATTTGATTTAAGCTGACGTTGCTAACTTTGCATATTATTGCTTAAAATTATACTTCATAATTTTCATTTAGGTACAGTTTTATAATGTTGTGTATTTGACTATTTATGTCATTAATTACAGTTCTGTCATCTGTGCCCGTCAACCTTACATTAGTCAAATTTGTCAGACGACCGTCACCGTCACCCGCAGCGACAGTCGACACTCGACAGTTCTCAAAATTATTGTGAAGCTTCAGCTTTGTACAGTGTTTTACAAATTTATGAAGTTTTGAATGAGAAATAATCAAAGTACCTAATAATGGGTGCCATATATAAATTAAGATTGATTATTTAATCGTCGAAATCACAAATGGCTGCGGAGGGTTTTCTAAAAACGAGCAAGTATTCGAAGTATACATCGTATAGAAATATCCTGTATCATAGGTTCTTCGTCGGGCTGCTATTGTTTATTGTAGTGTCTCTAGTGTTGATAGTCGTGTGTAACGTATTCACGGGGAGTACGCCTCGGGGTGATTTACGCGAAGCAGTTAATTTAGACGCGTTGAGTTTACCAGTACGAACGCTCATAAGTGAATCTCATGCATCGTCTCCGCGCGTTGCAAACTGCACTTACTGGAGCTGTTTCAACGTTTACAAATGTGGGAGAGGAGGTCACGATAAGATAACGATATACATCTATCCACTGACAGACTATAGGGCGGAGGATGGAATGGCTATATCTAAGTTTTCTAAGGAATTTTACGAGATTTTGCACACAATAAAGAATAGTAAATATTATACATCTAACCCAAATGACGCTTGTTTATTAGTGCCTAGTATTGATATGTTGAATCAGAATAGTTTTTCAAGCAAACATGTCTCTCAAGCTTTACAATCTCTGGAACAGTAAGTATAATGTGTTTAATTAAAATTAATTTCTAATTTTTACATATAACGTGTAAATAGTTGCAAGGATGGTTTACACTCATCAAGGGACTCCCCTAGATAATGCACTTTCTTATAATTATTTTTTAAAATAAACTTCTGAAATCATTACTTCGTTAATAGACCTAGATTCGAATAAAAAGTTGTTTGTTTTATAAAATTTATAATTGAAAGATATAAAACCTTAAAGAGATACCAGGCTTTCAAAATTTCCTTAAAAATATTAAGAATATAAATATGATTTTAGGTGTAGGTACATAATGCCAAGTAAACATACTTAAAGCTATGCAAAGTTCATACTACAAATTGGGAATAATTCTCTAAATCCACGTTAATCAAGTTCAAATTATATAAATTTCATCTATTGGATATTTATATACATAACATAACTAAACAAGCATACGGTTCGCCTGATATTAAGCAATTACCGTAGCTTATAAGATGTGGTAATACCAAAAGTATAGCAAGCGTGTTGCCGACCCTACTCCCAATCCTCCCAGGTGCTCTGATCACCTTACTCGCAACATGAACACAACACTGCTTGAAAGCAGTGTTATTTAGCTGTGATTTTCTGTAAGGTCGAGTATTTCTCCAGTCGGGCTGCTCCAGATTTTGAGTAGGATATATCCTGTTGTTCCCTACATCAGTATTCCTCATGATTCTGAACATAATTATTCTCTGATGTATAAAATGTTGAACAGTTATAAACAAACACATTCTTAAACTTTACAATGTAATTAGCATATATATTGAATCAAAACAATGCAATTAAAACTTGCATTCAAACAATAACATGATATTACTTTTAATGTTAACTTTGTACTTTTTACTGTGTACTCATTGTTTTATTGTGATCACTCTCTACTCGCAAATTGTTGTTATTTATATAATATACTTGCATACTTGACAAACGTCCTGTTTTGCAAACTCTCAAACGTGCTAAGCTTATATAATTGTTATGTTTTATGAAATCCGACAACGTTCTGTGCAATTTTCTTAATTTTTATTTGTAAGAAACGTTTCGTGATTCATTTTTATTTATATGTATTTATAATTTATTATAATTCTGAACTTATTCTAAGTTATAGCTAGCTAGATATTATTTATAATATCAGTTATCAAAATTATATTATTGTTAATTAATGTAAATTATAATTCAATTAAATCATATTATCATTATCATAATTTTAAAAATCATATAGATTCATGTTAAAACATGTAATTATGCTTCTAAAATGTATAAAGAAAAAGATATAATTTTTTTTTTTTTTTTTTATAGAAATTATAGATTTGTTGCTATTTCTTGAATAGTTTTTGATAGTAAATTTTGTGTAATTTTCAAATGAATTGATTCAAACTTTCTTTCAGCTGGAATGACGGAGAAAATCATCTCATATTCAACATGGTGGCTGGTGTTGCACCAAATTACAACACCGTCATTGATCTCAACGTCAGCAAAGCAATTATAGCAGGAGCTGGCTTCGACACTTGGACGTTTAGACATGGCTTTGACGTATCTTTGCCACTTTACAGTCCGATAGCACAAAGAATTGACGACTCACAACCAAAACAAAAGAATTATATGATTATATCGACTCAGTGGAACATACCCGAAGATTACTTAGCCGAGTTACAAGGTATAGCGTCATCGTCTAATGATTTATTGTTACTGGATAGATGTAAGACTGAAAGTGGTGTAACGGATTATACAAAAAGGTGTGAATATATAACGGGAAAGGTTTTTGATTATCCGGATATTTTGAAGGAGGGTATGTTTTGTTTGGTTGTACGGAGTGCGAGATTAGCACAGCCAGTGCTTATGGATATCTTAGCATCTCAGTGTATCCCAATAATTATCGCTGATACGATAGTGATGCCATTTAACTCTCACGTTGATTGGAATAAAATTGGTTTATTTTTACCAGAGGAAAATATAAAGAATTTGCTGAAAATTGTACACTCAGTGAGTAAGGAAAGACGTGGGGAACTGTACTGGCAGTTGAGATGGATATACGAAAGACATTTCTCTAGTATAGAGAAAATTACATTGACTACGTTGGAAATTTTGAATGAGAAAGTGTTTCCTCTGGCCGCTAGGATGTATGAAGATTGGAATATGCCAGAACATTTGGTAAGTGATAAAGATTATCATGACTGTAAATATAATACTTATACTTCATATTGCTTTAAACTTTATTTATATTCTTACTTATCTTAACAATTAATAAACTATAGACACTGCAATGTCACATGATAATGTTAATACAGCAACAATATCATTAGACAAATTTAAACATTAAAAATAAAAACTACTTTTTTCTCTATAACTCTAAAAAGCTTAAACCGAATTAGTTCCCGTCTTAAAAAAAATATATTATAAATGCGAGATTCTTTTTGGTGACGTGTTTATTTTTCATGCACAAACTACTAAAACCTATTGCTATAAAAATTGCTACGTATAGTACGTACCATGTAATAGTTAGCTGGTGATCCAATATAACACATAGAATTTTCTTTATTCCGACATCAACACAGGATACACCATATTATAAAGAGGTAAAGTTTATAACTTTGTTTGTATGTAGGGGGTAATCTTCGCAAATACTGATCCGATCATGAAAATTCTTTCACTAACAGAAAGCTACACTATTCAGGAGTGACATAGGCTATATTTTATTGTAATTGAACAAAAAATTCAGTAAATAAGAAAAAGATTAAAATATAATATCAAAATGGTAAATAAACTAGCGGCATTTATCGCTATTAGAAAACAATTTATTAGTCTTTCGACGTTATTAATTTAGTCTTCATTTAGTCTATCGACGACGTTTTCTCAATTTTTGATAGATGGCGTTAGAGCAACATATTATTTATTTAAGTGCTATAAAATTTGTTCTTTAAAGTATGTTACTTGGTTAATATAATAATAATTAACGCCCAACGAAGTGGGCAAGGGTCGGCTAGTAATATATAAGGAAGAAAGGTGACTTGGCAAATAAAAAAACGAGTGTGCTTTAGACCACACGACTGAAGTAAAAAATCTTTAGTTACCCCTACAGTAATATAAAAAACGTAACTCCCTCTTTCTATCTTCACTAACTTATATCTCCCTCTCAACTTTCGTTCGCCTCGCTCAATCACACTTTTCGTAACGTGCGTAAAGACGTTTTACTTTAAAAATAGTAAATCGTTAAATTAATTTTTGAAATAATTATGAGGTTCTTGCATTTGACTTTTAGAACCCTGATAATGGAACGTAAATCATTTATTATACTTTGTTTCAATCGCCGAGTCGAAGGCACTCGAAAAGTTTCTTGGCGCGGTAATGAACTAAATAATAAATTAGAGAGTAGAAACAATCCACTACTTAACTTTTATTTTTATCATACGCCTGTAACTAACTTTAACTAGCCCTTTTAGCTCTAGGTTTGTGGGTTCGATTTCCGCCTCGAATCTTGGTGTAGTAATATAAAAAAAATGTAGCCATACATGTCATCCGTTAACAATAAGCCTATAACACAGGCATTAAGTTTCCTGTCTTTGACATAGACAATTAATGTAACTGGGGTAGAGCACAACAGGAAATTTCCTGCTCAAAATAAGGAGCTGCCCGACTGGGGTCCGCGATCGAACCTCTACCTTACAGAAGATCACAGCTAAATAATACTGTTGTCAAGCAGTATTGTGTTCTTGTTGGTGAGGAAGGTGACCACAGCTCCTGGGGTAATTGGGGATAGGGCTTGTGATGCTTCTAGTGTTGCAGACGTAATCGCTTACCATCAAGTGCTTGTTTGCCGACCAAGTTGTATAAAAAAAATTATATGTATTTAGACAGTGTTTTTTTTTTCTGATTTACCAAACGAAAATTCTACATTGCCATAACGAAATAAAAAAATAATAATATACTGTGTGCCATACATTTTTCAACGAAAGAATAAAGATAAAAATCAAATACGAGTACTGAAAACGTCGCACCATTGAGTAAAGGTGTTTTGAATATTATAATGAATATTAATCTCAATTAAATTCTAATCTACACAGCGAGAATTAAAAGGCTATTTATTATAGAGTCTCTAATTAAGGCTTTTCAGAGAAATATATTATTAATTTCCATTATATTGTTTACTTCAATGTTGTGTATATATACCACTGGGAGACAAAACTTTTTATTCTGTAAGTACAAAGGATTCTACCGCAGATTAGAGAAATTCTTATCCCAGATATTCTCGACAAACATGCGTGTATCCTTAGCTTATCTTAAAAAAAAAAAAAAAAAAATAAAAAAATAAAATAAAATTAGGCCAAAAGGTTTTGCTCTAAATTTGAAAATTATAGAAGATAAGAGTAACTAAAAGAGCGATTTGGTTTTCAATAAGAGGTTTAATTTTCCCAAAAATACTTTTTACTATCCTTCCTGCTGCGGCGTCGTCCACGTGTACGATTCTGGCTGTTCCGTTTTCTCGGTCCAGTAGTTAGGTTATCCATAGTATTAGCAAAGATGAGACTAATACGAAGTCAAACCGATATTTAACTAGTTTAGTACTCTTAGTCGGCAATTTTTTGTATTACAAGTCAAATGACGTACTATGTACAAAAGTTTAATTTTCGCCAGTAATAGCCAATTGACTATCTATAAATATATAGATAGTCAATATAGTTGAGACGGCCGGGTTTTCAATACATTAACTCAGTTGTTATTATAAACAAAACCGTTGTTCTGTCTTGCAGAATGTCTAACGTGTGAATATATAAATAGTCGTTAAATTCTCTGGAACTTTTTTAATTTTCTGCGCAGTTTTGTTAATTTTTCGTTCCGTAAGAAACTTTTAAGAAATATTAGAAAACTTAAAAAATAGATGAATAAAATTGCGAAAGTCGTTCTAAGGTTATTACGTGATCAAAAGAAACGGTGACTCATTTTTATGTACGTAGACCAACCGGATGCTAATCCTAAAATAAAACGCTAAATCTCGGCCTTATAAGATAAGCCCATTAAGGAGCGAAAGGCATTGTACTTAGATAAACGTGTCAGCCCTCATTCGTCCGTAAAACTAAAAATAACGACTCGACGAGGACTCCAGCGTCTGCGCTGTAAGGAGAGACATTAAAAATTTATTACGCGCACTGCTGTCAAGTTAAACATCGTTAAGTGCGCGTGATTGTGTAGGGTGGAATTATATGACGCGTCATTGGTGTTGACAACACGAATGAGGTTCTGGTGTAGTATTTGCTTTAAATGCGAGCTCTTCGATTTCCGATTCCGACAGATAAAAATGTATACAATGGTTTGTTTTACTTTCTCCTGGTAGATATTTTTACTTACTTATGCAAATATTTAGTCTTGGATCGGGTGTGTGTGCTTGTGTATCGCCTTGTTATGCCTGGGAGAACACACAGGAGGGTGCTTGGTTCTAGTTGATTTTATAGATAGTTGACAGCCATCGTAACTCCAAAAGCATAACAAGAACATCTCTAAGATATTTGGATACCCTGTTCAACGCAGGAACACAATACTGCTTTCAAACAGTTATGTTCATTTGTGTTCCTCTACAGGGTTGGGGTACTTCCGGCCTGCTCCAGATTTCGAGCAAGACATTTCCTGCAATGGCCTAACTTATTAGATCATACACTTCCGATCATTATACGTTGAATACTATTTAATTAAAACTCGCGGTTCGCTACCGTATCGATTGCTCTTGCTCTTTTACCGGAAATTCTTAATTGAACTGCTTTTTTTTATTCAAACTTTTCTTGTTAAAGTTTCAACAATACGCTCCTCGAAATGGCCATGTTTTTCTATTCATCTATCGAGTGAAAAAGTCTATAGAACGTCGGAGATATAGCAAACATAATAGATGACCTCGGAGTCAATTCATTACAGGGCAAATCTTTAACTCTGGTTTTCTGCTATGCAAATTCGATGAAAAAAATTGGCTTATAATTGGCGGCTTAGTTTCGTTTCGTTTGCTGAATGTTATGGATTATCTAATTTAATTATGTGGATTAATATTGTTTTACGTCCTCCCTTGTGGGTGATCGTTAATATAGTAGTTAACTAGCGAATATCCGTGACATATCCAGTTATTATCCTACTTTTATTATTATTTGTACGAAACTTTATTACGATTTTACTACTATTGTTTATAAAACTCTTCGAAAAATATATTAAAATATTCGCAACACCATATATAATTATAATTTTTAGGATTACGACTGTATAAAACTCATTAAATTTCTTGTAATTTTAAATTTTTGTTTGTCTGTTTGAGTGAGCTAATCTTAGGAACCACTGATTTGATATGAAAAATTCTTGTTTGTTTAGATAGTCCATTTACCGAAGAAGGCTATAGGCTATAACGTAATATTTTAGTACGTTTTCCCTCAAATAATCGCGTGTACCGCGAAGTGGTACCGCGAGGCATAGCTTACAATAAGCCTGTATTTTATATATTTTTTCTCAGGTAAGTGAATAAAATAAAACGTATAAAAAATTTGATTACAATTGCTCAGAGTTGATACCGTAACGTACAAAGCCCTGAGTGGGTCATGGCGTACCAGCTAGCTATAACGCTAATACCTCCCAACTCGCTTCACGAGCCGCACCCAAAATGCAATATGAGAAAATTAATACCGGGAAATAATAATATTGCAAAAAATCTATCTACTCGTATATCTATATATATATAAATGAATGTTTGTCTGTATGTCCTTTATAGAATAGTAAAATATACATTTGATCATAATTATGTCATGATATTCAGCAAAGCCATACAGGTGTTTGCCGTGGTCTGGATGTTTGTGCAGTCCTTGTGGGTCTTCCCCACCGTGCCTCGGAGAGCACGTTAAGCCGTCGGTCCCGGTTGTTATCATGTACACCTGATAGCGATCGTTACTCATAGTAGGGAAATATATCTGCCAACCCGCATTGGAGCAGCGTGGTTGATTAAGCTCTGATCCTTCTCCTACATGGAGAAAGAGGCCTATGCCCAGTAGTGGCATATTACAGGCTGAAGTGTAATTCAGCAAAGTGTTGTGCATGAGCCCACAAAAGTTTCTTGGCCACAAAGATTGGTGTACAAATGCCACAAAGGTTGGCACGAATGAAAAAAAATATTAAAAATAATAAAGCGTAGCAACGCGCGCAGGGTACAGCTAGTAAATAAATCTATTCAAATAATAAAATGGTGGGAAAAAACTGTACATGGAATATTTTTTTTAAAGAATACTTGGGGTGTGATCTACAATCGTTACCGAAGTATTGCATGGATTTACTTCAAATTTGGCACGAATATTATTAAGAAGTCGGGTCAACATATAGGCTACATATTATCACGCTATCACCTACGGGGAACGAGCAGTGAACCTTTATTTCTTCAACGCATCCTGTAACAACGTGTAATCTAACGACGCATATTTGAACATTGTTGTTATTATGTTAATAACCATGTCATAAGCTAGCTTCACACAATAAATAAAGACATTCTGTATTATATTTAGTATTAGCATTGCACCGGTGCGAAGCCGGGGCGAGTCGCTAGTAAAAAATATGTATGTACAAGTTCGTTATTGTTAAAAAATAAACAAATGACGTTACGTAGATTGACGGGCTAGCTATCTCACATACGTATACGTGCAAAGTGTTGTGTATGGATGGTTGACACCCGAAACAGTTGAATGGATCTCGGGTCGCAGCTTTGAATATCACAAGGCAACTTACTATCCCAGAGTGCGGCTCCCAAACGATTCCAGACAAAAGATGTCGCGGACAAGTGGTAGTATTACATAAAAAATTAATGCATATTATTTCTGTATATTGGATGAGTTACAACCGTTCGCGTATTTACTTATTCGTTCGAGCGGTTTCTGTCATTCGTCTTGATTATTAAATTGGTTGAAATATAAACTGATGTGTGTATTCAGAGGAATAAAAATATCGTGTTTTATTCGAGCCCTCGAGGGGCTATAAGGACCTTCAAGTGTTTAGAGTTCGCGCTCTTTAGAAATACTTTCATTGTCTACATCAATTTGCACAGGAGACGGTTAATTAGTGAAATGTTAACAAACGTAAAATAAAATCCTTTAATTCCGAGTCTTACTAATTAAATATGATACTCTAATGGTCAAGAGAGTTGTAATGATGTATGTTTAAGTTCATGAAATTTTGTAGTATGTAAATGTCTATTGTGGTCTAGCTATATATGTATTTTTGTTCTATACTCCTCACGGTGATGTAGTAATAGTTGAAAGCTAACATCTCCCTTCTCTTTCTAACATTTAATTTTAGAAGAGGGTGAAGAAAGAAAGATTTATGTCTCTATCCAGCAAAGCATTTGCCTCTCTCATTCGTGATAACTAAACATTCATTATTCCCTTTAAAATTATATCGAAATACATTACCTCTTTCTGTCGCAGTCGGCTAAAAACGCATCGATTAAATCCCAATGTAAGAGATACTCAATCTCGTATCAGAGCTTTCTATCTCGCACTTATCTGATAAGCGTGTATTTACATCATTGGACTTTGAATTGAGAAGTTGTTCTTGACGAGATAATCACGTTTCGGTTATTTTCGCATTGATTATTATATTGCTTGCTTATCTGCGATTCGTGTGATTGAAAATTTTAATGCTATATCCTAAGCGCCATGCATTTTCCGTAATGTTAAGTAGTCGATTTCATTCTCGGACCCCTAACTATAACTGTATAAATAAATAATGCAGAAACAATCTCTCTTATAGAAACTGCAATTTTTTGTGGTATAAATTTAGTTTTGTGTTGAAGTCTGTAGGTTATATCATTGTGTCCTAAATTACGTTCAGATCTCGTTACCTGTTCTGGCTGATATAGTAAGAAAAGTCCATACATCCAAACTATTGCATTTACAAAAGTATTAAGTTGGGACTACAAAGAACTGTAGCTTGACAGTCAACAACGTACTCGTATTTCTTTAGGATTTTGGAGCTTTCTGATGGTTGAAAAGTTTTTGAAAATGTTTAGTCGCTTTGAAGTTTATCTTTAACTAGCTGTGCTAGCGACTTCGTCCGCGTGGAATTTAATAAAAAAGTTGTTGTGCAGTTCGCAGAGTTAATATAAATAAATTTCTGAAATAAAAGTAGCTTTAGTTACTCCTTATTACATCAGCTATCTGCCAGTGAAAGTCCCGTCATAATCGGTCCAGCCGTTTCAGAGATTAGCCGGAATGAACAAACAGACAGACAGACAAAAATTATAAAAAATGTTGTTTTGGTTGATGTACCGTGTCTACATCCTTGTGCATTTAGTAAAGAGCGGTTATTTTAATATTACAAGCAAATACTCCAATTTTATTTACTTGTATAGATTAAAAAAAAAAACTATTCCTCTGTACAAGTCTTGGAACATGGATGGCTTCATTAAGACTTCCAGATCAATTCATTATTCCACAGCCAGCATTATCCTATATTCTATGTAAAATATTTTAAATTAATTAACAGAAATTGCTTTATGCTAATATCGTCGTAATTATCGAAAATAATTTAGTGTTAATAATATGGTAATGGTAAATCATATTTTTCTATTCTATTTTTGACTTATAATGTACATTATTTCTATTAGAGTTAGAGGTATGTGCTTAGTATCGAGTGACGCCCTCTTACTAAATTGACTGGCTATTGATGCATGGCTATTCTATCGATGGTATTGTCGTTAACCGTGTAATTTTGACATAAAATTTTCATGTATAGTTAATACAAACAATTAAAAAAAAATCACTTCACATCCAATAAGGCAACTATTATTTTTTAATAGATTTCAAAAAATGTGATATGTTCGGGGATAACTTCGTCGTTTATGAACCGATTTCGATAATTCTTTTTTTGTTGGAAAGGAGATTATCCAGTAAGTACCTACATGCTTCACAACGGTTTGTAATCGTTACATTCTCAAATTGCCAAAACTTGTCGTTTGTCTTTAGGTATGTATTTTTAAGGACAGAATAATATTTTTTCGCAAAAGATTTTATTAGTAGAGATGTCTCTCCAAAAACACAATATGTCGAGTAATTCTTTCAAATAGAGAAAAATTATCATATAGGGTAAAACCGGGATAGATGCCTCACTTTTTGAAATAGCCACCTAATTTTAAAAAAATGATTTTTATACGAATATTTTTATTAATGTAGCTAGCTCAATCCTTTATGTTGAATTATGACTATTTTTTTTCAACCTAGCCAATGCAGATTAAGCAGAAATTAGCTTTTCGTGAACCCTTGTTTTTGAGGATAGATGCCTACCTATATGGATAGTTGCCCCACCATGAAAATAGTGAGTAGGATAGATGCTCTTTAAACCGTGTAAACGAAAAACCCAAACCAAATGTTAGGTTAGGTTAGGTTAGTTCTACTCCTAAAACATCGATTGTCTCCAAGAAACATGGGCCATAGCAATGAAAAAATGTTTGTGTTTTTTTATATCTTTTAATTGTTATAATTAGAATATAATTTTTATATCACACAGATTACTATACCTAATTAAATTTTTAGAGCTTTTATTTAACTAAAATATAAATTCTTAAGTTTCAACATGTTAATTAAATTTTACAAGCATTTATTCAACAAAAGTATAAATTCTTAATTGTTGGTCTAAAATATTCATATCAAGTGTCAACATGCACATTGCACAATCATACTTTCTCATTGAAAGCTGACTGTAGGTTTTCTAAAGTCCAAGAACATACTTGAGCTCGCATTTCTTCCTTTCTTTTATATTTTCGTGGCATAGTTCTGCTAGAATCAGTAAAACATCCAAACATAAATATACGTAAATACATAAAAAATATAACAGACACAAAAAAAATTATACATATAAACTTACTCTGTATATGGTGAATGAAGGGATAGATGGAGGCTAAGGGCACCTATACCTCAAAAAATCAGGGCAACTATCCTTTGTGATTGGGATAGATGCCCACGTATTTTTTAAATAAATTATAAACTAAATAGCATCTATTTACAACTATATGCAGACTCAATGACCCAGTATATAGACGTGATAAAAAATATAACGGAATTTATTACCATTTATAAAATTATACAACCTTAAATACTAACCTTTAAAACTTTGACGTGTTTGTAAATTTCGCCACGGAGAAAATTACACACACGATCGAAACGCGTCCTTGCCACAAGAATAACTGTGGATATCTGAGGTACGGGGTGACTTCGACTCCTACTTATGCGATTAATTTTTATTTGTGAGTTCGGGGGAGGTTTTTAGAACATGAGGCATCTATCCCACTGCGGCATCTCTCCCGGTTTTACCATATGTTAATACGCTAAGGTTAAGATGTTTGCCTCCCTTTTTAGAAATAATCTCACAATTACTCCACATAAATTACATATATCATTTTATAGATAATTGCTTGCCCTTCAACTAAAAAATTTACTATTGCCTTTGTTTTTGTAAATTAATTAATTATTAAAATTTTGAAACAACGTCAACATGATGGACGGTCGGTAATTTTTTTGTTCAATTTCAAATCAACTCACGTATAAATACTTTTTTGTAATTTTGTAAAGTGATAATTATTATACTTATTCAGTGCGAATTATTCGCACGGGTATTTCTAGTCATTAATAATTTAAAAACAAGACGATCACAGCCCGAACTAATTTACTATCTGTTAACGTAAAGATAAATTTATACAAAACAAACAAATATTCAGACATCATTTTTCGTTTGTAAACTTATAATATATTCATATTGTTATTGTTAGCATTTGTTCAGTTGAAACCTTCATAAAATTTAATATTACGTTATATAACGTACCCGTCTTTGCCTGTGGATTTACATCTGTGAATTGGTATAAGAGTAAATGAAAGTTCTAAACTGAAGCCGTGGCCGTGGTGAACATATGAGAATATGATTCTAACACTAACTGAATGAAGAGAATATGACACTAACAAAGACTGACTGATGCCGGGATACACAGGCCGAAGACGAGCAGCAGCGTCTTCGGTGCGACAAAGCTATCCCTGCGGTCACCAATCCGCCTGCCCAGCGTGGTGACTATGGGCAAAACACATGAGTCCACTCCATTTTTGTGCGAACTTGTGGAGGCGTATGTCCAGAAGTGGACTGTATTATGCTGAACTGATTATGATGATGATGATGATAGATATATGTTTCAATCGAGAATCAAACTCGTAAAAGTTGTTTGAACAGAATACACGCATCAGAACATCAGCTTCAGTACGAAATAATAAAAATTTGTATAAATTATTATGACTCGTTTTTAATGTTCTAACGTTTTTTTTTTTTCATTGAAATGTAAATGTTGATTTTCTCATATCAAACTCGTAAATACGAGAATAAACGTTACTGGCAACTGCTATTCAGAAAATATGGGTTATTTTAACATTATTAGGTACTAGACGTAAACACGAAAGTCTTTGTTGATTATTTAACGATCTTATCAAGTATGAAATTAGTGATTTTTGCAAGAAAGTAATTTTGCTGGTTGATTTTGCTTAATCTAGTTAGTGTCTTTATCTTGAAGGTGATATGTATTTACTTTCAAAAAATCGCAACTATGATACTAAAAAATTTAGATACTTAACAATGATAGGTATATATATGCCTATGTATATAATTATGCTTTTATGTATTTATAATTATACTAGCTGTGTCCGCGGCTTCGCCTGCGTTGAAATCAGTGTGTCACAAAGATTTCCCGGCAAACTTCCAGTGAAACTCTCATCAAAATCGGCTTAGTCGTTCCGTAAACCTCCCTCTTGAAGCCCTCTCTCCATTGGTGAAACCACATGAAGATCCGTTTAGTGGATTTTTAAGCAATCGATCACATACACTTTTGGGGACTTTGTTTTATACTAACTATTGCCCGCGACTAAGTCCGCGTAAAACGCGCGTCGCGTCGAACAAAATGGTTCGTTGAATTCCTCAAAATTGTGGTGAAATAATGTAGTAATAATATAGTATTTTAGTGTAAATATACCGCATGCAATTTAGTTTTTAATATGGTTCTATGTAAATATATGCCACGGAATAGAGTAACACACGCTCTTCGGTGACTCCGTGACGACAGGGGTAAATAAAAAAGTATTCTAGTAACGTAAAGGTTAGATATAAGTAGTAAAAATATTTTTTTTTGTACTACTTATAAGTGATCAATATAAATGTTTCTTGAACACATAGGGTGGCAAACGCCCTTATTTTCCTTTAAACTGACCCTGCTGTATATGTTTCATACAAACTATCAACTCCAATTACACTCCCTTAGCAGTGGAATATCGCAAAATCCGTTCTTAGCGGACGTCTACTAACTATAATCTATCTCCCGGCCAAATTTCATCTTTGTCCGTCCTGGATGGATGGACCATCCAGCGGTTTTTGAGTTCTCGTGATGAGTGACCTTTCTCTTTTATATTATAGATTACGATTCATTATTTGGACACCTCCTCACCATCTATAGAGCATACATTTTAAATTTCAAGTCTTTTACTTCAAAAACGTAGGACTTGCATACATACTTCCAACCCCCTTTTTACCCCTTTAGAGGTCGAGTTCTGTAAAATTCGTTCTTAATGGACGTCAACGCCCTATAAGGAACCTATCTGCCAAATTTCAAGTTTGTAGCTGTTATAGTTTTGGAGATTTCCTGATGAGTGAGTCAACCTACCATCCCCCGTTATAACCCCAAAAGGAAGTTGATTTCTAAAGATACATTATTTGGACACCTTCTCACCATCTATAGAGTATACATTAAAAAAAATATAGGACTTGCATACAAACTTCCAACCCCCGTTTTGCCCCCTTAGGGGTCGAGTTTCATAAAATCCGTTCTTAGCGGAAGTCTACGTCTTATAAAGCTTACCTGCCAAATTTCAAGTTTGTAGGTATTATAGTTTCGGAGATTTCGTGATGAGTGAGTGACCTTTCGCTTTTATATATATACTAGCTGCTGCCCGCGACGTCGTCTGCGTGAACGCTATACAGCACCAAAAATACCTACGATTATACCTTTTAAAATAACAGTCATATGCCCGTTTCTTCTTTACTTTTCATATATACAGCAAAATCTCATAGATGGCGCTGCTTTAAAATTGTTTTGTCTACTTATATTGATTTAATTATGTTTATCGGCTTAGTTACTTATATTGCGTGATTATTATAGTGTGAAGCTAGCTTATATAGCATGTACTAAAAACATGTAGTAAACATGTAAACATGTAGTAAAAACACTGAACGAAACAATTTAAGTTGTCATTTGTTCTATTTATAAGAATACCGTGTAGAACTCGGCCAAATAAATAATGACCTTACATCGTCTGTACTAATTAGCAAAGCGGCGTAATTTTTTACAATTTGCTGAAAAGTAAAATAAACGGTAGCTGCATTACCATAGTTCGTAAAAATAGCTATAATAAGTGAAAAGTTCGTACAAGTCTGTTTGCTCTGTGTAAATTAGAATAACCCGAATGATAGGCTAATAGTTTAAAATAAATGTTTGGACCCGTTTCGCCTCTTACTGATAAAATCGATAATTGTCTCGCTCGTAAGTTGCTGATATAATTTATCAGTTAGAACTAAATTGGGCCTATAGAATTATCTCAAATAGTAATTGAAGAAAGTCGAACAGGTACAGTAGTGTTTATAGTGAATGAAAAAAATATATAATAAACTTTTACATATACATATTGTTATACGATAGATAATAATTTTATCAGCAAACGTTGACATGATTTTAATGAATAAAAACAGATACTATGTAATTTTATATAGGTTGTAGATTACAGGTGTAGGGTAGGTTTACATTGGAAAACAATAAAACACATTTACGTCAAAATCATATTTTCCAATGGCAACATTGTACCAATAAACGTGCTTAACTGCTACAACTGAAACCTATAAAATCTATCGTTCAATCAATCATTCAAGATTGAACAGAATGTATGTATTTATTTCCACCACCTACCTACCATCTATCCACTAGAAAATTTTCTATCACATTTTATCTAGAAAAGGTCGCTAGAAAAGCGATAAGACCGCCAGTTGTCTTATCTTTACGTTTATTTTAATATGAACTGCAATTTTAAACTGTTGCTTACAAGTGTTAAATGGAAATAGTTTTACATTACTAGGTTGGTATATAATTGCACGTCTCGCCTAATGGTATGCGGTTAGCGTAACCTATGAAAACGACGCCTGCAATACCAGAAGCATCGCAAGCGCGTTACTGATCCCCCGACCCTCTCCATGAGCATTGGCTACATTTGGGCAACACGACAATGCTTGATATGAGTCTTATTTAGCTGTGATCTCCTGAAAGGTTGGGGTACTTCCCCAGTCGGGCAGCTCTGGATTTTGAGGCGGATATTTCCTTGCTATGCCCTATATAAATTGCCCTATATAAGTTGTATTGAAAATAACATAATTATTTCTCCTAACAGTACGGCCCAGTCAACCCGTTGTTCCTGCCGGTGACCGCGCCGAAGTCTCCCGGATTCACGGCTGTCATACTCACGTATGACAGGGTCGAAAGTCTGTTCACACTCGTGAGAAAACTCGTCAGGACACCCAGCCTTGCCAAGATACTCGTCGTGTGGAACAATCAGAAGAAACAGCCGCCACCATGTAAGTGAATAAACCGTGTAATGAAAATAGGTCGCTTAGAGATTGTCAGTCTCATTGTCCTACATAACAAAATCACTATTTTCTTAATTTCATTAATTTTGTAAACATGCAATGAATTTTAAGCGCTAATTTAGATTCATCTAAAATGAAATCCAGTCAGTATAGTAAGAACTTTCTTCATTTAATGAAATAGGTTCAGGGTCGGGTACTGTAGCTGAAGCGAATAAAAAAAAATTAGAATAGAAAAAAAATATAGTTATAGATTCGTTTGAGGATGTGACAAAATATATTTAAATGTGTCATCAAATTATCATGAGGCTTTTTGCGTACGTTAGTTCAGGCTAACTCGTCTTGACTCCTAATAGTTATCGTATAAGTAAGAGTTGTGCCTTAGATTTAATAAATATCACTTATTAACTAAGAGTTTATAAAAAATAGTACTCAAATAAATTTTCGTTGTCTACAATCCCAACGCCAAAACAACACAATTGTAAATATTTCCAAGATTACCAAAAAATTCGACATTCGATTTTTCTTGATTGCTCATTTAAAAATTTTCAAATATAGTTTGTTTCAAGAAAGTTTATAGTTTAAGTAATCTTGATATTTTTTGGACTAAATTTCAATATTTATCATCAACAAGCATATGATCGAATTTGTCACTTTCAGAATCTACATTTATCAATCCTAAAAAATGGTATCGCCTGATAAAAATATAGGGTAATGATTATTATGTCATGATAATTATTTTTTTTTTCATTAAATATTGATAGGAATCGGTTGACACGATGATTACTGCACGTAAAATAGCTGACTTTCCAGTGATCGAATTTTTGTCTGTACTTGTGGTACTACAGTTTTTTGGGTCAAAATAACCAGTTCTGTCATTTAATTTTACTTTTTTCAACACGCTGTAAATGTATTATCTTATCTTCTATGTTGGCAACATGGTTTTTCTATACACTCAAGATATATTATTTGACAAAATTGCTTACCAAACTTGATTTCAGCTATATTTGTGTATAGTATCATATCATTAAACACATCTTCCTACATAAAAATATAGAATGCATAAATAGTTAAAAGAGGGGGGGAACATTTGCCCTCATTATACACCCCCACAGTTTCAATTCGACGGCCTATCGATCCCCATTAATAACGAAATCGGTAATTATGTTCCGTTCTGAGTCTTCAGCGAGCATCCAATGCCAACTTGCTTACGTAACGATTTAAAAGGCTTTAACTGTGCCAAAGAGATGCTCATTTATAATAACGCCATTAAGAGAAAGTGTAATTGTGTCTGTGTTATGAATTTGTTATCTTATAAATACTTGCGTGCTTCGCTACACGATATATGACGCATCTCGAAACAGATATATTGCCATACTAGCTTTTACTGTTACTTCAAGCGATTTTACTTTATAATTAATATTTATAGTTAATTTTATGTATAGATAGTGTTTTATTTTTGTTACCGCTATTTAATGTAATAGTATATTATAGCTTCTGCCAGTGACTTCGTCCGCGTGGAACTTTTAAAGGGGAACAATTCTGTCATAGATAATTTTTGAAAAACTCCCAATTTTGAAATATTCTCTTATCGTGATGATATATAGCCTTTCTCGATAAATGGGCTATCTAACATTGAAAGAATTTTTCAAATCGGACCAGTAGTTCCTGAGATTGGCGCGTTCAAACAAATAAATAAACTCTTCAGCTTTATAATATTAGTATAGATTAATCTTTTGACACTTAATCCTGACACCCTAACTTCGTCTACATTTTTTTTTTGTCGATACACATTACATACATTTGTACATAGATTCATTGAAATTTTATGTTTGATATGGAATACTGGGCCGACATTGAAAGCCGAGACGAAAACGTGCTAAGCCCGCGTGTTGCCAATTAAACTATTTCGCTGCTTGCAAGAATGTCGAAATTTTCCATTATGAGTATGTATAGAAATTTTGAAGGCATTTTTCTCCGTAATGGTTGGCCATCGTCGTCGCTCTCTTCCCTTGTTAATTACGATTTCACTTTTTATTATTTATGAAGTAATTAATAACTTCATTCCTAGACGGTGAAGGTCCAACCTACATAAGATATTAAATTGATCACAACTGTGCTGTGGTAACGGAAATCAATTTTATGTAACAGGTTTTGAATGATAGACACACGCATACTCGTGCACAGACGCACACAGACACACACACACACACACAAACACACACACACACACACACACACACACACACAAACAAACACACACACACACACACACACACAAACACAATACTATTGTGTTTTAAAGGACGAAAAATCTGATAATATAATAAAATTATTTTGGCTTTGATTGCTTCAATAAAAATCCATATAATTCATTTTGACGATATTTGTATATATATGTCATGGACAGACATAAATTGGTTACAATTTTATTATATGTGTACATACGCTGCACGCTAAATCGTTTACGTCCATACATATGGAATAACTGTGATACATTTTTTTGTTAGTTTGGAAATGTTTTTCAGGGGTTAATTGATGGATGGAGTAAATTAATGGTTGGTTAGGAACACGCAAACTTGTTCCCCATCAAATTAAAAAAAAGTAAAATGATACCTTGTTTATGCATGTCATTAAAAGAAAATCGAAAAGTTACATTAGTTTGCTTTAGACGTGATGGCATTAAGTTTTTTAATTATTGTTTTTTTGTTTGTTTTAATTGAAGTGAGACCTCGAGATTTTATGATAATATATAATGTTTATGATATGTTATCAAAATAGTAAGTATATAGGTATATGCTACATATATGATATATGTTACATTATGTTTTTTTATACAAGTAGGTCGGCAAACAAGCGTACGGCTCACATGATGGTAAGCGATTACCGTAGCTTATAGATGCCTGAAAAACCAGAAGTTTCGCAAGCGTTTTGCTGACCCTATTATCAATCCTTCCCCAGGAGGTCTGGTCGCCTTACTCACCACCAGGAACACAATACTTCTTGAGAGCAGTATTATTTAGATTTGATCTTCTGTGAGGTCGAGGTACTTCCCCAGTCGCGCTGCTGTGCCCTACTTCAGTTCAAACAGCTGATTGACAATTTTAATTATTTTTTATTTGAAGTCTGATCTGTGGGTATCGCGAAATTTCGTGATAATTATTATTATATCAAATTATAAAAATATAGGTATTTGTTAGAAGTGAGTAATTAATCTATTGATATCAGTCCATATTAAAAGATTACGTGTAATGACTGTTTTTTCGTGATTTGTCAAAATCAGTAGTTACTATCTATACAATAAAATCTTACGTTGGTATATGTTGATTACATTTTTTTATACTAACAAATATATTTTGCTGATTTTTTTTAACTACGAATCTATAATTTTTTGATTTTTTTTTAAATTTTAAATTTATAATCTATTACGAAAATATATTAATGTATTGATATGTATATGTGCATGTTTGAATATATAATTTGTCGTGTGGTGTCGGCCGAGTAGAATAGCACCACCCCCTTTCTTCCCGTGGTTGTCGTAAAAGGCGACCAAGGTTATACCTGGCTCAAAGTCATCAGGATCCTGAGAAAGAAAACTTCATTTGAAACCCGGAATGGGGTCTCCGTCAAGCATTCGTGACATAGCTCTAAAATGCGATAGACTCCTGCAGCCGAACTGGTTCTACACGTATCAACTCGTTGTTCCTGTGGGCCTAGCCAGTGAGGTCGAGAGGGTGGCGCAGAGCTTAGGCAACTCTGCGTTTTCCTGAAGAGTGTCCTAGGCGACACAGTGTCTGTCTGACACTGTCTATATCGTTTGCAATTACGGAACTAAGGCCAATGATGTTTGAATATATGTATGGGGCTGTTTAACCAACTTCAAAAAAGGAGTATGTTTTCAATTCGACTTTTTTTTGTGTTACCTCATAAATTTTTACTGGATGGTCGTTTCGATGATTTTTTTTCTTTTAATCGAGATGTGGTGCTTCTCAGGTGGTCTCATTTAAACGAGATGTGTCGAGTACTTTTTGAGTTATCTCTATAGCGCGTATTTACTTGACTATATTTTCGTCTACTTACGTTGCATTACTTGTCGATGTATTTTTTTTTTTCGATTACGTGTAAACAATTACTTATTAGTATTGTGTGGCTACGGTACTAAAGAGTATAGCCACCCCCTATCTTCCCGTGGGTGTCGTAAGAGGCGACTAAGGGATAACACAGTTCCGCTACCACCTTGGAACTTAAAAAGCCGACCGGTGGCGGGATAATACAGGCCGGCAGCAGCGTCTTCGGTGCGACAAAGCCAGTACTGCGGTCACCAAGCCGCCTGCCCAGCGTGGTGACTATGGGCAAAACACATGAGTTCACGTTATTTTTGGCGTAAACTTGTGGAGGCCTATGTCCAGCAGTGGACTGTATAGGCTGTAATGATGTAATGATGAGTAAACAATTATTATACGTCAATCGTTATAGTCCTAGTCCTACATTCACATAATATTAAAATCTTAGGGTATTTAATTGTACATTGTAAGAATCTATAAAACCAGAACTTTACAGAAATTTCGCTCAACGTTATTATAACCAAGCCCCGCGTCTCGGTTTCATGTAATTTACAAATACGATACTTTTACGTTTGTTTTAAGTAATTATATGTTCACTTGGCCTCGTTTTACAATTTTCGACTGAAATATATCTTTCATTATGAAAATGACATTTTTTCTCCATCATTCAGCGTCTTATTTCGTAGCTGATAATAGAAATAATTTTGGTAAAAGAAATATAGTATTATAAATATATATGTACATAAATGATATTACATCCTAAACTAGCTTTCTGCGTGCGACTTTCCTCGCATTAATTACACGATTTTGACTTTTCCGTTGTCTACTGATAAAATGCAGCCTACGAGTATGTCACTCAGTAATTACGTAGGTTTAGCATTTATTCGCTTTAAACAAATAGAAAAAACATATACTTCCTCTTTATTATGTTAATGTAGACTAATATAATTCAGAGATTGATTCGCCAATTGTGTGTTATTGATAAAATAATTAATTTCTTATGTCTTACTGCGCATTTCACAGCAAAGTCATAAGTAAATAAATAAATAAATAAATAAATAAATAAAGTCAATAAGAAAATTGTGTAGAATTTGAACAAATAATTTTTCAGCAGTATTTGCTCAGTTTGTTCCATTTTAATACATTACGGTAAAGTATGAATGGTTGTTATGAAGAATACAATAAAATACTTTTGTTGTTTTGAGTTGTTTTGTGTTTAAAAATGTCAGTAATTAGTCGTGCAAACTATTGTCACATTACTCGCAATGCTCAAAGGCCAGGGTCAGCTGGAAGATTAAAAAACATCTCCCTTTGGATATGTATTTCCAAGAAATATATGAAAGTGTTTACAAAAAAATACGACACTTAGAAGCAAGTTTTGTACTAAAAAGTATTTTCAAGATTTTTAATATATATCATGAAATATACGAAAAAATATATAATGAAAGATAAGAAAAACGAATTAAAATGGATCTTTATGACGAATAAAAGTCAGAAAATTGTTATTAGAATTTTTATTTATTAATTTTTATTTCTTAGGCTATATAGGAAATTATAACAACTACAAAAACCGCTATGATGTAGTGGTG
The DNA here is from genome assembly GCF_905220565.1 of Melitaea cinxia. Classification (NCBI taxonomy): domain Eukaryota; kingdom Metazoa; phylum Arthropoda; class Insecta; order Lepidoptera; family Nymphalidae; genus Melitaea; species Melitaea cinxia. The sequence continues at coordinate 2,265,552 of NC_059405.1, read as the reverse complement.
CGTGTACTTGCCTGTGTGTTGTTATCATAAATACCTGATGACAATCGTTACTCAAAATAGGGAACATATTCCCCAACCCGCAGAGAAGCAGTGTGGTAATTAAGCCCCAATCCATCTCTTAGACGGAGAAAGAGGTCAATGTCCAGCAGTGAGATTACAGGCTGAATCTTTGTAGGAATCCACAGTTTTTCATACTCAGAATACACATATAAACAAACAAACATACATAGGTAGGGTTTGGTCTGTATGTTTGTTCTGATATTACACAGAATCACAAAAATAGTTGCGGTTGCGCTGTGCCCGCAGTTTAATTCGCGTTAATTTAAGGAAAAAACTTACTAAGATATTATTTATAGCCTTTTTTTAATAGTCTAGCCTTCCTCAGTAAATGGACTATCCAACCCAAAAAGAAATCTTCAATCCGAACCAGTTGTTTTTTACTGGTCCGAATTGAAACTCAATTTTTACTCTACTTGAACTCTTTAGATTTATAATATTACTAGCTGACCCCGCAAACGTTGTTTTGCCATATATGTTATTAACCCCCTTAATCCCCCTCCTTATAAGTTACGGGTATGAAAAATAGATGTTGGCCGATTCTCAGACCTGCCCGATATGCACACAAAATTTCATAAAAATTGGTCTAGCCGTTTCAGAGGAGTATGGTAACTAACACTGTGACACGAGAATTTTATATATAAGACTAGCTGACCCCGCAAACGTTGTATTGCCATATAAGTTATTAACTTCCTTAGTCCCCCTCCCCTTATAACTTAAAGTTTGTATAATAAATGTTGACCGATTCTCAGACCTACCTGATATGCACACAAAATTTCATAAAAATCGATCCAGCGGTTTCGGAGGAGTATTGTAGCTAATATTGTGATACGAAAATTTCATATGTAAGATAAGATTACAGGTATAAAATTAGTTTGTAACTGAAATACAAAACATATTATGATAACAGATTGAAATGTTAAGCGTCAATGTAAAAACAGTCAATGAGTAAACGCAATTTATCCATTCATGCGACTGTTAATGTCCATTGTGTCGAGAGTGAAAATTACACCTTTTCTAGAACATTCGACTCTATCATATGCTAATAAGGTTTAATTTGTAATGTATATGCGAGTATATGCATAATAATTTTAAATAAGATTTTTAATACGCACTGAATTCATCGCTTTTGTGGATTTATATATATATTTAAATAATTTTTTTTTTCGTAATTCGCTTTCATTGCGAGTGGCCAGTCGTAAACGAATTGTTGAAAGTATTTATTCATAATGTTTATTTATTTTTTGTTTTTTGCACGTTGTAATCTGCTTTTTTATATTTTTATTCGCGTTCCTATTGGTGTAGAAGAAAAAAAGCTATTAAAAAAATTTATACTTTTTTTTATTACAATGAAATGAATTCCGTCGTTGATATTCCGTTGTCGATATCTTTTAATTGTAATTTCGTTATAAGACAAGTATCATTAATTATATTTTTTAGCACAAAAGACAAATCTTGTTCATACGCTTCAGCCTGTAATATCTCACTACTGGGCATAGGCCTCTTTCCCCATCTAGGAGAAGGACTGCACAAACACCCAGACCACGACAAACACCTGTATGGCCAATACAAATGTTTGTCATGTGCGGGGTTCGATCCCGCAACCGCCAGCGCAGCAGGCACAATCCGTGGCTGTGACCGTTGCGCCAACGCGGCGTCCATATAATCTTGTTCATATACATATATAATTATACTAATCAGAATGAGATGATTGGAAGATAGCTAGCCAGCGGACTCTTCTTTTATTAAAAGTCAAACAACATACTATTACAGAAGATTAATTATGGCCAAATAATAAATAGTCAATAATAGACTATCTATAAAATCAAATTGACGTAAAACAATAGAGACGGTTCAACAAATAAAACAGAGGGACTTTACTAACTATCGTCAATCTATCATCGTTCTAAATTGAAATTTTCGCTTTAATATTCATTTATTTTTTATTACATCGTCTGAATGGCTAGTATTGATCAAAATTATTGTTTTAAATTTTTTTTTTATTACAGCGTCCGAGTGGCCAGTAGTGAACAAACCATTAAAAGTGATACAGACCAAAGAGAACAAACTGTCGAATAGATTTTTCCCATACGACGAGATTGAAACAGAGTGTCAGCTGACGATTGACGACGACATCGTCATGTTGACGCCTGATGAGTTAGAATTCGGGTGAGTTGGTTATCTATTTGAGTAGTATTTATTTGTTATCTATAATATACACACACGGTCGTCTGTTCCTAAGGTAAGCAACTTAATGCTTCTGTTATAGGTGTTGCTGACTGATATAGATACATTTTTTTTTCTCGATACAACTGCGTCACTACAAACAGCGCTAACGATCTGGGCAAGAAATATTCCTGTTATTTATCAATCTTATTTTGTACATCTTTGAAATTCGAAAAAAAAGTGTGTGTGTCAGCTCCGACGCACGACTGGTGTTTACTCCTTCAGATTTTAACTTTCTTACGTGCACACTGCCCACAATACCGAGCGGAAAAAACAATCCAATTTACCCGTTCGAAATTTATGCACATACATACATTTCAGCGATTTTTTTTTATTGTACATACATCGTGGTTATACACATAAATGCAAGTAAAACTGTAGTGAATTTAGTTAAGTAGTGTGTATCAAGGTTGGGTAATTTACTGAGATAGGCACAGCAGAAAATATTCTGCTCAAAATCTAGAGGAAAGTACCTCGACCTTACAGAAGATCACAGCTAAATAATACTGCTTTCAAGTATTGTTTGTTGTGTTCCTGTGGCGAGTATGGTAGTCAGAGCTCCGGAATAGAGACGAGGGTAGGGTTGACAACGCGCTTGCGATGCTTCTGGTGTTGCAGGCGTCTATAGGCTACGGTAAACGCTTACCATCAGAGGTGCCGTACGCTTGTTTATCAGCCTAATTAAATAAAAATAATAATAATCATAAGTCTATCGATATAGACATCATATCGTTATATTTCTTAAGATTTTTATGTCATGTTTCGAGCGATACTAAAAGGAGCTATTATGATGGTATGATGTTATGATGAAATTTTTTTAGTTATATACGTTTCATAATATTAAATTATTATGATGTTATGATGAAAACTTTATAGTTATAATACGTTTCATAATATTAAATCTTCATAATAAATCATCGTTTTATGACAGCGCAAACACAAACAACGTAACATTATCTTTGATATAGTTTCCAAGCAAATTGGTCTCTTTTACGAGGGTGCGTTTTTAACTTCGCGGAATGATAATATTAGAAGACGCTAGGCGAACTCGTTATAACTTTAACACGTCAAATGTCATAAGTATTATATATGTCATGTTTTGTTGTAATCGGATCTCTAGTGCTTGAATTATCGTTGACCGAATCGGAAACAAAGTGCAAATTATGGAGAAAATCGAATATCGTGCGGTAATAAAATTACTTACCGAGTAAAGAAAGTCTGTTCAAACTCTTGTTCAGGATAAACAATGGCTTACGAGTGGCATAATTTGTTTTAGCAGGGTCCTGTCCTGCTTAAAAACTCACTTTACATTTAACCAGTCACTTTGTAGACGATCCAAAGCGGATCGCCGCGATGATGTGACCACGCCAAAACTTATTGCAAGAGTAGAACAATTAGTATTTGAAGATACTCGACAAAAAAAAAAAACAATTTGCAGAAATGGTTAAAGTATTGGACACAACAATTTTCTGAATTCTACACAGTCATCTTGGCATGATTAAGGTTAGTGCAAGATGGGTGCCGCGAATGCTTACGCTAGCTAATCACAATCGGCCGGGAAACTCACGACGACAGTCTTTTGGGACTCAGAAGGAATTTTACTGATAGATTAAGAATATAAAGGTGTTTCTGTAACGGGGAATACTATGCTTCAATTTATAGACAGTTAAAAGAAGCCACAAAAGAAAGAAGATGGGGAAAATTGACAAAAGGCGTCATGTTGCATGATAACGCTCCCGTTCAAAAGAGTCGTATTGCTATGGCGGCAGTGAATAAGGTGGGCTTCGATATTTTAAATCACCTACCCTACTACTTGACCGATTTTAATGAAACTTTGTAAGTAGATAGCTGGAGATACAGAATAACACATAGGCTACTTTTTATTCCGAACATTCCCACGAGATCGTAAATTACGCAGGAGAAATCGCGTGGAGCTAGTATATAATATAAAAAGATATTACCTAATCTAGAACGCTTAACCTTTCTTCTTTAAAGTCGGTTAAATAAAGAGTTACTAAGTAGAAGATTAAATGAAATTTATTAAATAAAAAGAAGCGATCATTTAGAACTACGCTAAGTCACGACATCAGCGTCGCCTGTCACTTGTACTGACATAATGAGATTGTAAATATATTTATATTAAAATGTGTCTTATTTCGTATGGATTAAAGTTTAATATTGTGTTTTTATTGTTTTGTATTGTCGTGCTTAGAGTACGTTTGGTATTTTCTTGAATGGCTCTACTAATACTAATTGTGTTGACGAACTTTTTTTTGTATGTATACATAATTTCTTTAAATGTTGTTGGTACAGCAATTTTAGTATTTGAGTATATTTGCTAACAAATATAATGTTATATGTATAGTCTAATAAGTACTTTGTAAAAAACTATTTTCAGAGTTTGAATTAGGAAGGAAGTTATTTCTACAACACAGAATCCTGGCGTGACAGTCAATGCAATCTGTGGCGTTTACTATGTATTTATGTTTCCTGTTTTTTGAAATGAAATAAAAAAGTTTGATTATATAAGGCTTCTTTAGGAATACGTATGAAATAAAATTGTAGATACAAAATATAGATTGCTCAAGTGTATCTATATTGTATTACAACCAATGTTACTTCTGAATAATGTTTTTTACACTGTGGGTTCGATCATCGCCCCGAGTCTGGCTGTAATATATATTTATCTATATAAACATTAACTTAAAAAAAGTATTTGTATCTAGCTGTTATCTAAAACACAAGTATTATGCTGTCATGCCATAGGAACAGGTGACCGTGTGGGTAATTCTATAAGATTAAAAAAATATTCGAGATCTTAGAATTCTACAGACGACCGTGTATTTATGTGTTAAATATATTATAAATATGATTGGGATTGGTAGGTTCGACGTGTGGCGGGAGTTCCCCGACAGGATAGTGGGCTTCCCCTCCAGACTGCATGTGTGGGACAACGTTACCGGCTCTTGGAAGTATTACAGCGAGTGGACAAATCAAATATCTATGGTAAGTACGAGAAATATTTATATATATCTATATATATTATAACGCGTTTATTGCTAAGCGATTAACTATTCCTAATATAATATGCATAGGGTATATGGTAGGTACATAAAATTCTCGCTTCAGCATGTAATATCCCACTTCTGGGCATAGGCCACTTTCCCCATGTGGGAGAAGGATCAGAGCTTAATCCACCACGCTGCTCCAATGCGGGTTGGTGGATATATTCCCTACTATGAGTAACGATCGCTATCAGGTGTACATGATAACAACCGGGACCGACGACTTAACGTGCTCTCCGAGGCACTGTAGGGAGACCCACAAGGACTGCACAAACACCCAGACCACGGCAAACACCTGTATGGCCAATACAAATGTTTGTCATGTGCGGGGATCGAACCCGCAAGCGCAACAGATACAATCCATGGCTGTAACCGTTTGTCAACGCGGCGTCACAAACATAAAATTAATCAAAATTAATAATGCTGTACCACTACTACTACTGGAGTAGTTCCAAAAAAATAGTAACTCAAACCAATATTAATTTTCAAAATCAAAAATTCAAAGCTATACGTACAACTTCAAATGTGTAACCAGGACTAAAAGAATGTAAACTCTTTGTGCGATTAGACTTGTTTTGACAAACAACTGTAGCATCTGTTAATTTTAAAGCCTATTTCACAAGTCGCTGATAAAGCTATCTAACATGTAGCGGTATCCAACGGATGAAAAGTTACGATATATTTTTTTACCTTGAATATGAAAAAAATATACAAATATTTATTTTCGCAACTCGTGAAACTAGTAGTAGTTCATTCGCTGAACTGAAATAAGTCGCAACAAGAATGGTATCGGACTCATAATTTCAAGAAATTTTAGTACTCATAAGATATTTCGATGCTCCAAGTTTCAGGTTTTTATCTATTATCGTTTCCGAATAAATCCAAAATACTAAAAATCGGTAAAAATTGACCTCGTTTTTACTGATTCTCAGTACATTGTGAATCGATTGATCTAATTACCGAATATATTTTGGGGCACGATGGTAGCTTCTAAGAAAAAAAAAAAAAAAACTATGAGCAATATCGGTTCATAAGAACCTTAAAAACGAGGTTATTTTCTTAATTTTGATTTTTAACCAAGTTACAGTAACGGTAAAAATGTAAAACTATTTTTTTTATTCTATATTAAATTTTTAATGAAATTAAAAAAAAAATTAACAACCGATTATTTGGTAAAAAATCGATTTCTATTTATGATATAACTATTGAAAAACTTCCTTTTTAAAGAGTTCCTCATATTATAATAATGTTATATGTTTAGATATTTTATGTGTTAGATCTATCCACAAAATAGAACAAAAGTCCAAAGTGTAGTGTATATAAGCGAAAGGTGAACCTGAAAATAATTACAAAAGTTTTACTAGCGAACAACGTTAAAACAATGTCGCAGGTCACTCAACTACACGCTTGTATTCAATGAAGTTTGACACTTTAAAAATATAAAGTTCTAAATTTACGTTGCTATAAAAATATGTTAAGCTCGATTTTTTTTTAATACTTTCACAACGAGAATTAATATCGACTTTATGATGATTAAACACTGGTGTTTAATAATAATGTATGAATTGTTTTTTTTTTTAATTTTTTTATGAAATCCTTTTCCTTAACATTAAATTCATGACTCGTTGTCGTTTCTAAAGCTTCTTAAGTATTTCACAAGGAATTTAGAAATTGAATAAGTTGCGAGATAACACAAATTTTAATTCACGTTTTCAAATTGAAACGAAAGAAAAAAATACAAAGATTTCAAAACTCATTAATTTTAAAACAAACTTTTTTTATAAAACTTTTTCTTTTTTCATAAATTTTATGAATCATTTTATTATATAAAAAGCCATTTCAAAGTACATTTTCTTCAACTGGATTTATACCAAATAAAGAATATTAAACGGACGTGTATATTAGGTCTTTGATCACTGTTAATGACATCTTGAATTCGCGCCAAATTGTATTGGCATGACAGCTGGTAACGTCACCGGTAAGAAATGGTTTTAATACTACCTGTAATTTACGTGTGATATATGTGTGACCGTCAATATAACGGGATGAAAATATGTTATAGAAGTAAATCGGATATCGTTACCGCAATAGCCAATTGATGTAACTACTTAATTTAATGACTAGGATATAGACTCCTGCAACATCAGAGCCTATAGACTCCTGCAACATCAGAAACATGGCTAGCGCGTTGTCAACCCTATCCCGGAGCTCTGACTACCATACTCGCTACAGGAACACTTAAATACTTGAAAGTAGTATAATTTATCTGTGATCTTCTGTAAGGTTGGAGTACTTCTCTGTCGGGCTGATCTAAATTTTGAGCAGGACATTCCCCGCTACGCTCTACGCGTCAATAAAACTTTTTTAATCTGTTGTCAAAACTTGTTTTACATTGTTGCATTTATTTACGTCAAGTCATATTCGCATTATGACAGGTAATAAACACATCGCTTCCTTGGTACTACGTTTGACACACAGTTCTGTGTTATCACTCTGTCTCTTCTGTATTGTCACCTGAAAATCTCCCATTTCTGGTCAAAGATTTTAATCATAATAATAATAACATTCTTTATTGCACACCATTAAAAGATACAAACAAAAGTAGTATAATCAGATGAAGATGTACAAAGGCGGTCTTATCGTTAAAAGAGCGATTTCTTCCAGACAACCTTTGGGTATAGGACAGCGCATACAGCGCATAGAAAAGCGGTTAGGAATTTTATTTATTTTAGAATAGAAATGGATGTTCTTTATATACTAATAATTAAAATGTTTGTAGCCTGAGCTTATAGTAAACTTACAGTATTGTTATTTTAGTTTTACGACTTAAAACGACCCTCATGGTTTTATCAGTAATTACCATTGTTTGATAATTAACTTCAACTGACTTACTTCACCGCTCCGATGTTTCGTAGAAAGAAGTATTACGTCCTTGATAACATTATTCGATAAAGAAACTATGAAACCAAAATTTTTAAGTTGCATTGATATAGTAATTAAATAAAACTGTACCTATTAAGCCTTTTAAACTGGATTTTATTTACTACATCAAAATGTTAAAAGTACATCAAATTGTTTCTTAACTATGTCTTTGTGAAAGTTGGGGCTAAATCGGTCAAGTTGTTTTGAATGTACCCAAAGGAAACGAATCTCTAGATATTATGTCTAAATAGATTATTGTGTCTAAATTTGTATGATTTTATTTTTCTGTTACCCACAAATTAGGTGCCCCCATTTATTGTCACGGTTTGCTTAAACCGAAAATAAAATCATCATATCAAAAATTTTGATCTAGCGGTTACATCGTTCCATAGCTTAATTGGCTAGAGCGCCGACACGGTCAGTCGGAGACGCAGGTTCGATCCCCGCTGAAACGGTCAATTTTTGATATGATATTCAAAAATGTCTAAATTTGCTTTTTGGGTATTAGTATCGTGTAAAGAATAATTTTTATTAACTAATTTCGTCCGCAAGAAACCAGGGAATACATTGTTTGTACACAGGGTGGCAAAGCTTTGGCAACATTTTTCATTGATGTTCCGTTTTAGTCGTAACTTGATTTAGTCTATAGCCTTATAAAATTAAATTAGAAAATAACAGTTTTTTAACATAAAAAGTGCAAAGTTGGTTTTATGACTAATAATAGTGATCTCTTATAGACAACCCCTATTTATAGATAAAATATTGTTAACGTGACACAACTAGATGAATGGAACAAACAGCTTTAGGAGTCTTCCCTTAATCAAGTGATGTTTTTTAACAACTTTCTGACTCCCTACCCCCACTTGGTGACATTTAGCGATGTTATAAACTACCCCCCCCCGCTCCCTAACCAGCAATCACGTGTAGTATTTTCTGTAAAGTATATTGTAATTCTCAGAATATTGTCTTGTATACATTTATAATCTGATTAAATTGTGAAAAGTTAAGTATTCTGATACAAATTTCTAGACAGGTATCAAGGTTTTTGGTTGTTTTTTTTTTGCTTAGAAATCGCACGTTCAATGATAAATAAATACACGCGATATCTCAATGTAACCCCTCCATCCTAGGTGATATTTCGTGATGCTCTACCCACCCCCCACCCTTTCCCGTTTTTCGAGCAACACGTGATTAATGGGTGACTTCTTATCTTATATCTTAATATATATAAATCTCGTGTCACAATGTTTGTCCTCAATGGACTTCTAAAATGCTTAACCGATTTTAATCAAATTTGCACACCGTGTGCATTTTGATCCAACTTGAAAGATAGTAGTCTATCTTTCAAGTTGGATCAAATATATATATATTATTATATATTTTATTTTGATATATTTAATTATTATATTTAAGGAAATAAAATAAGGCTATACGAAGTTCGCCAGGTCAGCTAGTATATATATATATATATATGGAACGATGATATATATATATATTTAAAGCATATCACATAATATTAACACAAAATTAGACTTCATATATAGTTTTACACACAATCGAAAACATTCATTTTAAAGCAAGGATGTGTGTGTGTCGATTTTATTGATTAAATATTTTTCGTCGCCGAGCGTTCAACTACTTTATTATTTATAGGTAGGTATATTTAAAGTTATTTCATCTGTTATTACTTCATGTCTATTCTATATTATGTCGTCTATTTATATATTAACAATGTATGTGTCACTCTAATATCAAGACGAGACGATCACTGCGGTTTTGCTCCTGTAGTTGATTATATTTACAAAGCTTCTAAGAGAATTCGAAGTATTACGTTAATTTAAGACCCTTTTTTATGCTACATTCAAGCATAATTATTAAAAATAATGATTTTTATTTAAAATGTTACCCGCTAATTCATTCCTTAAATTATTCCAGTAAAATTTCCAGAAGTGTTGGAGTACGTATTTATTGATTCGTATTTTTAGTAGATGTAGCTCTAAAATAAATCTTCATGTTTGTAGCTTCAAATATAATGAACTTTCGTAATAACTTTCAAACGCCTTTACCCCTGTAGGAGTAGAATTTTTAAAACTTATTCATAAGTGGGGTGGGGTTAGTCCAGTTAAATGACACTACTAGCCCAAATATATGGATCCAACTACGACAGTTTACGCTCGCCAACGATGAATCCGTCAGTCAGTCAGTGTATCGGGATGTGTTAATAGTATTGATTAGGTCAAAGTTTGTACGGAAAATCAGTTCGGGATAACTGTATAAATTAACAAAATATTTATGCAACACGATACTCAAACAAAATGTCACAAGTATAATATAATTCAAGCACACGTTAAAAGATAATAATCGGAAAATACATAATGTAATGTAAATACAGATAATTAAGTGACTAAACACAAAATAATTAAAAATTATACTAATTTTTTTTTCTATTAAAAATTACTCAAATTGTTATCTTGCTAAGGATCTTTTTCACTATGATGATAATGATCTTCATCACTATGTGTTACTTTAAAGCCATATTTAATGACTGTGTTTGTTTTCAAACAAAAAAAAACTTCGATTAACATCGACAAGTAGTAACAATAGACATTATTAGCGATGTCTCAACTACTCAGCAGATTTCGCTTTAAATGAGACCTCACGACAAGCAACAGCTTTTAAATACAATAATAATAATCCCAATCGGTACGTCCAGTAAGTTATGGGGTAAAAACTCAGTCTAATGGAGAACATAATAGGGGAGCCCTACCGGGGTTTTGGGAGTGACTCGACACGTCAGAATGTCATAGTGGAGTAGCCTTGAACTTCTAATACATGAGTCCTTCATATAGTGTCAAACGTCTAGGGTAACCGATCGAATTATTAAAAAAAAAGATTATTAGGAAAACTCGAGCGAGTCAAATTATTATTATGCTATAAAGACGCTTCATCTTGATGTTGTTATCGTACTGACCCAAAATCTGATAATTATTTGGAGGAAATTCCTTAATCTGTAGTTTGAAAAAAAATTCTATCCCTTCGTACGGCCACGCCCACCATGCAAACCGCAAGATTAATATTTTTTCGTTATCAGAAAGACGTAGGCCGCATATACTATTATTATCTGACGCTCTCGAGTAGTTATTTCTTTGTGACTGACTAAAAGCTCTCTCCACACCTAAAAAGGCATACATCATAGATCCTTTTTTTCTTTCTAGCATCTAATCTTTGCGATCCTATAGGTTCCCACGATGCTCGAGTAAATACACATTTAATATTTTGGCCTCCACTACCATAATTATACTTTCATGCATTTTAAGCCAATTTGATTAATGTTTTTAATTACGCTTGCGAGTTTGGCCGGAACTGTCAAGTTTTTCAAGACAAAAATAATATATTTCAGGTGCTAACAGGCGCCGCGTTCCACCACAAGATATGGTCGTGGTACTACACGTACAAGATGCCTTCGGAGATACGTTCCTGGGTCGACGATAACTTCAACTGTGAAGATATTGCAATGAATTTTCTCGTCGCCAACGTTACAAGGAAACCTCCTATCAAGGTGAGTCATGTCGTATTTTAAATTGGTTGGTCCGATATATCGTTGCCGATATAATAGACCGATAGTTTTTTTTGTGACTTTTGAATACAAATATAAAATAAATAAGTAATAGTTGTATTTGCTCGCAAACGAAAAAAAACCGACTTCAGTTACATCGACCAGTATACAACGTAGGTAGACGAAAAAATAATCAAGTAACTACGCGTTATCAAAGATTACTCAAAAAGTTATCAGATCTTGATAAAATTTAAATGTGACATCAGCTTTCGATAACATTAAAAATTATCAAAATCATCAAAAAAAAAAAACAATCAAAAATTTCTCTGGGATTTCATCATCAGATCCTGGTTTACTTATCATGGTACTAAACTAGGGATATCTTCTTTCCAACTAAAAAAGAATTATCAAAATCGGTACACCCAGTAAAAAGTTTTTTTGGATTTTCGAGTTTCCCTCGATTTCTCTAGGATCCCATCATCAGATCCTGGTTTCCTTATCATCTCACGTGAGATTGGGGGTCGAGGGAAGGGGTTGAATAAAATCTCACGACATCTCACCAAACAGAAAATTTAAAAAAACACCTCACGTAATGTGGGTTTCTTACGTAAACGCGTTGGATTGTTTTTGAAATTATTTACTTTCGAACGAATTAGTGAATGATCTTAATCGTATTACGATTACGCTTAAGATTAAATCTTAAGCATGTACAATCTGGATTAAATGGACCAACATAGTGTAATTATTTTTTTATTTCAATCAGAAAAAAAAATTGCGTGACATTTGCCGAGGCGCCCCACTCTCTTCAACGTAAGATTAGATGAGATTTGACTCGACCCCCTCCCCCCCTTAAACATCTCACGTATTTTATGAAACCCTAAGTAAATAAATAAATAAAAAATAAAAGTTAAGTAGTACTAGAATAAGGAAAGTTCTAAAGTAGAATGAACAGGCTATGTATCCTATACCGGAAAGTAGGGTAGAAATCGTTTTTTTTTTTTTTTCGTTCTGAAACAAAATATACCGTTATATATATACATTATTAAACTAGCGTCCTTCGATATTATAACCTAAATATGTAACTTATTTGCGCTATCGCTTTAAAAAAATAAAATTGGTTTTATTAAACAATTATTATTATTTATAATAATAATCCCTGTTGTGCGTAAGTTAGTGTCGTGTCAATAAAAAAATAAAAAATAAAATAAAATGTTTATTACTCGGACAACAAAGGGTCCATAATTGTTAGTAAAAAAAAAAATATATATAAATCATGATGTCAATGACCGACTCTCCTGAGTTTTACAGTTAAGCCGGTTATTTAAGCCAATTTTTCCACGTCTTCTCAACATTTTCTTTCGAAATTGTCGATTTTAAGCTACGTCGTAATAATCTGTATTAACTACTGCTTCATTTTTCACGTATAATTTCGGTTATGGGTATGTATCTCCATATGGCCCTAAATAAAGGACTAGATTCAACCATATCAGCCGCATTGGGGCCAAACTAGCTTCTTACCCTTCTGGGAGCAAAGCGTTTTGGTCCCTGGCAAAAGCCGTTGAATCTAACTTTTGTCGGCCGTCACTTCCACCATTGCTGAGGACTGATGGATCACTGGCCCATTCTGCAAAAGAGAAAGCGGATTTGTTTGCATCTCTTTTTGCAGAGAACTCGCGTCTGGTTGTTGCAGGAAAAGCACCACCAATCTCAACTCGTGCTGACTGCATTATGGCAGAAGTACGCATACGCCAAAAAGAGATCCTTAAAATCCTGCAAACTCTAGACGTAAACAAGGCCAGCGGACCGGATGGTATACCAGCGATAGTCCTGCGTACCTGTGCCCCTGAGTTGTCTCCACCTCTTACACGCCTGTACCGCCTGTCACTTAAGACTGGCAAAGTGCCGAAGTCTTGGAAGCTTGCCAACGTGCAGCCTGTGCCCAAAAAAGGTAGCCGTGCAGACCCTGTCAATTACCGTCCCATCTCGGTCACATCCATACTCTGTAAGACTATGGAACGTGAACTAAACAACAAACTCTTGGCCCACTTGGAAGGTAACGTTCTCCTCAGCGACCGGCAGTACGGTTTCCGCCAGCACCGTTCGACTGGGGACCTTCTAGTGTATGCCACACATATTTGGAGTGAGGCCATTGACAAACACGGCGAAGCACTTGCCGTGTCTCTTGATATCTCGAAGGCCTTTGACAGGGTTTGGCACGCGAGCCTTATAAGCAAGCTTCCTTCATATGGTATTCCACCTGGCCTTTGCACTTGGATTTCTGACTTCCTGAGCGAACGTTCAATACAAGTTGTCCTTGACGGGTACTCGTCGGACCAAAAGGCTATCGACGCTGGTGTTCCTCAGGGATCAGTCTTGTCCGCTACCCTCTTCCTGCTGCATATTAACGATCTGCTCGTCCCCGGTACCTTTGGGTACGCTGACGACTGCACAGTGACGGACAGATACTTTTCGAGTGCAAGGGCTAGTAAGGATGTTATCCAGTCTTGTCGAGAGGATATGGTCAGCCGCTTGAACGTCGCCCTCCAGGCAGTCTCCGAATGGGGCGATGCCAATCTGGTCACGTTCAACGCTACAAAAACACAGGCGTGTGTGTTCTCCTCTAAACGGAGCCCTTTACACCTGGCTCCGACTTTCCGGGATGTTTCTGTGGAAATTACCGACTCCCTACAGCTCCTCGGTGTAGAGCTATCGTCCAATCTGAACTTTGGGCAACACATCGAGTCCAAGCAAAAACTGCAGCAAAAAAACTAGGTATTCTCTCTAAGGTCAGGCGATACTTCACTCCAGAACAGCTGCTTCAACTATACCAAGCACAAGTTCGGTCTTGTATGGAGTATTGCTGCCATCTTTGGGATGGATCCGCCAAATACCAACTGGCAACTTTGGACTCGGTGGAAAAACGAGCTAAGAGACTCATAGGTGACCCTACTCTGACAGACACCAAGTTGCAGAGTCTCGATCATCGGCGTAGGGTAGCTCGTCTGTCGGTGTTCTACAAAATATATTTCGGTGAGTGTGCGAAGGAATTACACGATCTAATTCCCCCAACAACCTTCCGCCATCGGGACACTAGGCGCGGTCGATCGTTCCATCCTTATGTCGTCGATATGCCACCTACGCGCACAAAACGCTTTGGCTCTACTTTTCTGATGCGCACAGCTAAGGAATGGAACTCGTTGCTCGCGTCTGTGTTTCCCGAACGATACAATCTGGGTGCCTTCAAGGCCAGAGTGAATAGGCTGTTATTAGGCAGGCATGCTCCACCTTCGACCACATCGTCACTTAACATCAGGTGAGATTGTGGTCAAATGCCTGCCTATTTGTCATAAAAAAAAAAAAAAAAAAAAAAAAAAAAAAAAAAAAAAAAAAAAAAAAAAATTGAAGGACGCCAATTTGATAACACGTTGTATAACAACCAAACTCCGTTGTACAAATGTATATTTATACACATAGAGTTCAATGTAATCAAACTTAAGTAAACTTGGTAGAACAATACAATTTTATCGCGTAACAGATAAGATCTCACTATCGTACGAATTTGTTTGCCATTAACTAATATTGACTTACCGCTCTAGCTTGATTCAGGCCTCTGAAAGACACGTTAGAACCAAATTTAACTATAGAAATATTTCTAGATTTCCAACGAGTGTGATACATAGACTAAATTACTAACGGTTGTTTAGTATAATTACTAGCATTGTCCTGTGATTTCACCCGTGTTAGTTTTGAAGAAAAAAAAAGACGTACTAAACATACATGAGCTTAGCCTTCCTCGTGAATTGGACTATCAAACATCAAAATAATTTTTCAATTCGAATCAGTAATTTCTGATATTTTCCCGTTCAAACAAACAAACAAATATTAAGCTCTATAATATTGGTATACTCGTAGATACGACTAAGTGGTCCAGTAAACTTATCGTCTTTTAATTTATGGACTGCTGTATTTTCGTCATACGGATGCATCCTTTATTTATAATTGTTCTAAAAGTATTCAAAACAGTAACGAGATTAATTAAGGCTTAATCCTTTTCCTCGTATTAGGTATGGAGATCTTTTAACAGACTGTAAAAAGGAGGAGGTTCGCAATTCGATTGCATCTTTTTTGTGTTACGTATTGATAAACGTTGATAAACGCTTCACACTCAACGGATCCTCCAGTAGGATTTTTTCCTGTGTTGGCGGTCTGGAAACACACACAATACACAAAAACAACGCCCAGACCACGACTAATATGGTCGATACAAATGTCTGGATTTATGTTATGTTATTTATAATATATATGGATAATATATGGATTTTGTGACAGTTTTTTTTTTTTAATAAGTACGATTTTATTTTTGTGTTACCCTCACATTAGGAATTCTAAACATTTTTGAATATCATATCAAAAATTGACCGCTCCAGCGGGATTCGAACCTGCGTCTCCGACTGACCGTGTCGGCGCTCTAGCCAATTAAGCTATGGAACGATGTACCCGCTAGAGCGAAATTTTTGATATGATGATTTTTATTTTCGGTTTAAGCGAACCGTGGCGCCTTTTTTTTGTTCACTCGTACTCGTGTTTTAACCTTTTAAATTTAAGCGCATTCTGGCAACTATCAGTTAGTTATACTTGTAGATTTAAATCGAAGTCGACTTTTTTGTTTGTTTGAGAACAACCATGATTATTTGACCTCGATATATACCTTTGAATGTCGTCACGCATGTCACAGATTTCGTTTGATACATTACAGACGGGAGTAAAATATAATTTCCAGCATAAAAAAATGCGGAATTGTATTTAATATAATCGACATTTCGTGTCAACGGTCTACGAACAAACACGCTGAATTTATTACTATTTATGAATTGATTAGAAATTTTCATAGTACGAGTTTGTACCTACCGTGTACGGGTCTACGTTTGGTTGTAGAATAATATGCAATTGAATACTAAGGTTGGTTTAGTAATAACAAAACTATACATTTAAATTTGAATTTATAATACATGTTTTTATAAGCCATAAGTTCTGTTATAAATGAAAATGCATTTTTTTTAAAACGAAGTAATGTAATAGTATTAAAATTTATACCTGCATATTTATTAACGTCTCAGCAAAAAATAAAAAAATATTCTATTTGAAATGGCCACCTTTAGCTTTTATACAGGTCTTTTATCTGTTTAGCCACGAATCTATGGATCTAGGCACTGTTTCCAAGGAAAATTTCGCCAATGCTTGCTCCAAGGATGTTTTAAGAGACTCAATGTCGCCGTGTCGTTTAGAGCAGGCCATGTCTTCTAAAACTGACCATAATTTGAAGTCTAATGGGTTTGAGGTCTGTGCTAGATGAAGGCCAGTCTTCAACTCTTATAAAGTCCGGAACGTTGGTTTCAAGCCAGGCTTGGGTAGTTCGCGCCTTGTGACCAGGTGCAGAGTCCTGCTGGAAAGTGCACGGTATATTTTTAAAGAGTGTATTGCTGAGAGGTTTCACAACATGATCCAAGACTGTAATCTTGATACACTTTGGCTGAAGTTTTCACTCTTTTTTTCACAAAAATGTAGTTTTTGTGACTCCTTGATAAGACACGCCCCACCAAACCATCACTGACGCAGGATGATGACCACGTTTACTTTTCCGACAACTTGAGCAGCTTCTTTAGAACTGTGAGCGTACACTTTATCATTTTGCTTATTGTAGTGTTCATCAATCGTGAAAATTTTTTCATCGGTAAAGAGAATATTTCTATGCCTTCACCTGCGTATCGGGACAGAAGGCGTTTTGATCGATCCACTCTCTTTAATTGTAAAGATACATTTAGGGCATGTCCTGTATATTGGCGATAAGCACCGAGCTTCAGGTCTTGTTTTATAATACGCGACAGAGTCCTAGCGGGAATCTTCATTTCTCGCGATAAGATTTTTTGCTTCCTAGTGGGGTTTCGACGAATTCTGGCTTTAACAGCATTAACAGTTTTTGTAGTTCTAACAACACGCGGCCGCGCCGATCTTTTCTGGTCTTCGACAGACGAAGTGTTGCTGTATATGTTGATAGTACGATATACGAACATACGGCTGATACCAAGCTTTTGAAGTGTCTGGAATATGATCGACGGATCCATACCCACTGTGTGCAAGGCGATCACTGGAATCCTATTTTCTTTAACACCCCATTCCATATTGTAATTTAATAATGAACACGAATAATTTCGCAAACGAAAAAAAAAACCGACTTCAATTACATCGACGAGTAATACAACGTAGATCGACGAAAAAATAGTCAAGTAACTACGCGTTATCAAAGATTACTCAAAAAGTAGTTATCAGATCTCGATAAAATTTATATGTGACCACATGATAAATATCAGCTTTCGATTAAATTAAAAATGATCAAAATCGATACACCCAGTAAAATGTTATTGCGGATTTTCAAGAGTTTCCCTCGATTTCTCTGGGATCCCATCATCAGATCCTAGTTTTCTTATCATGGTACTAAACTAGGGATATCTCTTTTCCAACAAAAAAAGAATTATCAAAATCGGTACATCCAGTAGAAAGTTATGCGGTATAATACAACGTAATTTGACGAAAAAAGCGTCAAGTAAAAACGCATTATTAGATATAGCTCGAAAATTAGTTGTTAGATCTCAAATAAATTTAAATGGGACCAATTGACACACACCACCTTTCGATTAAAAGAAAATTTGTCGAAATCGCTCCACCCAGTCAAAAGTTCTGATGTAACATACATAAAATAATTGTGTTTGCTCGCAAACGAAAAAAAAACCGACTTCAATTACATCGACAAGTAATACAACGTAGATCGACGAAAAAATAGTCAAGCAACTACGCGTTATCAAAGATTACTCAAAAAGTAGTCATCAGATCTCGATAAAATTTATATGTGACCACATGATAAACATCAGCTTTCGATTAAATTAAAAATTATCAAAATCGGTACACCCAGTAAAAAGTTATTAAGGATTTTCGAGAGTTTCCTTCGATTTCTCTGGGATCCCATCATCATATCCTGGTTTCCTTATCACGGTACCAAACTAGGGATATCCCCTTTCCAACAAAAAAAGAATTATCAAAATCGGTACATCCAGTAGAAAGTAATGCGGTATAATACAACGTAGGTCGACGAAAAAAGCGTCAAGTAAAAACGCATTATTAGATATAACTCGAAAAGTAGTTTTTAGATCTCAAATAAATTTAAATGGGACCAATTGGCACACACAACCTTTCGATTAAAACAAAATTTGTCGAAATCGGTCTACCCGGTCAAAAGTTCTGATGTAACATACATAAAAAAAAAAAAAAAAAATACAGTCGAATTGAGAACCTCCTCCTTTTTTGGAAGTCGGTTAAAAATACAGTCGAATTGAGAACCTCCTGCTTTTTTTGAAATCGGTTAAAAAATATGTGAAATGGCGCAAAATCGAAATAAGTTTTTAAAATAATATACGTGTTCCAATTTCAAAATAATTAAAAAGTTGAAAAAAAGAAAAGTTTTTATGTAA
Source organism: Melitaea cinxia (assembly GCF_905220565.1). Classification (NCBI taxonomy): domain Eukaryota; kingdom Metazoa; phylum Arthropoda; class Insecta; order Lepidoptera; family Nymphalidae; genus Melitaea; species Melitaea cinxia. The sequence goes on along the minus strand of NC_059405.1, from coordinate 2,246,203 downwards.
CAGTATCTATGGCCAGACTTGTTATAATAAAATTATAACTAAATAGATCAATTCTGTACATTTGAAACATTTCGAAAATGTTTGATGGATATAATCGATAATGTAGCCTGTTTTGGATTCAATATCGATTATATCCTTTAATTATCCATCAAATCAATACTTTCGATGTCTCCTTGTATCTTTGTTGCGCATTATTCTGAAAGTACTGAATAAATATGAACGATACTTGCACTATTTGTGTTCAAACTACGAGCTAGGACAATGAATTTTTATCTTCAGTCTCACAGTACGGTAGGGCGAAGTTACGATTCCCTTGGCAAATACACAACATTCATAAATTTTACCTACTAAAAATGTCCATTCTTAAAATCGTTTAATCAACAAATTTATTGTATTATAATAATAACATATCATCAAATTTATTTCAGGTAACACCGAGAAAAAAATTCAAATGTCCCGAGTGTACAAACACAGAAATGCTTTCAGCCGACGCGAGACACATGTCTCAGAGATCGGCGTGTATCGACCGCTTTAGTCGTATATACGGGCATATGGCGTTGAAAACTGTGGAATTTCGAGCTGACCCTCTACAATATATGGAGTCAGCGGGAGTTCCACACGCGTATCCAGATATCGGTGCACTGTGAGGTCAGTTAGATTTTAAATTTGGAATTGCGGAATTCTGTGTTCAGAACTGACGGAATTTGAGTGTTTTGTATTCTTAAATTTCTAAATACCAATCGGTACACTGGTTCAAAGAAGAATAATATTGTTTAAGTATTTTAAAATTGGAATTCTCAATTCTTTCAAGTCCTTTTCATTTAGATATTTTAAATTTAGAATCCTTGAAATCTCTTTTAAGGATGTTAAAGAAGAATAAGATTTGGGCACTGTAAAGTTTGGTGTTCCCGAATATTTGACATTATTAGATTGGATGAATATTCAAATTTGGTATAAAAAATTGTGAATTTTTTGATATATCGCACTTCTTGTTTGAACTATTTTTATTTTGATATGTTCATACGGGCGTCGCGTCATCATCAGAGCGTTTTGAGAATGTTAGATTGTTGAAACGTTTTGTATTTGGAATTATAGTATTATATGTGTATCACGTAATGTTCGGAATTGTTTTCTGTATGAGATTTGAATTTTGAATTCTGTTCGGATTTATTGGAATTATCATGAATGTTAAATGGAAAGTTCGATAAGTCGCGTAATGGAGGGTTTGGTATTTTTTGTATAGACTGTAAAACCCACACTGATAAGTAAAGGCTTTCTAGTAGGATGTTGTTTAGGAAAGTGGCCCTCGCTAATATAGGCAGGAATATTTGGAAAATATTAGTTGCAAGGATTCAAATTAAAAAATATATATATAGATTAAAAATAAAACATAAAAATGAAGTGCAATTATCTTCAAATAATACTTTTGAATAATTCTCATGTTAATTTAAATTATTTAATATTCCATTTTATTTTAATTTTATACACCAATAGTATATTGCTAGTGTTTGTTATTAATTATGAATTTTAAATTATTATTGAGAGGGCTTTTTTCGTTAGATTATTGAGGATCGGACAATAAATTTTAATTAAAAAATATATAAAGGAAGGCTGTAAGAAAAGAAAAATGGGAATCGTCCTACCAGGGTATGTAGATGTAACTGCCAATCATTATTATTTTCCCTAAAAGATATAATTCTAACAATTAAATAGAACTTCACTTCTTTATAATCTGTAGTTTTTCATCTGTGCCATGTCTATGTAATTTAACGAACAATTTTTTTATCAGGCAGCTTAATGTGCTATTTATTAGGTTGTTTTGAGGAGTTAGTAATTATTTTCTAATATTTTTATATCATTAGCGTTGTGATTATATCATAATATTAATGATAGATTTTTATAGATAAATTTTTCGTGGCAAAGGAAAGTCGTAATATGTAAATGTGAGGTATCTGTATAGATTAGCGCTTGCCTTCATTTGATACCCGAAAAAAAAAAATGTCAATGTCAAATTGACATTTAGTCGTCGAAGTTTTTTGTTATTTTTTATTTATATTTAGTAGAAAAGCTATTAAATCAATTTAATTTCATAATGAATATAGCCTTTTAAATATTATTTTTATCGTAATATTTAGCTGCTTGGTACTTTAAACATTTATAAGCAAATTTTTATTGTAGCTATGATTTGATATGCTTTTGCATATGTATTTTATTGTAATACAATATCAAGTACATTTAATATTTAAGTGGTTTAAGATCTAACATAAACCTGCCTCTAGTTTTATCGTAGTCATAATATAAAATAATAATAATTAAACGACTAATAAAAATCTTGCGGCCGACTACTTGCTTGTAAATTTTTCGATTAAAAAAGTTCATTAAGTTTCTTACTTTCTAAAAATAAATTTTTATTCTACATATTTTAGTTGGTCGCTTGACAACCTCATAACTTGCCATTCCTTTCAAAGTATTCAGTTTGTTAATTTTAAGACCATAAAAAATAATTCTAATAATATTTATATGAAAAATATTTGCCCATTGACTGACATTCATAAAAGTAACTCAATTGTAATTATATTATTTTTTATGAATTAACCTTTTCATATCATTTGTAATGACTTAAAAACCGTTTAAAAGTACTACAATTCGAGTAACTTTTTTACAATTTTATTTGTTTTACTAAAAATAAATAAATAATTAGTATTACCGTGTCAAAAAAGTTCTAACCAAAGATAAGGCTCTCAAGAAAAATACTTTTTTCAATCATTAAAATCATCAATATTTTTTTTTATATTTTCTTATTTTAAAACGGAAAGTGTTAAATTACGTTTTTTGTATCATTATCCCTATTCAATTGTAAAGAAACACCACCCTTACGGCTAAATAATAGGAAATGAAATTATTATGAAGTCAGACATTTTTTGTTTAAAATCTAATTAATCATAAAATTCCATAATTTTCATAATTAAACATGGTAGGGCAGAACAATTGCCCCCTTAGGTGATAGGAACGATATTCTAAAAACGTAAGAATCAATTTAGGTGTATAGTGAAAAAAAAATTAGTCCATTTCGACATATCGGTGCTTGTGTGAAGGATATATTCCTAAATGTAGATATATGTGAAGGGGTCATTTATTAATCACGTAAGGCTCGAAAGAGGGGGGGGGAGTTCAGAAAAAAATCACGAAATATCACAAGGAGTGGGGAGGTAGGCCTGTAAATAGATATCACGTGTATTTGTTTTTCATTGAAAAACCGAAGAAAAACCAACAAACACCCCGTAACCTTAATTTGTATCACGAGACTTAATTATCCAAGATTAAATCAGATTATCCCGTATTTAAACAATATTTGAAAATTTCAATATACTTTTCACAATAAAACATACGTGATTTTGGGTATGGGGGATAGTCTAAAACCTCAACAAATATCACCAGGACCTCTCCTGTGGTTTACAAATTTGCTAAAAACTTCACGTGATTAGTGTAGGACCCTAAAGCACGATGGTAGTGAGAATATAGATTAAGTGCGTGAAATATTTGCGAAAAAATATTTTTTGTACGCTCTCTGTGGCAAAACTATGCCACAATTTTACAAAAAAAAAAAAAATGTATAGAAAACACATTATTTTATAAGTACATATTATTTTATTATCCACGGTTCTAATACTGTTATTTTTTATATTTATGTCAATATTTAATTTTTTATCATTGCAACTTTAGGTATACTCCACGAAGTTGTAGTTTTAATGTACTGAATTATTTTAAGCATAATCTGTGTATTTAAGTTCGATTTATTACGATTTGTATGAAATGTAAACGGGCATAAGTACTTTGACAATATTTCCACATGCAATCAAACTACCAATCGATCTCTTATTTTGCAAGGTTATGATAAACTTTTTACACAATTGAAATGTAATAAGTGAAATCAGAAACTGATTATATAAACCGACTAAAATTGTAATTTAAAAATTTATAATAAATTTTTTGTTTCATTAAATGTCAATACGTAAAATAGAATTAAAATTGGAATAGATACACGAAAGCTATTAAAAAAAAAAAAAAAAAACAGAATTTCGCGTTAAAATAATTTTTTGTACAATTTTTATTTGTCTGCCTCAATCGTTAGTAATCAACTGTTGAAATGTTTTAATATTCGCATTTGTAATCCTAGAGGTTGTATCTTAAAGTCCAGTAGTTTTCATCTTGATACACCATCTATTAAAATCAATCAAAACCCAAACGATCGAAGTTGCAGATAAAATATAATAATTAAAAATGTCAACCTAATACTAACAACAATATTACTATTATTATGTCTGTTTACAAATCATCAAATTAATATTAAACATAATTATAATTATAAATGGTTCTATGTCCATTAATATATTCCTTAGAATTACAAAGGGAAGGTATGTTACATTAGCCAAAGAACTCTACGACTAGTCTCCCGTCTTTTATTATTAATTAGAAGCCTTTAGTTCGTGAAGCGTCTCTTTCGTATCGTTAGGAGTTACCATTTATATCAAAACGACAGACTGAGTATTTTTCATTTTAATATAAATATTTTAGATTTGTATGTAGATATTAGATGTATAGATATAGACGTGTATAGATATATAGATATGTATAGATATATAGATATGTATAGATATATAGATATGTAATTATTGTATATTTCGCTTTAATAATTAGTGGTTTTTAATCGGTTGGTAAGCCGACCGATGGCGGGATAACCATCCATCTGCTGGCTTTGAAATACACAGGCCGAAGACGGGCAGCAGCGTCTTCGGTGCGACAAAGCCAGTACTGCGGTCACCAACCCGCCTGCCCAGCGTGGTGACTATGGGCAAAACACATGAGTTCACGTTATTTTTGGCGTAAAATTGTGGAGGCCTATGTCCAGCAGTGGACTGTATAGGCTGTAATGATGAATCGGTTGGTCATTTCTTATAATGTCTTGTCATAAACAGGTAAAGGTGAAAGTTGAGTTTGTATTATCAAAATTCAACCATCAAAAAGTGGAGTATATGTATGTAGAAACAAAAGTGTTATCTAAATTGTTTTCAAACATCTTTAATAAAAAAAATCAAATTCGCTATTACATCTAAGCTATCAGCTGATTAAAAGTCATCGATTACTTAGACTAGTTAAAGTTATGATGATTGACGAATTTGTATAATTAGGTAACCGGGTACGTTCAAAGGTTGGCTAATGATTCAGTTGTGTAGACGAATTGACTATACAATTGGGTCTGATCACGAAATGTGAGTTAAATCATCAAATTCTCGTACATATCTCGGAATTTATTATAAAGCTCATAGAAATTCTAACGAAGTTAATTAAAGTTTAAAAAATGAATGACTGCCCAGCCTGGATACTATAACTGAAATTAATGTGTTGCAAAATATTTGATAATTCACAATAAACCCGTGAACCGATACAAATTTGTCTATCAACATACACCCCCAATCAATCACATCACACTTCAAGTACAATCATTATATAATTGTTTATCTTTATTTATATATCACTAAACAGCTATTGTAAATAGAGAATTATGTATTAAAAATAAATAACAAGAGCTTCGAAATCGCTGGATTGTTTTAAAGTCAAACATCGGCCTAATGTAAGCGAACGTAGGAGCTTGCATTTGTAATAGAATTTTGAAGATTTATACTTATAAATATATTTGTAATTTTCATACACGATTTTGTTAGTTTTATTCATAAGACAATAACGTTATATAATCTTATTTTAATTTCCATATTCAAAAACGATTTTGTCTACGAACCGTATTTTGAATTTCGAAATTGGGTTTTAAACAGATGTATGATTTTTATTTTGACAATGTTGGTTAATGACGCAGAAATGGTCTAACGCTAATATTTATTTTTTTAGTATTTTACAGTAATGATTATTTACTTGATTATTGTTATTTTACCATATTATAATGAAATGGAAGTATATTTTGTTGATGAATAAAATCTATTTAAATATTTTTTGTTAGTAAGAGACAGACTTATTTATACTGCTGATGAGCTTATATTAATTAGGCAGCTTGTGAAACTTATTATATATTGTGGTTTCATAATGAAAGTTTGACAATTAATTTTGTCTGTAAATTAAATTAACTTTGCAGTCTCAACCGCACCGATCATTTCCTTTTGTGGTTTTTCTATCCTACATTACATTGATCTTTTTTCGATGTTTGTCAATTGACAGAACCCTACCGACACTATTATATACTATAAAACGCAAAAAAAATACTGTTTAAAAGTATAAGTAACTAGTCCTTTTTAATTTTTATTTTTTGACAAATCATCAAGATGATGCTTAGTAATATGTTTAATTCAAACAATTAAAAAAATATATGTTTTTACGGTTAGACCGTTTCAACGTTTAGCAACTTGTGACATGATTGTTGTAATTTTATTTGGTTGTGCAACCAATAGATATAATTTGATAATTTTCATAATAATGTAAACACAATTATAATTATGTTATGTATCACTTAAAGAAATATATTTATATGACAGAGAATTGAAATAATTTTTGTAAATATAAATAAATATAGATGGTTAGTTCTGAGACAATCGTGTACAGAAATAGTTTGGAAGGTGTTTTGTTTATAATTAAAAAGCTAAACTCTATGTAATTAACTTCCGATTTCTGTACAGATATGTAAGTTAATATGATATATAGATATATTATGTTTGTTGATATATTATTTTCTACATTTATGTATTTAGATAAATGTTTTACAAGATGTAAGTACTTAATAGTTTAATGTAATTGGTTGCGTTGTACAGCGTGTAAATAGTACATATATATTGTGAATAAAATGAGACATATCAATTTGTAAAGTTTGTTTTATTTACCTTTCATCGCTGTGTGAACTTGTATGCAGCTTCAAGGCGTGATAATCGGATCTTTTTTCTAGGTGAGAAACTCTCAAACTCTCTGAAGTATACTAAAATAGCCTTTAAATATCCCGTATTGCACGAAACCCCTTTCAACGCTTCAGACTCAACATTCCTTAGTAGGAAAGTGGGTCCTTTGATGGAAGTCAGGAAACAAAACACTAACGCCCAAACTAACAAATTTATTTATGGCCTATATAATATTTCTTATGTGTGGGGATCGAAGAAACACTAGCGCTTTAGTCAGTTGGTGTAATCGTGCGAAATGAAGCGTTTCAACAGTGCTCACCTTTTTTTTATGACAAATAGGCAGGCATTTGACCACAATCTCACCTGATGTTAAGTGACGATGCGGTCGAACTACTGGTGCAAATACAATTTGTAAATAATGTAGTTACTATCAGTAAAACGCTATCATATGTTTATGATAACAACGAGGAATGATAGTTACATGCCCCTTAACATGGTGGAATCACAAGCATAAAGAAATGTATGCTTTCCAGTTGAGCGGTATCGAATCCGCGATCGACGTCATCAAGATCTTTTAATTTTCGCACAGACCAAAAAAAAAAAAACAGTTGCAGAGGACATCGGCACGATACAGGTAAGTAATCTAGCATAATATTTTTATAGTATTTTTTAAGTATATAGCCTCCCCTTCTCTTCCCGTGGGTGTCGTAACAGGCGACTAAGGGATAACACAGTTCCACTACCTTGGAACTTAAAAAGCCGACCGATGGCGTGATAGCCATCCGACTGCTGGCTTTGAAATATAATACAGGCCGAAGACGGACAGCAGCGTCATCGGGTGCAACAAAGCCAGCCCTGCGGTCACCAACCCGCCTGCCCAGCGTGGTGACTACGGGCAAAACACATGAGCTCACGCCATTTTTTGGCACGAACTTATGGAGGCCTATGTCCAGCAGTGGACTGCTATAGGCTGAAATGATGATGATGATGATGATGATGAGCAATTTTTAACCGACTTCAAAAAAGGAGGAAGTTCTCAATTCGACTGATTTTTTTGTGTTTACCTTATAACTTGCTAGGTTTATCTAACGACGCGTATTTGACGCTTACTTGTCAATGTAAATTGAAATCGGTTCTTTTCTGTTTCACAATAAATATAATCACAAACGCTTATTATACCTAATAATAGAAATTATTGCTCAACCTTAAATCAGTATACTGAAATAAGAAGCAATGCAACTTTATTATATACCTTTTTTTGGAAATGGAGGCAGAGACCTATTACGCCCAACAACTACGAGTATCAATATTGATATGAAACATATATTTTTCAAATAACAATATTCACTAAGCCCAAAGGTCCACACCCCAACAAACTTCTGTATGGCTTATATAAGTTTTTGTCATATGCGGGAATCAAAACTATACATGCCCCTTAGCTCGTCAGCCAGTTTCTGAAACCATTGCGTAACGCGTCAACAGATGTAACATAAGCGTTGAAATCAGAAATACAAAACTCGGGTTTTTTATATTTTTATAATGATATAAAACAAACAAAAATACTATAGACGAGAAATAGATAAAGGTAAAATTAATTATATAAAAAAAATAATTTGCTTTAAAAATGTAATAACCAGAATGAAACAAAGATGATTCAAAAGCGGAAATCGCTTGACCATTCACCCAATAAACGTAAGTCTGTCTCTCATACAAGTCTATAGTGTACGTTTATTATTGTTTTGATCACAGTTCATTGTATACTATCTAGCGGCAGTACAAAGGTACCAGTTTGTCCCCATTTGCTTGAGTTTGATACCGCGTGGGCGGTCGCTACTGCCAAATGCATTGTCCCTTAAATAGTATTAAACTAACTCATAAATTATACTAAGTTACGGTCGGTAGACGGACAGCGAGCGGAGTTAAACACGGCCATGTTATGTTTCACGCAAATCTTGAAAATTAGTGTTTAGTTTTGCCGTATTTTTCGTTTTGTTATTGCGTTTGACTAAGCGTTTTGTCTATAAAACATACTACGTATATTTATTATAATTTAAATATAATTTTTAAGGTAGATTTGACTGTACGAGATAACGAGAACTCTTAGATTTTTATTTTTAAAGTAATATGATAAAATTCTTGGATTAATTTTTTCATTATTCTTAGTGTTAGAGGAAAATAATTTTATATCATAACTAGCTGACCCCGCAAACATTGTTTTGCCATATTAACCCCCTAATCTCGCCCCTTATAATTTAGGGGTATGAAAAATAGATGTTGGTCGATTCTCAGACCTACCCTATATTCACACAAAATTTCATAAAAATCAGTTATTCGGAGGAGTATGGTAACTAACATTGTGACACGAGAATTATATATATAAAATTGTGTTTGCACACAAACGAAAAAAAAACGACTTCAATTACATTGACCAGTAATAGAACGTAGGTGAGAGAGAGAACAGAAGAGAGAGTTGTGAGGATAACTCAAAAAGTACTCAATCAAAATGAGGCAACATGAGCAGCCATGGTCCACCCAGTAAAAACTTCTGAGGTAACACAAAACACAGTCAAATCGAGAGACGTTCTCGTTTTTTAAAGTCGGTTAACAAAGTGATTGTGATGAATATTAGAAAATAATATACATATCTAATATATATAAAAGCTAATATTAATTTTTACAAATATATAAATATCATTAATACATATAGGATATTGCCTCCTACAATATTTTTTTTTTGTCTGAATTTTTGTTTTGTCTCAAGTTTTACAGATAATGAATACTACTAGGCATTAAGTCAATCATTTATTCCAAATGTTTTTTTTTTAATTTTTTAATGTTTTTTTTATCAAGAAATGTTTTAAATAAATAATTATAAGTGACAATTTACACATCACATAATAATTGCAGTCAACGAGTAGAGACGACGCGCTCGCGTTCCTTAAATGCTTCAGCCGCAATTTTTCTCAACAACAACTTGACTATGTGATTTATTTTCACACTTAACTTACATATGTTCATTTTCTGCATCTTATATGGTCTGTGACTGCTTTAGTCAAACAGGAAGATATATATCAACGCTGCAATGCTACTGGATTCTGGCATCTGTTGACACTATTATCTGTGTGTGGTTTTGCTTATGTTAATTAATTAGTTTATTACACAATAACTTCTTTGTAACGTTTTAATTGTATTTTTGTATTTTTTTTTTATCGAGTTTAAGCTTTTAATTTCATTTCGCTCACTTCAAATAATAATTCTTGAAGGTGTCTGCATGAATTAATATTTACAATTAAAATAAAATACACACAAAGATAGATATTATTTTTATAGATAATTATTTGTAGAATTTTGGTACTAACAATTTACAAAGAAAATAATAGTTCGATTGTAATCGGTATGAACTATTGCATCGATTTTGAATATTCTAACGTCACAACAAATTTACATCATCCAGTAGGTAACATAGGCTGTATAACACGAGGATGAGTTGTAGTCATAGTTGCCAAAGTAGTCAAAACATTAAAACGCGATCAAATCCATGGAAAACTTCTATAAAAATAATTCAAAACTTTAAATACTTAACACGTACAGACGATAATACCGATATCTAATTTCATTATATATAATAAAATGTTTATGTAAACAAGATTTACTATTCTTCCTCGAACTTAGCATACTGACGTATGTAATGGTTTTTTTGTTTTTGTTTTTATATATTTTATCATAATTTAATTGTTAGAATGTTAGCAATGTAACAGACAATTGTAAGACCAAATAACAAAAAGTTAAATATACACAAGAAATCATAAACATGAGTATGAACGAAACCTCGAGGAGATATAATTATAACAACAACAAGTACAAGCTTTTACCCGTGGCATCGCTCGCATTGAATCTTTTTGAATAAAAAGTATCCTATGTTACTTCTAATACCTACAAAAATATGTGTACAAGGTTTCATGATGATCGGTTAAGTAGTTTTCACGTGAAAGCGTAACAAACAAACTTACATTCACATTTATAATATTAAGTAGGGATAGTACCTACTTATTATTCTTTGTGTCACATTTTTATCAATTGTTTCGTAAGCAAGCTAAATTCGTTAAATTAAAGTTAAATTAAGTAAATAACGGCGAAAGAGTTAAAAATCTGATACATGTTGTATCTTGCAAAAAAAAGACGACCCGCGGCGATTAATCGATACCTATCATCGAATGTAAATAATCGATTTTAATGTCTTGGTTTTATTCGAATTTTACAAGCAAATATAGGTTAATTTGTTCAATTAATTCAATTTTATATTTTTTGGATGACTAAGTCAGCAAACAAACGTTTTTTTTTTTTCGAAAAAAGAGATTGGCGGTAGGGTCGGCAACGCGCTTAAGGTGCGTCTGGTGTTGCAAGCGTTTATAAGCTAGGCTAATCGCTTACCATCAGGTGAGTCACTTGTTTGTCGACCTAGTTGTATAAAAAAAAGAATCCATTCGATCTCCTCGACACTGGTCGGAGAGAGTGGTTCGTCAGTAAGCGATGAAGCCGCTCTTCATTCGACTTTTAGCCTTCTAGGGCAACCTGTGCGAGGTTGTCATGTGTCGGTCGGTTCAGTGCTTGGAGAGCAATGAAAAGGTCTCGTCAAATGCAAGGAACTCGGCCTTATCCAGATCGTCTAGGGCCGGTGGGAGGTTCGGGTTGGCATAGTAGGTGACGGTGTCGTTCCAGAGTCTAATTGTCATATCCCAGTTATTGTTATGTGACGAAGTCAAGTCTCCTAGACAGCGACCGTTGTTGTTGTCCCTGAGCTTAACAAAAAAAATGTGAGCAATTATTTAGCTCATACCTAATTTATTTAATTAAAAAGGATCTCTAATGCGTATTGTAGGCATGTAGGCACATAACTTCCAATCACACCACTACACCAAAACGGTTGTTAGTTACAATCGTTTTGGTGTAGTGGTCGCTTAAAACACCGACAGCTTGCTAAGTCGAATCTCGCTCGGGATGCATATTTGTATTTGTATAAGTATTCCTTTCCGATTTTAATGTCTGTCCTTGTGCTTTAGAGAGCACGTTAAGTCGTCGGTCCCGGTTGTTATCATAAATACCTGATAGCGATCGTTACTCATAGTAGGGGATATATCCGCCAACCCGCAGTGGCGTAGCTTGGTGGATTAAGCTCCAATTCTACTCCTACTTGGAAAAAAAGGCCTATGCCTAGCTGTGGGATGATACAGGATGAATGCATGCATGCAATTTAGAATAGAAAACTTACTTTAGAAACGTAAGTTTATACTTAAAATAAATATCTTTCTTTTTTGACGGTCAGCGCTTCGACTACAGCCCCTAGACAAAGTTCCGAATAATAAATAAAATACATAAATACGTATTCTTATAAAACATAATGATGTTAAATAACAGTATCATTAATTCCTTAATATATTTTTATGTTTAAACTATCGAAACGATAAGGCGTAACATATGATGTCTTTAGCGCATAAATTACGCGTTATTACGACTTTGTGTCTGTGCTTTTATGAACACTAATTGGTTTACTTAAGTGAAAGACACTTCGTAATAACGAACGAGTTATTATTTATTATTATTTTTTTTTGTTTATTTAACTTTAATAAAGACGGTAATATTTTATTTATAATTACAAATTACGAAATTAATGTGATAAAAATGTATTTCTTTAAATTCCTTTTTTTATATAATTGTAGTTATACGAAAAGTGCATTAAAGTGCATGTATTAAAAAACCTTAAGAAAATGTTTTTCTTAATTTTTTCAGCGGCCTAAGTACTTTTTACTATATTTTGTCTCCTTTTTTGTGCTACAAAAAAGGATAAAGATAAATAATGTCCCTTGTTAAATTATTACTTTTAAAGATAAAAGTTTACTTATAGACTACAGTCAATTTTTGATATAACCTTTATAACCAATATCGAGGAGAGTGAACTTAGTACCCTTGCTAAGTTGCTACAAATTAATCATAAACAAAAAGTTCTGTGCAGTAACGTGAAACCATCAAAAAATAAACAAAAACACTTCCGCAATGCATTCGATTAGCCGGAACGATAGCATCAGTCGAAACAAAGCGAAACTGCCTCCATATATCGGTCGCTAACTTAACGCTAACTTACGGCTCCACTATTGTCGCGATGTATTCGAGAGCGCGACCGCAAATCGCTCGGGTGCCCTTTGTGGCACCGACTACGCGCATTGTAAGCGCTAACACGGTAGGTGTTAATGTCGAACCGAGCAAATATGTACCACGCGAAAAACAAAAGTAAAGCCGAGACTGGATACAAGCGCTGTGTGCGCAATTTATTGGCGCGTAACACGGCTGAAGAAATTTTAATTAGAATGGCCTTTTAATGAATAAAGACATAAAGCATGTTGGAAGATTCCAGGAGTTTTCCCCGATTTGTGGCGTTCCGATGTAATTGGTGACTAGGCGAGGATATTCCTGCGATGTGGGGTATGCCGGGACGCGTCCGTCCGAATGCCAAGTACTGTCCATTGTTGGATGAAAGCGATGGGTAGTCTCCCTTCGGATGTTAAATGTACGTTATGTGAGGATATTTTTAGGTATCTTTTATGTATATATCTATTATGCATAACAATTAAATTGGAATAAATATAAAGGGAAAGAGGATTTAAGCTTTGAATTTTAATCAGTAACAATGACGTCATTAATACGTCATCACGATTATTATATTAAGTGCTTAATTATATGTAATTAATAATTAGGTACTTATTACGAAAGCTGAACACTCTGTACACATACATCATTATCAACGAAATAGGACATGAGAAATCGAAAATGTTAGTGCTAAGTCAATATAGTGTTGTTATTACTTAAATTATGATTTTATTTATTGATTCACTAAATTTAAATAAATGAATGCCTTACTATCAACAGCCCATAATAAAATCCTTTCTTGGTTGGAGTTTCGGCAACAAACAGTATAAAGACAATAATCCAGACCATGACAAACATCTATATGGCCTAAACAAATATTTGTGTTTGTCATGTGTTGAGGTAGGGCACAGCAGGAATTTCCTGCTCAAAATATGGAGCAGCCCGACTGGGGTAGTACCTCGACCTTACAGAAGACCACAGCAAAATAATACTGTTTTCAAGCAGTATTGTGTTCCTGTTGGTGATTAAGGTGACCAGAGCTTCTGGGGGGATTGGGGATTGGGTCGGCAACGCGCTTGCGATGCTTCTGGTGTTGCAGGTGTCTATAAGCTACGGTAATCGCTTACCATCAGGTGAGCCGTACGCTTGTTTGCCGACCTAGTGACATGAAAAAAAAAGAAAGATAGTTGATCCAAGATCGTAGTTAAGATACAAATCATGCAAAATTTCAGTAAAGTTCTTTTAGTAGTTTCGGTATGATGTTCGACCGACATTCTGACGAAAAAGTTACTAAAAATTTTTTTCTTTAGTATTGAATACTAAATGCCATTTTACGATTTGTTTACATTTACACAAATTAGAAAAAAATATCAATATTCTAGAAGTATATATGTTTATTTAGTTAGAGAAGCATATTCTTAAGCAAACGCTACAGGATCTCATAGACTACTGATCATTACGCAATTAAAAAAAAAAAAAAAAACGTTATTTCAAATAATCTTTAAATCAAATATATCTTTATTCATAAGATGAGATACCATCACAATGGCGAATCGATGATGACGCAGGCGTTTGAATATAATAACGAAACTTGCCATTTTCAGGCATCAAGCATTACCAACACCGCCGGTTCATCGAACCGTTACTGACGGCTGAATAATCGTGGTCACCATAAATTGACACGTTTGTGGCATATTAATTGTATGTAATTATGTATCTGACGCCTTTGGTTTCGTTTGTGGGTTACTCAAAATTAATTCGTTTTTTATTTAAAATTAGTTATTTTTTTCATTACTACGAAATTATAAAGAGATAATTATTACCAAATCAGAATTTCTTTTGCTTTCTGCCATGTCAAGTAAAAATAATAATACTTTAAAAATAAACATAGATAAGTTTTCGAAAATAAAAAGGTCACATTAATTAATAAAGGTTTGAATTACTTGATAATCTGTACATGAATTGAGAACCAATTGCCGAATCAGGAAAGTCAGAAAAATGAAGGAAGAGAATCAATTTTAAAGTATTAAAGTTTTTTTCTGGCCGAAAATGGTGGTAGTTGATTATTTTCCAAGGAAAGTGCAGCTTTGATTGTTCATCACATAAATTGTTCATTGGAGACGTGTTAACAATAACTTTTTATACGACGTTAAAAACTTTTCCACTCTAGAACTAACTTACAAATACATGCTAATTGTTAGGGCGTCTTATGACTGATGACTTACTTGTTATTTAATTTCAAGCAAGAAGAGTGTGCAAGTGAAGTGTGCTTACTTGTGCTTCACAGTTTTTTTCGAACGATTCCTAGTGCTGTACGAAATTTGGAGTAAAATTAAATCTGTTTTAAATAGTTAATTGGAAGTCTTCAACTCTCTACTTAGGTACTAAATTTCCGTGAAAACGATTGAGTAAATTTAGGGTGAATTTGTTTAGCCATACAAACTACAATTTATAATGTGTATAAGGAATATTCCTAAGATTACTCAACATAATGGTGTTTGCTCGCAAACGAAAAAACCGACTTCAATTACATCAACAAGTAATACAACGTAAGTAGACGAAAAAAATTAACAAACGCACTAGATGTCACTACGATTTTCGACGGTTTTCCTCGATTTCACTGGGATTCCATCATCAGATCCTGGTGTCCTTATCATGGTACTATTCTTGGGATATCTCCTTGCCAACAAAAAAAAAAAAGAATTATCAAAATCGGTCCATAAACGACGAAGTTACCCCCGAACATCCATAAAAAATATTGGACGACCGTTGGACCGACGATCTACGTAAGATTGCCGGTATAGGCTGGATGAGGACTGCGGAAGACCGGGATGTGTGGCGCGAACTTGAGGAGGCCTATGTCCAGCAGTGGACTGCGATAGGCTGAAGTGTATCCATAAAAAATATATACGGTCAAATTCAGTAACCTTCTCCTTTTTTGAAGTCGGTTAAAAATACTACATTTTGTTATTCAACTAGTATAATTTGTGTTTGTAACTGTAAACTAAAAACAGCAAATAATAAAGTACAATGGGCAGCTTTACAGCCGAGAGCAATTTCTTTCAGACGACTTTAACCTCTATCTCTAACAAGAAACAATGTCCGTTAGTCCTTTGTTATTTATCAAATTTTGTTACCATTTTAGTGAAATTAATAATGTCATATTATCGTATAATAATGCGGTCCCTACACAGTGGCATATTGAATGGCGTTGCGTCAACGGCGTGGCTGGCACACGCCGCATTTGGCGAGGAATGCGTACCAGCTGCGACCGCTTAGAAAGTCTCAATACTGTCACGGAAATCACTTTTTCACCATTTCGTATTAATTCACAATACTCTATTTACTATTATTTATATAAGTAGCTTATACCTAACGATACCTACCTAAGTTTAAATTTTTTGAGTCAAGGTACAAAGAAAGTTTGACAAATATTGATAAATTTGGTGTTGTTAAGTTAAACTAAATTGAGATCACTAAAGTCGGGCATCAGTAAAATTATTTATTGACACAGCTAAAGCACTATTCAAAACTCGTAAAAGAAAAATAAATAAGGAACGAAGCAGATTTAGCTTTGTCGCACTGAAGACGCTGCTGCCCGTCGTCGGCCTGTGAATTTCAAAACCAGCAGTTGGATGGTTATCCCGCCATCAGTCGGCTTTTTTAAAGTTCCAAGGTGGTAGTGGAACTGTGTTATCCCTTAGTCGCCTCGTACGACACCCACGGGAAGAGAGGGGGCGGCTATATTCTTTAATGCCGTAGCCACACAACATAGGCTCACGCGGCTTAGAATCCTGGAAACAAATTCTGCGTAGGTGGTATGCAACACTGTCTAGCTAATGCTTAGGTAGGTACTTAGATACGGTCTAGGTTGCAATATTAGCACTCACCCGGTAATCGGTACAACGTTAATAATAATGAAAAATATTGCATTTCACAGAATAGCAATTTTACAATAAATTATACAAATAAACAATGGATTGTTGAAGACTGTAGAAGAATGTTTCTGTTTTTAAAATATAAGTAGATTGGCTGCGACATTATTAGTTGGAAATTTTACTTTTTTATGTCATTACAGACTGCAAACTTTCTCTGTGCCGTCCGATTTTCGCCTAGATCGGCTTAATTATTCTAACGTGACTCAGACTCATTTAAACTTATTGTTAAGTTGTTAGTGAAACAAAGTGGGAAAATACAGAAAATGCGCAGTTGTTGCTTTGGTTCCAGTTCGGGCAAGTATTTGTATAACGCAGCGACTAAGCTAATTTCACGAGTCACCCGTCTACGAGCTATACGTAGTCAACTACATATTATAATAACTACCACAATATAACGAAATTATATTTTATGTACAACTAATTAACTAAAGATATATCAATACTAATATTACCTTTCCTCATAATGTATAATGTATTCATAATATTATGAGGTAAAATTGCAAATAATTTTAAAATTACGCGAAAACAATGCATATGTTAATTGATAACAATTTCTTATCGCTATAAAATAAATTACGAGTATTTAAAACACAATTAAAAAATTTTAAACTTGGAGTAGTAAAAAGCTTACGGCTTGATAGTAAGCCCATACCGTAGCCTATTGACGCTTGCCGATCCTACCTCTGATCCTCCTCAGGAGCTCCGCATACCTTACTTATTACAGGAAAATTACTCGACAACAGCATTATTTATCTGTGGTCTTCTATGAAGTTGAGGTAATTTTTCATTATCTGTTATACTCAAACTCAATAAAAATAATAATAGTAAAAGTATTTTATATTCACAGTTGAAAAATATAAGGTAAATTGCAGAAAATATTTTTTTTTTACGCTTAGGGTGGCAAACAGGCTTTCGGTTATTCGGTTAACATACTATGGACGTCTGCAACACCATACGTATCGAAAGTGCGTCGTCGATCCTACCCCTAGCCCATTAATCTGGTACCTTACTTACCACAGGAACACAGAATTACCTGAGAACAGTATTATTTGACTACAATTTTTTTTCAGGTTTAGGTACCTTCCCAATCAGACTGATCCAAATTTACCTCAGTGATATAAACTTATATCTTAGCATTGTCTTCCTATTAAAATATACCCAGTTATAAGAGACTTTATAATTGGGTAAAACTACATAATTAGAAATTTTTAATCGCTATTAGTAATCTATATTGTAAATGGTAGTGTTTTAAACTAAAATTTGTTATGTGGCGCCATTATTAGCAACTTTTTAATTTATACCGTAACCAATATTGGAACCTCAAATTGGACCATTTAAACTAATATTATGAATTGGAGAGTTAATTAGTTTGTTGTTTCGTTATCTATAATAATTAACAGTCAGATAAGAAACTTACTTTAATTCTTTTATCTATTTTATTTAAAATAAATAGATTTATTTTTATTTTTATGGTGTTATAGAATGTTTTAGAGGATATTAATAGGTAAATAATAATAAAAAAACTTGGCAAACGCAGTGTGGGACGTCCTCCGGCTCGTTGGACTGACGATATAAGTAAAATAGCCGGCGTAGGCTGGATGAGGATTGCGGAAAACCGGGATGTCTGGCGCGAACTTGGGGAGGCCTATGTCCAGCAGTGGACTGCAATAGACTGAACCGAATATGTAAATACCAACATTGACTAGCAATAAAAAGTATTTGCTACCTAGACATCCGCGTATTTATTTTTTTGGAATCATAACTAGTTAATAAAATAAGCAGTCATTTGAAGCTAACAAGTGTAAAAGTATGTTAGAACATTTAAATTTGTCTATTTTCAGATTACGAGTGAACAAAAAGGTTTTATTTTTGCAAGACAAACCGTAGGGACGAAAGTGTTTATTAAATATAATGAAAAGCAGGTCGAAGAACTCGAAAGTAATAAAATTGTCTCGAAAAGGAAAAATTACAAATTAAACGCCTCTGCTGGCGACACGGATGGAAACTGGCAGATTTTCGCTAACACTATAAAATTGACAAAAACATACATTTTATGTATATTTTCGACACCTACGACCGTTAGGACAATGGTGTTAATATAACTGTTAGTTTTAAATTAGCGAAAACTGTTATAAAACAAAGATTTATAAGCGCTGCGGTAGCTACTACCTACGATTCGTTGTTTTGATTGGGTCCGAAAGTAAGATAAGCTGTCCAGTCAATAAATAATTATATATTATTAGTAAATGTACTTTACATTGTAAAATTCATTTAATAACGAGGAAACAACTTCTTTTATAACATCTTGTCGATTACAATATAAATGTCAATAGTGCTTACAAGATTTGTTTATTACGAATTTACATCTGCTTGAAATGTTTATGTAGAATATAACAGAATAAATGTATATTTAGAATAAAATAAAAGTGCAATGTATTGTAAGAGGCATAAGTTCTAAACATTATGTTACATTGTACCTATTGTATAAGCACATTTAGCTGGAAAATCGGACGTAAAAACGTAGCGTTATATTTCTTTGACAGACCTGTAGTATTAGTATCTATCTATAGACATAATATGTCGACGTATATGTATGTAATGCACAATGAGGAACGTGACAAAGTTTTTAATTATTAGACGTGAAAATCGCCAGCTGCGAGTAGGAGGGATTTCAGTGGCCCCCATTTGACCGCCATTGCCATATTTGGCACGGCTCGAGTCTAAATATGGCTCGCGGCCAGCCCACCGCTCCGCCGCCGCGCGCGGCGCTCGCTTCCGACTCTATTATTTCTATTTACGAAATAAACTCAAAATAAAAGCTCTATTTTAATACAGATTTCGGGCACTGAAACGTTCGCGGGTTCCCGGTTTCCTACGGATGTGTCGGGTTACGCCGCTCCCGATATCCCCGTCCCTGTCGCAGGGCGAGTTTACATTCCGTGCGAGAGCGAGACAGATAGAGGTCGAGGTGCGCGGGACGGAATCGCGCGAAGTCAGTTGCGGTCCGAGCGGCCGAGCCGTCAGTCCCGCCCTCGGTTCTTTCGCGTTTTCGGTCAGTCTCCGTTCGGCGTTCGAACGGTGAGGTGTGTAAAGCGCGTGTGCGCACCGGTTACTGTGGCGTACTGCGAGGTTATAATGGACGCGCCCGGCGGAGCGCGGGAGCCCCGCTTCGGGTCGCCTTACGGTATGGGACTCCTTGGAGACGTACCGGACATGTACGGAGCGGGCCGGCCGCCGAGCTCCCTCGGCGGTGGAGGCCTGAGACCGGGCATGCAGAGCTGCCCGGTGCCCAGGGCTGGTGTGAAGCGCCCTTCGGACCAATGCTACGACGAGAGACCGTCGCAGAGCCTCGGGCTGGAGCACTGCCCCATGCCGGACATCGCCGACGATGGCTACGCTTCCCTCCAGCCCAAGAAGTCTCCGCCGTCGAACGGCAAGAAGACTAAAGGGCGCGTGAAAATAAAAATGGAGTACATTGATAATAAACTTCGGCGGTACACGACTTTCTCGAAGCGGAAGACAGGAATCATGAAGAAGGTGGGTCGCTGAGACTGCTTTTGGCAATATTCCATAATGTTGGCCTATGAAGATAACGTGTGAAAGTGTAATTTATTGTCCTCTTAGTCAGACAGTGAGAGTCTAAACGTGCTAAATAATATAACTGAGCAGAACAGTGTGCCCCAACTACTTGGGTCACTTGATCATTATCTTATTAGCGCTGTTAATGTTTCTTTGGAAATATTTCTGTTTTATTTATTATATTTTGTGAATTACTAAAGTATCTAAACTTGCAAGTATATCTAACTATTACAATAATTAAATAAGTTTTCTCTTTCAAAGGAAACAATTTTTATATAAACCAATAAGACATCTTAGGCGGGCTAAAATTTTATGAAAAGTTTACTTTTTACACACTATTTGAAAACTAACTTGTAACAAGAAACGTAACCTGTTATCAAACAATCGAAAATAAACAATCATCACTCAATTTAATTACATAAAAATTAAAAAATTGATAGAAACTAATTCAAACAACCAGCGCTATATGAGAACTTGAGATTTAGTATAAAAAGTGATCAAAAGTGTCTTCTTAGAAAAATATGTTGTTAAACATATTAAAACATGTAGTAAAACTAATATATATCTAACAATAAATAATTAATTAGATTAAAGTTATATAAAACTGTTTGTTTTTCTGCAGAGGTTATGTTGTCTATATCAGAAGCAACAGATGGAATATTGCTAAAAGTCTGTTAATATGCATGTTTTATTTATTTAAAAGTATATTTTTACATTAAAGAAGCCGAAAATGTGTGTTTAAGACGATTTATTTGTGTTTTTGTGAGCATTTGTGAAGAAAGTTTTGACAGGTGTCAGCTGATACACGGCGTTCCTTAGTGAGTATGTTTACACTGCTCTCGAAGCTATATCAATAACTGATTTATATCTTTAATAATCAACTAATTTCATAAGCTTTTAATGGTAGTATTTTAGTGAAAATAGTATTATAAGCTTTTTATTTTGGTCAATTTTGAGTCATCTGTCACGAACAATGAGTTTGATGTATGTGCTAATAGATGGCGCTGCTAGTATCGAATATTTAGAGAACGATAAGTACGTTTATTTAAAAAGTAATCTATAAATATTTAAAAAATATATATCGTATATATAATAAAAGTAAAACAAAGGATACTTTTATATAATCTGATTTATAAAATGTGTACTTAAAATTTTATGTTAAAAGTAATTAATATGACGATGTAACGATTCACCTGGGCATCACCATGGGCTCACCGCTGGGCATAGGCCTCTTTCTTCATTTAGTAGAAAGATCAAATCTGTATATATCTATATACAAAACTCGTGTCACGGTGTTTGTCCGGACGAATCTTCGAAACTACTGGGCCGATTTTAATGAAATTTTACACAGATTGATTTTATGAACGACTATTATTCGTTTCATTAAAGTATCTTTTATTAATATAAACGAAAAATTATAGAAACAAGGTAGTATTTACGATGTCACACAATCCGCCTCCGGCTATTTTAATTAACAAAACAACTCATTCGCGTAGGAAGGTGTCTCTTACAAACAGGCTTTTTTTCTAGATCAGAGAACAATTTGAATAACTTTTCGTTCAAAAACAATATCTATATAATTCGTTTTTTTATTACCATAAGCATTGAAGGAATAATTTTTAAATGAATAAAAACTTAATATTTTTTACATAAAATTATGCAAAATCAAAACGTCGATAGTATTTCAATTATAGTAGATTTTTTTAATGTTTGTTTTTTTCTTTTAATTAAGTATGTTCGATATCAAAAAAGTATAACAAATAATAACATAAAAGAGGTTCGTTATTGCAAAGATATTGTCAGTTTGAAACTATCAGCACTCGGACGTTGCCATGTAGAGTTGTCAGTCAAATCTACTCGCAGTCACGGAGAATACTTTGATGCGCCGATAATAGGGCTTTAAAATATCTAGACTAAATCTTAAATACGTGAAGGGTTATGTGGTTTACTTAAATTTAGTCGCATGCTCGATTTAGCAATGAAATTAAATTTAACAATTAAAATATTAATAACAAAGTTTCATACCTTGGCTCTGTATACGATGTTTATCACTTTTGTCATTGACAAAAATTAAAAAAAAAGTCATTACAATATGGCCGCTTCAGCTGCGCAATTTTTAATATTTAAATTCGATCATTAATGGTATTATGTATATATATTAAATGTTATAAGTGATCTTGCGATGTTTTCTCAGCGGGTGGAGACGTCACTTGTTAGCGAACAAGCGCCCGTATCCGCTTGTTATCGACTTACTTTACATCTAATCGATAAGCGCGGTTTGAAAACTGATTAAAAGTGCTATCGGAGATCGAGTAACAAGTTTAGCGAAAAAGTCCTGTGTTAAGAAGGATGGGTATTAAATGTAAATAAGTAATGTGATTCTCAAGTTATAAATAGTTGAGTATTGTTGCTTTTGTTTACGGAAAACTACATCCATACACATATATGTCGGTAAATAAATAGTAAAACTTTATTGTTACTAGATTATATTAAATTAATTCAATTGCTGATTGTAATTGGGAATCGGGAAGATGCGACAATCTCAATTTTATAATTGTATTTGTTTTTTTAATAACTATTTGTATTAAAGTATGATCTAAATTGTCTAGTAACCTATTTTTAACCCCTCGTAAAGGTCGCAAAATATATGTAACATTGTAATCTAATGATTTTATGTTAAGTTCTTTTAAATTGACTATAATAGGTATGTTAAATTTCTTTAGATGCTTTTAGTTTTAACTAATTTAATTTATTCTAATCTTAGCAGCGCAGTATTTGTATTTTAAAACAACGCAAGAAAATCGTACACATCATGTTTTCTTTGGATATCAATTTAAAAATGATAAATCTATAAATAGTTAAGCTGTTAAATTTTTTACAAAAAGTAACTAAATAGTCGATCTCACATAAAAACCAATTACATAGCTAAATGAAGATCTAGACTAGACTATTTCAAGTTCTTATCCCCTGTCAGAGCTCGGAATATTTGTGAGTAATTACAAAGCGAACTCCGAGGCGCCATGATCTGTTGTCGGTATTTGTCGGTATTTGTCGGCGAGCAGAGGGTCTTGTAATCGTAGCTCTGTACCTGCAACTGGATGTAACTTGAGCTTCGTGTATCGCAATTTATAGCAGTATGTTACGTCGTTAGCGGGTAACATTTTGAGAGGTAGGTTTTGTTGTTACGACGCTCTTTTAGTTGATTTTTAGTTGGTTACAGCTTGGTAATGTCGGAAATAGCCAAGATGTTTCTAAGATTTTTGGTTGAACTTGAAATTTCGGAAAAAATTAGATGATGTACC
The DNA here is from genome assembly GCF_905220565.1 of Melitaea cinxia. Classification (NCBI taxonomy): domain Eukaryota; kingdom Metazoa; phylum Arthropoda; class Insecta; order Lepidoptera; family Nymphalidae; genus Melitaea; species Melitaea cinxia. Next base: position 2,222,347 of record NC_059405.1, on the reverse strand, counting down.
CTTATTTTTTGATTGGTTTCCCAAATCAATTGTATATCTATTAATGTTAATACGGAAATATGCTTCGGTTTGTAATAATAGTAAAAAAGAAAAAAACTTGGAAAGTAACTATTGCAAATAAATCGCTATTGTGGATAATAAAAACCATAAATCCGTTATAAATGTAATATATCTAGCGACGTCTTCTGTTTTTAAAATAATCCAAGCTTTCAACGTAATAATTCTCACTTGACAGGTATTAACTATTCAACTTTATTATGGGCATCGCAGCGATTGGAAACTGGCGGAGATAGTTCATTTTTAATTGACCGTCAAAGGGGCTCAGATCACGATCTGCACTAAAAACCGGTCACAGTGAGAGCTAAATGAGTCAACAATGTGGAAACCCTTAGCCTATGAAACCGAACCTTTCATCTCCAACTTCAGACCGGGAATAAATTATACAGTCCGATACGGCGTTCCCGATATTGTCCTTAAGGAGGACATTTTAATAAATTTAAAATAACGATTATCGCTGTCAGGAGCGGTCGTGATTTCGTTAGGTTCGTGGTTAGGTCTAGGGCCGGAATAAGTCGTCACGAGCGATTACTAAATTAATTAGGAACTAGCTCCGATGTAGATTGCGACTTAGATTATTTTCCCACACGGTCTAGAGACGTTTAAGATCATGAGATTTCCTAACTATTGTTACGTTACGTGCTACGCGAAAATTGAGATGCGCCTATTAGCTGCATTAGCGGGCATGATGACTGACTGATGAGTTGATTTGTGATTACCTAAATTTATAAATATTCCTACTTTTTAATATTCTTTACAGCTTCGATATCCGCGCCTTATAAATAAATCAAACAAATAAATATAGTAAAGACTAAGAAATTAGTTTCTATTTGACATGCATTTAATAGTTATGAAACATTTTTTTTTTGTGATTTCAACTGTTTATATTTCCGGACATCTTCCAATGTAGTGGTAAAAGCTGAAAGCTTTACGACGCGTTTGATCCATCGTCGAAAACTCCTTGAACGTCCTGTTAGCCTGGTACTTTTGGGTCCATATATGGTTCTTCTGCTTTCATCTCTAGTTATAGCCAAGAAAATTGATCCCCCCCTCATCCTTTGTTTGTTGCATTAATTTTTTAATTGATTTTTGATATCACGATGAATTTAATAATAATTATATATATATATATATATATATTTATTAAATATGTAGTACAGTTCACAACTTAAGAACTATATATTAAATAAATATTATAATGGTCTGAAAAGATTTACACTTACAATTAAGTACATTTATATTTGAAGGTTTTATTTTCATTTCGTGCATATCCTTTTATGATAAAATTTTACTAAATAATAAAGTCTAACGCCGCGCGGCCGGCGCCCGCTCCCATTATTAGCATTACAAAATGCGGACCGTGAGATATGGGTCGCTGACGCGCTCGCGCTGCTTCGCAATTACGATACGCAATATATAATTGTTTCATTTTTACAAGTCCTTCTTTACTCTCCCATTTTATAAAGATTTGTTTTACAAGAATAACAGAATTAAATTTTGTGCAAAATAAAAACATAAATTATGACATTCATTTATTTTTCCATTCTCATTGTAAATATGCATAACCAATGCAATGCAGTGCAATTCTAATTAATTTTAATAAACTTATTGGTAGCATAAGAATTAGTTAACGCCGAGAGAGACCGCCTAAACAAGTCCGCTACTAGGAGTTCATAACTTGTTAAAGAGTCGGAGAAATAGCAACCAGTATTGGAAGATCTCTAACGTGACTACCGTTTCTCTTAGTTGTTCGGTGCATTCGCTATGCCACGGGGGGCAGGGAAGGTTAGATTGATTGGTCGGTGGAAAGGGAATGTCTGGCGCGTAGACCCGCCTCCCAGCGACACCTAGAGTGAACGCCTTGTTGTTATGCGCGCCTAGTACTGTGTGCCTTCGGTGAGCCAACCCTGCTTTCGAATAGTTCGGGACTGGCTAATCTGATGATAAATCCGGCGACGAATTGAGTAAATTCAGTGCGATCTTTGTTGTTCAACAATTTTGTTCTCGGCGCAGTTGTTTGTTTAAGTGCTTTGAAATTGTCATGAGATATTCAAAAATCAATCGATGTTAGAATTAACATTAATCTTGGCCGCAGCTTTCTTACAGACAGATGTCAGCCGGTTAGGAGTGATTAGCGAGAGGATGGACAGTTTGTCGACTGATCGGCGAATTTATCGGCCAGACACTAGTTCGTTAGTCGTCGGTAGTATCAAAGTGTACTGCGATCACGACTAAAATGTTCACTGAGGTGAATTTTCGAGAAAATCGTCCGTAAAGGCGCACGTTTATGAAGGACCATCGCCCGAATTTTGGTCAAATGTTGTCGAATGTCAATGAAAACAAGCAATTGTGTTTATCTTTAGAATTTTTAATACGACTACTTCTGAGATATCTGTGAACAGGGCACATTTTTTAGAAAGTAAATATAGTTAAAATATGCAGTTTTAATTGGTACATAAATGTTTAAAATAAATAGAGAATTAAAAGTTGTTAAAGAAACTTGGAGCACTAAAAGAATTTTGTAGCATAAAAATAATACAGTCAGTAATTAGTGTACGAAAATTACCTTTGAAGCTTAAACTCCGAAAATTTTAATTAAAGACGATCTCCGTGTAATTACCCCGGAGGAGCGTATAGTCGACGACATTGCACGACCAGCTTTTATTAAATATTGACCCTTATTTCTTTAAGAATATGGAGTTAGCTGTGACTTTCGAGTGCATACTCTATAGTTTCGATCCCCGAAGCGCCTTAAATAAGTGCCTATAATTTACCAAATGAGAACAAATATTATTTAAACCGCGTAAATTGATATTTTATTCATAGTTCTGATGAAGTATTCCAATAAATATACAAATATATTGTTACACATCCATATAACAAATAGAAAATCAAAATCAAAATCAAAAACAGCTTTATTCAAATAGGCATTAGCACTTTCGAATCGTCATTTTACAAATTAAAACTTTAAAAATAAATTATTTTTGTAAAAGTAAAGCTACCACCGATTCGGAATGTAGATTCTGCAGAGAAGAATCAGCAAGAAACTCTGCAGTTACTCTTTTGAAAAATAATATATAAAAAATAAAATATTCCATAGAAATCCTCATTCATAATTCGTTTTTATCCTTTGCTCCTAAAACATATATCGAAGTATAAGATCACTTCTATCAGTCTAAGGTTACAGCTTATAAAATTCAATTCAGATACGATACACTTATCTTTTTTTATCCAAGTGGTCGCCTGCGATTGCATTACACTTGCAGATAGATCCAGTCATTATCGCTTGTAATGAGCACCTTGTGGACAAACAAAGTGTTGTTAATACGTGAGCTTAGGCGAGCCGAGACAATTAATTTATATGCCGCTGTGACAGATTGCAAATTACTGTCGTCAGTTTTAACTGTTCGACTTTAATTTATACAATTTTATAAATTATACAAAGTGTCGTTAAAATGAGGTTTTAATATGATAGTAGTTATTGAAAATTATATTTGTGATTATGTTGTAATAGTTTTGAAAATAGCATTTATGTGTTCGTAGATTTTGACCTTGTTTGGTCTGGGTTTTAGGAGATTGGGTTAGGTTTTGTAGTTTTGCTCGATTTATTGCTAAAATAAATTCGCTAAAGCCTCTACCTCGAAACGCGTGTGTGCGAGTAAGGTGTAAATATGACGCAGGAGCCGGTTCTCGAGTACGGGATCGATTCCGTGGGATTTTAAGGCTACGTTCCGACAACGAATATCTTCATTTATTCCCTTCTTTTTCGACAGTTGGTTGTAATCGTATACGATGATAAACGACATTCTACCATGTCTAACGATGCTCTATTAAATAATTCGCTGACCAAAATCTTTACACAAATATATACAAAATTCGGTTAATTCTTGCGTATCATATTCATTTACTATGTTACATTTTTAGTACTTGGTATGTATAAATCCAGGGCTCGTGAGGCACGCGATGGAAGTAACGTGTAATAATTCTTTTAAACCGTAGATTTCATGTTCCAACGAGAAATTTATATGCGTTGCTACGAAACAGTACATAATTACTGTAATCCCTTAATGTGTGGGATAAATTACGTTTAGCACGTAAGCTTTATGAGTTTAGTCGCGGACACCTGCTGATACTTGTTTGATAAAATTGGTTCTATCAGCTAAATCGATGTGAATCTTGGCTACTATGAAATAAAATAAAAAACTCTGTTGTTAAATCTAAATAAAATTAATTATACATTGGCTTAAGGAATACGCAATTGTATGTATATATTTTGTTTGTTTAAAATTATTTGGCTTCGAATTTGATGTAGCCATTTTTGTTTGTGTTAATTACCTTAAATATTTTACCAGTTTTAAATTGTAATTTACGAAAATGCGGCCACGTATCGTTGTTATTCGGCAGCAGATCTTATCAGTTGAAGTCGTCACGAAAAACGCCGAAGTTTCGCCCACCATAGAGTCCCTCGGTATCTGGCGTTCCGTCAAAATATCCGAACGAAGTCAGCGGGCCCCCATCCATAATGTATTGGCATCGCGAATGTCATACATAAAACATTAACGAGTAAGTTTTTATTTGATAGCGGCATCGGGCACTGCGACGCGTTTTCGTTTTTCGTCAATTAAAAAAATCCACGAAACATCCAGATTTCAGTGGGAAAGCTCGAGTTTCGTCAGCATCGCTATGCAATTGAAGCACCTAACTGTTTTTATCTTTCATTGTTTCCCGGAACGGACGAAGTTTTGTTTCGATGTAAAACTGGAATTCGCCACAAGCTCGCGCCGCTCGCTACATACGCTATGCATTTAGATTTTTTAGTTTTGTACGTAAATCACTGATGACAGTTATACCCTCTACTCCAGTTTGTGATTCCAAATTAGTGAGTTTTCTGAAATGTATGCCTGTGAAATTATCTACTTTGAATTGTTTGTTTGATAGGCTTTATTTGAATCAGTATAGCGACGATCGCCCACACGATAAGTCGTGGTGTCTTAAACCACAGAGACACAAAGTCATCACGTGCGCGCCCACGTGACGCCTACTGACGCATTGCGTTGCGAAAAAAAAAAACCAAATCTCTTTACATAATTCCCATTATAACCTTGAAATTTAATGCTTCTATTAAATTACTACACGTGGGCACCTTAGATCGTTTCCTTCAGCTCCCTTTGTTCATTGTATTCGATGGCGTTTAAGGTCTTTAAATTGTCGTGCATTTGAATTTAAGTAACATGAGCATGAAACATAAATTCGCTAATGGAATCTTTTCAGAAATTGCTTGTATTAAATATTTATTATCTGCCCAGAAAATAATATCTAGAGCGACCTACTGACGCTTTATAACGACTATAAAACTGGTCGTAATTGTGCATAATAAACGTTGCAGAGCAAGCTTAGTAATGAACAATTCAGATAATCTCAATAATTCACATGTCGCGTGTTAGTCGTTAATTAAGCTATTTGTCAGGTGCCAGGACAATTTACATTTCTCCCGGACTTCCGAGGATTCGCCGTGGGTCCGGAGCATGGAAACGACGTATTATTATCCTTTTAGGGAGGGCGGCATCTCTTAGAGGCGCTTGGCTCCAACCCAACCTTTTATTGGAACCACTTGAGTATATTTGCATGGACGTCTGAATTGTCCAGTAAATAAGATTAGCAAAATATCACTGTGCTGTTTGAGTGAGAGCTAAGTTCAAAACGATATGTGGGGTAAAGAATTGTAAAATAGCTCCATCAATTTAAACATGCGAAGTAAAATACCTACCGTGTGATATTTTTAGAGATTTGTAGTTTGAAGATGAACGAGATATCATCGTCATAAAGTTTGTATTGATAGGAGATAAATTAACATGTAAGCTCCAGCCCTGGTACATCTTGTCAGACAGAAGTATAAAAGTGTCTTTGAAGCAACACAATTCATGGGAACTCGTTCTGGTCACCGACAGGCCATCAAGTTTGTGTAGTTCGCAGGTGAAATGTATTGACAACTGGTCTTCCTTGATGCGTATCGGTGTGATGGTATCGTGATCGCGGCGCTTCAGTCGGCTCCTGTTACCCTCGGACCCGTTGCATTGTGGAGATCGAAGATAAAGCTTGTTTATTTAGCACTAAAATTTATTCAGCCACAAGAGACCATTAAGAAAAGAAATATTAACAGTTGGACAGGTTTATAATAGCAGATTGCATTTTTTTTATATGTACTCAAGCGTATAATATGTAAATATTTAATAAATAAATACATAAATTATACCGCAGCCTACATCGCTGGTAGGGTAACTTTAATCTCGGCGAAGTAAGGTCGCGTTCGTAGGTAATTTAACGTTGCTAGCACTTCGTAATGTTTCTCAATGAACTTCATAAATCAAGGTCAAGTTAGCGCCTACAAAATTATAGTAAACGGGCAACATTCGATAAATGGTAATAGGCGAACAGGAAACTTATGGAAGTTGCTCGGCTGACACAATAAATTAAGGGCATAGCTGGACGGCCATTCATAAAGTAATCGCGCTTGTTTATGAATGAAACGGTAACTAGCCTATAAACGTGCAATTATCGGCACCATTGGTATTGATAGCAATTCGATATCATTAAATTTGCATGTGACAATGCGTTTAATTTTATAACTATTTACTGAACACCTAGAAGGTATCGCTCTATTGAATCAAGTATTGCCCATTGTTCTATAAATTGGACATTGTTGCTTTTAGATCCTATTGTTGTGTGTTAGATTGGGATGTTTAATTCGAGCTTCTTCAATCATAAAATGCAAGAATTTATCATCGGTATCTCGTTTACGTAATACTACATATATCTATTTGCTCATTTATAAAATTATACTATAAAAATATTAAATTTCTTTAACTACATTTTGACAAGCATATTTTTCTCAAATTTTGATAATTAAGTTATCGTTCTTACCATTTAATTGCGTTTTGTAAAACCTTTCAAAAACTGCTGTTTTATCGCTTACCTTTCACAAAAATATTTTACATTAAATGCGCTAAAGTTGTTATTCTTGGACGCAATCCACTTGCTACCGGAGTTACGATAATGCTCTGGTTCCAGTGGCCAGTAATTATTATTTAAGTGTCGGTTAAATTAATCTGTCCAGTCGTTACTCAGCTTCTACTAAACTACTGGTCGCTATCTCGTCGTATCTACCACTTTTAGGTTCTACTCTGATATTTACGACTGAGTATTGATTAAGTACTAACTAAAAAAATGTTTCACAGCTTTTGTGCCTTATAAGCAGTCATTCGCTGGATTTGGTTGAATTTCTTTCCACGCAATTTACATATAGTACCGCTATTCAATGAAATATCTGCCGACTGGTTCATACTGAATTATTTCTTTTTTTTTCTGTAATCAAGTTTTCGGTCGCGTCTGACGAGCTCAAAACAAACAAGCTGAATACGAGCTGGCTATCTTAAGTATTGCGGCTCGTTTAAAACACATTGGACCTTAAGGATTTCTTAGGATGGATTTTCGAGTGTTCCGTTCGAATGTGTTCAATGTCGATCGATTCGTGTATTAATCGTGATAAAGCGTGTGGCTTCCGATCATGTAGTGAGAGATAATGAAGCCTGACGAGTACTTTCACTTTATGATCATTACGGGTATCTCGATTGATTTAATGGGAATCGGGGATTGGCGAACTCGTACAGGGTTCGCTCCGAGATTCTTGATAATTAAAGAATTGTGAGATTTCTTCGTGACTAGCTCCTGGTTTTCTTTTGCACAAGCAGCAAATCACTTATTCTTAAATATTAATTCTCAATATTATTAAAAAATTATATGTTAAGAATCCTGGTAATTTGGTTACGTAACGTAATTTGAGTATCATTATGAACTTTCTGATCGAACGTGATGTGCAGTTAAAACATCCTCGCAATCCGGGTAGTATGACGTAACTATAGTTGAAATGGCAAACAAAGCCACGTGGCTCGTACACTTGGGTGAGCAGAAGGCTCGTTTAGACCATTTACGATTAATCCACTCAACAACTGCTCGCAAATATGGCAACCTGGCCTTTCATAACCTGTTTTTGGGGTTTCCTCGGACCCTGATGCTATATATTGTATTTGTATTACAGCACGTGCTTCATTAGTGTTCAAATTTGAATCCTTAATATGGAAAGATGTTAAGTGTGAACAATTGTTGATTTTGTAGTTTAATTTTGATTTACATTATTCATGACACGGTTGCTATGTCGCGTATAAACTCTATAAAAACATTATGTATAACTGGGCATCTGGCTGTCCAGTCGTGATTGACAAATATGCTAGAATAAGTGTTTTTTTTAAATAAGATTTTATAACACCATCCCATCGCTAGTTAGAAACAGGAAATTCATATGTGGAAGTCGAAGGACTGCGTAATGACTCGTTATTCTATCAAAGAAAAGCAAATAAATATAATATTCACGACACATTATTTTGCAACCAGTCGCACATATAAATATAGATAATACGAACATTAATTTTAATTGTCTCGTTATTCGAACCATTTTTGTCTTATGTCTATCGTTAGTTGAGTGTTATTAAATCGCAGTGGTAAGTATGAAAAATGGGATGTATGCGTGTATTCAAATGGTCGTTACATACTGCTCTGCTCCTGCACTTACATCTACGATGCGGCCACTCCCATAATCTTATCCTCGTGTCTGCGTCTCATTATCATAGGAATTGCGGTTTGTAAAGCAACGATAATGGTTATCTCCCTCGGGCGCCAGCGAAAGTAGACATCAGGGAAGAGTCCAAATACTTCAATAGATTCGTTCTGTAAATCTAAAATTAGTTGAATGTATATATTAATAATTCGCTACTCAAGTTACGAGCATAAAAATTCCATTGTAATTGATGATTTAAAACCTTTTAATAGAATCCAAACCACACGATGTTATATCTAAATGTGGAGGCAAGGCGTGTAATGCTCAGTAATTTTGTAATGTTGCCGTTTAATTTCTATTATTCGTGTCATCGGCAAAGCGATTGTTGTTAATGACATCTTGATACGAATGTGCGGCGGGCGAGCCTCGATAATTATTCAGACTTGGCTCGTAAGTTAAATCCATGTTAAACGACTTCAATTTAACGCCGTAGGCGCTCTTTGCATTCATTAGCCGTCGTGTATTTGTTTTAATGTGGATTTGCTTTTAGAATTAAATGTACATTAGTTTTTCTGTACAGTTATATTTAATGCTAGCTTAAACTTAACTTAGCGTTTGCTAATTTGACAAGTAATCGTCATTTTTTATGTTTTTGATATACCTATGTGAATTGAGTTTGTGCATAAGCAAGGTATACTTTTAAAAAGAAGGTATTTTATAAATTTTATTTGAGTTTTTAAACTTTATTTCTGGTTAATACTAACTTTTTTATGTTCTCTTGTTATTTACGTAGATTGGATTATGCGTAATCCGCACGATACATTACAAAACTCGGTTCGGTTTTTCGCGAAGAATTCTTAGCGACGGGCCGGCGCTTCGAGTTTCAGAGCTTGACTTAAACAAGTGGCTTGCAATTAAGGACTGTTTACCGGGCATTAATTTTTGGCAATAAAAGACAAGCACCCTTGAAATGTTCGGCACGCACGCGCTGTCGGATGCTCCGTGGGAAGGGCGGTCGCTTTGTACTCCATTGTAGTTGCAATTAGCAATTTTTTCCCGGCCCATGTCACAAGTCGCACTTGTCGCAGAAATGTCGCATCTCTTAATGCGTTCTCCCAAATATTTTTTTATCATTACTCTCTGAATCATAAGTTTCTCGGGTACTTATTTCTTCCAATGAACGTTTTTGCATCGCGAAGACAAATTATGTAATGATTATTATATTATTATAACGATTTGCGATGATCAAATTATATTTTTTAAAGCGATTCTTAAGCGGTTATTCACGCATGAATGATTTGACTGACATTCTTCATCGCCAACGTTTTAAATATCTTTTGCCGTTTTATTATACATATCATAAGATGATACGTTAAAATACTTCAAAATAAATTATATTGTGATATTCTGTAAGACAAAATAGTAATAAATAAATAAAAAATAGACTAAATAAATAAATTATACATAATATTTTATGAAAAAAAAAATCAATAGTAAAAAAAAAACGTAAATGTTTGACATTTAACGCTTTCAACATACGAGACACATATTGACATCGACTTAAAATTTATCGAAGTTTCATTCAGTCTTATTTAAATCAAGTTTAAGATATTTCATGCAACATATTATATATTATTATAATAATAAATTCACTCATATATTTCGACTTTAATTAATACACTACAAATAATAAAAGTAGGTCATATTTTTTTTATATCGGGTTTTTATTTTGTTCGTTACACTTGTCATTTATATTATGTAAAAATATTTAACTTTTACATACCTAGAATTATTTATTAAACATTGATACAATGTAGGTTAAATGATCAATTAATATGTCAACATAAAATAATAAATCTTACGGTATTTTAAATGTAAATAAACTCATTTTCAACTGTGAATTTTTTTTTATTATTATTTAAATTTTGCAAAAAACTTAATTTTTTGACAATTTTAACTTTAATACATCATGTATGTATGTACTAGCAAGATTTAGGTATCAACTGATAAATTTATAAATAAATTTTTTCAACTTCTGTTCACAAAACCATCGAAAATTTTAATTCTGGATTCTAAGACTCTTACTAAACCAGAGTAGCGTTCTATTCTTCTCCATAAAATTTCTAAAACAAATAAAGTATAGGCTTTATTACGCTTGATTTACACAGTTGACAAGTGCCATGAAAAGAAATAACAAGGAAATACATACAATACACACTCCTATCTGATAAGTATCGTACGTAATCTTTCCGAGAACGTTTAATATTTTAAAATGTATCGAGGGATATCTTTCCCAGTTCTAACTAAGATGATTATCTTGTTTATAGAGCTATTAGCCATCGCTATCGTGTACGTATCTCATCTCGGTAAAAAGTTCCGTTTTCATCGCCAGACGTAACACAAGCGACGGTGTTGCGTTGACTTATTAATTTATGGGGATGTATTTTCTTTTGTTATATTTGTTTTTAATTTCATTTTTTTTTAATTGTATAAAGTTACGTATGTCAAAGTAATATAAAGTTCGCCAGATGGAGAATTTTCTTTCATTCAGAAGTCTAGCTGGTTATATGGTACCTATATTTATACTTTCGGCAATATATGTTGTTTGTTTTTCACAATTTTTGTATTTTACAAAATTAGTAGCTTACTACTGTCACACGTTACGGTACTACAGTGTAAAACATATTTAGATACGCGTTTGAAACCGTGCGGGAAAAGAAGCCTAATCATAAATTAGACAGTGAAATTTAAAAAAAAAAATATATATATATATTTTTCCATATAACTTACGCTTTTGAAATCAATTTTTAAACGCGTACTTTCAATACAAGTGTTAATTATATTATTTGTACACAGAATAACTGAACGAGATTGTAATTCCACGGATCAAGAATAATTAATCAAAGACCGTCGCTTGCTCGGCTACTTCAAAGTGTTGCTTGTTTTGTAATCAATTTAATATTAGTTTTGACACAACCAGCGTTAAGTTTAGATTATGACAGTGTCTTAAGAACAAGCTTAACGTGGTTTGATGGTAAAATTCTCTATCTTCTGTTTCTCTATTCTTTTATTATCATCTATTCTTTTTTGGCTTTCTATGTGTGCGTGTTTCGACGACAATACGTAGTAATTATGGGAACTGGATAGTTAAGTTGAGGGTATGACCTCAATCATGACAAATGTTTGTGTAGGTCATAGGGGTGTTGGATGTTCGTGACGTTTCTAGTATGCGTTTGTAATTGGCGTGTCGTTGAGTGTGAGTCGGTTCTTACACGTAGGAGATATAAAATATTATGAAAAAAAAATGACAAATTTTCAAATATTATATTTATATTATGACAAACATTTGTTTAGTCATAACGATGTTTGTCATGGTCTGTTTTTATCGTGTTTGAAATGTGTTCCATCCCTTAAATAGCGTTATATCTTATTCCAGACCGTCGAGCATGAGATAAAAACTTAGAACCATGGTCTATTATTACGTAACTTAAAATTAACATTTCGATTTACTTGCTAGTAAAAATATTCTTAATAAATCTATAAGCGATTTTTATAAAATAAAGAATCGCTAAAAACTTCAACTAAATTAATGTGATTGTATTTTTTTTTAATTATCAGTGAATCGGGTCTCGTTAATTTGCTACCGATTTTGGGTTACGATTCTTTTCTTGTGCACGCGCAAGCAAGTTCCTCTGATTTCTCGCACCTGATACTACAATCACTTTTGACTGAACTGGATCATTTATTTCAATTTTAATTTTTTCGAAAAACGTACAGTAGCCCAATTTTGACACATGCTATAAAGATACTTAAGTCCATATGTTTAAAAACTTCTTTTTTGTTTTGGAATTTTTAATGTGTGGCTCATTGTATGATCCAGTTGGAAGCGGATCTGTCAATCATATACGAGTATAATTAATTTTTTTAACGGATTAAGTTGCGTCATCGTAAGAAATTAGATTTCTTATTATACTTAAGATCTATGTTTATATTCGGTGAAAGTTTTAATATATTATTTACATAATATATAAATAGGTATTCCTGTTTCATTACTTGATAGGAATAAATATGTAGGGATTTTAATTTTTTGTAAATAAATACAGAATGACTAAATACTTGAAATGAGATTTCACGTCGAATTACCTAACATATTGAAGTCTTATCAAAAATGTTTTGTTTTTATTATCTTTTTTAACAAAAGTTAATCAATCAAAAGTTAGTCAATATTTTGTGATCGAGGTTTTTTTTATTGAGTTGTCAATATTCTACATAAGCACCACACAAATTGTGTGTTGCTTATGTAGAATATTGACATATTGAATATTGACCGGTCACCAACCCGCCTCCCCAGCGTGGTGACTATGGGCAAAACACACGAGTTTACGTGATTTTTGGCGTAAACTTGTGGAGGCCTATGTCCAGCAGTGGACTGTATAGTCTGTAATGATGAAATTGTGTGTTCTATTACTAGTAAGAGATTTCTTAAAGAATAAAAAAATAAATTACTACTAGTCCTGTATTTATTTCTTTTATATGAAACTAAAATACGGAAAAAATTTAGCTAATATAGTGCAGTCGTTTTGATGTTATTCGCGTACAAACATTTCGGCGAGCCATTTTTATTTATATAGATTTACTACAAAATATAATATTACAATATGAAATTAAAAATGATTTATTATCTATACTTTAAATTATTATAACACGAAACATACGATGTAAAACGTTAATACGCGCTTTATTGCTGCAGTTTTGTTTATTTACAACCGTAAAACAGAACTTGTTGCTTAAACGAGATATATTTTGATATAACACCTTTTGCGTTTACAATCGGTTATAAAATTTATTTTATTAACTAATAATATTACGTAACAGATTTATTTATTAAAAGGAAAACAATAGTCTTGGTTTTTGATTTTTTGGATATCGTTTTTTTCCGTCTGTTTATTTGTATGTAGCTTTTTCGACTTCGAAACCTTGTGACGACAAATTTATCAAACATCATCTTGAGTTGCAGTTTTTACTCTTATTTGTTAAACATAAGTAAGGTTGTGAGTTTAAAAACGATTATTCATGTGAGTTATAACTGAGATAGTTCATAGCAGGAAATATTCTTCTCGAAATCTGGAGCAGCTCGACTGGGGAATTACCTCAAACTTGTAAAAGATACACAGCTAAATAAACACTCGTTTTTTTTTTATTATGACAAATAGGCAGGCATTTGACCACAATCTCACCTGATGTTAAGTGACGATGCGGTCGAAGGTGGAGCATGCCTGCCTAATAACAGCCTATTCACTCTGGCCTTGAAGGCACCCAGATTGTATCGTTCGGGAAACACAGACGCGGGCAACAAGTTCCATTCCTTAGCTGTGCGCATCAGAAAAGTAGAGCCAAAGCGTTTTGTGCGCGTAGATGGCGCGTGTTGTGTTCCTGTGGTGAGTAAGGTAAATAAAGCTCCTGGGGGGGTGGGGGTATTGAGAGTAGGGTCGGCAACACGTTTGCGATGCTTCTGGTATCGCAAGCATCTATTAGCTACGGTCATTGCTTACCATCATGTGAACAGTACCTTTGTTCGCCGACCTACTTGTATAGCAAAAAAAGTCACAAAATATAGTACCACATTGTTACCTATATGAAATGACCTTCTACGAAATTTCAGATTGAGATGTTGAAAAAATACAGTAATTCCAAGCAAAGGCTACGGTCCGGATTCTGATCCAGCTTTCGATTAAAAAAAGAATCCTCGAAATCGGTACACTCAGTAAAAAGTTCTGAGGTAACATACATTAAAAAAAAATTACATCGAATTGACAATCACCTCCAGACAAGAATCTTTTTGGAAGTCGGATAAATAAGTGTTTCGATTTGTTGAAATTTTGTTTCTTTCACGTTAGCGTTTTTTTGTAGATATATTTTAAAGAAAGTTTCCCGTCAAAGAGTTGATACAGACATCGGGAATTTTCTGCGTAATGTAGCTGTCAATCAAATTTTAAACAATTTTCGCGTTTACTTACTTGCAAATAATTTTAAGTACACCATTAAATTCCGTTACATTGATTGATAATGACTTAATATGATAATCTCAATCATCAAAGTTTCGCTTGTGAGTGAGACGTCAAGTTGAAACTGTCAAAATATTTTGAAAACGGTTGTTACAAGAGCGTTTATTCAAAAAATAAACAATAATACTTGAGCTTACTTAAATATAAAATGTTCCTAAAATTTCATACAGTTTTACTCGTGTCGAGTTTTATGTTTGAGATTCATTTATATATCAGTAACTGTACGTTCACCACTTAAAAATACGGCATTAAATATAGAAAAAAGTGTGTGTGTTAGCTCCGACGCACGACTGGAGTTTACTTATTTAGATCGACTGGCTAATTAGGTACAAAAAAGGCTTACTAGTTTAAGTAAAAGATACTAGTCTAAGAAAAAAATTAATACTGAGTTCCGATAGATGGCGTTACGAGAAACTTAACGAGGTCATTCTTTAAGTAGATTCTACTCCTTACATTTTTTTATATCGGCGGCATTATATGAAAATTGATTCTTAATGCGTTCAAACAAAGAAACAAATCTCTGTTTTACTTTATCAATGTGATACAATACAAAGAAATAAATAAGTACATCAATGTTTATACTTCAAGTATAAAAAGTCGGTTGACGCGCTGATGTGATGAGTTTGGTCCGTTGAAGGAATCCCGTAACAGTTCAAGATCTTCAGTAATTGGATGCCATTTCAAGCGTTCAATCAAGAGTAATGTCATATAACGGTTGATATAACTCGCGATTTTTATGTACGTCCCATGAAAAAATCTTAGCAAGTCTCGTTAATCATACTAAACCCTAAAGTCGAGTTAAAATTCTCAATTTCGATACTCAAAACTGAATTTAATTTTAATGGCCTTCTAGCTATGATAATAAGGTTCATTTTTTAAATTAATCCTCATGTTTATCTCGGATAGGTAGTCACTAATTACTGCCTTACCATCAATCATTTCATTGATCGGTAACGCGGCGCGCGGACGAGCGGTTGCGTTGAAAATTTAATCTTAGGTGTCAAATCTCTCGGTTCAATATCGTTCGTCGGTTAATTCAATTACGCTCCAGTAACGCTGATGTTTTTTTTTCTGACCGGCCAGTTTCACACTATCTACAATACGTTGCATTTAATTACTTATATTTTACACGCAAGGAAAGTATTTATATGATCCATTTTGTCTTGTTTTTTTTTTATTCTATTTATTTATTATATTTGGGATTTTATTTTTTAGATATCGTTCTATATTCAATGATTAGTGTAATACAAATAATAGCTTTGGCCTGCGATTTCGCTCGCCCAGGAAACCTACCTAAGGAAGTACCTAAGGGTTAAGACTATTTATTTTTTCAGTCTATGCTGAAAGTACTTTTAATTTTATGTCAAGTCCGCCGTCTTAGACTTAGAAATAACTGCCATTTTCGCAATCAACGTCCCGAAAAACATAAATAACGACACCCATGTCGATTATTAGGTCTATTTACCCCATTGCACCCCCTAAGGGGTTGATTTTTGAAAAATCACGAAAGACATATTTGCTTATTTATTTTTGGGAGTACTCCTACGAAGTTTTGAATCTAAACGTCTATTTAATTTTGTTTCGCCACACAAATTTTGAACCACCGTTTGACTCCTTTAGGGGTTGACTTTCGAAATATCATTCCTTATTCCTAGTATTCATCAAAAGGGGAAACTCTGTGCAAAATTTCAGCTTTTTAGGTCCAAGGGTTTGGGCTGGGCGTTGATGAGTGAGTTAGGACTTCTCTTTTTTTTTACAAAATTTTATATATCTGCAAACAGATTTTTATAAAATCCAACGATGACTTCTTTCTCTTTTATATGAATATGCTATAAATTATGATACATATGGCGGGAAATATTAAATGTATATAGATGAGTTCTTTGAGCAGTGGCACATTTAGGCTGTTTTAGATCTCATCGCATCTAGTCACTTTAAAACATAAGCTGATGAAGACCAAGGTTTCAGTTTTCAATTGTGTTTTTTAATAAATTCGAAATCGTAGATACAATCACGTTTACACACAGTTGACTGTTTTTTTGACACTTGACATTTGCGTTGCATTCGTTTATTTAATCTTTGGTATTAAGGTCGAGATAAATATCTAGACATGCAGTCAAAATGCTGACTTTAGTTTAAATAGTCTTATCATAGTCAGTAGGTACCTTTTTTACCTAGTTTGATTTGATGTGTAATTTTTAAATTATCATGATTAAATCATAACCTGTAGTGGGTACTTTCTATAATAAAACAGTAGACTGTGTTTTGTTTGTAAATATTAATATATATTTACACACATTTCAACCTATCGCAATCCACTGCTGGACATAGACCTCCAGAAGTTAGCGCCAAAAATGGTGCGAACTTATGTGTTGTGCCCATAGTCACCACGCTGGGCAGGCGGGTTGGTGACCGCAGGGCTAGCTTTGTCGCACCGAAGACGCCGCTGCCCGTCTTCGACCTGTGTGTTTCAAAACCAGCAGTTGGATGGTTATTCCGTCATCGGTTGGCTTTTTAAGTTATAAGGTGGTAGTGGAACGGGGACATGGGAAGAGAGGGGGTGGCTATATTCTTTACTGCCGTAACTACACAGTCAATATAATTATATGAAAATATTAATGTATGTGGGTATGCTAAAAGTACAAACATAAAGAAACAAAATTTTGATTGTAATTAAACAAAAATACTTGTACGTACTTGTAAAATTATTTTACCCTTTATCAGCAAATATTTGCTTACATCAACCAACTTTCATTATGAACTTCGGTTACTAAGATAACGATTATAATATTACTGAAAAGTGTGTTTGTAACAAACTATGAAATTATTTTAACTTTTTAAGTAAACATAACACGCACATATCTACTTGAGTAATCGAAAGTTTGTTTTAATCTTAACGTCAATTTAAGCGCAAAGTTCTGAAACTGCCGAAATTTCGTCAATCGTTAACGTTCAGACGACAGAGCGCTTATCTCGACCGTTTAAAGTTGAGATCGAATTCTATGTAAATTGTTGACGAGTGTGGGTGGTGCTTGTGGGTGTGATAATTCCCGGGGCAAATACAAATAGTAGCGTGAGAGCTGCTCCCGAAAACGTACGTTTACATATCAAGCGTGGGATAGGTGAAAGGTGAAACTTTGCTTCCATTCAACCGAATGATTGTGTTCCGATTTAACGGCTGAGCTTTGACGTGGCGTGAAATCCAACTACAACTTCTAAATCTTACTACAGATGTCAAACTTCCAGATTATTTCTATCAAATCAATCAATACAGCCTAGATTAAAAGGTTACAACTTTGTCGGTTTGACCGTTTGACTTTTGTGTTTATGATAATTTGTTACTTATAATGTTGGCATAAAAAGTGACCTAATAGAAATATATAACGATAATGATCCTTAATTTAAATCAACGCCAATGTATCATTCTAAATGTTAACCAGTTCGAGGAATGCAAATATGTATCAACCGGAACCTGTTACGAGACAAATGCTCGCAAAACAATAAATTCGTCAAAATATTATTTATTATATAAAATAAAACGATTTGTGTCTCTTCCAGGCTTACGAGCTGTCGACTTTGACGGGAACACAAGTGATGCTTTTAGTCGCGTCGGAAACCGGCCACGTGTACACATTCGCAACGAGAAAGCTTCAACCGATGATCACTTCGGATTCGGGAAAGAGGCTTATACAGACGTGCCTCAACTCTCCTGATCCCCCAACGACCAGCGAGCAGAGAATGGCGGCCACGGGCTTCGAGGAAACGGAGCTCACGTATAACGTCGTCGATGACGATATGAAGGTGAGGCAATTGGCGTACGGCGGCTCCGCGCAGTATCCCATAGAACACCACCCGGGTCTCGCCCCGTCGCCGCTGCAGCAGTACCACCAGCATCCCCCATGCCCATCGCCGCTCCCCTTGAGCTCATTAGGGCAACCCTACTCTCACGCGCACCTATCTCACCCACACATGTCTCATCACCCGCAGCGGTAGTTCAGATGGCACTAGAGTAAATCCCGTTCTTTTAATTGGCATCGATATCGAGTCGTCTATTATTGGGACGTCGATACGCATCGGGATAGTCACGTTCTAGATAAGTTTGTAAAATAATAGAGATACTTATATGGGATCGTTTACGCGGCAATCTTTTATTATAGTTGTAAATAGCTCATTAAGTATTACCGCGTCGATTAACGAGGATTTGAGTTGAATAAAAACGGGTTCGTGTCATTTACACGATTACATTTCGAGGAATTATTCGTAAAGATAAGTGACAGTTGGGTATACGTGTTTTTTATATCGAATATGACAGGTAGATTTTGTATCGAAAACTTATGATTAACTGTCAAACATTTCACACCATTTATCCGTTAAATTATTTATTTATAAGTTATCAACGCTTATTTTAACAGTCGAATGATTCAAAGTAACCTGTTTTAAGTTGTTCAATCCGAAATTAATTTACCAACGATCTTTAATAAATGATTCGTCTAAGAATCTATCAATGAAATCGATGGCTATCATCAGCGCGGTGTCGAAAGGTATCTTTCGGTAGCGAGTAATCATATTTTAAATCGATTCATAATTAACGTCAGCGACCGGTCGTAGGTCCGAGCGATGGAATTGGAAGCTGTTTGGTTTGTAACTATTGATTCGTTATTATGAATGAATCGCCCTTTCATTTTTAATCGACTTCCAAAAAAGGAGGAGGCTCTCAATTCGCTTCTATTTTTTTTTTATGTATGTTACTGCAGAACTTTTGACTGGGTTCGATAAAAAAAAAATTAATAGAAAGGTGTTGCGTGTCATTTGGTCCCATTCAAATTTATTTGAGACTAGCTGAATTTAACAAAAAAGTTTTTGTTCAGTTTGCAGAGTTATAAAATAAATATATTTCTAAAATAAAAGTAGCCTAAGTTACTCCTTATTACATCAGTTATCTGCCAGTGAAAGTCCCGCCAAAATAAGTTGAGCCGTTTCAGGGATTAGCCGGAACAAACAGACAGACAGACAAAAATCGTATAAAATGTTTTTTTGGTATATATCTACCAAAATAACATTCGTCCGTATCCGTACAACATCCGTATGCATTCAGACACAGACACTTAATTTTATTTATTTGTATAGATCTAACAACTACTTTTTGAGTTATATCTAATAATGCGTTTTTACTTGACTATTTTTTCGTCTACCTACGTTGTATTACTTGTCGATGTAATTGAAGTCGGTTTTTTTTTGTTTGCGAGCAAACACAATTATATACCACATAGTAATCGAGATGCTCAAAGCGTGGCTCTATAATTTTTGTGGTAGTGTGATTATAATATTCAATTTCATATCGTCGGTTCGAGAGCTCCAAACTCACAATATGTCTATAAGCAGTCGTTGTGTTATGTTTTAACTTGTAAATATATATTTTTCGTACTTTTAGAATTGAATGGAATTTTCTCGGTATTTTGTTATTATAAAACGGAGTTCGTTCTACGAAATGTAATAAGAGAAAAAAAAATGTCGACGGTAGCAGGTGTATGGGCTAGTAAGTATCAAAGGAGCGTCGCTCTAGGCTCTCGTGTTGAGACGGATTATAGAATTAAATTGAAAATGACTTCGGGTTAAGTAATTTTATTCCAAATGACTTGTCAATGTCAAGTTTCTAAACCTTTTTGTACATTATTAGTTGATTCAATTATTTTTGATGTCTTAATTAATAGCGTAATATTGATAATGAAACAAAACTTTATATAGTGGGCACAAGTTGTTCTTTCAATTTTGTACAATATGTGAGCAATGTTACAAGTGCATTACTAATCGATCGACGTCATATCGAGTATATCGCTACCTGCACATCGATTGTGCAAAACGATTAATCGTTCGTCTTCATTTGCATGCCGTTTTTATTTCCAACCCATCCGCCGACCACCGCCTCTCCTTCGACCTCGAATATTACTTGTCAGCTTTGATATGTTGAAATCGATTACGTCTGTTCTTTCGTTTCGGAGTCGGGATGATAAAAATCTTCAACTCCGGTTGGTCCTCGTGACGTACGAGAATAACATGTCGGTGGTAACATGAATGCTTATTGTTCACTTGTCGGCGATAAATCTACGATTGAAATATTCACGCGGTAATTACGATTTCGATAGATAAGCGCCTCCCGCGATGCTCTTTTCAGACTGTTTGTTAGATAACTTTAATAAAACAGCAGGCGAAATGAAATTAGTTCTATTTATTTGTAGACTTTTTGTTTTTGTATCTAGCGGACGTTTTCTCCTGTCATAAATGTCGTTTCCCGTACAAAATTGCTTAAATATTCTAATCTTGTTTGGTTCGCGATCTGGTGTGAATATAAATGGTATTAGCGGAGTCTGCGCCCGTGGCTCGCGAGTCGGCCACGTAGTATTCAGATGCTTTTGTGCATGAATTAGCGGTATAAATGCGGAATTCGGTCACTGCCCTCACAGCGAGCAGATCGTCTAATCTTAAATTCTTCGGCCCGTCCATGTTTCGTAACATCTTTTTAGATTTCACTTTCAGCGACAACGTCTAAATGTACCTGAGATCGTATCGTAACATCCCAGAGCACGTATATCGCAATTAAAAAAAATGTGTCGCCGGTTCCCCATCGACACGGATCGTAAATTTTTGCTTTTTTAGTTGTTTACTAGTCCGCGTTATCCTCTAGTGTACGGTGACTCACTCATGCGACTTGCGACTCGAGCGAGACGCCTCTATTCAAGACGCCACTCGTTATGCGTCTCGCACCATTCTATATTAACTTATCAATACCATTGTTTTGATAAACGCCCGGGCAATTTTTGTTGACTCATCGTATTGTGTGGCATAATTGTCGGTGTATAAGCCGATTGCTCAAGACTGACGTGATTTAACAATAAAGCTAATTTGACTAATAGGTGCGGTGTAATCGTCACTGCGTGTGGTTTAAGGATTAACTGCAGTATCGTCTTCTCCGCGCCGTTCCTTGACGCTTAATGAGCGTCTCTCTAAAGCTATTGTTCTAGTTTTTGTTTCTTTATCAGATGCATATCTTGATTTTAGATTCTATGGACATTATTGTTTTATTTAACGTTCTATGTTATGGAAGTAACATTTGTCGGTACGTTTTAAAAATTTTAGAATAAAATTAACTATAAGATTATATGATGTTATTTAAGCAGTCTTACAGTTAAAATGTTACGTTTATATTTCTGAAAATTTGTTAATGCAATTTCTTTACATGAATGAACCGACGGTATTTATTAATTGTATATCTTAACAAAAATTTACCTTAAAACTCGTGAGGCCTTGTAATTATCCTGTCCGCCGACCGCGAGGACAACATACACCCATATCCGAAATGATATAAGGGTAATAATTGTTTAATCGATCACCGGGATCATTATTTGCTAATTAAATGAAGAGATTTTGTGTCGACTCAGGTTGGATATTTCTTATGCGCGACCTGCGCTGTCATTTGAACAATAATTCCGGAAAATAATCGCTGTGAAAAGGAGACAAAGACTATTCACGAAGAAAAAATTAAAAACACTTCAAAAACATTTTTAAAATTCGGTTTTAAATTAATAAACGTTCGTTTAAATGACGATAGACAATGAGTCATTTTTTTACCATTAAAGTTTAAAAAAGTCAGCAGGTCAACGTACGAGCACGTCAATACGGACGATAGCATGTAATAAAGCCATATATAGGTCATTCAGAGTAGCGGACTTATGGCCGATGAGCGATTCCGCATCGGTGTTATTTCGAGGTGCGGGGTCGGCCACGGTATTATTTTAGGAGCTTTGGTCCACTCCTTGTACTATTACGGCAGACCTGCGCCCGAGTTTCTGTTGCATAATTCAGACACGAGCTCCGCCGTTTGCATTCCGATACTTGATATGTGCTTTCACATGTATTTATGTACGAGATTTTGTGTCTTCGTAATGTTTGTCGAATAAATAAATTGTGCAGGCACAAATACAATGGGCGAGCCGGCGTCCCTCGTTACGTCGGCGAATGTAAAGTCCGATCTCCTTGGGCCAGCTTGTCACCGGTTGAGATATTTCGCGGCAGTTGATGGGATCGCATATATCATTGTTTAGGTACTTCGTTACACCAGCTTTCCATGTCGTTGTTTACAAATTATCATTGGTTTTGTTTTGCGAAACATGTGATTCCATTTTAAGTTGTTCAAGTTATTTTTTAAAATTAGTACCATAATACTCTTTCTTTTCGAATACATACCTATCGCACGCCTCATTTAAATGCATGTCAAATCATGAATAGGTTTCAGGGGATACTAACGTAAACATAGAATCTCGTAATCCGAAATCCCGACATCATTATCTTGCGTTTCCATCAAACACAATTCCACTCACATCTCCGTTACCGCAATTCTAATGATTTGCGGCGGAGGTCCTCTTTTGTATGCACTAGGCATGACGAGTTTTGTATGCAAGGTGCAACTCCTCTATCCCGTAGCCCATCGGATCTAGAAACTTCCGCGACTGACCATCCTGATTGCTCTAATTGAAATTTATTCGCCGCTTTTCTCGAACGCGTCCCGATTCCCGAATGCCTACATCGAGCGAGATAAGATTAATGAATTACTGAATACGATTGTCATCGATGTGTTTGTTATATTTGTGCTTTTGCAAATGCGATCTCGTTTACTAGATTGACGCTGGATGCGCTCATCCATTATAGATTTAGCCGGTATCGTCTCCCGGCGAGGTTGACGTCTGTGTCATTTCGATAATTGGATCCGCGATTCTGTAGCCGTTCCATTCACGAACATGTGTGATCGGACAATGATTGACATTAAAGTATTGCGTCACCCGCTACCGCATCTGTTCCATATCCAATTATAATTTCGATCTTGTAATTTTATCTTGTTTAGATTATGGTGCATATAACGTATGTTTGGAAGTTTGCGAGATTAATAAAGTTCTCAGTGTTGTCTCGTTGGTTATGGACACGATGCGAGGTGTGGGTTGGATTGATTCGGCGAAACGATGCGGCCCACTTCCTAAAACTAGACTGGGAGACGCAGATGGTTAAAATTAGGCTCGCCGGGAATAGCGTAAACTGGTGCGTGCCTCGTCACCGCGCCGACCTCACGGATATTGTGTTACAGCGTATCTAATTAGAATTTCAATTTAGTCTTATTACTGTTGTACGTGAAAATAAATTATTTGATAATAATATTCTCATATTATTTAAATCACCTACTTTATAGGTTATAGCTAGGTTTTAAATGTATGATAATTTTATCTTTCCTTAAGTTCGACTAAACATAATTTGAAACGAAAAGGTTTCTAGGTTAACGATTTATATGCATAGTTAAAATTAAATTCATATATAGATGATCTCAATACAGTATTGAAAGTATCGGCAATAATTCCGTGCGATATTAAACAAAAATAAAACCAATGACGTTGTGTTTTAATGCGCAAACAATGTTTTCCTGTCATCGGGTGAATATACAAGTTATCTTTCGGTCATCCTTTTGTTATAGCGCCTGGTATAACTAGCGCCGAGCGGTTTGTTGTCTTCTGTTTTTGTTACAATACGGCGCGGTTTGACGACGTCTTCATACCCCGTACCGAGCGAGTATTGGACGTCTGAGGATAGGGAAGTAACGCTACATTCAAGCCGGAGTCTGTTGACCGTTATCTCGTGGGAAATGATTGTAGCCGGCGCGGCTTTGTTAGGATGATTGTCCACCAAGCGGTGTAGATGTGCCGATAGGCAGCGTTGAACCTGCGCGTGACAGCTATGGGAACGTTGCTATGCATGCTTACTTTTATACAACCTTTACTACGCTGAATAAATCAGCGACAACAGAACTTAGAGCCTTATGATGTTTGGCACTTTATTTAGTAACGCATATATATACTTCTTTGACGTAGCTTCTATATATTTCATTTAATATGAAAAGTACGAATGGTAACGGAAAAAAACCGGAAGTATTCCGCAATAAATAAATAAATTAAGATAAATTTTAGTGCTGGCACGTGTGCACTGTTCACTTAGATTAAATCGAAAATTTTACGTCAGATTCCTTTGTCCTGAGTCATTCAATAGCATCATTCACGTAAGACCAAAATGTACGTGGATTTTTCTTTTACATTTTCGTCATCGAATGCGATAAAAAGCAAAGGGAAAATGGGTCACGTTTGACGGCGATTTTTACAAACATCGTTTTGTGTATTCCTCACGTGTTAACCTGTATTTCAACCTTACGTCTAATGTATTCCGAACGCGTCGACCGCTAACTCTCGTCTATTCAGTTCTGAAAACAAATCGTAACCGTCGATCCATCATTTTTCTATTGATCGTTAGTTGAGCTTTACACAAACAAAGCGCTTTCAAATGGTAATCCTCAGGACGTGCTGTGAATTGGTTCCGCCGGACTTCGTGGGAAATATCCTATGTACTATTTTAAATCCAATTACATTTTAAAATTTACGTAAGCGTCGGTTATCTCGCTAAGCTCTCAATAGCTGTTGGAATGTCTTCTATCAAAGATACGTCTTTACTTGTATTGATCTGAGTTATTATCGAATATCATTGATATAGGTCACCGAGTAACTAGTTTGTATTTAAACAATTGACCTTATATGGCCACCTACGGTCGGTGATATAATCGCTTCTGCTACGTCACTCACGTGGGCAGCGTTCTTCCGAAACGCTGGCGCCAATCGGCTAATACTTTTCCTACCGACTTCGAAAATAACGCCATCTACTTATTTGGCTTAAATATCTCAATATGTTTTCGTCGTATTTAACTTTTTATTATTGTCTGTAATTAAAAGTTACTTATTTAGCAAACGAGTTCGGAATAGCATATTTGAAAGTTGGTTCGTAGTGAAAAAAATCATTAATATTCAAGTGTAAGGCATTACAACAGACAGCCAGTAATATTATGTGCTTAAATAGTAAGTCAGCATAAATCTTAAGGTAGTTTGTTATAAACGCGCACGCGCACCTTGCACACAAATGATTTATGTACGACTGGTAAAACGGTCTAACAAAAATGTCGGTTTTCTCAACATAAACGTCGTACGTAACGCATGTACGTATGCTATATTTGTAAAACAGAAAAAAAGCTTCTAGGGGCTTCTACGCGTCAGTCCATTGAAACGTAAACTTGGACATTAATATCTTAGCATAAATAAATAAAAATGAATTAATTAAAAATATAAATTTAATATGCAATATGTTGTCCATTATTCGCGGGAAAATATCAAAATATGGCAGGCAATACGGGAATATTTTCAGATATTAAATGTAAAGAAAAATTAAAAATTAATGTCATAAATAATTTCACCTAAAATCATGTGTTAAACCAATTTTTTTTTTCTCATTTTCGACCAATTTGTCCTCTGACTCGATGTCCTCAACGGATCTAATAACTTTAATGACAGTATGATTATATTTACTTTGGCATACGTGTGCAGCTTCAACATTGCCATGTTTCCCCATATTTCCACGTGTAGCAATACAATTCCAATCTTCCGTTGCGTCATTCTAAATCGAAAGTGGTCATAAACTAAAAGCCTTGGCAGTGTTGTATCAAGTTTTGTTGATCTGTGACATTGTGGTGATTGTCTCGCCCATTCCACTTGTGCCAGTGGCGAATACCTCGCGTTAGATAAGGACGCAAGGTCTTCAATCTCAAGCTCTCACTTCCGTCCGCCTACGGCAGCGCTAACGCCGCCCACGCGAGTGTCTTAAAAATCGCAATCCGATGTTCTTCCAAGTTATATTTCTTTTGTAATTCTTGTTCGCATCGATAAATTTACGTATTTAATGGTTTTGGCGATCCGCTATTTTTTTTATGTAAATAAAGGTTTTACTCAATTGATTCAACGATAGCAAAGCTTGGTCTTAAGACTAACAGTTATTTGTTTACGTTTCGCAATGAATGACATTATTCTGATGTAAACTCCACGAACCACGTAGTAAAAAGGTTCGAATTCGTAATATTACATTTAAGGATTATCCGGCAAATTTCAAACATCGACTAACTGTTGTCGCGAGGATGACATCAACGTGTGGGTGGCACGAGCTATAAAACGCGTTTGCGAGCACTTTGTGATACAGAATCTTTCGAAATTGTAATCCTTCTTAAATTATGACTTAATTCAGATCGCTCTGTTGTGTTGATATCCGATATGTATTTTGCAATAACGGTACAGCACTGCCCACTTCAAAAAAGTCATGGTCATCGTCGTAACATTTTCGCTTAATGACAGCCGATGGGGTCGAATCAAGTTCGTAATTCATTGGTATTTTACGAATTATTTTTAAAGATCGTGTTATTATTTTTTTGCTCTTACATCTTTTAAACGACATTGAATAACTTATACTTACGACCAATATGTGATTACGCCGCCTATCAGGCCGTCGAGTCAAAGCATAATATTTTACAAGGTATTTTTATTTATTCTAGTCTCAATTACTTCATTTTCATTTTTTTATTTATTTATTATTAGTTTATTTAAAAATACACATTATTCAACTCAAATTCTCGTTAATGCAAGGAAACATCTATGAGTCATTATAATAAAAGCATCGTAAATAGTTGACAGCAGAAAGGAACAATACACGGTAGCCACGGGCTAGCAAAGAAACAAACAGATACTATAATACTAAATGAACGTGACTCGATTTACCAAATCAAAAGAGACGCGAGGCTTAGCAAGGTAAAACATTTTACGTTCGCTATGTAAATTTTGTTTATAATTTCGCGTTACATTTTTAACTTTAAGATTTTATTCTAATGCATTTTACTCGGTTAATTCTCAGGCCATTAATAAAGTGCCATCGTCTGTATAGTTTTTAAGTACAACGAGGTTGATATTTCAAATCATCGAATAGGTTTTAGGTTCATCTGCACATTCATCTTCATATCCATGATTTTCTTCGATTTCATTGATTTTTTTTACACGGTAGAGTTAAGTTGAATATATACAATAAATCAAAAGGTGCTGAATTGTCTGGTGCTGCTGCAACGGTTTCAAACTTTAGGTGATCTCTTTGCATTAAAATTGTTCTGATTTTTATATTTAATTTTAAATCTTAATATATTTTTATAATATAGTTAATAGTAGCTACGAGTCCGTTCGGGACGTAGTCCTGTGAATATTGATACCTGTATAAAAGTAACGTAACATTCCCAGTTTGTGCTTTAGTGTCCATAACAGTGTTTGTGATCCATCCAACGTAACGTATGTTAGTGTTAAGGGCATGGTGTGTGTTTTTGAACGAATTACTCTTTAAAACTGTTAAAAGTATCGGTTGGAGCTTCATTAGTGTAACTGTTTATAAAACTATTGGTGCTATATATCGTGTTGTTAATGATTCTATTGAAATAATTTTATAGTTAGTGAAGACTCAATCGATTCTTGTTATCGTTTCGAGTATTTTTGGGATTGTTAAAATGAAAATTCCTCAAAATACCCGAGCGAATGTGACAAGAGTTCTTACGTTGAAACGTAATAATAAATTAATATTGTAGTTTTTAAGTAATTAATGTATCCTAACATTGCGGCGAAAATTTAAAGACTGCACCAATGTCTTCTAAGTGCCTTACAGGAGTATTGTGAGGGAAATAGTGGAGTTTGTACTTAAATCTTGTTCTTGAACCAGTATTATTGTGCAGCCTAAATTATATAGGAGTTGAATTGATAACTAGGCTTAAAGGGAAGAATTTCAGATTATATGTTGGGCGACACCGGGTTCATAATTTGTTAACCAATCACTAGTCCGAACGATCGAATAATACTCAGGATTGCTACAACTCATTTTTATAAATTGAATTACTATCGAATCTCATAGATTTTATTGTAACGTTCATGCTGGTAAATTTATTGTAAAATGTGAAAGTTAAATGTATACGAAATCTTCTGTAGGACAATCTTTAAAACGAGCGTAAAAAATAGCATTTACAACATTCTCGTTGATAAAGCCGTCGAAAATTTAGTTTCGGTAAATTTTTTTGTGTTTATTATTGATGTGATAATAACTGTTCGCGTCAGCGCGTTTCAAAAGTCCGGCCATGAAGTAAAAAATCAAAAAATGTATATTTAAATATGAAATTAAGTTTTCAACGGACTTATTGCGTTTCGAGTCGATTATTCACTGGCCACTGATAAATGTGCGTCGTGCAATAATTCAATTCTCGTTTAAAAAGTTGTCCGATGTTCCAAGTCTGCTTACGAGTATCCCGATCAAGAGCGGATGTTGCTTGTACATCTATTGTATTATGTTAACGAGTTTAGGATCCGCTAGATTCGGCTACCCAATTGCACGCTTGGATGATCTTGATAATTGTATATGAAATTGATCGTTTTAAGTCAACGTGGACATATCCATTTCTATGTACTAGTTCTGTTAAGGGTGATCATAAAAATGTTTCTTTTTGGAAATGTAACAGTGTGCGGAAAGGATTTTAAATTCCCAAGCATAATATTTTTGAGAATTTTTTATAGACTTAAGAGGTTGTGAGGACCAACATATAATGTTTAGTGTTATCATCGTCAACGACGAATTTATGATTTGTCGCTAATTGAGGATCATTTGTTGAATTTATACACCCCTGAAGTGACTTTTAAAGGCAATGTGATAGAAATAATACCTAAAGACGCTAGATCATTGTTACTGTAAATTACATTTTTTTGTAAATATGTACAATAAAGTAACAGTATAAGCAAGAGTAATTTTAATACTAGATGCAATGTTGTACAATTTTTTTTTTTTCTATTTAAATATTTTTTGAAAGATTTAATCTACTCTATTTTTAATAATGACCTATTTTATCGTTTCGAATAATTTATATTATGCGTTTGTACAATGTCGTAGACAAAACGAGGGAGACATTAAAGAAATTATAAAAATAATAAAATGTTAAAAAATTTGATCAGATTTTGTATTGAGATTAGTTTTAAGACACCTTTCACCTTGCATCATCCACTGATCACCATCGGACTTTGGGGAACATGGTTCCTGTATGAAGTCTGCGGCCTTTAATTAAAGTTTCACGTGTTCTTTGATCAAATTCATTAATTTTATTACAGTAAAAATTACGTTAAGAAGTATGTGTGTGTTGTGTAACTTTGATTACGGCTCGAAAAATGGTAAATGTGAATAGGGGTGGCGCCCGAGGGGCCCCAGTTGAAATACCTCATTATTTTATCGATATACGTCACCTGGCTTAAAGGCCTAAAGCCATGTAATCGCATTCGATGAAATTTTGGTGTATTTTGATTTCGGACGCCACCAAATGGACCTTACAGGACATCTTCCCTTTAAAAATGTTTTAATATTAAACATTATTACCATACATTTTTAAGGTTTCAACAATATATTTTTAAGGTTCGGTAATGATAATTTCCCGATTTATAAGGGCGTGTCCGATAGTGTTTGGTTTTATCGATAATAAATCGACTGTTTCGACATACATCGTCTTCAATGGTACGTCCCTCGGCGGTGTACACTCGAAGCGGTCATTTAATAGTTTTTTAAGTACGTCGATGCCAAAAGTTTTTACCGTCCGCCCCTATAATTAGTTTTGCCCGGTTCGATTCGCATAACGTAATCGTAAACCCGGTAATTGCTCAATGATCCGCCTTCGAGTTTTCTCGCGAGGCGTCGGTAACAACTTTCATTCGGCATCGACATTGAGCGTAGCGTAAGATTGGTCAATCTTTCAACATGTAAACGAAATGTGAAATAGAGAAATAAGAAGATCGAAGACTAAAAGGTAAGTGTGATTTTTCTTATAACCTCTAAACGACTAACAAGCAACTTAAAACTCGTTTTTACAATGTGTGTTTTTCGATGTGCTTTTTCAGATTTACTTCGTACAGGTATCAATTCGTATAAAGTCAGTTTTAGGAGGATATAAAGTTATATATTTAATGTTTTACGTATACGACAATGAAAATATTTTGCGAAAGAAAAGACTGTGAACATTTTTTATCGGATATTAAGGCGAGGAGGCTTTACGAATAAAGTTTATTCGTATTGAGTTTCGACTGTTATTTTAAAATAAATAGGTGCTTAAATTTAAGTAATGTTCGGATGAATTTACCGAAACATATTCTCGTCAATAAAACATTTAAATTATAAACTTAGTACCTTTATAAACATCTTTAATTGTCATTCCCTGAAATCTGAAACTTCTTTACGTCAACTCCGTTTTAAAATAAAATGGTGTAAATTATAAATCTTCGTCAATACACATTTAATACTTTTTATCTAACACTTTTGTAATTAGGTTAAATAAAAAAATCTTAAGAAAAACAATTTCGATAACTTAAAAACAAAAAAGCAGCCTACATAATTCTACATGCTACTCCCGTAAATAATAAGGTAAATAAATTCAAATAAGAAAGCCATTTTTTTCGTCTACAAATCGATCCGACATAATTCCCATTTAATAAAATCTTAAAATATTTTTATTTCTTCATCTGGCTTAACTCATTCAAGGCCACGACACAATACAACTATTAATCTGGCGGTTTTTAATGTTTTTTATATTTTATGTAGTAATATCTTCGTACACGAACTTATTTTTCCACATAAAGCCGACAGTATATTAAAGCCGACACCAATATTAGCAGCGGCGGGTCAGCTCAACGTATCCGTTTAAAATATTGTGACGGTTCGTGAATAATCACAACTACGTGCGCTTACTATACTATGCGAGCCAGAACGATCTGATCTCTCACCGTCTTTGCAGCGTTCCATATCTGTTAAGTTTTCGAGGGGGTGGGCGGCTCTATCGCGCTGGTCCGGTAATTTCTCTCGATGATAGTCGTTTCAATGGTACAGATTTACGGCGAAACGTGGCGCAGTAGTTCATCTGTTTGCAGTCTTTATTTGACCCTCCGTTTGGTTTGTTCAAACGCTTACAATATGCAAATTTCGAAAATAATTCACGGTGCCCGTTTAAACTTTGCAAGTATTAATCCCGTCAGAGAGACAGCCTGTCGTCGCGTTAGTGTGATTAATAATAGAAAATATGTCACGCGCTAACAATAAAATGCCTGTTTAATAAAACCTCGTTTGTCAGCTCGTCGTATCAATTTTCCTTTGATACTAATAATATCATTGGTTCATTGACGGACACAATGATGCAGAAAGCTTAGAAGGAAACACTTTAGAATCAATTAACCTTTTATTCCAACATTCTTACATTTTCAAAGAAATTCTTCAATTTTTTTCTGTATTCGTTACTAATTAATGGGGATTTTATATTACAATTGGTGTTAATGTGAAAATTATATAGAAAATGCATCGTTTAACGGTCTATTATGATAATAATCTCATAAATCGCTATAGAATCGAGAAACTATATTATTTATCTATATTTTCAAAGAGAGCATTACTTTTGTATCGTAAACAGAGTACATGGATGTTTTTCATCGAAATTTCTTCGCTCGATAAAACTTCACGTTGTATGATTGAATGGTTGACTCGGTCGCTATTGTGATCATTACGTTGATAAATGTGTTTAGCGTGACGCATTTTAATTAGTAATAAGAATCTGTATTGTTAGCGAGTGAGCTATTGCTGTTTTTTTTTAGTAAACAGTAGGTCTCTTTTACAATGTATTCAACGTCCTTATAAAATTTTTTCTTTTCATTATCGACGATGACCACTTTGAATATTCAAATAGGATATTTACGAATTTTTTTTGAATTACGTTGATTGATAGCAATTATAACTTTTTTATCAACTTATGAGTTTGACTACTTTTCTTATCACCCATGGTTTTTGTTTCTCCGTATTGTATACAATATTTTCAATATGATGTTATATTTTACCTTAGGTATGTTAGTAATGATTACTATAATCGAAACCCTCGTTTTAAGTTTTGTTTTGTTGTATACTAAATGCTGGGAAGAGCATATATTTTAATCTAAGTAGTTTTTATTTAAACCAGTTAAGGCCTAGTAAAGATCGTTCATAGAGATAATGACTTTCCTGACTCCGCAAAAATTGTTATATTATGGCCTTAGTCCGTCTATTTCAGACGATGTAGACTGCCAGACAGACACTGTGTCGCCTAGGACACTTCAGGGAACGCAGAGTTGCCTAAGCTCTGCGCCACCTTCTCGACCTCACTGGCTAGGCCCAAAGGAACGACGAGTCGATACGTGTGGAGCCAGTTCGGCTGCAAGAGTCTATCGCATTTTAGAGCTATGCCACGAATGTTTGATGGAGACCGCATTTTGGGTTTCAGATGAAGTTTTCCTTCTCCAGGACCCTGATGATTTTGAGCCAGGTTTACCCCTCGGTCGCCTTTTACGACCCCCACGGGAAGAAAGGGGGTGGTGCTATTCTACTCGGCCGACACCACACGGCATTGTTATAGTATTAAGTAATTAATGTATCTTACTATTATCACTCACTAATTACAAACACTGGGACAACATATAGCCTTTATTGCTTTGAATACTAAAAAAGCTGAATTTTACAACTGAAATTTATTTATTAGGTTTACTTTCAGGTCGTTAGATTTATTTTAATTGATGCAATATTTTGCAATTGATTAAATGTTAAATTTAAATTTAACGATTTTATTTGTAAATATTACTGTTTGCCGTATTGTCATAAATTTACGAGCTTTTACTGCTTTTAATAAATTATCATAGTAATGTGTGAAACATTAGCAACTGATGTTAAATGTAGCGTTAGGTTAATTTAAACCTGCAAAACCTCACGATCAGTTTAAAGTCTGTCACTTGCTAAAGGATGCTGACTTCTCTTTCCTGTGTAGGATTGCTATAACAAAACCTTGAAACCTTAAAGAACTGATTTTCTTTAAATGCCACTTCGACTTCGATCTATCATAGTACAATGTTACGCTTTAGCCTGTAATATCCCACTACTGGGCATAGGCCTCTTTCCCCATGTAGGAGAAGAATCAGAGCTTAATTCACCACTGTTGCTGGAGAGCTGCTCCAATGCGGGTTGGCGGATATATTCCCTACTATGAGTAACGATCGCTATCAGGTGTACATGATAACAACCGGGACCGACGGCTTAACGCGCTCTCCGAGGCATGGTGGGGGGACTGCACAAACACCCAGACCACGGAAAACAGCTTTATGGCCAATACATGTTACAATGTTCCTGTACAAATTTCTACGTCTCCTCATTTCTAATTTTGAAGCAATATCTTTAGTCATCATTGGTAACATGCACTGCCCTTAGATATCTGTACCTATAAGGTATCGTCAATGGAAATATCTTACTAAGTTACCTGACCAAAGTTTTTTCGTTCTAAATTTGGTAGTTTACATGACTTGAAATAAAACCGCGTTCAACCTACGGTCGTCGACAATTTTTGGGGAAGAGCACTTCAATTTCCGCTTCTTTTGCTAATGTTGACTTAATTAAAATATAGTAACGTGTCTAACTTTATCAAAATCAGCAGTAAACGAATAATCAGCAGTAAAAAGTTTCGGGGCGATTCCATATCCACTCGTACCCCGATACCCTGGTAGTCTGACACTGATTGGGCTGCTATAGTGGTTTTATAGTATAAGTAGTTTAAAATTTGGATATGTTTGTGAAGGAAATAAACAATCTATAATATAAAAATGAGTCGCTGAATGTGTTGCTAAGCGCAAAACTCGAGAACGGTTGGACCGATTTCGCTAATTCTTTTTTTAAAATATTCCTTGAAGACAAGGATGGTTCTTACGGAGAGAAAAATTCTAAAAAAAAAAATTAAATTTTCTGAAAAGTCTAAAAACAACACTTTTCTATACTCCCATACAAAAGATTTGTGATAATACTTAAAAGTCAATTTAAACTTTAATACCATACGATAAAGTTTGTGTTAGGCGATACGAAGTTCGCCGGGTCAGCTAGTATTTATATAAAAGAAAAGAAATGACGATTAGAACTATAATTTATTTATTTATTTATTTATTAATATTTTACTACACAATACATTAAAGAATTGTACAAAAGGCGGGCTTAATGCTAAAAGCATTCTCTACCAGCCAACTTAAGGACCTACAAGAGCAGATGTTTGTAGGTGTGTAGAATTAGGTTTACAACGTAGGTATACGAAAAAAATAGAAAAGTAAATACGCGTTATTAGAGATAGCTTAGAAAGTAATTTTCAGATCTCGATTAAATTTAAAAGGGGCCACATGAAAAGCGCCACTTCAATTAAAAAATAATCTGAGGAAACAGATAAAAAAATAGTCGATTTCGAAGTCGGTTAAAAAATAGTTACAATATGTTGAAAAGAACTGAGAATGAGTTTTATATTTATTATAAATAATAATTTATAATTGCGTAGGTATTAATATAACTTAAAAAATTACTACAGTTTTTATGCTCGATCTCAATGTGGATCCATCTATCTTCCGCTTCTACTGGTTCTCGACCACTCAATTCTTTATCATTCAAATCGACATCGTAATTTGTCATTCGATTATATAATCTTACAAAATTAATATCACAAATAATAATACATTATACTCGTATCTGGGGCATTTTATTTTAATTTAGGTTTTTATACGATTAGTGTGGCAAACAAGTGTACGGCTAACCTGGTGGTAAGTGATACCCGTAGACTATGGACGTCAGCAACTCGAGAAGAATCGCAAGTACGTTGCCGACCCTATATCCTTTGCCCTCCTCAGAAGCTCTGCTCTCTCGCTACCTTACTGACCAAGGAACACAACACTACTTACGAGTAGTATTATTTGGCTGTAATTTTCTGTACGGTTCTAGCTGACTTAACCTTAGGTGTATGGCTTTATGAATAAAGAATAAAAAAAAAAAAACTACGATTGAGGTACTTCGCCAGTCGGGTTGCTCCAAAAATAAATAGGATATTTCCTGCTGTTCTCTAACACAATAAAATTAATTTTTAAATATATTCTTTAATTCAAATGTATCGTGTAATGGACCATTCGTGATAGTAACATCGTTCCGGTTTATAAAAAATAAAAAAAAATGTATAATAATCAACCGTTCACGCTTGACTAAACTTTTTGCAGTTCCACCTTTGCTGAATAATATCCAGTAGAAACTAGAAGTGTAAAACACATCACGGAAAATCTTTAATGTTTTCCCGGTACCGTTCGAGTCGACCGAGTAATTAAGAATAATGGTTAGTTTTTGTAAGTCGACAACGTTGAGCCGATTTAATGAAAGTGATTGTTAGGTTTTTTTTAAACTTAAGGGCTAACGATTGAAATGGTTGGATGAGGTTTTATATCTTTATCAAAATTAATTTAGTTTCTTTTTTTGGGTAGGTACTTGGGCAAAATTGCAAGGTTACTTTGAGTTTGAGTTTTTAATGTTTTTTGTCTTTAAGTTTTCTTCAACCAGCATCAAAACTTGAGTCTTTTCTCTCTACATAATTTGTGTTATAAACTGATGAATTACATTCGCGTTGATTTCATTCGTTTAAAACTATAATTACAGTTTTGTTTGATTGATTCTAATGACTTATTATAGTGGTAATGTACACATAAATACGAAAATCGAAATATCTTCATTCTTATCATCTGAATTTATAACTTTTAGGTGAAATGTCTAAAATCGCCAGTTTTTTAATCTATCGATGAGTTTCGCCTTAGAAGAGCCGGATACTTCAATAATAATTACAAATTTTAATATTAACATAATGCAAACGTTTTCTCTGTCAATTGTTTATTGTTATTATTGACAGGTTAATCATCTTAAGATATCTAAAAGAATGCGGCACCATACGTTTTTCTTCACACATACTCGGTTCAGAAAAATGTTTGGTATTCCGCAGACGGTGTTGTAATTTGTTGAAAGTGTGATTATGAACATTCCCGATTAGAGTTTCATAAGATAGTTTCTATGAACTAAGAAAAACTAATTTAAACTACAAATAAAAATTATTAGTACCGTTATTAATGGAATTTTTGTAATAGGTACTCGTATATGTGAGATGTTCGGATAGTGCTTAAATTGTAATAAGCATAATATTTAAATTAAATAATTTATTTATCTAATTGTCAAATATTAAGCAATATTTTTATTAAGTTATGACAATATGCCAATAGTGTGATGTGTCATGTATGTATTCTTTTTGAAATTATACTTTTGTTGGCGCGTTAGAAAAAAATTATGATAGTAAATTTTTACGATGCGCGCGCAAACCATTACTTGAAGTTAGCTTGTCAACGAAGAAGAAATTAGCAACGTCGAGTTAGCTAGACAATGAAATATAACTTCTTACGTGCGTACATAAACACACACACACTTTTTATAACTATTACCTTTTCGTATATTTTTATTTAACGGTCAAAAGAATCCTATGTCAGGGATCTGATAACATACAATAATCACAATCTGACACACCATATAACATGTTATGGTTCACACAATTTTTATAATGTCTGTGTATCTGAATGGCAACCATTAGTACAAATAGTGAGTTGCTGGGATTAATGCGCCAACTCACCTAAATCGTTATTAATTCAAAATACATATTTTATTTAAAAACTAATTATATTTTCTTACGAATTGTCAACCGAAACATAATTTCTGTTATTAGTGTAGTTTCAATTGTATTTTGTTTGTGAAACGAGTTCTCATTTCACTTATAAACGGGCGACCAAATTTCGAATTGATATTACAACGACCCCGAAACAACTGCAGTCGTTATTCAATTATTTAAACAAATTACTGTAATTGTGAAGTGCTGAAAGTATTGTTTGTTATACAGCGGGGCGAGAAATTACTTAAAATTATAATTCTCGAATACACGGAATCAAAAAACTTGATTTTGATACAAGTACCTACGCCTTTTTTGTGTTTATGTAATAATATATACACACTACAAATTGATTACTGATATATATATTTACGTAATATGTGAAACGCCATGAACGTGTAACATTATTACGTATCCTTTTATTGATTAAGCGATCATGAATTGTACGTGTGCCACACACAATCATACAAATGTTTTAGCAATAATTTTAACAATAGTTTTCTCGTCGTCAACACAGCCTGTCACCGTAGCTCTGTCTACTCAGCCATCTCAGGAACACAGCACCACTTGAGAGAATATCATTTGGTTCTCATCTTCTGTAAGGTTAAGGTAGTGGAGGTGGGCTTGGAGTATAACGCCACCTTACCTCAACTAACTCACCCGCCGTTTCATTGAATGCGGTTTGGCGCATAATGTCAATACAGATTAATGATTGAACAGATTAATACAACGACGACATTACATAGTGTAGAGCTTATTTTTAAGTCTTTATGTATATTTTTAGAATATTACAGCTTATATTTTTGTAAAAAAAAAGTTTTCTTTTTGTGATTATTATAAGAAACATGGTACACACTGCTTCAAATATTATTTTGTTGTAAATAAAAACAACTATTGTAACATTGTAGTTATATTTCACATAATAATTAAATATATCTAATAGCAATTGGTCGATAAAACAAATACATTAATCTTTTTAACACGTCACAATTAAGGAAATTACGAAATTATATAATTCGTGACGCAGTTTAAAGGTCCGTAATAATTTGCTTATTTTTCCTCATATGTCTGTAGTACTGACACACATGTGTCATCATCACTTCAGCCTATCGCAGTGTCCTGCTGGACATAGGCCTCCACAAGTTCGCGCCAAAAATGGCATGAACTCACGTGTGCTGCCACGCTAGTCACCACGCTGGGCAAGCGGGTTGGTGACCGCAGGGCTGGCTTTGTCGCACCGAAGACGCTGTTGCCCGTCATCGGCCTGTATATTTCAAAGTCAGCAGTTAGATGGCTATCCCGCCATCTATCGCTTTTTTAAGTTCCAAGGTGGTAGTGGAACTGTGTTATCCCTTAGTCGTCTCTTACGACACCCACGGGAAGAGAGGCGATGGCTATATTCTATACTGCCGTAGCCACACAGCGATAATATTTATTTATATATATTTAACGTGGAGACCGCGTGCTGGTAAACGCAGTGCAGGACGCTCTTC
Organism: Melitaea cinxia; assembly: GCF_905220565.1. NCBI lineage: Eukaryota > Metazoa > Arthropoda > Insecta > Lepidoptera > Nymphalidae > Melitaea > Melitaea cinxia. Next base: position 2,183,611 of record NC_059405.1, on the reverse strand, counting down.
GGCCCGGTGGACCGATGATCTACGTGAGATCGCCATTTTCTGCTGGATGAGGATTCCTGGAAGTCTGTAAGTTTGGCGCGAACATGGGAAGGCTTACGTCCAGCAGTGACTGCGATGGGCTGAAGCGATTTATCGAAAAAAAAAAGTAGTTATATCAGTTGGCTGTTTAACACAAAAATTACGTTGCTTATTGTAGGAACAGACGACCGTGTTTGATTTAAAAAAGAAAAAAAAAATGTTTTAATCTCGGCAAGTAGCAGGTCACACTAATATACTAAGGAAGTCGTACTTAGTATTTGTCGCACGATGGTACACGACAAAATTTCCATGCGACAAGTAGGTCAAAGAAAATCACCTCACACGATGTCTCGACTAGATGTAAAGCTGTCGCTTACATAACGAAAGTTGTGTTACGATGAGCCGTACTTATGGCAAAGTGTTTTTCATACTTTGATATTTTGTATGTATAGCTGTAGATGGATTCAATATAGATATACGAAGGATTTTTTGACAAGTGTATTTTACTATGGAATGTGAGTATAATTATATGTATATGCTTGTAAAGATATTAATCAATATACAATATTAATATCTTATATTAGGTTATTTAAAAAACAATAAATAAATAAATAATAATAGTTGTATATCTTGTCATTTTCATATAGTAATAAAAACGATAGACGTTAATGGTAAATAAACGAATTACAGTATTAATATCTCCTGTGGGGTTCGGAAACCCACACAATACACAAGCACAAACACCCAGACAACGGCAAACGTCTGTATTTTCAATACAAATGTTTTCCATGTACGGGGATCGAACCTGCAACCGCCAGCGCAACAGCCACAAAACCAGTGCTGTGACCGTTGCGCCAACGCGTCATCGACTGATAAAATAGGAATAAACATGATAGTCATAAATTCGTTAGATCTTCTAACACTGATCGATCTTGTGTACAGCGAGCGTAGGTAGGTATAATTTTTCTCAATCGATTTATGAAATGCTCCATCCGTAGGAAATCTGAAATTGTTACAACAATGCTAAATTTAGTTTTTATAAACCGTTGGAAGATATTTAGGATTAAAACGATTTATGACTATTATTAAAAAAAATCATCTGCGTACCCACTATGTTTAATTCATGTTTGTTTAAGTCAGTAAATCAAAACGAAATAAAATAATATAATAATGATTGTCATATAATATTATCGGGTTCTAAGTTCTACAAAACACATTTCGCACGAACTACGAAGCATAAGTCTAGTAAAGTAAATATATAAATTGCGAGTATTTTCAAACAAGCGCCGTGTTGATCCCCTGATCAAAGCTCTTGACCCCGCTAATCTCGGAATAGGGCATTAGACAATTATTTTGATGTCGAACTAACGGACTCCGAAGTAAGAGCCTTAAAATTACATTCGCTTTTAGAGTATAATGTACAGACGGTGTATTATTTATTTTATAGAGAATCCCTAAAGGAAATTAGAAATTATGTTCTAGGAAATTCGGGAATTTAGATCATATGCATATTCATTTTGCTCCCTGGTGGTTATACCCATGTTACACAGACTTATACTAAGGACCAGTCAACATTATAGCCCATTACTTGCAGTATTTACCCGCAAAATACATTTAGCTTCTAATTTCACCGTCTTGTGATCGGAATTTCCAAATGACGAAACAAGTGGAACGCATTGATTGTATGGATGTATTGGTTAAGAATAAATGTGTATAGTTAAAATGAATAATTTGGCTCAAATGGACTTGAAAATGTGATGAGCTGTTCTCAACTTACACCAAAAATAAGATATTTACCATTTTTTAATAATTAGGGCGCTGCACGCTGGTTAATAAAAAAAGTTAATATTTTTAAGGCTTTTTATTTTTTCCTTATCATTAATTATAAAGTAATTTTTGTATAAATTAATAGAATAAATATTAAAAAAATACTTTAATTTACATCGACTCGTAAACGACAAATACGTATTATAAGGTATTATTATCATCATCATCATCATCATCATCATCATCATCATCATCATCATCATCATCATCATCATCATCATCATCATCATCATCATCACCAACATCATCATCATCACCAACATCACCACAATCACCACCATCACCACCATCACCATCATCATCATCATCATCATTTCAGCCTATTGCAGTCCACTGCTGGACACATGCCTCCACAAGTTCGCGCCAAAAATGGCGTGAACTCATGTGATTTGCCCATAGTCACCACGCTGGGTATGCGGGTTAGTGATCGCAGGGCTGGCTTTGTCGTACCGACGACGCTGCTGCCCGTCTTCGGCCTGATACCTTATAAGGTATACCTAGCTGAAAAGCTACTTGTCAGATCTTGCTCAAATTTAAATGAGACCACATGACAAGCACTCCGATTCAGAAGAGTTCAAAAAATACCGCTCGAACTCTCGTCGAAAAGTTCTCTTTTATTTGAAGTTGGTAAATATACTAAAAATAACTTTATCGAAGACCTTATAAATAAAGTGGAGTCTTGTAGCTGTTATATAAGTATCCGGCAGGTAGCTTTAAGTGCCTCTAATTGACTTATCTGTAAGAACAAATTGAAGACGAATCGATAAGATATTTAAATTCATTTAATATTCTGGAACGTATTTTTAGCATCTCAATTTTATACTTATTCCAATTAAGTAAAACAATTTTAAAATGCAAAAACTTAGGTTGCGAAATTTAGTTTTGGTTAAGACTTGCGATTAAGACAACTGCAATTGTTTTATGGTACTGAAATATTCGAGAAATTAAAAAAATCTACAGCATAAACTTAATAATAATTATGTTTGCTAGCAAACGAAAAAAAAAAAACGAGTACAATTACATCGAAAAGTAATACAACGTAAATAGACGAAAAAAATTAACAAACGCATTAGTCGTCACTACGATTTTCGAGGGTTCCCCTCGAAATCTCTGGGATTCCAGGTGTCCATCCTGGTGTCCTTATCATGGTACTATTCTTGGGATATCTCCTTGCCAACAAAAAAAAAAGAATTATCAAAATCGATTCATAAACGACGGAGTTATCCCCGAACATACATAAAAATACATACGGTCGAATTGAGTAACCTCCTCCTTTTTTGAAGTCGGTTAAAAATTAAAATTCAATGTCTGTTGACTCAGCTTTTATCGTACAAAATTAAATTTTGTTTTAAAATATACAAAATTAATTCGCGTAAAAGTCGTCGACGCGCTACATAGTGCGTGTAACGATATAACACGTCACCTGACTGCAGGTACCTACGACTTTTGTACCACCTGCCCTTATTTTACAGCTAGCAAATTGCTGTTTAGTGTTTACTAACCTCGTCTTATTATTATATAAATATTAATTGTGTTTTTAATTACACGTAACATCAATATCGCGTGTTAAATTGAGTTAGTCAGTGTCGGGATCTTTACACGTTTTTTTACCTATACAAATAAATAAAATTGGACTGTCTGTTTGTAATATTAAAATAACCGCTTTTTACCAAATGCATATGGATGTATATTGTATACACGGTACATATACCAAAATAATATTCTTTACAATTTTTGTCTGTCTGTTTGTTCCGGCTAATCTCTGAAAAGGCTGGACCGATTTTTACGGAAATTTCTCTGGCAGATAGCTAATGTGAAAGGAGTAACTTAGGCAACTTTTATTCTAGAAATTTATTTATTTTATAACTCTTCGAACTGAACAACAACTTTTTTGTTTCCACGCGGATGAAGTCGCGGGCACAGCTAGTTTATAAATAAGAAATATAGGGTTTTAAAGTATAATAATTATCAGATAGTATAATTCTATAGATAACATATAAAATATTTTCTTTAAATTTATATTAGTAAACTGAAGTAATCGTAATACTATATGACTAATATCTTTCATACATTACATACATACAATATAAACAGTATATTTTAAGATGTCTACAGTTATAAAGAAATTTAAAAATGTTAATTTACCATATTTTTAATGAAGTTATACTTTTTTGGCGCGTTTGGGAAAAATGATAGAGTAAATTTTTCCGATTCCCCTGAAGACACCCTGAAGTTAGCTGGTCAACGAAGAAGAAGTTAGCAACATGAAGTTAGCTAGCCAATGAAGTGTAACTTCATACGTGTGTACATAAGTACACACTTTTTTATATAAAATCGATGTTCCAAACATTTCAACAGCAGTTAAAGTTAATTATATTTTGTTGTTGGTTACATTTATTTATAAAAAAAAATTACCACTACCACCAACTTAAAAGTTACTTTATAAAAAAAGTAATCATTAATCTTAAGTAAAAATATAAATGTACACACAGTTGTATATAAATTCACTCAATAATTTCTAATGCCTTTGTTAATGACGATCATCAATTGTATGAAACAGCTTATAAAGAGGTGTAGAGCGATTATATCAAAATGGTTCTTGACAAGATATTCAACGAACAAACGGACCGTGGCACTAGTTGTATTTATAGTTTAGTCTATGTTTTAATCGTGTTTACTTTTAATATTAAGACATTTCATCCGGGTAAGTTGAGGGTCAAAAGTCAGAATAAATCATTGTTAATACTGCCACCGGTCGGCTTTTTAAGTTCCAAGGTGGTAGCGGAACTGTGTTATCCCTAACGGGATAGCCATCCAACTGCTGGCTTTGAAATACACAGGCCGAAGACGGGCAGCAGCGTCTTCGGTGCGACAAAGCCAGCCCTGCGGTCACCAACCCGCCTGCCCAGCGTGGTGACTATAGACAAAACACATGAGTTCACGTTATTTTTGGCGTAAACTTGTGAAGGCCTATGTCCAGCAGTGGACTGTATAGGCTGTAATGAAGATGATGAATACTGCCGCGCAGAGTATAGTGCAATAACTCCAGTTTGGATTCAGTAATAGAAAAGCGATGAACGAAATGACAGAAATAAAGAATTAAGATCATTAAAAGAAAATTAATGTAAATTGTATTAACAAGTATTAAAAGTCATCAATCGCTGTATAGTACGAGGGACAAGTTGACACACGACACGAGGAATTATGGGTGACGGTTAAAAGTGAATCAATCCTGTAATTGCACGCGCTGGAAACAATTTCCATCCCCGTGTAATTCTCCCGGCAATCATCTTGTCATCTATGATAGAGGGCCAGGTGCGGTGTCGATGTTTCGTTACCGATATACGACGAGACCGTCTTAATCGATGTTCGTATTCAATTTTTAAAAAGATACTAGCTGACCCATGAAATCTGTATGTCAGTATTTTTATGTTATATTATATTATACACTCTAAAAATAATGTACAGAAAAATTACACATAAAGTTGATGGATTGATAAAATTGGATGGTTATATATATTTTTAAGTACGTACTCGTACATACTACATTAGATAATATCAACTGACTTAAAAATATTTTTACATTTCGGCTATTTACTTTTATTTACATACTAGCTTTGCCTGAGACTTCGTTCGCGTGGAATTAAAAAAAATTAGTTTGCAGTATTAAAAAATAAATACATTTCTAAAATAAAAGTAGCTTAAGTTACTCCTTTATTACGTCAGTCCTTTATTAGTCAGCTAGTGAAAGTCCCTTCAAAATCGGTCCACCCATTTTTAGCATTATTATGTAAGCATTAAAATGTTATTTTGGTATATGTATGTATCGTGTAGTATAACATCCATATGCATTTAGTAAAAAGCGGTTATTTTAATATTACAAACAGACACTCAAATTTTATTTATTTGTATAAATAAATAAATCAGTCTCATAAGTGAATTATGGTTCTGATAATAAAGGATCTTTAACAATAAAGAATATATTTTTTACTAGTCAGTCAGTTCAGCCAACTGCAGTCCACTGCTGGACGTAGGCCTCCCCAAATACGCGCCAGACATCCTGGTTTTCCGCAATCCTCATCCAGCCTACATTTACACACACACATATATATATATATATATATATATATATATATAGAATTGTAGATATATATATTTATGTAATATTTTTTACTATGTCATGATTTAATGTGTGAAACAAGATGTGGTCTGTATACCTATAATCGTATATTCATTTAATTCATCCGCAGGTTTAAAACGGATCGGCGTAGCGTAGCTTTATTTTCTTAGAAGGACCTGTTCTAGCTATGGATAGTAATCTATCGCATTACAACTATGTGATTACTAAAAGCAAAAAATATTTTAAGCAATATCTGATTATTCATATATTAAATTGTAATTAATGTGGTTTTAAAGTTTTTAATCGTTAAATGAACTGCAAGGGGATAAAAAAAATCTTATTACATGCAAATGTTTTAAGAAAATATTGTCATTGTTTTTTTTTTGTTACTTATTAATAAAATCTGTATGTACCGATTTTAATAACAATTTTACCATCAGAAACGTTAACTAAAGTAACATATAAGAGGATATAGCGTCTTGTAACGTAATTGTAGCAATACGATTAAACGCGAGGGATACCGCGTGAAATTTTTATATCACGATTCAGCTTATATCATCCCACTTTTGGGCATATGCCTTTTTTCCCCATATAGAAGAAGGATCCGAGCTTAATCCACCAAGCTGCTCCACTGTGGGTTGGCGGGTGTATTCCCTACTATTAGTAACGATTGCTATCAAGTGTATATGATAATAACCGAGACCGACATTTGCTCTCTGAGGCATAGTGGAGAGACCAGATTTTTTATATACAAAATACATTATCGTCTAGTTCCGCATCATCGCCCGTGTGTCATCACTACATAGTATAAAGCAAAGTCGCTTCCCGCTGTCTGTATGCTTAGGTCTTTAAAACTACGCAACGGATTTTGATGCGGTTTACTTTAGTAAATAGAGTGATTCCAGAGGAAGGTTTATATGTATAATAAGTACATGCATAATATAGTAAGGAAACACTGATAGTTTAAGAGGTTTATAATAATATATAGCCTTAACAAATAAATGAAAACAAATAAAATTCGTTTTTTTTTGTGAAAAAAAAAACACTAAAATGGTAAAACTAGGTAAATATCAAATTTCATATATTTTAGCTGCAGGCTTTAATATTTTTATTTAAAAATTCATCAATATAAAAACAACGTATTGTAAATTAATTTAGAAAAAGCACAGATTGCCCTGATGCGTTGCCCGAGGGTCTACACGGCTCGCGGGTTAACTGGGCCGTGTCGGTTTATTAATTTTATAGTAAAAATAAAAATAGTATAAACTTCACAAAGAAATTAGTGATTTCATTACGTACTATATATATTAACTAATAAAAGTTGTGTTTTTTCTGATAACTATAAAAATTAAATAAGAATATACGCAAAATAATTAATTAATAGATTTTCATCTCAATTTTAATCCATATTAAAACTAATATCTGTATAATCGTATAATATAGTTAAATTACTGTTTTATATACTAATATTATAAAGCTGAAGAGTTTGTTTGGTTGTTTTGTTTGAACGCGCTAATCTCAGGAACTACTGGTCCGCCTTGAAAAATTATTTCTGTGTTAGATAGTCTATTTATCTAGGAAGACTATAGGCTATACATCATCACGCCAAGACCAATAGGAGCGGAGCAACAATAAAGAATGACTTAAAGTCGGGGATTTTTTCCTTTTGTGTGCTTCCCCAGTTAGGCTAAAGAAACTGTTCCACGCGAACGAAGTCCGTGACAGAATAATTTCGGACTCTCTTACTTCATTACATAAATAAAATATTTTTTTTTCGGAAAACCCGTCTATTATGAAATACAATATAAAGCATCTCTTAATGACTTATAAGCGAGGCCCAAAATATTAACTCTATTAAAATCAACAATATGTAATTAATATTAATAGTATATAATGAATAATAAATTTTAATAATAGAACCAATTTTCTATTTTACGACATAAAAATACTGTAAATTCCACAACAGCTATATAATTTGCGAAAAATTCCGCCAAACAAGATTTGTAACCGTATACATTATGTCGTAAGATGAGAGAAAATGGCGAAATTTTTAAGTTCGGGATTTTTGGGTCGCCCACATCAATCCTTAAGTTATATTTGAATCAATTAATACATGTTTAAGTTATGAGAACAGAGCGTTTCATGGTAATATAATAGGTTTAGAATTCATATTCGTTTTAATTGTTATTAATTCGTTTTAGCGGGTAGTCTTAAGTTGTTCGATGCATATTGATCGAGTGTAGCTTATACTTAAGTATATTACTATTTTCTTGAACGTTACTAATGTACCTTCAAATTTTTAAGTTTTTTTCTATCCATGGTTTTTTTTTTTTTTTTTGAGAACATAGAGCTTATTTGTGTTTTTTTTTTGTATATTTTTAGAATATTATAATTTATTATATATATTAATGTTTTTCGATAAAATGTAAGCATATGTGTATTTTTTCCTTATATGATTATTATAAGAAACATGGTACACACTGCTTCAAATATTATTTTGTTGTAAATTAAACAACTATTGTAACATTGTGTTCACTTCATTTAGTTATTTTGAAGCGGAAACAGGATATTTCTACTAAAACGTGTTTTGTTATTAATAATAACTGACGATTTTGTTATAACTGTGACGTCTAATGAACGTAAAGAGACTGAAAAGTTATACCGATAAACAATAATTAGACACGTACATAGTTTGTTTAATTAAGTAAGATGTATTATATGTGTACACGGTACAGGCAGAGTTCGCCTTTTTTCTCGTTTAAACCACTTAATGCCATTAATATATCACCTACACGTATGACGTTTTAATTATCATAGCCTTGTATATAAACACCTGGTAACTAATTTTTATATGTTGGAAAATGATAAAGTGCTAATTGAGTTGTTTTATTTATTTATTTATTTTTTGAATTCTCAAAGGTATCTCGAGCTTCCTTCAAAATAAGAATGGGCGAACTGAGATAAATTTTAGAACGCTGGAAACCAGGGATATTCCGGTATGGGTTATTTACCTTTATAAAACGGTACTTATCGAATCAAAATAACGGTAAGAGAATCATTCGGTAACCGATTCATATCGGTAATACAGTATCGAAATAAACCGGTAGTAGGCATAACGTTCGCGTCGTAAGTTTAAGCGGGCAATTCCCGTTCTTGTAGCTGCGCTGCGCTAGCTCAGATTGCGGTCCGAACGTACACCATATCTCTATCTCATTCGCTCCCGTGTGTTGCGTGATTTTACTTAAAACTTATTTATTTGTGATAGACGACAGGCCCCGGGCGTGGTGCGAGCAAGTTTTCATCTCTTTTTCACGTTAATGTTTACATTGCATCATCATCATCATTGCAGCCTATACTGTCCACTGCTGGACATAGGCCTCCACAAGTTTACGCCAAAAATAACGTGAACTCATGTGTTTTGCCCATAGTCACCACGCTGGGCAGGCGGGTTGGTGACCGCAGTACTGGCTTTGTCGCACCGAAGACGCTGCTGCCCGTCTTCGGCCTGTGTATTTCAAAGCCAGCAGTTAGATGGTTATCCCGCCACCGGTCGGCTTTTTAAGTTCCAAGGTGGTAGTGAAACTGTGATATCCCTTAGTCGCCTCTTACGACACCCACGGGAAGAGAGGGGGTGGCTAAATTCTTTAGTACCGTAGCCACACAGTACAGTACCGTAGCCACACAGTACACATTTACATTGCATACATTTACATTGCATATAACGAATAATTCAAAACAAAAAACTTAATTACTTTCATAGTTAAAGAAGCCAGTCTTATGAAAAACCAAGCATTATCAATAAAAGCAAAGGAACATTACAGATTCTTCATTTTAAACGATGGCTCACAGATTTTGTCACCCTCTGTTACTTCTCCGAATCATTTAAAACCGAAATACATAACGTTATATTTCGGTATTACAGTTTAATCGGTAACCGTTTTATTACGGTTTTGGAACCGAAATAAAACGGTAACCTTTTCAATCGGTAACCGATTCATACGGTAACCGTTTCAAACGGTTACCTTTATGAATCGGTTTGGCGAACCCTGCTGGAAACATGGTTACGGTATCATATTATTCTTCCTTATAAATTCAAGCCATGTTCAGCGGTGAAGGATTAGTCGATAGGAAAGCTACAATTTACATGAACGATTCTGCGAGATGTATGGGTTCCGCAGGACACTCGTGAAGCAGCATGAAGTAATTGACTACAGACACTCGCCTTTCTAAAATAGCCTCAGTTTTATTTTAATTTTAATTTTATTTTATATATAACTAGATCGGCAAACAAGCGTACGGCTCACCTGATGGTAAGCGATTACCGTAGCTTATAGACGTCTGCAAAAACAAAAGCATCGCAAACGTGTTGCCAACCCTATTCCCTATTTCTCCCCACAGGACCTTTGCTCATGAACGATGAATGATGATTGCAAAATGAACACAACACTGCTTGAAAGCAGTATTATTTAGCTGTGATCTTCTGTAAGGTCAAGGTACTCCAGTCGGGCTGCTGCATATTTTTAGCAGAAAATTTCCTACTGTCCCCTATCTCAGTTAATGGATTATTTTTGTACAATAGTAATTAGAAACTGTTATGGGTCGTCAGCCAGAACAAAAGCATCAAAAATCATTTTAAAAAAGCAAGCAGAAAGTAAGTACGGTATGATTCGAAATCGAAATTAATGTAGCTATGTATATGCTAGTATAAATTGGTCGCTTGTATAGGAAAAACTTCTGAGAAAAAGTTTCTAAGTCACGTTTCTAATAGTAATCTCTTGGGTGTAGAACTTCCTTCCATAGGCATACGTGTGTCCTGCTACTAACTTGGGTTTCTTCAAGAGATACATTTTTAGGCAGTTTTCAGGAAAGTTGACTTATGTATTCAGCCTGTGACGTCCCATATCCTGGCATAGCATTCTTCTTCATAAAAGTGGAGGATGGCAAATTCTAGCACTCTGCTCCAGTGCGAGTTGGGAAATAGGCAAGTACCTCACATCATTCAACTTTAAGGTTAATATTTGCGAATGGAAATATCTCATTCCTAAATACAGTAACGTTTGATGGTAAAAAAGAATTACGAATCAAAAACTTTACTGTCGGATACTGTCATCCGTCAAATAGCGTTAACCACAACTGGTGATACTGGCCCTTAGCATCGTACAGCATTAGTACTTGTCCAGTAGTTTACTAGTCTTGCATCTCAATAAGGAAGACGTAACCACTCGTAACTATTTTCCGCTAATGTTACTCTTTAACATACGTATAACGAAATAAATAGTTTTATATAAGATATCGTTAATTATACCTATACACTAGCTGCAAATTGTATTTTAATTGGTTTTTAAATGAATTTTATAATATAATAATTAAAAATAGTTTTACGATGTAGATGATGTCTGTATCTAGATCTATTAGATTTAACCGACTTCAATAAATGAAGGCTACTGGTGCTTATCATTTAAATTTGAGCGAAATTTGATGAATAGTTTTTTAAGTAATTCTTAGTAATGTGTCTTGTGCTATACTTGTCAGATATGAAGTTTTTTTATGTTTGGGAACAAAACAAATTATGACTTAGATATAGTTTTTTAAGTAATTCTTAGTAATGTGTCTTGTCAAATTCGAAGTATTTTTTTTTGGGAACAAAACAAATTATGACCTAGATACAAACGAAAATAATTTAAGAGAACACTACTAAAAACTTGTCATCTTAATACGACCATTATAAGTGAAAAATAGGCGATGTGATGACCTTGAATGAAAAAATAACATTTACTTTAGATTATAAAATGACATCATGCTAAAGGTATGTGAATAGGTATGAGAGTTAAATCATTAAATTTGACCGAGTTAGAAAATTTCTAATAGAATTATATGAATATGTTTCACAATTATTTATTCATTCAATCATTTGTATCAATGACTTTAAATGGTGCCGAATAGCACAGATGATTTCGCCAATGTCACGTAGTTTGGTGTAAACAAAGACGGAATAGTATTATATATTGTGTTTGCTCACAAACGGAAAAAAACCGACTTCAATATACATTGACAAGTAATACAACGTAGGTAGACGAAAAAGAAGTAGTAGTATTGGTCTAAATATTGCTGTTTACTTCAATTAAGAAAAAAAAGTGTGTGTGTGTGTGTGTGTGTGTGCAATTCACACACGGCAGAAGTGAAACTTCTGAAAAATACTGTGTAATGTATTCTATCTCATTCTCTTATATACATTTATGTGATTGTTACAAAAGAAATTTCATTTAGAAAATAGTTTCAAACCAATTTAACTGTATCAGTATTAAATTAAAAACTACCCTCTACCACTGTGATAACTTATTTATAGCTAGTACAAATCGGTTCGAAATGAACCATACTTAATCCATCAGGACCGTTCCACCCACTTGTCTCGGTACATCGATACATTGAGTTATTTACGATCGAGTTAGTAATTGCAATCAATAAAAATGCTGTACACATCGCCACACGTACATCTAATGTTTGCACACATACATAATTTATGTGTGATTTGAATGAGACGAGTGACATGAATGTTTGAGAGGCAGTGTTTCATCTTATTGACTGTATGTAAATTTGTTGTATTTGTCGTCCATTCAAGTTTTCAAGATCAGGTGATTGGAGAATAATGCTTAAAGAAAACCTTAGAAATCAAGTATCACCTACCAATATAAAATAAAATAATTTAGTCGGCCAAGTATTTATTTATTTATTTGATATATAGTGTACATTATAAATAAATGATAAACGCATCTTAAATATAGTTACAGATTCTGTTGCACGGGTGGAATAGATATTTAGCCATTTATTATAAAAACTAATTATTTTGTAAAATTAATTTTGAATAGTAAATATATTTATTAATTAAATTTTTGAATTAAATATAGCCTGTCCAGGAATTTCCCATGTAACTCATTCGTGATTTTTTAATAATATACTAAAATAAATATAAAATAATTTTCATCCATTAGGCAGATGGGTGAAGTTCGTCTCTAGTTCAGATCTCCTACAATTAGTAATTCATTTGAGAAGTTGGATATTCTAATAACATACCTGCGTATGTACACAAATATTGTAATGGCTACAAATTAAGATAAATGCAGGTGATATGTCTTAACCATTTTATGGTTACATAATGTGTTCTGATCACAATATAATTTGATTGATTGTTAAAGCAATGTTCCATTTAGCAAAAAATAATGTACCTAACTTCGTGATGCACGTGAAGCCGCAAGTGGAATATAGTTTAAAAATTAATTATAAAAATTGATTTTATCCGATAATGAATATAACATGAAGCTTAAACGTATCTTATCATATAAAAATGTGATCTTATCAATGCCAATTGATTTAATGGAACAGTCTGGACTCAATAAATATGTCAGGGAACTGACGAATCAAGACCAAGTGACCAGGAAACAATAGCCTTAACGGCCTGTAGCCGTCATATAGTCAGGTTATCCGGTTCGCTGAATTTATAATACGCATGTAATAAAGATCTAAGAGCCATCCTAAGGTGATCGCGCGATAAGAGATTTCAGATCGTCACCATAGATAAAGCCACGTATTTGAAAGTATAAAATGTTTGGACATCTCTCGTATGGAATCTTTCACGTCTACGGCGCATTTATGATGCGCGCGCTTTTTTCATGCGAATTTGACATCTATTGTCTTAATGTTAAAGTTTAGAGTAGCTCGATGACTATTGTCGTACGCTCGGTAGCAAAGTTTTTCACCTGAATGCAATGGAAACTGCACGTTATTTTTATAATATCAGAGTCGTTATTTGATTATTTGTTTTGTAACGTTTCCCACCGCTTGACTTTCGCACGATTGATCGATAGTATTTTTTGCGGGGGCTTTATTTATAAAACAATTGAACGTTGTCGATGCGATAAATGCGAGCTCCCCTACCATTGGTCGATGTGTTCTCAGTAAAAACCGTTGGTAGGAAAAAGAATGCAAAAAAAAACAAACAAACGCATTACTAGTCAATCGTAATTAATTTTAATTCTAGAAACTGTTATTTTTTTATTTTTATTACTGTAACGTTATTGCTATCGATTGGACATAATTGCATTGAAAATCAATTAAATATGGCCACTAGAGATATCTTGTAAAGAACTGTTGTATATATTTGTTTATTTCTGTTCGAGAATGCTAATTAATGTTCACCCCCGTACTGTTTCAAGATCTTTGTGCACATAAAATAAAAAAGTCATATTAAGTTATGTATGTTCTTGTTGAATTTAAATTTTTTTTATAGCAGTTTTGAAAATAGTTATATCGATTGATTTTTAAAGGTCACTCTATTTTAAATAAATTTGAAAAGTTATATAGAATAGTAATAAAGTACTGTGTGGCTACGGTACTAAAGAATTTAGCCACCCCCTCTCTTCCCGTGGGTGTCGTAAGAGGCGACTAAGGGATATCACAGTTTTACTACCACCTTGGAACTTAAATAGCCGACTGGTGGCGGGATAACCATCCAACTGCTGGCTTTGAAATACACAGGCCGAAAACGGGCAGCAGCGTCTTCGGTGCGACAAAGCCAGTACTGCGGTCACCAACCCGCCTGCCCAGCGTGGTGACTATGGGCAAAACACATGAGTTCACGTTATTTTTGGCGTAAACTTGTGGAGGCCTATGTCCAGCAGTGGACTGTATAGGCTGTAATGATGATAATAAAAATATGTCTAATATAAGAATTCTGTGTTACTAGGGATAGAGTTCCGGGCATTTGTTTGTTTTGCTTCAGCCTGTAATATCCCACTGCTTGGCATAGGCGTCTTACCCCATGTAGGAGAAGGATCCACGCTGCTCACCACGCTGCTCCAATGCGGGTCGGCGGATATATTTATAATAATACAATCCTATCATATAATATCTTCTACAATAAAAAAAGTACTATATCTGTAAGCTTCTAAGCCAGTAAAACCGCTCTTGCTCTTCCCATTTGCTCTAACAAGTATCATTATCGAACAAAAGCAAACCTACAAGAATTCAAGAAAAAGAATGGAAGCAATAAAATTAAAATGTTCAGTGAGTTTTATTCTAATCAATGAATCAACAGGATGCCTTTTATCAGATTCCTAACTAATTAGTGATTTGTTTACATATATTTACATACAAATATATTTGTTGACTAACAAGTATTTCCTGTTGCAAAACCTTTCTTTTGTACAGAATTAGAAATATTAATAATATTTATTCAATTTCACTGATTACAATGGTGATACTTGAAGTAGTCACTATAGCTGAATCTCTCTCTCTCTCTCTCTCTCTCTCTCTCTCTCTCTCTGTATAACTCGCATTACTAGGTACACGTAAGACGTATATAGACGTATGTAGACGTAAGACGTAATACATAAGACGTAGAGACTGTGCTCACTGAAAAATAAAAAATAAATTGCATATGTACAAATCTACAAAGTACTTCTAAATTTAAATTTTAATTAACACGAAAAAAAACTAAAGGTGACAAAATACGTTACTGTAAAGACGACAGAAAGAATAAAGTAAATGCGTATGTATCGACATAAAGCATTCGTACACATAAATAAAAAAATAAAATAAAAAAATATTAAAAATAAAAGACTCGTAGTAGTGGTTACTTCGTTTCGATTCCTGATTGCGTAATGTCCAGGAATCCGAAGGGCCAGTAGGTAATTGTCGTTTCATTATAGAAGTATTCGCGGGGACCCCGACAGGCATTCGGCCGCTTTTTGACCACAACCGAATTACCGATAATCGAACACTCGATACGTAACCGATTACCTGTGGAGAGGCGTTTTTAAACAAACGAGATGGCTTTAAAATGGAATATATACTTTTTTATCGATTAAATTAAAAATAACGATATTTTATACGATTGCATTTCACCTGTTACAATAACTATTAGATGAATATGTTGTAACGATATTTTTAATGAAATTTCATATCGCTTCTTCTTCTTCGAAACTTCATATATATGCTTCAATGAATTTATAATAGTCTTACAATAATAATTTAACATAATTATGTCTATTCGATACTTTGACCTATGGAATGGTATTTTAAAGAAACATTGTTTTAAATAACATTATGTATATTCACATTATGCACTTATATCTTTAATTTTTCAATCGTTAAGTTTTCAATTAAAAAAAAAAAATCAAGAATCATTACTTGTGTTATACTTTTTAATTTAAGATTTTTATTATTAAAGCTACGTCGATAGTTTGTTGACCTTTTATACATGTATAACATAACCAAATCAATAAGTTTATTCTACCAATCTATGGAACAAGATAGTGTATTCACTTCCAATAGTTTTTGAAGAAAATTCCTTTATCTAGATATAATGACTTAAATACAAATGTCGGGCCTGTTCCACCGATTGCCTACAAACAATCTAACGTATCCAACCAACAATTAACGGTTATGATATACTTTTCAATTACGCCTCCGATGTCCAATTTATTTATTTGGTTTTTCTATTCGCGACCATGAATCTAGAAATTGTAGTACGAAACATGACTGTAGCAAAACAAACGGTCTTCTGAATGGCTGTGGTGATTTAAGTGGAAAAACTTTTCAAATTCTGCTGATTGTCACGATAAGTTAATAAATCGTGAATGATATGACGACAATGAATCATTTATCCAATAAATATTGGTCCTCATGTTTCATAAACCGTTTCAAAAGTACTTTACGAGTGCATCGACTATATAAATGTTAAAACATAAGAATGACAAGGACTTCTGTGATGATCTTAAATCTTCTGGTGAATTCATTCGAAACATCTGAATGTTGTGAGTTGACTGGAAAAGATCTCTTTTAGAGATAAGTTCGCCCTTGCCAACTTCCTATATACAGGGTGACTGGTGAATTACTATCAATATTTACAGAGGATACTCGGTACATGATTCTCATTCGAATTATGTAAAAAAAATAGGTACTTAATTTTTGACAAAATTCCCACACATTTCAATTTAAATAAATGAAATGTAGACACATTAATTTTCAGCCATAATGGCGGCGCGTGCGGCCTTGGCATTGTACTGTGCCGCTTGCCGCCGCCCGCCGCAACCCCCGCCAATTCTAATTCCCCCCTAAATTCGATTAGTAGGTCACTAGGTCAGTTGGGCGAGCGTCGCCATAAGGTTTGTACGCTAGAGTACGTCTATCTTCCTGCGCGCGCGCCTAGTGATATCGATCTTACGCGTATACCTAATATGTCTCGTGTGAATGTGACCTGTCATAAGTAATTAGGTATGGCTTATCAATACACAAATGCAGAGTACTTAAAAGTGACCCGTTCGTGTTATATCGTGTAAAAGACAATAAGTATGGTTCATTTATTACGTAAGACGATTTAGGGGGAGAGGGGGTCGATCATGTCTTTAGTCTCGATAGTTCTTAGGTAAAATTACAAACATGCGCAAAGTGAAAATACCTTGAAAAATCGCGGGCAACCGCGCGAGTGCCGACTAGTTGTCACTTGCTTTCGTAAACAACATTCGTTATTTCGTTGATAAATTTTAATATTGTAGTTGAATATGTAGTTTTTTATTTTATTTTTTGTTAAGCCTCTGGACTGAAAATCTTATGTCGGTAAAGATCATAATTAAAACCAGTTTATTACTAACAAATAATAAAAATTATTAGTACCTACCTAAAGTACAAATAAAAATAAACATTGAAACAAACCAAACGTGTATTCATTTTTTCGTTTAGATTCTTACGTAATAAATTAATATTTATCAAATTATCAAGGGGAAGGGGGTCGGCCTATTCTTATCTTGGTATTTTTGCCTGTCCTAAGCCAAAATTAAACTATGAAGGGGGATTGGATCATACTGGTAGATCAAAAGTAGCCTGCTACCCTGTTAACACTTGGCGGTGTTTGGACGTAGGTAAACGTCCGCGCGATAACTTAATGTACCTATACCTACACACCTGCTTTGTGACGACTGCGCAGCTAGGGCGTCCAGACGACGCGTAATTAGCGAGATAACTGTTGGTTAACTTTACTTAGAAGTTTATGAATATTTATTTTATATGTAATTTTTTTTCGTCATATATGATCCTCAAATAACACGTCCTCAAATATTGATAGTAATTCACCAGTCACCCTGTATATGTAGCAATAAGAGTGAGCTTATTTGAACGCGCTCTTCTCAAAAACTACTATTATAGAAGCTTCAACACCAGGCCTGTATAAGACGGGTTGTCGACTCTACATACTAATAAGCTCAGCCTACTTTACTTATCATAGAAACCCAACACATTTAGAGTAGTCTTATCTATTTGTGATCTCCTGAAGGTTGACGTACTGTCCAAGTCTGATTTTTGTCAGATATTGTTCAAATGATTCCTTACCGTGTCTTACCTCTGATCATACATATAATAAAATTAATAGTAAATAAAATATGATATTTAAATTATCTTTGATATTTTAAAACCAAAACGTGAGTTGCTCATATAACAGTGACAATTTAACAAACTGAACTCACATATAAAGTCATTTGAAATTCGACTTGTTTGCAAGTTCCAACAAAGTTATCCAACAGTGTGTGAGTTGTTTGAGTCGGTTTCTGTTAAATTGTTAACTACTTCAATCTTTACTTTACGCTTGGCGTATGTTGAGACGACTCAAGATGGCACTTGGATTATTATTATGATTGGATTTGGATTATATTAACGGAAATCCTTATTTGATGTTAATAAAAATAATCACTGACCATTTTACTAGTAAGTAAATTACAGATTTTTTAAAATTATTTTAAGTCTTTATTGAAAAATCATTCAAAGGATTTTAAGGTTAAAACGAATAGAAATTTAGTTGTTTCTCTTTAAGTTATTCTATTAATGGTGCGGCAGTAGGTAGTGGGTATAACGGTAACTGAAAATAACTAAAATAAAAAATTAACAACAACTTTATAATTAAGTTCTTTATATATTTATCAATAGAACGGTCATAGTCCAGGTAGGACTATGCAAATAATGCAGGTCTATACATAAACGCCTTACTCTTAACGGCTCTATCAGGATTTTCTCCAGTGTCGACTGTCCAGAAACACGTAAAATACAAAGGCCTGTGACGAAATTATTTAATACATCAAGTAATCCTTTACCGGGAGTCTGGATACACACAACATAAAGTTTTATGATTAAATTGTTCAAGATATTGAATCGAGTATAAATACATGTGACAAAGTACGATAAATATACAGCGACTTTTCTGCACATATTCAGATAAACATCGGGAATATTTCATACAATGTGCCGAAGGTACTCGACGGGTCTCGAGCAGCGGGGCACCGCTACCAACAGTTATGAAATAAAAAACAAGTACCGCTGTTTAATGTAAACACCTAATTAATTTCGACTTATTCTAATTTTTTGCCTCAACCCTACTTAGTACGCACCGCCGGCGGTCCCTTGCACCCTGCCAAGTACGACTAATGAGTAAGTATTGTTATGTACATGTGACCGTTAATTCAAAAACAATATCATTATGTATTCCACCATAACTAGGTCCGCAAATAGCATAGAATTACCTTACCGAACCTCGAATTACAAATCGAAACTAGCAATTTCTAAATAAACATTAAAACCAATCGAACCGATACATAACACGTCCTATAATTTTCGCAAACAGCAAAATAATTCTCTCTAAATTAGCGAAGAGACAGAGCGCATTCAATTTACGTTCAAACTGAACTCAGACAATACACCGACTACACGACTGCGCACTACCGCGCATTACGCATTCTCTACACGATCGCATCTCAGACACGAGGCCGAAACGACCGCTCAGTACTCCAACCTATCCACTGCTGAGTGGCTAACTTTGTCTCTCGACCATATAGCACCGGAGTGGAGCAGTGAATGATCAATAAGAAACTAAACACGAGCAGCAATAAAGAAAGCAGCATCACATGGCTGATAATTGTCGCTGGCCGGCGCAACCGTATCGCCCTAGATAAACGCATTTCCATCTTATTGTACGTTTCCAGATAGCCACCACAATGCACTTTGAATATTACTAATTAGGCCCGGCTTATGAGCCGGCCATTGTTGAAAGAATGAGATAGTTATCTGTTTGTCTGCAAATGAGATTTGCGATGCTTTGTCGGTTTGCTAAAATAAGCTTTGTTTCATGTGAAATATTATCTATAGCTTCTGTCTCACAATGAGCCTTATTTACGTTCTTCGCTGTATCAGATGTAATAATTAGTTTCTCTTATATTCATTTATTTGAACAAGTTAAAAGAACATCGTTTTCCTTTTTATCTAATTGGCATAATGTCGTTGAAATGTCTTTTAAATAATAAAATATTCAATATCTAAATAAGATTTGCGTTTGAGAAAATTTGAAATGGTTTGGCATTTCTGTAAAAGCTCTTTAGATATTAATTGTAATTTCAGAACTAACATTTCTCAGATGACCTTTAACACTAGTATAAATAAATCCTACCCTAGTTTGAAAATATCTCCCCGCTTTCAAATGGTGGCTTTTAACTTACAATGATTTTAATCGAACGTCAGGAAAATAAAACTTGAGCGATAAAAGAATTGTGCAATGTAATTGAGGGCCGCTACACACACGATAAACTACATATTGAATTGAATAAAGATCATCGGAGCCAGCGATCCGCGCGCTCTCGAAGATAAAAAATCGAATATGTACTAGCTGAGATATGTAACGAAAAACTCCAAAGTCCAACGTAAATGTTGTAAAATTATCTTGTCCTTACAAATATATTGTTTTTTTTTCCCAATCGTTAGTCTGTAGTACTTGTTGTATGTCCCAAAAGGCAAGTACATTTTGTTTTATTATAAAAATACAATTTCTTAAGAAGAGTAACTAAACATTGACTAGCAATTACAAGTAATTCTGTTTCAAACCCGATTAAATACTAGAGCTACCATTACGTAAAACAAGAATGCAAATAGTCATTGGTTCATATTCATCATACAGATTAAATCGGCAGTTTCTGTAAATTCTATTGTATTTAATTTTGTATAAATAAACTTAGATATGATATTAATAAGATCAGCCATTAGAAAATTTCTCTAGTGGTGCTTAATTGAACCAATCACGTCTCTAGTTTGCAATTAGTAGATGTTTGGCAAGATATTGGACTAAAAAACCCATTAGTAATGTTGGATAACATTACCCTATCTAGTAGATAAAATCGCATCACCTGTTTATTGCACAATGAATTGTGGCATTTTATGTTAATAACAACACACGTAGGCGGGAATGTCGAAATACTGACTAATCTGGTCGTGGGCCGTGGCAAAAAAATGCCAATTTTAAATTATACACGCTTCCCACATCCGAACCGAAAACACTTCTCTATCTATTTTTTTATGCTTCTAGATTGTTAATTACTTAATTATTATTAACGATCGATTTTCTGTCTGTTTTCGCCCACGTACCAAATCTTACTTTTTTTCTTATTTTTGTCCAAATACGAGCTAAGTTGATAGCGAAGGTCGTTCCGTTTATTTTCGCCTCTCTAGCGGTTTCGTAGCGATATGTCACTCTGACGTTTACATATTTTTTTTTACTCGAGTGTCATTAATTTTGTTAGCCAGTCGTTTTTAAATATCAACTCATTCATATTTTGGTTTTCGTTATTATGAATGCAGTAATTGAGACATTAATCTTTTAAAAGCTAGCAGAACGATAGATGTTCAACTGCTTGGATGTAATTTAATTTTGTGCAAAGTTTTAGACTTAACTTTATCGTCATTTTAAATTTTTATACATTTAAATCAATGTTAAAGTTATTACTTACTACATCTTAAATAAAGTATTAAAAATATTTATTGATTTTTTTTTATCCATTTTATAGCAATAAATTTCGAAAGGCCAGCTAGCAGTAGGTTCAAATAATACTATTTAATATTTGTTTTGTATACTTACGTTTACTGTATTTTTAAATAAATGAAAAGTGCATTATATTTTTAATCTCATAATCAATAAAAATGGAAAACGTGCAAATCATCAATATACTGAAAATTATATTGATGATTAACTATAAAATGGTTATTCTTGTGAAGTATTGCAATATAGAAATGGATATAGAGTATAGTAAGGTAAATAATAAAAAAACAGTATTTTCATTTAGTAATAACAAAATTATAACAGAAAATAAGTAACTGGCGTACGTAAATCATAGATATACAGGACGAATATTTAAAAATTTTCAAAATATGACGAAAATAGTTCCATTAAAAAGTTAAACAATATTACTTGCATACTTCTTAAAATATGTGACTTTGCCCCGCACATGACTGAAGCAACTCTTGTTCACTTAAAATGTGATTTTTTATAATCAACGGTAGTCAAAATGTGTAGTGAACTAAAAGGAATATTTTATGTAATTATTTATTTTCATAATATATAGTACCTACATTTTTTTAAGTTACATATAAAAAAATAAGTAAAACAAGTAATTAGGCTGTTAACCCTTACTACTATACTACATAAGTTTTCAATCATTTAATTTCGTTACTAATAGTTTCGTAAATACACATAAGTAATTCATATATGATTTTCAAGTAGTTTGTCAGAAGAGATTAATTAAAGAAAAATAGTGTTCGTCAATCATCTCTACATAAAAACATTAAAATCAAGCAATCAAATATTTAAATTAAACTGTCAACAAAAACTGTCAATTACGTTGTCAACATACACCTTTTGATATTAAAAGACATTTCAAAGTAAATGCGGTAAAACTACGAAATAAATATGAACTCAAAATGCTAAGTAACATTTAAAATGGAGTCATTGTTTTTTTGTATATTTTTTGGATTCATCCGAAACATTTAAATCTTAATTTATTTTTTATTTAATTTAACTACAGGTAGGGAACAGCAGGAAATATCTTACTTAAAATCTGGAGCAGCCTGACTGGTGAAGTATCTAGATCTTACAGGATCACAGCTAAATAATAAAAATAAGTAATAACATACCACTTTTCACTCAATGGCCCCCAGTAAGATTTTCTCCTGTGTCGGGAATCGGGAAACACACATAATCATTAAAGTGCTCTCAAAGGCACGGTGGGGAGACCCACAAGGATTGCCCAAACCACCGTAAACATCTATATCGAACCAGTGACCGCTAGCGCAACAGCCAGTATTGTGACCGCTGCGCCAACGCGTCGTCAAAAAAAAAAAAAAAATCTGCTTTCAAGCGGTTTTGTGTTCCTGCGGTGAATGACCAGAGCTCCTGAGACGGATTGGGTGTAGGGTTGACATGTTGTAGGTTGACAACGCTTTTGCGACGCTTCTGGTGTTGCAGACGTCTATAAGCTACAGTAATCACTGACCACCAGGTGAGGCGTAGGGGAACACCGGGCAAGACGGGGTGGTGGGCAAGACGGGTCATCAGGGTTTTCAGGTGATTTAAATTGATCAATCTCATTCGCTCTGCCATCTCGCTACTGGCCGCCACGACAGCTCTTAGTCACACGAGTACTAACATGGCGGCTATTCATTTGTTTTAGTTATCGTCGAAAAGTAGATTTCGTTTGTTCGTATTAAAATTTCTTATATGTACGTTTCGTAGTGCATGAAACTTGTATTTGGTGAATTTTAAGCGGCACCTCGGTTAATCCTATCTACAGTACATTGCAGTAACAGGTAATAACTTGTTTTGTTATGAAACATTATTCAATTTTTTTTTGTTTGAATATTAATTTTGAAACGAATCAACGGGCAAGATGGGGTATCTGATACCAAATATTGCCTGACACGATTTTGATTATTTATATTTTTTTATATATTGTTTTAGGATGGTTTATATTTAAAAAAAGTCATATATGTTTATAAAAGAAACTCAGGAAGAGGAAAACGGTCAAGGGAAGCACTGAATAAGGCGATAGAAGTTGTTTTGAAGCGAGAAATGGGATATACATATGTTGGCTGCAAACTTTTTCTTAGTCCCACAAACTACTTTGGAATGAAAGGTAAAAAAGGTTAAAAAAGAATGTAAAGGTACCTTTGGGTACCAGTATTTTCGCAAAAAGAAGAAGAGGATGAGCGGTTTTTTTTGAACTGTAGATACTGTGGCAGCACCTCTTACAACAACAGCAACGAGCACTGCAGTTGTTGTTACAGATCCTGCTACTTCAACAGTTGTGACTAGTAGTACAACTGAAATTAACACATATTTAAATTTGAGTCCTTCCCCTAGATTTTCTTATTGGCCTAATTTAGTGCATTAGCCAGCCCAAAGCAACTATTGCCTCTTCCAGTGACCAAGAAGACATTAAAAGTGATGAAAAAACGCGGTAAAACTACTATCATAACCTCTTCACCCTATAAACAGAAGTTGTTAAGAGTGAAGTTAGAAGAATTTATTTAAAAAAAAAATGTGACAGAAAAGTTAAAAAAGCAAAACAAGGAAATCAGACAGAGAAAAAAGGAGCGAAAACAGAAAAAGGAAGAGAAATAAAACCTATTTCAAGACTAAAGCCACAAAGAAATATAATTTAAAGAAACGTATTAGACAGTCGTCTTCTGAAAAGAGTGATGTTGAAACCGAAAACACTCCATGCCAACATTCTACAGGGTTATATTTCGACTCCAAGAAAGGTTGGATTGCTTATTCTTCTTGTGGTAAATGGTTACATTATGGCTGCGCAGGAGTGGATGATAATGATGCTGAAGCAACATTCATTTGCGAGTTCTGCACTCCTGAATAGTCGAGAGAATGGCTATACCCCATCTTGCCCATTAGGCCCACCCCATCTTACCCGACCTATCGGGCATGATGGGGTGATATGTCATATTTTACATTTTGTTATATTATTAACAATTCTATGGTGCTGTGTTCCTGATTTAAATTTAATATGTAAGATTGATAACTACAAGCCTGATTAAGAATAAATATGATTATGAAACCATGAACCCCTACGATTTCTGGAGCTTTAAACCTTAACTACCCCATCTTGCCCGGTGTTCCCCTACGCTTGTTTGCCGATATACTCGTAGTTATATAAAAATTCATTATTTATTGTTGTTCTATAATATAATTTATGTCTATATTGGCTTTAATGAAATTTAAAGGGCTTTATTAATTTTTCTTCTTAAACTACCTAAAGTGTAGAGAAGTATGAGAAGTTGTTACGCTGGTTTGTTTCAGCAATGAAAAATGATAACTCATTATACAAAAAGTGGTTCGATTGTTAATAAAGTAAGAGTATGATTTGTAAATATTTGATCTAGACGACTCATTTAAGGATTACATTTAATATTTAGACAAAGAGTTGAAATAGCCTTCAAGGAGGTGTTCTTGGTTCATTAAAATAATGTAAATTAAATTGCACACTGGTCATCGCTTACATTATCTTGATTCATGATTTGGGTGGAAGGAGTGTGGAAATACAAGCAACGAATATTTCATTTTATTAGATTACCAATTAATTTGATTTCATCGAGCGGTTTTTTCGGAAGAAATCGTATTATTGTCGAATATCCGGAACTTAAACAAAAGAAAGTAGATACTTTCTTAACATTAAAACATCGTTGAAATTACGTGGAGGCCGCGCAACAGCGTCACTTTAATTAGGTCCCGAGAAGATCGGATGATGTATGAGTTTAAAAAATTGTTTTAAAATCAGAAACATCGAAGTTAATGACTAGCATTGTGGACAGATGTTGCGCCATAACTTTCCAACGGTCGCGTGTTTCTCGGAAATGAAATCCGCGGGTAATTATCGCTTCTGTTCGTATTATTCTTCGGCACACTATACGTGTCAACGCCATAACTCACGGCTTAATAACATGCCGCTTCGCCCTCTGCATTACTCCTGGGATGCGCGAGTGTAATATTTCAATGTTTGGTTCGAGCTATAAGCGTTTTGCTTAACAGTTTCGTTAGCATGTTAAATATGTCCTTCTTCTTCTTCTTCTTTAGGATAAATAGCTTTCAATAATACCTTTCAAAGATTGGGCATAACGGTTTAGAATAAGATTGAGTGAATTAAGTTGCGTTGCGTGTCCATTCTCAAAAATACAATGACGACAAATTGAGTACACTCGTAGTGCTCGTAGAAGTATTCAGATGGAAAACTTCGTATCGTAAAATTCGCTAAAATTTACTGAAAGATAATTTTAGGTATTTATAAGTATATACGTAAGTCTAAGGTTGTCTAAAGAAACGATTGAAAATTTAAGTTTTTACTATGATATTATCCTATTTTTGATATCAACTTTTAGTATATATTTTTTTTATAATTTCGAATAGCAGGCTATCGAACTTTCGAAAAGCCGGAGAGTTTTCGTTCATTCATGTTATGACGAGCACATTTCGCTAATCGCGTATCACTTACATCGTAAATCATCACAACCGTTCATTAAAGCGCGCGTTTCGGATAATTACGTGCTGATAAAGCAAGCAAATTGTTCGCGAATTACCATCGCTTGATGGATATCACCCACGTCCCAGATACGAACCTCTTACTGACACTTTAACATTCTAAATATCCACAAGATGGGAATTGTATGAGATCTTACTTATTACTGCGAATGTTACGTTTCTCGCATTAAGGTGGTTGATGCATTTTTACAGTTTACTCCTTAAAAAACGGTATAAGGCATGAATTATGAATAAAATAATGGGAATGAAATCGTGTTAAGCAGTAACGCTGAGTGACGCGACCTTCCCAGTCGTTGACGTTCTCGGCAACGTCTCGGCGAGCAAAAGATAAATGCTTTAGCAGTCACGAGCTCGATCCTAGCTTATCCCAAATGTTTGTATGTAGAACATACATATGTTTGTCATCTCATTTGTATTGTGTTTGCGATAAATAGGATTAAATTATATTCATAATTCATATGGCTATTTCAATACAAAAAAGCACTATAAGCATTTGTATAAAATTACATTTAATTATTTAAAAACTTTTCCGAGAGGATCTTTTGAAATATTTTGAAAGAAAATAAAGTAAACAAGCGCTATTATTTCTTCGCAACGAACTGGGTCAAAGAAATAACGTGAAAAACTTTATTATATCTATGACGAGATATGTTAAAAGCTCCGTCTTTTAATTAAAGCTCGCGTAAGCTCCCACTGAGCACCCTCGAGCTTTGAGTCGCTCGCCTTGTAATGAACGGCGAATGAAATATTCTTGAACAATTTGTGATAAAAAAAATATTAATTATAATATTCTCTTAGCCTAGTATTATGATATTTTGTTGTAGTCGATAAAACAAAATATTTCGACTTTCTCTAAATACCTACATACTTATAACTTTTTTATATCAAAATTTAACGGTAATTTTAACGAACCTATGTATCTTATTTAAAAAATGTTGTATAATTTTTCGCATCTTGTAAAATGAATGAAGCCAAGACATTTATTTACATATCTACACACACGCACTTACGTGTACTGAAAACAAAGTGCAGTCACTCTATATATAAACTCAAAAAATAAGTATGAATTTATAAACAAAGATGCAAATAAACAAAACTATAATATTCAGAATGTCCGTATGTGATACAAACTTTTATTTCTATTTTTTATAAATAATTAACTCCAATCAAAATAGAACCCTATGTCCAATCCTATAAAGTTGAATTTTAATTGCGAAATAACAGATTCATAAACAAGATACACATAGATAAAACGTTGATAACATTTCATTATTCAATGTTTACTTTAATGTTACCGCCGAAAATTGTGATACTCGCAAATACTGTAATTTCTTGTGTTTACACGTCTCATTCTTTCTTATGTGAAATCTTGAGGGTAGAATGAGAGAGATAGCATTCGAAAATATCATGTAAAATTTTACGACATAAACGACGATTGAATGGTTATGGGGTGAGAAATGGTTATGAGCAAATATAATTGCATCGAATTTAGCTTAAGCACACGTTTTGAGTGAGTACATTTTCGTATCGGCGAATACGGCTTCGTATCTTTAAAGATAAATTTTTATCACAGAAAGTACGTTTAGCTTTTAATTAAAGATATAAATAAAAAAAGATATGTTTTTTAATCTATGTAAAAGAAAAATGAATTGCCTAAATTACTAACGGCTGCACTAAATCGAAAAATACTTTCTTTTAATTCTAATCTATACATATAATAAAATGGTAGGAAAGTCAAAACTGTACATTGAATATTTTTTTAAAAGAATATTTGGGGTGTCATCTACAATCGATACCGAAGCAGAAAATATAGTTTTTAGAATTTTTGTCTGACAGTCTGTTTGTCTGTTTGTCTGTATGTATGTCCGTGATAAACTCAAAAAGTACTGAATGGATTTACTTCAAATTTGGCAAGAATATTATTAAGAAGTCGGGTCAACATATAAGCTACATAATATTACGCTATCACCTACGGGGAACGAGCAGTGAACCTTTATTTCTTCAACGCATTCTGTAACAACGTGTAATCTAACGACGCATATTTGAATGATGTTATTATTATGTTAATAACCATGATATAAGCTAGCTTCATATTATAAATAAAGACATTCTGTGACAAGCCAGGGCGGGTCGCTAGTTCTAAAATGAAGTATTAAAACATTGATACAATCTGATTGGCACAGATCTCCTCAAGTGCGCGTCAAACATCCTGGTTCTCCACAATCTTAGAACTGTGGAAGCAGACGGTTGGCGAGATAGTCATCAAACGGCTGGTTCGTAAATGCACAGACCGGAGAAAAACAGCAGCTTGTTCGGTCTTTTAAAAGAGACACTATGGAGTTTTTTGCTAATTCTTCTACATTCTGAATCGGTTGTAGCTTTACTACTACTAAGGGATAACAAAGCTCTACTACAACCTTGGAACTTAAAATATAAATTAAAAAAAAAGCCGACCCATGGCGAGATAACATCTAACTGCTGGCTTTAAGATACACAGGCCGAAGACGGGCAGCAGCGTCTTCGGTACGACAAAGCTAGCGCTGCGGTCACCAACTCGCCTGCCCAGCGTGGTGACTATGGGCGAGTAGCGCCATTTTTGGCGCAAACTTATGGAGGCCTATGTCCGACAGTGGACTGCGATAGGCTGAAATGAAATAATTAAAAAAAATATAACTTCAATTTGTAAAACAATAATTCAAGTGTCCTTTTGAAGCCTACTCGAATAAAGATATTTTTGATTTTGGGGCGTGGTGATTTGGTGTTACCTCAAATGAGTTCTATGTCCCAAGTAGTCACAGCAAAACCTACATGTTTACTGTTCTACGGTATATCACTAACAAAGCTTCACGGGCCAATAACGGCGGATCGTTTTCGGTTGTATAAAGTATCATTAGGCGAGCGGAGACGCGGCGCACAATACAATTGCGGGCAGCATTGTGACAATGTTAATACAACTCTTATGATGATAAATGCATGCGTTTTGTCGCTGTTGCGGTCTCTGAAGTAGCGACAGCATAAAAACACTCGGGTTTAATATTTTAAATTATAATTCTTTAGTTTTTAAGTAAAACTTCCTTACGCATGCTTGAATCGGGGAGTGAGCTGGTGAAAGCATGACGAGAGCGTTACGAAAAGTGTGATCGAGTGAGGCGAACGCAAGTTGAGACAGAGATATGTTAGTGAAGATAGAAAGAGAGAGTGGA
The DNA here is from genome assembly GCF_905220565.1 of Melitaea cinxia. Classification (NCBI taxonomy): domain Eukaryota; kingdom Metazoa; phylum Arthropoda; class Insecta; order Lepidoptera; family Nymphalidae; genus Melitaea; species Melitaea cinxia. The sequence continues at coordinate 2,154,039 of NC_059405.1, read as the reverse complement.
GTTACGTTTCGTAAGTTTTACTTGAGTCATGTGGTCTAAAGCACACTCGTTTATTTTACTTGACTAGTTGCGTAATATTATAAAGATGGAAAATTTATTTATTTCAGTCAGCAATGAATTATTGTCATTTATTAACTTTTATGACTGAATATGTCAGTTTTACGTCGAAGCCATTTCTTTTTTGAAGAAATGACAAATTGATTTTCATTTTTTCTACAATTATCATTAAGTATTGGTCTTTTAATTGATGTCCAACGGTGACGTCCTTTTGCCGCAAGATACCAGCAACTTACTCTTTTCAGCTTATTTATCCACCGGTAGGGGGGGGGGGGGGGTTAAACAACGCTGCTGCGGGATATTTTGTATTTTAGGACACAAACGGCCTGTGGTTCTCCTGATTTCCACTTGATATTTTTTCTTTATTTCCAATATCTGAATAATTCTTAAACCTTTTTATGAAGTCCATTGTTATTATTATTATAAATTGGATTTATTTGCTTTAATTAATGCCAGGATAAGCCCACAACCATGTCTTTTATATGTCATTAATCAGTGGCTACATAATGGAAATTTGTAGGCACATTACAAATAAGTACTTGAACAAATAAAATAAAATAAAGAAAGGTCTCAGCCAATGATCGGTATTCTTTTTTTCTAAATAGTTCGGTTACTCACAGTTACACGCAGTTTATTGTTGTTTTATTAACCACACATAACTCCAAAGTTGTTTTGCTAGCCGTGTACGCGTGCATCGCTTCGTAGATTGTACAATATGGTTTCGGGGTTGACCACACTGTCCGAACTCGTCCGTCATACTACGTCGTGGACGGTGTTATGCCGTATGAATTAAGTATTCATTTTATTTTTATTTTACTTAATTTCGTAGTCCTTTTTTTGTTTTTTTTTTTTTTGTTTCTCCCTAATCTTTTCATAGGGTTACTTTCCTTATTTATCAGGCTACCGAACGCAATAAAAATTTATTTGAAATCTGACTGATAAATTCTTATTATATCGTCAAACTAACTGCCGGAGCTGTTATAAAAGTCAAATTGTTAATTTATAAGGATCACATTAATATCGGTCTATATGTTTCAAAAAACGGCCATTAAATTTAAATATTAGTAGTACTTTATAATATCCCTAATATCATTTTTACTGTTATTTTTATCAAGTAAATAACTGTCCAGGAAAATCCACTAGCAGAAGCTCCTTCTCTATAAAAAAATAAAGATTGATTTAAGGGACTTATTGAGCAATACTCATTACGTAAAACTATTTAAATTGTCCGCAGATGTGAAATGTACGCTTGAATGTTTTTTAAATAATTTTCAACCAGCCCTATTATCTGTTTAAGAATTTTAATAACACTTACCGACTGATATTTTGTCATCTTTTGGTTTCGTTTAATTTGAAGAAGTTGAATATAATTATGTCCTGTTTTTTAGCTTGCCTCAAAGAAAAGGAAATATTATTCCCATGAGATCAGAACAGATGTTAACCTCACTTACAAGATATTAGTATCGCTGTATGACTCGATCTCCTGCTTTAATCTTGACATATTTTATGGGGGTACCGTACCCAAAGGGTGCAAGTTCTATTATTACGACTTTAATGTCCTTTCACTTGTCTGTTGGTCTGTCACAGGGTTGTATTTTTGGTCCTATATTAAACGAACACTACGACGTACACAACGACGTAAGTCACGGTAGTTTTAAACGCGATTTGAAAGGTATTTTTTAAAATTTCTTTTGAAGAAATAACATATTAATTTGTAAATTAGTAGGTATCCGGAGTAGTTTTATCAGTGTACATAGAGGTGTTTATTTTTTTTAACGCTTTGTGTCAAAATTCAACTAATCTTTCTTGGAAAACGAATTTCAATATATTGGTACTGAGTGAAATCTGTCACAAAAAGTGATAATTAAGAATTTCAACACGTCTATCTCCAGATATTACAGCTGTATTCATGTCGTAAAATAAAAACAGCATTCTTATAACGGTAAAGGTGTTCGTTTTAAAAACATAAACTATGCAGATAGACGTTGTATTAGAAAAAAAGTTTGACGTTTTAGGATAAAAGTTATCGTTGAAAGACGTTCAGGTAAGGTAATATTTTATCACTAGTTATAGAAGCGAGGGTCGGTGCTGCACCTGCGAACGTAAATGCTAGACGATGAGCGGGGATGGAAATAGATGGGTGAATGACCTTGCATAACTGAATTTTTCGTATATTTTTTTCTATTTTGAAATATTTGATGTCGTAAACAGTTATTTTCTTAAATTAATTTATGGTTTTTTAAAATCATAAAATATGTGTAAGATTTGAATAATATTAAATAATTTTACAGTATTTGACGATGGTGTTGCTTAAAGCAGAAGTTATTGATGAAAAAAAAAAACAAAAGCATAAGAGTTAAGCTACTAAATCCTTAATACAAGGAAGCAACTAGAGAAAGGAAAAAAATAAAGGAGACAGAGGCATTACATAACTCAATGAGTACTGATTCAAAATTCTGTACAACAATTTCAAACCTTGCTAAAAAACCAAGATTTGGAAACAAGTAACTTGATACAAATTTTAGAAACAAACACACATACAATAGAAATAACGTGATAACATAATATGAAATAAGTAATATTAAAAAAATCCATACGTACGCACGAGTTTGAGATTTAGTACTTGTATTAGATAACGTAACTCGTAAACAAACCATTACGTCTCGTTAATGTTGATAGCTGCTAATAAGGTTGTATTCGTAATATCCTTCCCTCTTTGCGTGTCATTTTACTGCGTTAAGTCTATCGCAAGATTTCCATTGACTTGCAATTGTTTGAGTTCTATTTTAATTCTTATGGTTTTCAATTCTCGTAAAGGTGTTGTTAGTTTTGTGTCTTAAGTCTGTGTTCCTATTAATTAATAGTAAATAACTTAGGAATTTCGAAGAAGTGTGTACGTTTCGAATTATAATTCCTATAAGGTACAAAATCCCGATTATCAGTATTCACATTTTAACATTCTAGACATACAGGTACTTTTTATTATTTATGTATTTATTTAATAACTAGCTGACCTGGCGAACTTCGTATCACCTTATTTTTTTCTGAAATATAATAATAACATAATATATCAAAATAAAATATAGCCTATCTTTTAAATTGAATCAAACTGCACACGGTGTGCAAATTTGACTAAAATCGGTTAAGTAGTTTAGGAGTCCATTGAGGACAAACATTGTGACACGAGATTTATATATATTAAAATAAAAATAACAATAACAATGATTACTTATTGCTGCTGTATTTTGGGCAACATGTTACTAATTTTGTACTAAAACACAGTTTATATATTATTTTTCAAAAGAGTAACTGCGGATTTTCTTGCCGATTCTTCTCTGCAGAATCTACATTCCGAATCGGTGGTAGCTTTACTTCTACAAATATAATAATTGATTTTTAAGGTTTTAATTTGTAAAATGACGATTCGAAAGTGCTCTTGGAGCCTATTTGATTAAAGCTGTTTTTGATTTTGATTTTGATTTTGATTTTGATTTTACTGTAAATTATCAAGTATGAAGAGGGTCGATGCTCACGAAGTTCTTGTAAACGCTCTGGATGATGAGAGCTATTTAAAAGGGTCACATGACGTATAATAATTAATTACAAATTTAAGAATTTTTTTGGGTTCTTTACTAATAATTATAGTGATCGGAAAAGTAAATATACATATACATATGTGCAGATTTATTAAACACTATACTAGCTCCGATAATGTGCATGCAGTAATTATGCAATCAAATACTAATAGATAAAAAGAGATCGATTTAGTTCAAGATAATTAATATTCATATGTCACAACAAGACCTGGATAAACTAGTTCAGAAAATGTACGTAATAGTTGATGTCGTCTACTTCTCGTACCGTATTTTTGTCCTTGTTGAGCGCATACCTACTTATTGAAATTCTGATTTGTGAATAATTTAGAACGCTTGGACATGATTTTTAAAATAACTTCTAAACATGCCATTAAGCTTATTTTGCTTGTTTAGCACAAAAAAAAAATTCGTAATGATTAAAATTACTTTTGAATATGTATGTAATATTAGTGTTTATTTCCTTGTTTTTAACAAATAATTTTAGTGTCCACCATACTGCTCCAATGTGGGTTGGTGGATATATTCCCGTCAGGTGTACATGATAATAAACGGGACCGACAGCTTAACGTGCCCTGGACTGTACAAACACCCAGACCACGACAAACATCTGTATGGCGAATACAAATGTTTGTCAGGTGCGAGGATCGAACCCGCAACCGCTAGTGCAACAGCCACAAACCAGTGCCATGACTGTTGCGCCAACGCGTCGTCTATTCTTATTTTATATGTTTTTAAATATATATGGAAATTTCCGAAGTGATTAACTTAGTTTCATCTTATACTAGTGTTTTCCCGCAATTCGTTGGCGTGCAATTTTTTGTATTATTCTATATGTCACGCCATCATAGAGGGATAATTTTATTTGTTTTATTTTGGGTTTTTTTGCAATAATTTTAATTGATGATTGATTGATGCTCCGGACTTCTTCGATTAAACGGCTATCCAATACACAATAAAAAAAAAATACTTCGAGCCAGTACTTACACTATATATACAAACTCTTTCGATTTATAATATTAGTATAGATGGACTTTTTCTCGAAATATAAGAAATGTAAGAATATAAAGATCTTTTTAATGACAAGATAACTTTAATCGCTTTAAGTAAGTTGTGATTCTGCACGTATGTCCTTGCACGTGTACCTACTCAAACTGTTTAGGTGTAGTTCTAAACTTAGATTTATGGTCTAAACTTTAAATTAGGTCAAGATTAACGCTTTAAGAGCAATTAAAATAAAGAATGTGTTGTTTATGCAAATTCTAAGATGTGTGTATGTTTTTAGTTAATTTAATCCTATTTTCTCGAAGTTAGTTAAAATATCATATTGTATTATTTTGAAGTTTGAAGTCTCGTAAATGGAGAAATAGGCCTATGTCCAACAATCGAATGTTTACCTGAACCAAAGGGGCAATTTATTTATTTTTGTGAAAGATTCAAACCTTATTCAACCCCTCTAGGTAAGGATTTGTAAAAAAAAAACAATTTTCTTTTACTCTACGTGCTATTATAATTGTGGCTTTGATGATTAACACTGAACTTGTATGATACAATACTTTTATACAAGCAAATGTCTATATATGTTTTCACATAAGTTTCTAAAACTATAAATCATTCTTATTTTATCGATCGCATACATAAGCTGTACGAGTTTGATTTAGAACATAAATCATTAAATTTGTTTTTAAAAATTTCGGTTGTTTCCAGGTATGACCAGTGTTGCGTTGACAGGTTAGTTTAAGCTTGTGTGTGTTATGAACCAATGTAATTTTTAGAAGTGTGTGTTTACTATAGGCATCCGTTTACTATATGTATGTAGGAAGATGCATATATGTGTATAATGTCTAATCAAAAGTGCGTCTATAATATTATAACAGACGTACATATATATAATTTATACATTCTTGTAAAATCTTTTGAATGAAAAATTATATTTAGTTTTGGTATTGTTTGTGTGTTTTGTCTTGTGGCTTAGATGTGTGATCAATACATTTTTTCTGATAATTTTGTATTTATCATAGCTAATGTTTAAGTAGGAAATGAGAAAGTGAAATCAACTTTACTACTAACTAATTTGTTGTTCATTGTATGTGAGAGTGATATGTTTTGTTTTGTAATAAACACTTGATGCCTATTTCTATGCAAAAACTGCTTTCCTAAATGAAAAGATTTAAAGCTACTCCAGTAGTATATCAGGTACTATTTGTGGGTAGGTACTGAGTACCTAATCATCGTTTCTCAGGGGAACATCTGTCTGCAGCTTATGTAAAAGAAGTTTAACCACTTGAAATTTAGAAGTGTAATGTGATTAGTTATTATATTTCAAAAAATGATTTTTGAAATTCTATACTTAAATATTATATTTATAAGAAATTACATTATATATAAATATTTTTACAAGTTATTTTTTTCCAAAAATATATTGTTTTTTTTTCATAGAAAATAACGATAGTTTTTGGTTCTCTAACGTATGAACCGTCCTCCGTTTGACACAATTTAAAAAAAATTGTTCACGTTTCGCCCACGTGCTTAACGCATCGTCTATTGTATTGAAAATTGGGATAAATTATGTTATTTATAATACATTTTGTAACAACATAAATATACTTGCACCGTTTTTAACCAGTTCATGTGCAGATATTAAATATTTTTATCCGACGATGTATCTATACATATAATAAAATGGTAGAAAAGTCAAAACTGTACATTGAATATTTTTTTAAAGAATATTTGGGGTGTGATCGACAATCGATACTGAAGTTAAAAATATAGTTTTTAGAATTTTTATCTGTTTCTCTGTTTATCTGTATGTATGTCCGGGATAAACTCAAAAAATACTGCATGGATTTACTTCAAATTTGGCACGAATATTATTAAGAAGTCGGGTCAACATATAGGCTACATATTATCACGCTATCATCTACGGGGAACGAGCAGTGAACCTTTATTTCTTCAACGCATTCTGTAACAACGTGTAATCTAACGACGCATATTTTAATGATGTTGTTATTATATTAATAGTAGTGTGTGCTGTGTGGTTATGGCATTAAGAATATAGCCACCCTCTCGCTTCCCGTGGGTGTCGTAAGAGGCGACTAAGGGATAACACTACCACCGTGGAACTTAAAAAGCCGACCGATGGCAGGATAACCATCCAACTGCTGGCTTTGAAATACACGGGTCGAAGACGGGCAGCAGCGTCTTCGGTGCGACAAAGCCAGCCCCGCGGTCACCAACTCACCTGCCCAGCGTGGTAACTATGGGCAAAGCACATGAGTTCACTCAATTTTTGGCGCGAACTTGTGGAGGCCTAGTCCAGCAGTGGACTGTAATAGGTTGAAATGATGATGATGATGATGATGATGACTGTGTAAAAAGGTTTTATAATTGACGAATATGACTTTTTTAAATGTAATTTAATACAAATAATCTGAAGGATTTATTTGTTTGTCTCTGAAATAAACTCAACGCAAGAGGAAACATGAAACAAAATAAATATGCTTATGGTTTGTAATAACACCTTAAATTGAAGTGTTTTTTTTTTCTTTTTTTTATCAATTCAAAGAACGTTCGTTCACGTGAGCAGGATTCTTATTTTTTTAAAATTGAATTATATATCTAAAAGCAAATTTCTGTATCATTTTTTTTTATTATAAATCAAAACTAATTTGCTAAGTGATAATTTGGTTATCAATTCAAGACACGTTTTATGGTGGAAGAAATCATTGAGAAGAAACCAACGTTTCTGGGAAGACGTTCTGTACATTTGTTTTTGTTATTTCGCAATATGTCAGTATGGTTAGGAGCTCGCATATTACACAAATTATGGAGATCTCAAGCAATATCGTTTTCTCTATTTGTATAAAGTATTTTTTTGACAATGTTATTAAAACTTTCATCACTTAATACACTTACCTAAGGAAAAATTAAATTTGTTATAACTAAAATTGCAAAAAAAAAATGTAGTATAAATCATAGTATATTTGATTTTTAATGTAGTAGTATATCTTCAGCCTATCGCAGTCCTTACCTATCCTATCCTTACTCAGCAAGGGGAACACAACACTGCTTGAAAACAGTATTATTTAGCTGTGATCAGGAGATCACAGCTAAATAATACTGTTACGTCGCTGTACTGTAAGGTCGCGGTACTATCCCAGTCGGGCTACCCCATGTTTTGAGCAGGAAATTTCCTGCTGTGCCCTACCTCAGTTAAAATATATAGTAATAAAAAGAATAAAATTCTCGATAAGTGTTTTTATTATTTTCTTTAATGGCGAACTTAATTTTTTAAGACATACAATTATTACAACAATTCTATAGATAAGCGCTTTATAAATGAGATTTTAAGGGCTATGAAGTAAAAAGAACCGTTTGATGTATACTTTTACATAACTATACATACTTCTATATACGTTTGCGAATTATACACCAAGTGCAAGCGATCAACCTGTATGAACGCTACGATTATAACACGTATTGCCAGGGTCTTAAAGACCCGCTAGCCCTGTTTGAAATGCGCTGCTAATGAAGCCGACCAAGGTCCGCAATTACCGCAACTGGGTCGCTAGGACCGGTTGCGCACATGACTGATAAGCAACCGAAAATAAGTTGCCTTAATCTACAGTTTTTTTTTCGACGCTACAATAACAAAAGCGCTTACAATTACGGGTTAGTTTTGAAAGATTTTGAAAATCTTAATGGCGTCAATAGCGAATGAAGAGGTGTCGTTTTTCTTTGCGCTTTTTCATTTGATAATTTTTATTTTTTATAGATAAAGATTGACAGATAGGTACATAACTAACTAAAAAAATGTAAATAATAATTTATTACAATTAAGATTTTTAATGACATCACACCTTCGATTCGCTTTTTTGAACGTGACAGGATTGAAAAGAGGTTTTACATTTTTTCTCTTAATACTGACCACAATTTTATTTTGGCAATTTAAGACTAATTACTGAATCAACATCATTCGTCTTCGTTAAGACGTTGGACGTTCTGTCTGTTTGAAATGCGACTGATTTGTGGTCGAATATCTGTACTGAAATGTAGCAATAATCTAGTGACAGAGGATAATTTAGTGCTTAATTTGTATTTTATGTAATTAAGATAAATCAACGAGATTTTGCGAAATACTTTAAATTTAATACGGGCTTAAATTTGATCGAGCGTGGTTTAAATATGCAATTGTCTTTTGTTTAAAATTTCTCTAACGGCTGGCTATTTAGCTATTTATGATTTCTTACTAGTGGTAGAATTTTGACGCAATTTCATCTCTAGTCAGCAAAATCTGAGATCGTTTATATGAGCCGTTCGCAAGAGATTTAGAGAGAGTTGACGAGTACGGAAAGATATCACATGAGATGAGGAGTATAATCTAAATTCCAAGTAGCGCTATGGATTACATACATAAATACTTTTTAAAATAATAATATTCAGCGTTGTACACTAAATTTACACGCGACTTTATTCGCTAGGCCTCCAACCCCCAGCGTATTACGTAGATCGTCGGACCACTAGGCTGGAGGACGTACCCCCTATGATTCATACATTCACTACATTGAACCCAAAAAAATAATTTTGTATGTCCTCCACACAACTTTAAAACTAAGTATAAAATTATGCCAAGTTTCATTTGAACATATTCGGTAGGTTTGGCGTGATGTACGGTTAACATCTAGACAGACACGAAAAAAAAGTTCTGGCTTCAGTATTTGCTAAATAGAGCTGATAAAGTTTTGTTATATGTAACAGCGGACACACGCACAAACAAACACACACACGCGCGCGCAAACAAATACATACAAGTACTCACATATGCACTTAAACTCGTTGAGGAAGAGATGAGATTTAAATAATTTAATTGTGTTATAATTTTCTTTTTAATGTATGTAACCACATAATGTGAAATCTCTAAATCTTTGTTGTGATGAAAAGTAACCAGCCATTCCCCAGACGAGTGTCCACGACGAATCACTGGGAAGACTCATCGACAATGTATTGTGAACGGTAGTGTATCTATCTTCTATATGTTAATACGTGAAGCAAAAACATTGTACACATTTTTACGAAAATTTCGAGGACCGAGGAGTATGAAATTTCGCACACTTATAGTTTCTAAAGATAAGAAATGCATAATGCTATTTTTTTAAATTATGTATAAAAATACATTAAATTAAAAAAAAAAAAAAAAACTTTTGTTTATTATTATAGAAGTATAGTATTACAACGAAACCTTAATAATGTTCAAACTTATAATTGAAATTAATTATGGTCGAATTTCGACCACTGGGCGACCACTGGGCGACCACTAGTTATATTTAGAAATAATAAAATTTTTTATTTATTATATTTTTATAAGTGCTAAATAATCTTTTATATAACTATGTTTCTATCTCTTTCACATTTTTACTTATACATGTATATAAAATATATCTATCCTGCTCATAAGATTAACAGAAAAACTCATAGAAAAATGAACCAATGCTTATTTAAACAGTAATTTATAAGAATTAAAATAATTAATTGTAATTATTAAAAATACTAACGTTTAGAGGATGGATCGCAAATAACCACCATGCCTCAGTCAAACAGGATGCGTTTATATTTACACACGTGAAACGTTACCAACATTGCGTATTTACGCTGCGTTGAGATTGAAACGTTACCAACATTGCGTATTTACACTGCGTTGAGATTGCGTTTTACTTTATATTAATCATAGTACGCTGCCAAACACAATCTATTTACTATGAAGTCAGATTCCTACATTCAAAAGACGTCTCTTTTTATAATATTCGCTTATGACTGTGTAAGAATAGCGATTTTTTTTTTGTTTATTTAATAATTACAATAAATTATTTTTTATATCAGTTTTATGTTTGAGTATCTAAAATGAACTCAAAACAGAATTATAATTTTCGAATATAGAAACCTGATTTTAGTGCTTATTTTATGCTATGACGTTTTTACGCAATGTTAAATACGCATCCAGTTTGACAAAGGCATTAATTCTTTATTAATAGTTTGAGTGTTGCTTTTATTATTAATAAAATAACAAATCGTTTGTATTTCTTTTAAACAGGAAATGGAAGAAAATGGTGGAGGCAAAGAGAAATGCAAGGTATGTGTATTATTACTAAAGAACTGTTGTGCAGGCTTAATAATATGTATAATGCATGACGTCTGTATAGATAAGCTAGCTGTGTTTACTCGTGTTATTTTGAAAAAAAATAGCTTTATAGCTATCCTCGGTAAATAGACTAACACAAAAATATTTTTCAGTTCCAACCAGTAGTTCCTTAAATTAGCGCGTTTAAACAAACAAATAAACTTTACAGCTTTATAATATGAATATAGCTCTTAGCGATAAGACCTGCCTTTGTACATCTTTCTTTGTATGTATAATAATAATAATATTCTTTATTGCACACCATTAAAAGATACAAACAAAAGAAGTATAATTAGAGGAAGATGTACAAAGGCGGTCTTATCGCTAAAAGAGCTTTTTCTTCCAGACAACCTTTGGGTATATAACCTTGGGTAGGACAGCGTATAGAAAAGCGGTTAGGAAGTGTACAAATAATTGTTATCGAAATTAGAATACATCACAATAAATTATAAAATTATACATACATATATACAACACTTTTTTATATATACTATATCACTTTTTTGTAATGTTTCTTTGTGGTGTACAATAAAGAGTATTTATTATTACTATTATAGCTATGAATCGCTAAATGTGTTGCTAAGCGCAAAACCCAGGCCAGCTAAACCATATTGACTATTTTTTTAGTTCTTTATAATATTATATAGAATGTTCCTACGTATAAAAAGTATAGAAATATAGAATACTAGCGACCTCTGTCCGTTCATATTTTTTTACCCGATAAGTAATCACCAACATATCATATACTGAAACCTTCTCCGAAACACGCTGCATCTTATGGTATATGTATTATTCCGATCGGTTCAGTAGTTTTCTAAGTTTAACCGAATAAAAAACCGACTTTATTTATTAGTATAGATATGAAGAACAAGAATGTTAAAGTTTTCGCTTTTGACAGTTCGCAAGACAGGAAACTAGTTTTGGAACAAAGTTCCTTACAGCAGGCTTGACATTTGGCTGGGCGACCGAACTAAAAAAAAATGTGATACTAAAACCGTACGAAAAATATCTAACGGAAGTGACGTAATATCAGTCACACGACTGTAAATATGACGTTTGTAAAACTAAAATATTATTAGAAAACTTTTTTTAAATTAAAAATATGGTATTTCTTATTTTCTAAAATACTAAATTTCCTAAATACTTTTATGTACATAATTAAAAACCAATCAACAAAATAAAAAAAATCAAGAACTAGAAAATATATATAAAATTCAACATTTTTTTTTTCAAATTGTGTTGCTTCTATACTATCCGAAGGAACTTCGTTCCTTCCTGGTGTCTCATGACACCACATTTTTTTTTTTTTTTTCAGGTCAGCTAGTTTTTATTTTATTATTTTTTTTTATGAATTATTATTAGTTATGAAATGTATCCCAAACGAACCGTATATTTTCTGGTAAAAATCTTGTCTTATAATTCAGACTGCAACCTATTTCTATGAGAAATTTCATTCAAAATCGTTCGGTTGTTCTGACGTGATTGTGTAACAAACGTCTATTTGAACTTTCGCGCTTATAATAGTAGTCTGATTTGTATTTAAGTTAATTTCAATATTTTTTTAATAGTTATGAATTATCCGTCAAATAGACAATTTATGACTTAAAATTATAAAACAAAAAAGTATCGATATCAGCTGGCTTGAAAAAGTGTAATTCCATATGGTTTCATATAACTTTTTCCAACTACAAAATAGTTGTTATTACGAAAACCCCGATCATTCAGTAGTAAGTAAATCAATACACAATAGTACGAAAATAACTCAGATCTGTTGCGTACTCTAGTAGCGAGCTATAAGCAAGAGCAACAAGATATAGATTATAACCAACTTGTGGCCATTGAAATGGCGACTAACTTTTATTCAGTTTTTGTTATTCAATTGTTTTTTTTTTTTAATCTGTTTTTGACCCCTTTAAAAAAGAGCTGTGTTTAGTTCATTTTGTATAATACCCAATGTGGATCATATCATTTAAGAATAACATGTTGAAGGTCATAAAGTTTATTGATAAATGAAAAACATGGCCATAAGTCCGCCCATTTTACTTTACTGTCTGTAACTATCTTTATGCTTTGTTTGTAATATATTTGGGGTGTACAATAAAGTATAAAATAAATAAATAAAAACAAACTATAGACGTCTTCTCCTATTTCTTCTGCCTTCTCTTCTCGTATGAAGAGAATATAAACCACATAATCTACAATGAAGAAATTGCTAAATGGTATACAGATGTGTCTCTGATAATGTCATATAGTGATCTTACGAGTTACAATTACCTAGTAAAGTTTTATTCCACGAAGTTTTTTGTCTGGGTTGTTACTCATAGTAGTACTCTCTTACATAAAAATACTTTATGATAAGTGGAGGTCTATGCCCAGCGGTGGGATATTACTAGAGTCCGACCGAAACTGGTTTTCCGGCCGAAACCGAAACCGAAACCGAATATTCGGCCGTGGCTTCAGTTTCGGCCGAAACCGAAACCGAAACCGAAATTCACGTAGTCAAGTATAAAATTCCTTAAAATACTGAAATTTGGTGCATTTTACCCATTATTCTGCATTCATTAGGACATGAAATGGAAACACAGTATATTAAGTTTGTTGTAATCATTTATTTAATATAATATAAAAAAATATTTTTATTATTTTTTAAAATTAAGTTCTCATTGCAAAATGTTTATCAGTTATCAATAATCAAATCACTAATTGTTACTGTTTTATTAAATACTAAGTATTGGTATTTTGAAATCTTACTAATTAATACTTTGGTTTGTAGAATCATCAATCTCTTTTAGGTACTTCTTATATAAAAATATTAAAATAATAATTACTAAAATTACTATTACACTCTTAGTTCCAGTCTCAACAAAGATAATCAAATCACAAATTTAGAATTAACAAAGATACCTAGATTTTTCATTTACAATCTCTTTTTTCACATGTGACTTGATTTGTTAATTACAACAAAACATCGTTACTGACTCAATATTTAATTAACTACCTATATAAATCATTCAAATACAGAAACAAAACAAAAACTTACATTACATGTATTCAGTTCCATCAAAACATAACCTCTAAAGAATGTTTGCGTCGGCAATATAGCACTGACTAAGTTTTGTTGTTACCACAGAGTACATTAATAGTTGGTACAGAGCTATCCGAACGCCGCACGACAATTCCCGAACAGGGCCGTCAGCGTCCACTAAAGCGTTGCCACGAGAAACGAAGTTAGGCGAGCGTGCACGACAACTTCCGAAATCAGTTTCGGTTTCGGCAAAAGTTTCGGCCAATTTTGGCCGAAACCGAAACTGTTGCCGAAACTTGATTTTTGGCCGAAACTCGGCCGAAACCGAAACCGAAACCGAAACCGAACTTTCGGTCGGACATTAGATATTACACGCTGGAGCAATCAATCAAAATAAAATAGACATAAAATTCCGCCGCTTTCGTACCGTCACAACCATTTCTCCGTTTCGTACGCGTCAGACAACGCGGTTCATTTGAGCAATTTACTGTGATGTTTATATTGTTTATAGCCGAGCGGCTGCTCATATTCGGCTGATCGGATTATCGTGATTGCGCGATCGAAACCGCAAATGTTCGCTAGATGTGTTTAGCTGATATCTTTTTAAGTTCATAGGTTGATGTGAATGTTACTTGTTTTGTTTGGTTGTTTAGCTCTGTTTATTTATTGACAAATCGGTGATTTGTTGCTATACAAGCTACATGACTATATTGTTTAGTATCATAGTTTGCTTCATATGGTAACTGGTTGATGTCATCACTTCAGCCTATCGCAGTCCACTGCTGGACATAGCCTTCCCCAAGTTCGCGCCAAAAATAGCCTTAACTCATGTGTTTTGGTCCATAGTCACCACACTGGATAGGCGGATTAGTGACTGCAGGGCTGGCTTTGTCGCACAGAAGAAGCTGGAAGTTGGATGACTATCCCCCCCCCCACACGGTCAGTTTTTTAAGTTCCAAGGTGGTAGCGGAACTGTGTTATCCCTTAGTCGCCGCTTATGACACCCACGGGAAGAGAGGGAGTGGCTATATTCTTTACTGCCGTAGCCACACAGCGACCATAACCACACCGTAGTCTCAGCAAAAAATATCTTTCTCAAATCCTGGAGTCGATCGAAAGTATGGTTTATCTGATTGACAGCCAGGTGAATGAATGATTATGAATATGAAAAAAAAGCCTGCAGGAGATTTAGTAAAGAAGAATCATTCGCGTACATTGCTGATCATTATAACTTCTAAAGAATTGCTCGCGAATGTAGTTACGCTTTGCGATGAACTCACTTAAGACTTAGGGCAGCGTGCTTAACACACGCAGGTGTCCTTACAATATTCCCTTCAACGCTCAACCGATTTATCTTAGTTTTTTAGCACAAAACAATTATAATATCATTAGGTTTTCGATGCAGTTTTAGTTTTTGAAATGTTTAATTTTCTTAATGATCCTTAGAATATAATTACATGTTACGTCTAAGTCATTTTTAAATTCAATTATATTATAAGAATATGCCTTCATTGTAAGAAGCAGATTATTCTATTGAGAAGTTCATACAAAGTCAATGCGTATCACTTGACTTTTACTCATCAGGTGGCCCTTATTTTTGTTTGAAAATAGGAATAAATGTTAATCGAAATACACCTTTAATCCATGAAAAAACGGTTAGAGAATACTAAAATGTCCTGTGTATCAAAAGAGAAAGAAATGTGAATACGTAAGAAAACGATTAAAAATAATTAAAACGGAGCTTAGGGCCTTTCATAACTGCAACTGGCTGCAACCTTACTAAATTAAGTATTTAAGTTAAAAGTATAAAAGTCCCTTAACATAATTACACTTATCATTTGAAAATTCACATAAAAGTATCCATTAAATAAAAAGCTTATACCAAATATTTTATTTACTTACTACCAAACTGATTATATTGTTTGGGTTCATTTTTGTACAGTATTTGAAATATGAACGCTGATCAACATTACAATGACAGCCTTACATTTTAAAACTCTACTTAAGTAATTTGTTTGTCAATTTTTCAAATACCGCATTTCATTTGTCTAGTCTGATCGTTACAAACTATAAAATTATAAATTTACAAAATTACAAAAAATATATATATTTTTTGTAATTCTTTATTGCACCGTCAATCATGTCGACGTTGTTTCAAAATTTAAGCTATCAGTTGGCAGCATTGCTGTTTTGTCTCAATTTATATCTACCAATATATAATTTTTATAATTAATTAATAAAAAAAAAAAACAGCAATAATATATATTTTTAGTTGTGGATGCCGGTAGAGCAAGTCTATAAAATGATATATAATTTATGTGGAGTAATTGTGAGGTTCTCTAAAAACGGTATCATACATCTTAACCTTAGCATATGATATATGATTGGAACTAAATAAAACGTAATATTAATTCTCGTTTCCAGAAATAAATTCGCGACTTATTAACGACGAACGCAGAACTGACACGTGTTAGGTTTTTTCGCGAGATAACTGTTGAGTGCGAAGCGTGGCTCGTCCCGGTTAATTGCATAAATAATTCACGGCGGGGTGATCTTCAGCTATCAATAACGAGGCGTCATACAATCCGTTCTGTGTCGACACGTGAGTTACGTAAGCTGGCGGGTTTTCATACTACCTTTTACTCCCAATGTCATGTGCGTTGAAGTTATTATGTTATTCAAGGATAATTAAAGTCAGATATACTTATAGCAAACTAAATTTTATATGGGTACGACATTTACAATATAATGCTCGGGTAATAAATAATTTGTTAAATACGAATAAATATTACCATTGTTCACACATTGTTAATGAGAATTTTTGGTTTATTACGATCTCACAAGAATCGTTAGTTAAATTAAGATTAAACATATTTGCAAAAAAAAAAATACAATTTAATAAATATAATTGCAGAATCATCCAATTTTGTGTAATATATTTTGCATGATGCCATAATAAATATACAGTTAGACCAACATTCTAAAAACAATATTAATTTTGACTTCTTTTGATCTAAGTGTGTCTCTGCTCTCAAAAGATCTTTCATGTACAGACAACTTACAATTTTATTATACTTATATACCTACTTGAAAATTAAGTTGCTATGTTGTAGTCGCAACTTTCAAAGTAGTTAAAATCGATAGCGTGCTTGTCTTAAAAAAAATTACATATAAATCCTCTTGAAATTAATAATATTATATAATTACATGTAACACATTTTCACAGAATATTAATATAAATCAATTATTCTAGTTACAGTATAGTAGTCCATAGTGACAGTCACATCGTGTTAAAAAAATTATAAAAAAAAAAAAAAAATATAAAAAAAATTAGCAGTATCAAAAGTTTTTTTTTTAATTGTTAATTTTGACCACAGATTGAGACAGGCGTTTAATTCTAATAATGCATTAAATGATTATATCCGAAAGACACTAAACTGACGGAAAAAATTGTTATAGTTAATTTGAATCTATAGGTATATCTTTAGCCTAATGAATGAATAGTATAATTTTTGGTTAAAAAAAAATTTCATCGTTACACAAATAGTTTTTATTTTTCTGTTTGTAATAACGTACAGACGAATAAAAAATATTTGCAATACATACGCGATATATACAAGTATGTATAGGTGTAAACTGTCTAGCCTATATTACTGTAAAAGTATATAAAAATATTCTTAGAACAATTCAATAAAGAAAGTAATTGAATCATTAAAATGATAATAAAAATGGCAAATAATAATAATGATTAAATATCGACTAATACCAAGCGAAGAATTCGTTAAAACCAATATATCACTTTTTTACGTTTTAATTGGTCAACGGGGCAAGGTGCGTCGAAGTGAATAAATTTAGAAGATATGCCAGTAAGCAAACATACACGCAGATAATTGGTAGAAGTCGCCACGTGTAGGGTGAGCAGACACCTTTAAGTAATTATCATTATTTAATTGTAATTATACATTTGCATACGAATGATATTGCAGTTTTAGTATTTACTGACTAATACTCGCGACATTACTTTTATTATTTACTAACTACAAAACGACTTCGTTACGATTTCACAACTATTGTTCAGAAATAACTCCACTTGTAGGTGTATCCAGATAAAACCTGAACCCGTGCGATAGATTTTGAATAATATCGGAACAATTATAACGATCAATAGAGACAAACCGCCAACCCACATTGGAGCAGTGTGGCGGATTAAGTTCTGATAATTATCCTATATGGGGGAAGAGGCATATGTCCAGTAGTGGAATATTACACCCTGAAGCGTAATAGAGACAAAAGTTAAAAAATATACATTTTTGACTTCCATTGTTCTCATAATGACACCTTTTTTTAACAGTTTGGTCGTCAAAAAAGCACACGGCTCACCTGATGATGAGCATAGTTTGCAGACGCTTGCAACACCAGAAGCATCGCAAAGGCGTTGCCAACCATACACTTAATCCCTGCCAGGAATAGATAATATATATAAAGCAGCTATATTTAACTGTGATCTTTTGCAATTTCGAGGTACTTCCCAACTTGGGCTGCTCCAGATTTTGAGCGGTATATTACCTGCTGTATATATAAATATCTCTAGTGTAAAGGCATCGAATAGTTACAGTTATTTTATGTGTATAATTAAAATATCAGCCGCATGGTGTAATTAAATAAAAATAAAAATATTTTACATTCTTTGGTAATATTTTTTATGTGGCAATAACAATTGTATTTGCTTGTAAACGACAAAAAACCTACTCCAATTACATGGACTAGTAATATAACATAGGTTAACGAAAAAATAATCAAGTAAATACGCATTATTAGATATAGTTCAAAAAGTATTTGCCAGATCTCATTTGAATTTAAATGGGACCACATGACACGTACCACCTTTCGATTTAAAAAAAAATCGAAATCGGTCCACCCAGACAAAAGTTCTGACATAACATACACAAAGAAAAAAAAAAAACAATTGACTCCCTCCTGTTTTGGAAGTCGGTTCAAAACAATTTCAAGCATCAAGCATCAAGCACTAAAAATTCAACTTCAACTAATTGTTTTCGTTTTTCGTAATGTTTTTCGAGAAGAGATAAAAATACACATTATGTCACACGGCGTCGCCCGCATCGAGACGCGTATGTCACTTTAATCTTGTTCATATATTTTCGGTGTTAACATAACGGTAGCTGTCCGTTCGTCAACGAGATACATCTCCGCAATTAATCAGTGTTATCACTCGACCCCGGCAGATGTGCTTTTATGAGGCTCGATATTGTGTACCTTAGAACAAGGAAACTTTAATAAGAGGCATATCATTAGCATAAAAAAACTACATTGTTTTTTTTTATAGTCACGGATTTGCATGCAAATCGATTAACGGAAAAGTTTCCAACAGATTAAGTCGCTTCACCCTGTAATATCCCACTTCTGGGCATAGGCCTCTTTTCCCATGTAGGGGAATGATGAGAGCTTAATCTACCACGCTGCTCCAATGCGGGTTGGCGGATATATTCCTACTATGAGTAACGATTGCTATCAAGTGTACATGATAACAACCGGTACCGACGGCTTAGCGTGCTCTCCTAAGCACGGTAGGGAGACCCACTAGGACTGCCCAAACATCCAGACCACGGCAAACACCTTTATGGCCAATACAAATGTTTGTTATGTGCGGGGATCGAACCCGCAACCGCCAGCGCAACAGGTACAATCCATGGCTGTGACCGTTGCGCATACGCGGCGTCAATTACGTTAAGTCTAAATTAACTGAAATATAGTGATATACAAACAGCCTGCTGTAGTAGCAGTACACTTCGAAGTAATGCTAACGCAGTTTCGAGGTGATAGTAATTATCATTGTTATTTTTTTAATTTATTATTTAATATCATATGACGCCGCGTTCAAGTTATTTTTTTACTCCCATATATTTTTATCATCGTGTAAGTGCCAAAACTCTATAATATGAGTGTGTATAAATTTAACGAAAATCACATCATTATAAATTATTAAAATTATCGTACACTTGAAAACGTGAGTAATACATTACTTCGATACCAATAATTATTTTAATGATTTGTCAATCTTTAAACGAGAGTGCTTAATGAATGCGGCCTTTTTTTTTAATTTTCTCAAAAAGGCTTCAAACATTTCAAGGATAAACCGCATTAATGTAAATTATAAAGTAAAATCGTTTGCGTAAGATCTTAATTAATTGGTGAATGGGATTGTTTTAACACGTTATATGTCGAACAAACTATTCCTACAAGTTGAGAGTTTTTTTTTAATTTTGATCATATGCGCTACTTATTTGGGTATTAAAAAAAACTTTAAGCACTAATAATACATACGTATGTATTAATTTTAATGTTTCTTTTATCTTTATGTATAAATAAAAATGAATGTTGCTAATCGCATAACTCGAGAATGGCTCGGCTAATTCGGCTAATTTATTTTTTGTACGTTTCTTAAGACCCACGGCTTGGAAGGTTTTAATCGTAAAAAAAAATACTATTAACTTTAACAGAACGAAGTCTATCCGGGCAGCTAGTTAATAATAATAAAAAAAAAAAAATATTAACATTAAATATTGTACAATAAATCTTAATAACTCTTCATAATTTAAAACTTAATAATGGAGAAGGCAAAAATGTAAGTCTTATAGCGTATGAAAAATGAAAGGCGCAACCGACTAGAGCACAACTCTTAAAAAAGTTACACTACCCTCTAGAAATAATAATTTAATCATACAATTTACATACTGAGTCAAATATTTACTTCATATATTTAATCATTAATTACAAGTAACTTTCAATCAAATATTTTGAACATATAAAACATTAATGTACTTTTAAAAATACCATCTAAATCGAGACTAAAGACTTCCACATGAAACAGCATCTTTTAATTGGTTTTAAATCTAAAATAGGTAAAAGTAGAAATGATTGATTCCTTATACACCGATCAAGGCGAAGCGGACGATTCGGGAAATTTTATAAAAACCTAAACCTTCTAATGCTTAGTAAACATTTGAACTGATCGACAGTTTATATTTGACGTCTGTCTGTGCAGATATTTAATCGAACTCTTTTCGTAGTAATTTTTGAAATCCAAATCAAAATAAAAAAATGTCTATTCAAAGAGGCTCCAAAAGCACCATGGGTCGTCATTTTACAAATTAAAAGTGAAGCTACGACCGATTCGAAATGTAGTTTCTGCAAAATTCGGCAAAAAACTTCTGTCAATTTAAAAAAAAAAAAATTGTACTTACTGCTAAATTTTAATTTTTTATAATATTGTGGTGTCGACATAAAAGTAGATATGAATATATATTTGAAATTTTCACAATGGGTAATTAATGAGAAATCAATTTCATGTGATTTTTTAGAAAATTTTAATTTATTTATCGTTCAATATATTTGTGACTTAACTACTTTTGGCTATGAGACATATTAATATTTTGAATCAATAGGTGTAAAGTTCTTAATTTTCAAAGTTTTATTTATTGACTTAACTATAAAGTGATACGTATCTCCTTTTTAGACTCCATTTTTTTTCGTGATAGTAGAAACATTAAAGATGTTTGATACAAATATTACTGCACAATTTTTGGCACATTGCAAACTGTTAATCCTTACTTAATTACAATATCATGACAGAAACTCAAATACCCGTAAGATATTTCTCTCTACCTATGTTTCCAATATAGGCGAAGGCGGGAAAAATCAGCAGTTAAGTTATAAGCACAAGCATCTAAGTTACATGCCACACCAAAACGGTGAAAGGACCATGAGATCTTATTTGGCTAGCTGAAAGGTATGAAGTAAATGCGAGTCATTGTAATTTAATGCGTTCAAATCGAGATGAATCTATCTTTACGGAGTTTATTAAAATTGTTCTGTTATTTTAAAATGGATACCGCCATATTATGTTGGAGTATTTTTTTTTTAGAATGAGGAAGGTGAAGGCTTAGTGGAAATATGCCTGAAAGAAATTTTATGAGATTATACTTACTTGTTATTTAGGTATTAGTTATTTCTATTGGTCTCCTTTTATAAATAGATATTTATTCAAAAAGGAATATACTTTTTACTCATATCTATCTCAGTGGGATTTTGAATACCATTGTTTTGTTTGTTTTTCTCAATTTTTGTAATTTAAGTTGATTTTATGATTATTGAAAATAACCTAACAAGTATTGAGAACATGGCTATTAAAAATTCCATCATTTAATTATTAGCTTATTTTACCACTGTTTGCTCGTATCAATAATCGTCTTTACTCTTTCTAAAAAACTTTAAGCAGGCAAGTTTAATGCCAAAATAGTAGTTTTGGAATGTCAAAATATGTAACCAATACTGTCTCGTAATAAATAAGCACTCTTTTCAATAAAACATTATTATCGTAAATTTCAAGTGACGTAATAAAAAATCAGCGGATGAAACTTGTTAAGGCTCCCACTAGGTGACAAAACATGTATAAAATATCGCATTTAAGTCTAGACTGGACGGCTTGAGAACTACCGTTGCGTGACGTCACTAGACAGAGAGGCAAGATCATCCTAACCAATTGGAGCGAGACAGCGATAGAGTAAAAACAACATACCAAATAGGGTGGTCACATGTAGCGAAATATTGCGATAAGTGATGATCGGTTACAGTTATAGGGACGCGACTTTCGCAGCCAATTTGATTTTCGAACACATTTTTATTTTCAAAATGATGGACTCGCAAAATGTCAACGGAAAGCGCGGGAAATGTGGGTTTTAATGACATATGGCGGATGCGTCGTAATGCTTTGACAGCTCGACGTTTGTTAGATCGTCTTTTTTATTTAATGTTATGTTTTTAAATGGCCGCGAAGTAGGCTAATTGCTTGTGAGAAATTAATATTAGTAGTACTACTTCGTATATTATTGTGGTACATTTTTGGTTGTCGTTTATTAAAATTTTACGTTTCACGTAATTGTAAATTTGTAGTCTTGTAATTTTTTTTTATACTTACACTTGCGTCATTTTTCTTAACTAAGTTTTTGTTTTAAAAACATTTTTGCATAGAGAAATATTAAAAATATATTTACGTTGAAAGTATAAATTAAATATAATTTGCAATAAAATATATTATATCGTAAAATATTACTTTCTGTTTAATGTTTTACAATTGCATGGATTTATAACATTTATTTATTTATTTATTTAACAATTTATGTACACTAGGATAGCAATAGGAAATAGCTCTTATAAATAATGCTGGTACAAAGGCACTACTTATCCCATGATGGAATCTCTTCCTGTAGTCCTGCCACAATCTCTAATATATAAAATTCTCGTGTCATGGTGTTAAACATTGAACTCCTCCGAAACGGCTTGACCGATTTTAATAAAATTTTGTGGGCATATCGGGTAGGTCTGAGAATCGGCCAACATCTATTTTTTATACCCCTAAGTTATAAGGGGGGGGGGATTTAGCCGGTTAATAACATATATGGCAAAGAAACGTTTGCGGAGTCAGCTAGTAAACTTATAAAACAGTCGCAAAATTAGCGTGTTAACATTCAAGTTATTTTAAAAATAGATTCATTATTTAAAATGTATATATCACCATATTGAGCTAATTTTAATGTTTGGGTAATTTGATACTCTTGGTTACAAATAACAATATGAACTTTCAAAATATCACTGCATTAAGTCATTCAATATTTCACTACAATGTATCGTTTATGTGTTTTGCGTTGATCTATCTATCATTGTTATCCCCAAACGGACAATATAATGGTATTGTGCGTGATCCTAACTGAAAGGAGGTTGAACGCGTGCTAGGACGCTATTTTGCAGCACAGCGCAATATTGGATTTTGTGGAACTAGAAAAATTACTTAGGTATTATATTAGGTTATAAGTCATCGTCGGTAAGTCTGTCTAACTGTGTGCAACTAACTAATGTGTGTCTAACTAATGCAAGATATTTGTCTTGTTCGTTTCTTCATGGACAACTTGATTATATAATTGTTAAAATGTATTTACATGTATATGATTGTCGAGTGTTGTGTGTCATTTTTGTTATATTTCGATGAATAATTACATGAATTACATAAACAAAAAAAAAAAAACAAAAAAAAACCTATCATTAAATATGCAAGATTAAACATCACACAACAAAAAAAAAAGTACATTTGTTATTGTTGAAAAAGCAATACCTTCATATTTATTATAATATTTACCATAATAATTGTATTCGTATCGAATATGCTTGCATTCTAATATAATATGAAGCTACTTGTTAACACTTTACAAAACACACTGCGCTGCGCTGCGCTGTCGGGAACAGCGGTGCTTTGCATACGCCTTGCTTTATCTGTGAACAATATCTCGGTTGTCCACTTTGAAATAATAAATAGACATCTGAAAAGTTAAGTGGTAAATACACTTCTTTTTAAGATTATAGATTTAAAAAAATAGAAGTTGACAGATGATAACAGATTAGCTAATAATAATAGTAGAAAATTTCAATTAAACTTGGATGGAGCAATAGGTTTTATTTTGTTTGAAGTATTTCCATTGTTGGGCTACTCCCGAATTGGAACAAGTTGTTCGTCCTGTATCTTCCATTAATAAATTAGCTTTAAATGTATTTTTGTTGTAGTGGTTAAGCTAATACACAATAAAACAAATTATATACGTGACAATTTCAAGCGCATAGCTATAATGATTCCAAAGATAACGCCATGACAGACATAAAATTGACAAATCGTCTTAACATTTTTGAATATCATATCAAAAATTAACCGTTCCAGCGGGCAAGCAAGTTTTTAATCTTAGTAGGTATTCTGTTGTCACTATCTCTGTGGGTTAAACCCAAACAAATACACCATAGCTTAGTGTAACTATCCCTTAACTCTTGCGCAGATTGAACCATATCTTTATATCTACGCATGCGTGGCGTTTATTGCTTAGATTTCAAATCTCTTGATTTCTCTTGCGACTCGGCATCAAATGAAAATATATCTTATAACTTAATGAATAAAGCTTAATGTTCTCTAACGTATTAGAAAAGATACGTAGTTCTGTAATTGAGGTTTTATTGTGTTGATTTAAACGAATAATAGAGAAATGGATTTATCTCTTTCCAATGTATTATGATTATATGCACCCGACTCTGTCTAACGCTCCGTGCTCGAGGTGTGGAAAATAACGTAATATACGTCTCAATTATATCGGCTCTCAATAAAATAATTGCGGTAAATTGACAGCTTCGATTCATATAATTTGTAATTCTACGGTCATATTGTTTGAGGTTTTTGCGTAAATTGAACGATACGACCTTTAGTGACCTTTGGGGTTTGTGTAATAATAATATATGAAATGGGATGTCGATTTTCTAAAGGTCTTGTTTTGAAATTTTAATTTGAAGGAAACGTAAGGCTTCCGTTCATGACGTTATTTTATTTTTATTTTAAAGATTGATTCTGTTAACTAGTTGAAATAAAACAGTTACACTTTTAGTAATTGATGGTTGATTCACTTGTATGATATAATTATGTGGATGGTTCAATTTGATAGAAGATCCATTTAAATAGGAGTGTATTTTGATTTTATATTTTTAAAACTCTATATTCTTCAATCTTGGGGTTGTAAACCGTACTGCACTCTCGTATTTTTTGACTCTGTATTTAATGCAATATTTGTGAAATATAGTCAGTAAATTATTGTATTCAAGTTAGTTAAATTCATCGTTTTTTTTAAATATGAAATTGTAACAACGACTCAATCATTTGGATTTAAAAATAAAATATAACTCTACATTTTTGATCCTCTCATAACGAATACAGCTGTCACGTGACAATGCATTGATGATTAACAGGCAAAAAATGAGAAATATCTATAAAAACGTAATTGTATCAACATCACAGAACTGTATCAACTACGACTAAGATCGTGACTACTAGAAATTAAAACGTCTAAATCTGCATAGCTATCATTTCAGGAAACCGGTGGCTATCATTTAGCTTCATGTTGTCAGGGAACATTAAAATTCATGCAAAATCCACCGGCGGTCTGTTCTCCAGTTACGGGCAGACAGATGAACATGTTTATGAACTTGCAGCTACATGTCCGGTTTTCGGTTATGGCCCGGAATATAAAGTTTGCTATTTGTTTCATAATGCAGGGCAAAGGCCTTTTACAATCATAGAAATATTCATTTTGATTCGCATTAAAATATTTTAACACTTCCTAACCATATAGTTTCGTATTCCTGTTCCCAAATTCAGAAAAGATTCAGAAAGAAGAAGAGAAGAGATCGATTTTCTAGCGATGAGATCGCCTTTGTATATTTTTCGTTGATTGTTAGTATTTTTGTCTTTTTATAGTCGCGTAAGTGCAATAAAGAGCACAATAAATATAATATAATATCAGCTCAAAATCTAGAGTAGATCGTCTGGGCAAGTACCTCAAATTTTTAGAAGATCACAGCTAAATAATACTGCCCTCGAGTAGTGTTGTGGTGAGTAAGTTGGCCAGAGATCACCCCTGATGTCACTGTGGGTATTTCATTAATATCTTAAAGAATATTAGGTTAGTCCATTCTGGTTACTCTTGGTAGTGAAATTATATCTCAGCCCCCAATCTATGTAGAAGCGGAGGTCTCTGCCAGAAGCAATATCCCATATACCATATACTTAGAGGTTATTTCGATATATTTAAAAGTTAAGTTTTTTTTTTATATCTGTAGGTCGGCAAACAAGCTCACGGCTCACCTGATGGTAAGCGATTACCGTAGCTTATAGACGCCTGCAACACCAGAAGCATCGCAAGCGCGTTGCCGACCCAATCCCCAATCCCCCCCAGGAGCTCTGGTCACCTTACTCACCAACAGGAACACAATACTGTTTGAAAACAGTATTATTTTGCTGTGATCTTCTGTAAGGTCGAGGTACTTCCCCAGTCGGGCTGATCTAGATTTTGAGCAGGGAGTTCCTGCTGTGCCCTACCTCAGTTGAAGTTGAAGTTTCTCTTTGATTACATTTATATACCTTTTAAAACACGCGTCGATGCTCAATGCTCAATTTTGTAATGACACTGAGAAATATTAAATGCTGTTAGTAATATTTTAATTTTAATTTTTCTCGCTCCTAAATAAATTATTGAAAAAAAAATGGTACTCTAAATAAAATCTAATGACTTTTTTGTCCATGATAAAACTAAACAGTACTCTTAAATCTCTAGTAAAGCTTATCATTTAAGAAATAAATTCGAAAACTAAATAATTACTGTCTTGGCTAAACACACTAATCCAATAAATATTTATAAATTACGACATCATGGAAGTAAATAACAATTTTTCTCCAGTAATGTCTCGTGTTAACGTCAAAACATAAGTCTCGAAGTGACCCGGGCTCAAGCCGGATGGATTTCGATAACTAGACCAGTCGGCCGAGATAACCGGCGCGCCCTCTCTTCCCGGCGCGTGCGACCTGCGTCGTTTGTGGTATAAGGTAGAAGCAGACAAGAATCTTCTGAAAATACCTGCTGATTAATTTTTATTCTGTAGTTTGCATTTATATTATTTATAAGGACTTTTGGGACTTGAGTAGAATTTGGTGGATTTAAAAAAAATCTGGAAATCTCTGGTAATTAATTTTCCTTTTGTAATTTGTCGTATTGTGTATTGGAGTAGAGTTAAGCGGAATGGCTATTTTAAAGATAGCAAAAGGGGAAAGATTCGGGCAGAGGAAAATGTTCTGAAATATTCTGCTGATTCGTTTTTTACCCTGTAGTTTTCCGTACTTTATGAATAGGAAAAGGGTATAGTAGATTTAAAAGACAAAGAAAGGAAAGACATAGAGGCGAATGAGAATTTTTTTGAATTTTCTGCTGATTAAATTTTTCTTTTGCAGTTTTTTGTATTTTCGTAATATTACTATATGGACTGATGTAATTTAGACATTTAAAGAAAAAAAAATGTATAAGTATTTTTAAATATGTACATTTTAAAAGCTTCAATGTAGCCTATATTCTATATGGTTTGATATGTCCTACTACTGACTTACTAAATTTTAAGGGCAAATACAAGATACTTTTTACTAAACTATTATCTGAAAAAATGTTACAAACAGTTATTTTTAGTAAAAAGTTTATATAGATGAGTAGTATTTTAGATTATATCCAAATTATTTTGTTACTTTCTTTTTTCCGTTTTCTTATTTGACAATAAGCCCAAAGAAACGTTTTTCTCTATTATTTTTAGAACCAAAAGAAAGTTTTCTTTCGTAACTTTTCCTAATATTGTAAGGTACGAAAATCTTAAGTTTTGTTAATTAAACGATACATTATATTGTACTATATTGTACCACACAACATTACGAGGCCGCACCGCTTCCGTCATCTGAATAAATAATTATATATTTATTTTCAACTTTATCACTTTAAAATAAGGTTTAAAATCCGTGACAGGTATCCTTAGGGTTTTTTTTGTGAGTCGTCGACGTTCGAAAGAGTTCAACGAATGCGTGCAGAGGAAGTCCGTAGTCTAGCCGGACAGATCTAGATTCTTGTGATGGGAATTTAAATTAATTTGACTATTTCTTTTTTTATGTTCGATTTGCTAATTTATGAAATGAGGTTTTGTATATTTAAAAATATAGGTTATATATACAATTCTTATAAAAAAGTTTTTTGACGTCCACATAGTGAAATATTTTCTGCAATGTTGTGTTCGATTTTTGAATGTATGAAATGAGGTTTTATATATTTATATTCAAAACGGTTTTTTGGCAGTAATATTCTGATATAACTTTGTATCTCATCGATACTTCAAAAAAATTTTAAAATTTAAAAGATCTTAATTGAAAAAAAATAACATTAAGATAAATGGTAAGCCTTAATAGTTTTGAGTTGGTTTTTTATATGAAAATAAACCCGCAAAATTATATTAACCAAATTAACTGGATAAATTAATGAAAGTACATAATATAAAATTATGATATAAGTATAATTAATGGTTATAATACTCGAGTCGGTACAAAGAGAAAGACTCGTAAAAAAGATTAAACATTTATATCGGAGTTTTCTAAGAAACAGCGATCATTTCTTCGATCTGTGCCCGGGGACGGGAATAAAGACTGCAGCACACCGCTGGTCAACGTTTTCATATTGAAACGGCAATAGCATAAGTATAAAGTTATTTTACGCAAGTTATTACCAGGAATTTTGCGATCCAATTTTTTTTAAATTTATTATTAGTTTTCTTAATATAAATTTTTTCATTTAATATTAAATTAGATACAAGTTTTTAAACATTTATGAACTCAAGTGATTAATAATAAATCTGTCCTGAAAGGGAACTAAAACCACATTGGCTTTGATTTATATTACGTTGTATTACTCGTCGACGTCAATTGAAATCTTTTATTTATCCTTTTGTTAGCAAACACAATTTATAACTAAATTTTATTTCTGGAAACGAAAATACAGCGATACAAAAATAATAAATATAGAAAAGATAACACATAATCCAACCAAGTTTCTACTGATAACAGAAAAGTTTCATCACTTCAGCCTATTGCAGTTCACTGCTGGACATAAGCCTCCATAAGTTCGAGCCAAAAATGGCGTGAACTCATGTGTGTTGCCGTTAGTCACCACGCTGGGCAGGCGGGTTGGTGACCGCAGGGCTTTGTCGCACCGAAGACGCTGCTGACCGTCTTCGGCCTGTGTATTTGAAAGCCAGCAATTGGCAAAAAAGTGTAGGTTATAATAAAAAATAAAAAAGTTTGGTGGATCGAAAGTTGCCAATATTCAACAATTTTGTGTGTAAGAGTCTTAACCCGCAAACCGTTTCGTGCATCACAATGAAATCTTGATATTTCTTTATAAACAATTTTATAAAGAATTAATCATTTTAAACTGAGATCGGATAATGTAATTGATTCTTTTAAATCTTACCGAATTTCGAGTCTCTCATATTTTTCCGTAATTATTTAATTGAAATTGAAACTGTTATATGTATTTTTATAATTACTTGATTTATAAAGATTTTTTTTTTTTCAATTAGTTAAATGACTACCCATTGGAATTATCTGAATTTAAATATAATATATTTTAATGAAGTAAGGAAAGATAAATAGTGAACATATTGTTTTGGTTAACTTTTAATTAATTTTCAGTACAAAGATAATTCATTTGAATTTATATTTTGACACTATAGATGGTGTAAATATAGTTGTAATAATTTTGCTGATGTCATGTAGAATAAAGAAAACACATTGTGTTATTTGGTCCCATTATAACAATGACATGCGCTTAATCATTTCAAACGACAGCGCAAATTTTGTTTTATTTTAGTATTAATCAAATTTGATTGAGTATATAAACGTATACGTATACGTTTATAGGTAGGTTAATAAGCCTATTTCTTAGTAAATATTTTATTATATATCCGATTCAAATTAAAAATAATATAGCTTCTAATTTTGTTAGAATGCTACAATATCAATAGTTTTAAACGTGTACCTACGTAGATCTACGCTTAATAGGCTTGTTTTAAACAAAGCTTAAGTAATGACTTCATGATTACTATTTATTTGAAGTTATAACACAGCATATACAAGCTTGCTCTATTTGTATCAGTGATAAAATATAGACAACCGTTATAGAAAGCCTTTGATTTTTAAAGGCGATTTAAGGAAACATGCATATGGTAGCAGAATAAATATAATTGTTTTCCAAAACTATTAGGATGTAAAATCTACGCTTAAACTTCAGCCTGTAATATCTCACTGCTGGACATAGGCACTTTCTTTCGCATGTAGGAGAAGGATCAGAGCTTAATCCACCATGCTGCTCCAATGCGGGTTGGTGAATAGGTTTCATGTAAGTTATAAAAAAAAAATATAAAATACTTTTGACATTGCGAAAAGTAATAACATGGACGAAAACATTACGATAGCTTGGTTGATGACGTCATTTAACTCACATCCACAGATTATTCTGACGCGAGGCAAGACGAGGCACGAGGCATTGGTCTCGTCTCGCCTCGCAACAATCAAGCGAGTGTGCTTTACTAAAAATATTGACGATTCTTTTGAGTGACATCAACTAGGCTCACGTTTCTCTTAGGTCATTATTTCTTAGAAGACGATAGTTTAGATTTTTAGATACAACATCTATATACAGATGCTGTGAACATTGAAATATTTTACTTATTATTAAATTTTTATTTCTGAATGAAGTTCAAGTTAGATTGTATTTTGTTGTAAAGTTAGCATAGATGCTAAATTTTTGAAGTTCATATTTTCTGTTAAAAAAAATTTTATATACAAAAAAATACTAGATACAATACAACAACGACATGTAACAAAAACCTGCGAATAAAGAGTAAGAGAAATTTAAATTAAAAACTACAATAGAATATTTTAGATAAATAATTGCCTGCATTATTTAATACGAACCTTAGTATTACTAGTTAACTAACATAATTAATATAATTTTAATTACATCGATTTTCATTTTGCGGGGCTCTGGCGAACTCTGCAAAATAAAAATAAAAACATGGTAAATATGCCATTTTAAATAATTTTAGTAATAAAAATATCCATGTTAATTCAAAATCTTATAAACACAAAGCTATAATGATAAAATTTAAAAT
Source organism: Melitaea cinxia (assembly GCF_905220565.1). NCBI lineage: Eukaryota > Metazoa > Arthropoda > Insecta > Lepidoptera > Nymphalidae > Melitaea > Melitaea cinxia. The sequence goes on along the minus strand of NC_059405.1, from coordinate 2,122,556 downwards.
AATTAAAGATACTAAATCAATTTATATTTGTATAAATATATAAAAGAAGAAATATCAAAATGTTGATCAACTCTGACTTATCAACGTGTATCAACATATTGGATTTCAAACTAATAGATCTTAATAACATCTGCTTGTGAAGCAAATTATTATACGTATAGTAATTTAAAACTTCATGTTTTTTTACCATTGACAACAAAGACACGTTTTATTTTTATATTTAAGATATTTGTTCATCTTATATCGATATGAACGAATAAATTTAATTCAGTCATTCTAAAGTTATAAAAACTCAAAACTTTTCACGACGCATTGTGGTCACTGTGATAGGTCCTTGTTTTTCAACCGACTTCTAAAAAAGGAGAATGTTCTCAATTCGAGTGTATTTTTTTTAATGAATGTTACCTCTGAACTTTTGTACTGGGTCGACCGATTTTAATGATTCTTTTTTGAATTGAAAGGTGGTGCGGTGCATGTTATGTGGTCCCATTTGAATTTAATCTCTATGACAAGTAGGTACTTTTCGAGCACTTTATGTGTATTTAGTTGACAATTTTTACGCGGACTACTTTGTATACCTCATAACTTTTTACTGGGTGTACCAATTTTGACAATTCTTATTTAAATCTGTTTTGTAGTCCTATTTAAATTTGTTTCAGATCTGATGAGTATTTTTTGAGTAATCTTTGATAACGCGTATTTACGTGACTAAATTTTTGTCTACCTTCGTTGTTTTATTTGTAATGTGTCGGTTTTTTTCGTATTGTGAGCAATACAATTATGTTGGTTGATTGTTGTTGGCAGCTTTGGAAATTTAGATAAAAGCAGATTTGAAATGGTTCTTTCTCTACAAAATATTGGAATATCTTTGAAGTAAAACTTCTTAAGAATCGCTGTGATTTGAAATTCTATAAAACGGAAATACGTCACGATAAAGAAATAAACACATAAATGTTAAGGAGAGAATGAGATAGAATACATTACACAGTTCTCGGTGAAAAAAAATCTCTCATAGGCTACTGTTCAGAAGTTTCACTTCTGCCGTTTGTGAATTGCACACACACACACACACACACTTTTTCATAAATTAAGTATTTGATAATGAGATTGTTCATCCGCGGTGTCGCAGGACTTTTGACGTGATGGCTGTCAGTTCATAAATTACATTAAGCATTACATAAGGATGGCACAGCGCCGTATATCTGCGCTTTCTCCTTGACAGCTCGGCTTATTAAGTTTTTGACCACAGAATAAAAGAAAGCAACCGAAAACAGAACGTTTTTTTTGCGATCAAATAAAAATTGAGTGAAATATTAAAATCGGCTTTAAGAAAACGATTTTGTGTTAAAAATATGTAGTCAAAGACAAGTCAATTGTTAGAAATATATGGCAACATCAAATAATGTACCATATAGGTACATTATTTATTATCTATGTTTTTTCTCTTGTCTCTTGCGCTCGGATACCAGAAGTGTTAGCGTGTGGAAGTGATTGTCTTGATTAAAATAAATCAGCATTTAATGAAACACCTATTCGTTTTAATATCAACAATAATAAGTGTTCTTATTAATTTGTTTTAAATATTACCGTCTGTCTTAAAATCCAATAACTACCGTATTTATTGACATTTATATTATGTGTTTAATTATTTGTTTTTATACGCATATTATACAAACAAATAATTAAATACATCTGTATGTATGATGGATTAATCTCTGATCCTTCTCCTACACGAGGAAAGGGGCCTACGCCCAGCAGTGGGATATTACAGGTTGAAGCGAAGCGATTACAAAACCATGTAATCTAAAAATATCGTAAACAAAAGCGAGTGAAATAGTGCGACGTCTGTTACAAATAACACACGAAACAAATCAAAATTAATCACGATCGTTTGGAAGTGTAGTAGAAATGCTAGCAGCAATTCCGAAATTCCTTTTAACGGAGAGAAAAAATTCCGCCATGTCACCGTTGGACACAACGATACGAGAATTTAAATCTTTTGCAAATGCTTTCGCACTTCACTGGATTTACTTTTTGTTACATGAACCGTTTGTAATATTAAAATAAACGCTTTTTACTAAATGCATATGGATATAACATTGAATATTTTAATTACACTACCACAAAAATTATAGAGCCACGCTTTGAGCATCTCGATTACTATGTGGTATATAATAGTGTTTGCTCGCAAACGAAAAAAAAACCGACTTTAATTACATCGACAAGTAATACAACGTAGGTAGACGAAAACATAGTCAAACAAAAACGCATTATGAGATATAACTCAAAAAGTAGTTCTTAAATCTATACAAATAAATAAAATTGAAGTATTTGTAATATTAAAATAACCGCTTCTTACTAAATGCATACGGATGTATACACGGTACATATACCAAAATAACATTTTTTACAATTTTTGTCTGTCTGTCTGTCTGTTTGTTCCGGCTAATTTCTGAAACGGACCGACTCTGAACTGGACCGACGTCGACGGGATTTTCACTGGCAGATAGCTGATATAGTAAGGAGTAACTTAGGTTACTTTTATTTTAGAAATTTATTTATATTTATTTATATTAACTCTGCGAACTGAACAATAACTTTTTTGTTAAATTCCACGCGGACGAAGTCGCGGGCACAGTTTGTGTTTAAATAAAATTAAGGTCTGCTGTACTAAATATCGTTCACAGTTTTACATGCCATGTGTTTCGATATTTCTACATATAAGGCTTTGATCATTTATCATTTGAAATAATGTACGAGTACCTACCTATATTATACCTATTTTTTGTAAAATAAGTTAATTGTAATATTACAAAAAATACAAAAGTACATGACAGTACAGGAAGACAAAAGTACGCCCAAACTCAAAAATAAGTAATGACAAACGCGGCAAAAACCATCTACTATATGAGGTTATATATTTTTTAACTTTGTAAATACTTGTGATGAATCGTCCTTCGCTAAAGGTAGAAAAGTAATTACGAAAAAAAAACAAAAAGACAGTTTTAGTCGAACTGTAACACATAGTCTGTGTTATACAATATATTTACCGCATTTCCGAATACTTTTCGTGAGGTACTCGTTACGCCGAATTGAATCGATAAGATTACTGTTAAATTATAATAACACTAGCGAACGCATTGTGGGTGTGCTCGCGTGGATCTTTATAACGGGACGTTCCGAGATTTTAAACCAAATGCAATTATGGTACTATATGTCTGTATCATACTGTGTAGAGTTGAGATGGCCTGGTGGATAATATATGACCAGTCCAGCCGTGGAGCATTTACTGGTTATAAGCGTATTTACGAAAATAATAGTATTTTTATGTTATTTTCGATATTTTTTTTAATAAAAAAATGGGTATGAATGATATAATTATTTATTAAGAGTGTTATAAATAATTTCCAAATAATTCTTTAAACATTGATTTTTCGCTGTTTTTATTATGTTTCTAAAAATTCTTACTTCAAATAAGCTTACCGATTCTTAAGTGCTATTTATAATACATTTTCAATAAATTGGTTTTAAATTTCAAACGAATAAGGTTGTATTGAAGTCCAATAAGTATTGTGGTTTTACCTTTTCACGAAAACAAAAAAATCAATTTGTAATCATTACCGAGTCGAACCGACGCAACAAATATGTCACAGTCAACGGCGCCAACACTAGAAATAATTCAGAATAAAACATACATTTTTGCACTCATTTCAAACGTTAACTATTTACATTAAACGCAAAACCTTGATCGAAATAAAATGTATATTGAACTAAACGTCAATGGGCTATTATCGGGTTAAGGTAGAAATCGTGTATATAAATATGCATAAGGCATAAGGCATAAGGCATAGCAAGTTTCAATACATTTTTGTCGTCCGTATCTCCGAAAGTTTTAATTGCGTCGTTAGCCCTCCTCGACGGCATTGTTCTGTACGCGAATAAAAAACCTTATTGAAATTTTTCGCCCGAACGCCTCTAGCTACCGAGTGCTCCTTTACATATAACAGTGGGTATTCAATCCGCTTATAATAAATACGATGAGGTATAAAAAGATATGTAGGATCTTATTAATATTTAATCGACGTTCAAATACGACTACTTCGTAAAATTTTGTTTGGATAATGTGCGTTGTAAAAAAATATAAGTTGTTTCGTTTCTCGTTTTAAAGAAATTTATTGTTATGGTGTCTGGAGTATGTGGGAAAGGGTTAAAAATCAAAAGGGCTAGATACGATACACCAGTGTATACATTCAGTATCTATGTCTGAAAACAATGTTTTAGTTACGTTAAATGTAGAGTCGAGCCTTACCCCCGTTAAAATATTAACAAAGTTTTAAACATCTCTGCGAAGTTCTGTTTTTCATAAATGCTCATACAAAAAAAAACTCAAATGTGACAGTGACGTCTAAAACGTTTAAAACGAACATTGATGGCAAACTCGTCAATCCGTTAACAAAATGATCTAGATTTTCATGAGTGTCCTATATGTTGCGATTTTGATAGCAGTTTATGTAAACAATAGTCAATGTATTAAATTAAAGGATAGAATCGTCTAATATCTAAGTTATATATACTAATGTTATACAGCTGAAGAGTTTGTTTGTTTGTTTGTTTAAAAAGAATCTGTTTGTGTTGAATAGTACATTAACCGAGGACCGGTACCGCTGCGTAAACAATTAAGCCTACCCAAAAACTAGGTATGACGGAATTGGTTGCCATTATAAGTTCTAAAAAAAAATCCGCGACAGCATATGTCTATCTCTTAAGGTTAACTCATTATAACCTTTTATTAAGGTAATCAAGTTTATTCTAAAATAATGCAATATATGCGAAGGTGGTTTTAGAGTCATGATATAAAGCCTTTTCCAAATAAATAAATAATTCGTCACAAGTATTTATTTTTGAATGAAATTGTCCTTGACATCATTTGATTTCAATGATTTTTTTAAAGATATCGTAGTTTTAAAATAACTGCAACGAACTACAGATCACAAAAAATTAAAACTGATTTCATTGCCAGGCATAAAGAATCCCCACGAATTAAATTCGTCAACAACAAGACAATTTTATGAAGATAAACTTCGTCTTTATAACGTTTAATTTGACGCATAATTTAGTAGATAGTGTAAAATCAAATAAAACCACACACACAGTAATGGATTATTAATATAATGGATTAAAAATATTTCAGTTAGTTTTCTCCTCAAATGAACGCGGGTGAAACTGCAGAGCATAGCTACTAAAGATTAAATAAATACACAGATTTGATAATATTAGAACTTAGGGTATTCTACTTAAGTTGTGCAACTATAAGCTGTTATGATTACTTTAATTCATGTTCTTTCAATTCACGATACTATAAAGACCTCGAGAGTACTGACTAAAAAGGGTTGTCAATTGTCAATTTACTCAATTGGATTAAAATATTTTAAATAATTATCAGGTTTTATTACACAAATATAGATAACATTGCAACATATTATCATTGTTCTATTTTCAATTATTTTGTTTTTGTTTCTTATTTAAATCGTTCTAAAAATATTATTATTGTTTTTAATTTTAAATTCCTTTTTGGAACTTTTTAAAATTATTGTGAGTAATATTGTGAATATTTTTTTATTAATATACAATTATATGTATTGTCACATTATAATGTCGAAGAACAGTTGCATAATTAGTGACACTGAATAATTTTTGTACAAAATGTCGTGAACTCGCTTCGTCGCAGGTGACGAATATTTGTATAGTCGTTTAGGTATTTCTGCGAGTTTTCCGACTCCGGATGCAGGATATCCTTAGGCTGTTAAGTTAAAATGCTATTTGCTTAAAATAAAATTTTTTTCGTTACATACGTTTTGAAGAAATGAAAAAGAAATAAGGGGGAATCAACAGGCTTTTTTTATAAAGTTACACATATACTATATTGATTGAAATCAAATATCTTTTTATTTTTACTGTAATTGCTTGCACTAATTTAATTCATATCTATTATAAAACTATAATAAAATCGCAAATTTGAGTCTATATAATATGCAGTGTGTATCTACATATTACTTTGTAATTTAAATTGAAAAGGACTCATTTATAACACATTTGACCTCACATGGGTACGCACGTTTTGAATGTTACCTTCATCCTAAATTAGGTGACATTATAGTCTTCGGCTATATTTTTTAAAATATTTCAACCTAAAATAATGAGCTTTAGCCTGTAATATCCCACTAATGGGCATATACCTCTTTCTCCGTGTAGGAGAAGGATCAGAGCTTAATCCACCACGCTGCTCCAATGGAGGAATGCTTTGGAGGATAAAATAATACGACTACCCTCCATATATAAGCTAACTCTCACTGTAATATGTACATCCAATAAATCGACGATGGGATTAAACGTCAAAGTCAAGGCGAACCGTGTCATAAAAAATACCATTCGCGATACATCACAAGAATTTCTATGACAAAAAATTAAATAGCCAATTAAAAATTTGTTAATATCGATGCGCCCCAGCAGGACACCCGCCCGTCGATTTCTTGTATCGCATTTAATTGACGAATGTAATGTACAACTATTTGTTCCAGTAATTTCTATACGATGCATTATTGATATCCTTAAATAAACGTTAAGAGCCGTGGGCAGGATTTAAAAGGGGAAAAAGAGTTCGTATGAGTTATTGTTTGTTTTAAGAGTGCAAGTCGCTTGTATCGTGTGAATGGAGCTTGAATAGGATTATGAAGCATCTTTCGTGTCACTTGTGCGCTTTTGAAGCCTTCTTCGATTGAATGGTTAATAAATGGTGTTGTAAACCTGCAGAAGTTCAAGATATCTGGAAAATATGATATGTGATTGCATAGTGCTAGGAGATGGCTTTTGAGGATCTTCAAAACAAATTAACGAACTGTAGCAAAATTAAAATGTCTTTTAATTGTTTTGATAATTAAAACATTAACAGATTACAATATTAGCTTAAATTCAACCGCTATCAAACAAATTGTCTAATTCAAACTTTAAGTACAGCTGAATATTTTTAAAATTTACGTAATATTTGACGCCGCGGTGGCGCAACGGTTACAGCCATGGATTGTACTTGTTGCGCTGGCGGTTGCGGGTTCGATCCCCGAACATGACAAACATTTGTATTGGCCATACAGGTGTTTGCCGTGGTCTGGGTGTTTGTGCAGTCCTTGTGGGCCTCCACACCGTTCCTCGGAGAGCACGTTAAGCCGTCGGTCCCGGTTGTATCATGTACACCTGATAGCGATCGTTACTTACATAGTAGGGAATATATCCGCCAACCCGCATTGGAGCAGCGTGGTGGATTAAGCTCTGATCCTTCTCCTACATGGGGAAAGAGGCCTATGCCCAGTAGTGGGATATGACAGGCTGAAGCGACGTAATATTTCATAAGTACAAGAGTAACATGAGATTGAAAATATGATTAAATTTCCTAATTTTTTAATTTTATTTTCATGCTTACGTAGGTAAGTAATACATATTTACTATCACAAGTTTTTTGATGAACGTAATATTTTTATTTATAAAAAGCAAAACATCCATACGGATAAGGCTGGCTGCACATTGTAAATAAAATAGTACTTTTTGTCCATTTCCATTGTTGACGCCATCCGTACAGTTTCACGGAGACGAATTAAAAGCCTGAGTAATTCATGAAACCGCAGGCGTCCATCCGTTTGTCATACAGACACGAAGCGGGCTACTTTGTAATAGCTGCGTATTTTAGTTAACGTAATTACAATTAACCATATCACCATTTTTTAATTCATTTAAGCTATTTGACTTTTGTTACTAAATTAAATTAAAAAGAAATAGTTACTATTTCATACAAAAGCATATTGCAATTCCTAATTTAATCAAACGATGAAACGCGAGACTTGAAAGAGTTTCTAGAAAGCTGTAATATGATTCTCTTTATCTGAGAATGCATTTAGTTCTCATCACGTGTGATATTAAGTGATTGATAATCTAATTATGAGCTGTGACAAGGCTAAAAGGCTGTTTTACTTGTAGCTATGAGTATATAAGGTCATGCAGTTTTTTTAACCTTTAACAAATAAACTTTTCTCGGAACTTTTCCAAAAAATGTTTCCTTAGAATTATCAAAAATCAGAAGGTTTCCTAAAAGTAATTTCTTATATATAAATGTATATAGTACTATTATTACTCCAGATTCTTAGCATAAGTACCAGGCAGTCAGAACCATAAGAAAGTTTATATTCTGAGTCGTTGTGTCAATTTCCTCAGTCAATATTGAAGATGTTAAGGATGTGGTCGGTGAGTAATATGAGCGTACTTTACGAAGAAGTTATTTATCATTCTATGAGTTGGTAATACTATCACACCTTTTTACATCAGAACTACTTGTGTCATGTGGGTTTACTTGCGTAACTTCTGATCAATTGAAATCATATAGACATAGGTAATATGCATCAATTTGAGCTTAACCTAACATACGATAACCAGCGGTCAGTGATTGGTTACCGACGTCTGCCGACGGTTACCTCTAATCGCTCCGGCACACAATCAAATGTGGGCGGGGCATGGGAACCCGGGCACGAGAAATATCTATGTGAATAAGTAAACAGTAACACGGGTTATTAAAATGTTGTGTTTGGTGCGATGTAAGAGCGACAGCGGATTCAACTTACGTAGACGTTATTAAGGTAATAAGTACTTAAGTATGCTAACGCTTAGAGTAAAAGAACGTTAATCGGTAAGTATTATAGTAGTGTGCTGAAAAAGTGCATAGTTTTTGTAACAAGTAATGAAAACATATGTCATGACTAAGAACTTGCTATAAATACTTGAAATATATTTAACACTTTGCCATTAGATGTTCAAATCAGTAATATATTTAGTTAAAAATTTATAAATAAATAAATAAATATCTACACAATACACACACGGTCGTCTGTTCCTAAAGTAAGCAACTTAATGCTTGTTTTATAGGTAACAGCCAACTGGTATATAGCTACATTTTTTTTTTTCAAAAATTCGACTGTAATTTTATCTCGATAAATGGTAATTATACATTTGCGTAAAACTTCATTTTGGTATGTTAGACCGCGACTAATGTCTCAGCAATTATAACGAAACGTGGGCAAAAGCTAACAACTTTTTTGTTATGTACTAACTATTTGGTTGAGAAAATAATATTACATAATACAATCTGAATATAATCCTTAAATTCTCAATCTACAGAAGATTGTATTATAAAATAAAATCCACAATAAACAAAGTTAAAAAATCGTTACTAGCATATGACTTGTACCACAAACAATCTTCTCTAATCAGCTGGTAAACGCGACGTAATTGTCTTACAAACTGTTAAAACCTTTAACACCCAGGTTAATTTGTTAGCACTTTGAACCTCAACTGTGTGGACCTCTCGCTCTTTGTGCTCACTTGTTATGGACATACATTCACACTGTAGACCTACTGTGTTAATATGACTCAAAATATGCTTTCTTAATTTTTTATAGTTTTGTGCTTGGCCATTATCTTGCCAGAAGTGGCTGACGTTTAATTTTAAGTAAATTGGGCAAGAACGCTTTTCTTTCTCTTCTAGAAGATATCGAATTACATATATTGAAAAAAAAAAAAATATCCTTGAAATACATTTCTAGCCTATGAGGTTTGTTTGTATCAAAAAGGTTTTTGTTGAGTGGATTGAATAGGCAACTACAGGAAGAAGCCCCCTCTAACGGGATCAGGGTATGCCTAAATTCTCTAAATTAATAATATGGTTTTACTTATAAAATTAAGTGATATCTACGGATGATATAGTTATCAGCAAAAGTTTCTAAGTTTTCTAATGTACTAATCTTTCAAAGGAGAGATTGATAGTCAATAGTGGAAGACTATAACAACATTTCCTTTTATTCTCGTTTTTGTAAGAATTTTGTCTAAAAAATCTCAATCTTCAATCGTTAAGTTTATTTTTTTGTGGCTTTTGGTATTTTTATAATTAGTGTTAAGTTTTCCACTAGTTGATAAAAATAAATAAATAGATTAATTAATTAATCTGCCACGTTTTGCAAAGTAAGTGCAAAAGAGCAATTAGTAATATTTAATATATAAAATTCTCGTGTCGCGTTGTTTGTAGTTAAACTCCACCGAAACGGCTGGACCGATTCTCATGAAATTTTGTGTGCATATTGGGTAGGTCTGAGAAACAATCGAACATCATCTATTTTTCATCCCCCCTAAATATTAAGGGTAGTCCACACTTAATTTTTTTTTAATTTTAAGATAAATTATTTATTCTTTATTTTATTATGATTTGGCGTTGAAAAATACATACAACCCTAAATTTTCACTCTTCTACCACCAACCCCTATTTTTAAATAGCGTTTAGCGGCAAGGCAACGTTTGTCGAGTCAGCTAGTGTTTCCATATAAATCTTTAAAGTAAGTAGTAAGCATAATACAATTTTACATTTGACTTAAACTGTGTTGTTATTAAATTGTATCAGTCAGTCACATATCGAGTTTTGGTGTAACATTTAGGTGTCTTTATTATATAGAATTACTAAAAAATTGAAAATGTTTCTCAAGGACAGACGACCGTGTATATTAAACGTAATTATGTAGTCAGTCAGTTCAGTCTATTGCAGTCCACTGCTGGACGTAGGCCTCCTCAAAATCGCGCCAGACATCCTGGTTTTCCGCAATCCTAATACAGTCTACATCTATTAAATTGCATACGTAAAAATTATTTTAAAATTAAAAATACACCGTTTGTTTTTTCGAAATTCAAATTACTATCAACGAATTCATTTTTCAAACTCATTACAGCCATCATGACACAATTTAATTGAATCAGTCAAGGCACCCTTGACCTTTGGCTGAATCATCACGGACCAAGATGATTTATATCTCGGAGACGAGAAGAAATTTACAAAAAAATCAAAATGTCGCGCCTTCTGGGTCAAAGACGACCTGTGTCAACTCGTTCGCCAGAGGTGTTATGTGGATGGGTTTGGCCTCCGCGAGTTCTTATATTTTTCTTTGTGTTTGTTACTACGTTGAGCATTTACTTGCAAATATGTCACTTTTCAACTGTGATAGGAATTGAAGCTGTTTAATATTTTATGCTAAACTTATCCTGACAATGACGAACACAAATGTTTGAAGTTATAGTTCTTTTGGCGTGTTAGGGAAGAATTATGAGAGGAAATTTTTACGATGCGCGCAGACCGTCACAAAAAAACGTCAGCTAGTCAACGAAGAAGAAGTTAGCAACGTGAAGTTAGCTAGCTAATGAAGTATAACTTCTTACGTGCGTACATAAATACACATTGTTTTTTACATATCTTGGTTGGTACGGCGTAAGTTACGCGCTATATTTTGTGGATTCGTATTTATTCATATAGATTATGGCTTTCCATAGTGCGAAAATGGAAAATAAGATTTCGACAGTCACGTAGAATAGAGAAGATACGATAGAGATAAATCGCTGCGGTAAATGTTATTTGTGTCAGAAGTCTGCCCGATCTACTGATCTCTCTGAGATTTGAGATTTCATTTGAGATAATATTCTTTAATTTGTAATATTTTAATTTTAGCTTCAGACGATAGATGGCGCTATTTGTGACCCGAAAAAAGTGAACATACTACAAACAAATTAAATTTTTTGTTTTAATTGATTGATTCGGCCTGTATCATCCTGCTGGATATAGGACTCTTTCTCCACGTTGAAGGACTTGTAATTGATATCTTGTTGCAATTATTCGGCCTGTAACATCCTGCTGGATATAGGACTCTTTCTCCACGTTGAAGGGCTTGTAATTGATATTTTCTTGCAATTATTAAAATTATTCATTACGGTTTTCTGCTTTAACTTCGATTCTCTTAAATAAAATAGTATTTTCTTAGAAATACTTTTTCACTTAAGTTAATATGTTCGAACAAATTACTTTTACGCTTTCAACTTGATAAGTATTGTAGAAAATAAAGGTTGAAAATAAAATGAAAGTATTTCTGAGCGGAGTACTAAGTAATTTTATCAATACACTTTTTTTATAGCGACTGCGGAGTTTCTTTTCGATTCTTCATTTTTCACTCACTTTTAACTACATATAAATGATTAAGACTAATATAATTTTAATTTGTAAAATGACGACTCAAATGTGCTTTGAAGTTTTTTTGAATAAAATAAATTTTTGATTTAGATCTTATGTAATAACGTATACTCATATCTAAATATTATATTACAAAATTTTCATTATAATTTATCTAAATTGTTACGATAAAATTATCGTCATAAAACTGATCGCAGTCAAGCGCTAGTCTATATATTAAAAAAAAAAAAATTAAAATATGCAGCTGTAGCGCTTCATGGCCGCCATCTGTATTGCTAATCTCGAGGAATAACTTCTATCAGCATGTCATATGACAAACATAAACGCGATAAATTATAAAATAATTAATTTATCTATGATATTATAAAATATTGCACATAAACATAAAATGAAAATTTATATCACACCCGTGACGTCGCAGCTGTTCGTTTTTAACGACTTCAAAAAGTAGTTTCTCAATTCGAATCTTTTATGTGTTACCTATAACTTTTAACTGGGTGTACCGATTCTGATGATTTTTTTTTTTCATGAAGCGCTAATGCTTGTCATTTTGTCTAATTTAAATTTGACCGAGTTTTGACGATTAGTTTTTATATTTTTTCTAATGTTTAAAAGAATTTCACTCATAATATAACATAATGAAATAACTTTTTCGTATTTTATCATTTTCATTATAATGCGTAGTTTTTAGTTATAATAAAATAATAAATGTGTATTTTACTATACTCCTCGATGTAAATTGAAGCCTGTTTTTATTTTCTGATTCTAATCCCCTACTTACGGTCGTGTAAACTCACTTGGCTCACGAAATTCTCAAACAATTCGAATGTTATGTTAAGTAGTTTATATAGGCTTTTGTTTCTTGTGGACCTTTAACGAGTTCGTAACTCATGGTAGGGGTTGAGATAATTGTTATGACAGTACAATACGCCCCCGACGACACCTATACATTTGTTTCTGGGTGTAACGAGCGGACAACCTGAACAATTGTCGCGTTTTATATCATGTCAATATATTTTATAATGATTTTATCGTTAATTCAATTTACAAATAATGTATTAAGCAGTGTGATAGGTTTCCTTATGCATGACATTTTATAAGAAGTAATTTCGTTTTGTTAAGTGTTGCTTGTATTTGTATAGATTAGAAAAATTGTAGTTTAACTGAAGTTCAGAAATTTTCTCAAATTGATTGGCACATTGGCTGGTCGTAATACGAGTCACAGAATATTGGTTTTAGTCTAAAATGTACGAATATGAATAGAATAACTAGGTATATACTAGATCTAGACAAATAATCAAAATGGAGCTTTTTATTTTATTTTAGCATAACACTTATGTTTAAAATCAATAAATCAACGTCGAAAACAAACGAGTGCGCCTTAGACCACACGTCTGAAGTAAAAATTCTTTAGCTCCTACAGTAATATACGAAACGTAACCCTCTCTCTTTCAATCGTCACTAACTTATATCTCTCTCTCAACTCCCGTTCGCCTCGCCAGATCACACTTTTAGTAACTCTCGTCACGTATTCACCAGCTTACTCCCCATTCAAGCGTGCGTAAATAAGTTTTAGTTCAAATACATATTTTTATCTCTCCAAAGGTCCAAAGATCGTGACAATATTTTTAATTTATATACTCGTAATATTATGTACATTCAGTACAGAAATACGTGTAAATATACATTTAGTTATAAAGATGTGACGTTTATAAATATCACAAAAACCTAAAACGAATTTTTTTTTTTTATATTTCGAAAACTTACAGCTAAATTACAAATATAAAAAAAAAACAATGAAATCTTTTGTATTTGTGCTGTTTTTTATATTTTATTTTTTTACTAGCGACCCGCCCCGGTTTCATATGGGTGCAATGCTGATACTAAATATAAAATATAGTATAGTATATAATATATGCCCAAAAAATGTGTTTATTTACGACATCACATTAGAAACCTCTAAAACTATCAGTGTTCCTCTACTATATTAGGCATGTCTTTTACATATAAACCTTCCTCTGGAATCTTCCCTATTTACTAAAGAAAACTGCATCAAAATCCGTTGCGTAGTTTTAAAGATATAAGCATACAGACAGCGGGAAGCGACTTGATTTTATATTATGTACTCGTAGTGATACAAGCTGCAATTAAATTATTTAGAAATATTTTTGTTTGTATGTTTACTAGAGTTACAAAAAGACAAGAAATGAAAATAAAATTACCAATCGATTGTCAGGTGTTTTTACAAAAAACTTAGCGCGTACATTTAGATAATATTAGTATTAAGTAACTTATTTTAAATTAATGTAGTAGTGTTGTAAGAAATAAATCGATAATACTATAGTTCCGATTATCTGAATAAAATATGCATGAATTTACATTTATTTTGGCACTTCGTGAAAGTGAAAATAAATCGTTTTAAATTAAATAATGCAACCGAGTAAAATCATATCGCTAAACCCAAGCTAAACCAGTTTTTTTGGACATTGTTAAAGTTAAAACGTCGCGTAGGCGGCGTAGGTGTGTCACGCGAAAAGGTACAAGATCTTAAATTACTGTTTTTGTTATTTATCAAAGACTCATTCCGTATGCGTATTAAAGTTTTATATTTAGATTCGTAAGTACCCGGATTCGTAATGCTAAAAAGCTTAAATTTCTTCGAAAGTGTCTTTGATAAAGATAACATTGACATCAAAATATGTTTGAAGTAATTTGGTAAACTCAATTAATCTTTCTTATGAACAAACTTACAATTTTCAGTTATCAGTTATTAATTTGTATCGCTTCAGCCTGTAACATCCTACTACTGGGCATATGCTTCTTTCCCCATGTAGGAGAAGGATCAAAACTTAATCCACCACGCTGCTCCAATGCGGGTTGATATATTCCCTACAATGAGAAACGATCGCTATCAGATGTACCTGGTAACAACCGGGACCGACAGCTTAACGTGCTTTCCGAGACACTGTGGGGAAACCCACAAGGACTAATAACCAGACCGAATTACATATTTGTATAAATACAAATCACTCCGAGCGGGAATCAAACCCACGACCGTCGGTGTTTAGATGCCGTCGACACGGCACACGCACCGTTGCGGTCGTCGTCGGTATCTATTAATTTTTATGTAGTTTTGTTTTGCTATAGTGTGATAAGTTTTATTATGAGACATATTTCGCATATGTTACTGATGAATAATTATTGTTAACTTTGTTTTATTTTTATTGATGATAGTCAGTACCAAGAAAATGTAATGATTTTTATTTTCTTTTTTTATATTATGAGGCTGGCTAGCAACCGTAGGGTCCTCCTGATGGTAAAGGGTTACGTCTATGAAGTCTATAACACCAGAAGTATCGTAAGCTTCACGTTGAAGCCCTTAGGACCGTTTCCCTGTTCTCGCTATAAATTATAAGAATTTCTTTACGGTGCATGTCATAGCGTATTCACATGAAATATTTTTCAAATCATATTTTCTTAAAGATCTCGATATATTCTGCAATTATTAGCTCCTTAAATAAACAAATTATACACATACCTTTAATTATATATAAAGAGTACATTTATTCAAACATGCTTAGACGTGATTAAAGATGAATCATATTCATTGTGCTCGACGCAAATTATTGATTAGGATACCGCTTCATTAAACAACTTGGCATATAAGGTAATGTTTAAAAAATACTGAATTAGCTGATTAGATGATATGAGTAATGAATTATTGTGTAATTTTAAAAATATTCGTAGATAGAGAGAGTTTTTTTTTTTTGTAATACAATCGCTATCGCTTTAATTGCCGACCCTGATTCTGATCTAACCATCTTCATTATCACAGAAACACAAAACTGCTTGAAAGCAGTATTATTTAGCTGTGATCTTCTGTAAGGTCGAGGTACTACCCCAGTCGGGCTGCTCCAGATTTTGAGCAGGAAATTTCCTGTTGTGCCCTACCTCAGTTAATGGGGTGTGTGATAAAAAGTAAGCGTGTAACGTTTACTTTTTAATCATCTATCTCCAATGTCCTGATAAAAAGGGTTACAAAGAAATTATCATCCAATATAATACACTGGTTTGGAAGTTAAACGCTAACCGCTTCACACTCGACGGTTCCCAGCAGGTCGATCACAGTTAAATAATACTGTTTTCAAGCAGTGTTGTGTTCCTCTTGGTGAGTAAGGTGACCAGAGCTCTTGGGGGGAATTGGGGTTAGGGTCAGCAACGTGCTTGCGATGCTCCAGGTGTTGCAGACGTCTATAAGCTACGGTTATCGCATACCATCAGGTGAGCCGTACGCTTGTTTGCCGATCTAGTTGTATAAAAAAGGACAAAATATAAAAAAAAAGATTTTTTTTAAGTCAAGGTATAAATCTATCACGATTTCATATTAACTAATTCACTTAATAATTCATATAAAATAAAGAGTGACAACAAAAGAACGTCAGATAAGGCCCACCTCACACTGAGCTAATAAATAACGTCATATTAGAGCCGGTATTACAGCGCGTGGGCTGAACTAAAGCGAAGAAGGTTGTATGTGTAATTTTTACACACGTATGTTTTGATTCTTTTACATCTTGGGTTTTTTTTATTTAAGGAAATAGTGATAGTAAGTTACTATCTGAAAATAAAAATTATTAAATATTTCAATGAGATTTTTATTTAAATATTACGATTTATAACACAATTTTCACTACCGATGGTACAATTGACTGGCAGAGATTTCGTTTAGAGATAAATCCGCCTTAGCACACGAAAATTATAATATATTACATTCAGAGCACAAAAAGTACCTAATTTAGTAAAATAGTATTGCTTCGAATTTCAAAAACATTTGTTATACTAGCTTTGCCCGTTAGCTTGTTCAATTTACAGAGCTATAAAAAATTAGTCTAAGTCACTCCTCATTACATCAGCTATCTACCAGTGAAAGTCCTGTCAAAATCGGTCTAGCTGTCTTAGAGCTTAGCAGGAACAAACAGACAGACTGACAGACTACAATTGTAAAAAAATGTTATTTTGGTATATGTACCGTGTATGCATATGCATTTAGTAAAATTGCGGCTATTTTAATATTACAAGCATACACTTCAATTTTATTTATTTGTACAGTAATAATCAATGCACATAATACAATGTAAATCCAACTTAATAAAGACTCCTTGACTTTTTTGATTGCATTAAAAATAAATGGCCGGAAATAAATATTTTTTAATAATTTCCACTTCCGTCTATTTGCTTATGAAGCATAGGTATTGCGGTAGTCTTCAAGTTATTAATACTTCTGTGGATACTATCGCTGTATTGTTAAACCAACATGTGTTTATTGTTTGACATTTGTGAACTTTACACCCGTTTTAATTCTTTTCAATGATAAAGAATTGAAATAATTTAAATATACTAAAACTATAACAATACAGAAGTTATAAACATTTGTCAAAAACATAATAAAATAAAAAAAATAAAGCACAGACTATTTATTGCTCTGATCCTTCTTCTATAGTAAATAGGCAAAGGCCTATACATAGTGGGATGTTACAGGCTGAATCGTGATGACATTTATTAACCGACTTCAAAAAAAGGAGGGGGTTACTCAATTCGACCGTATATATATATATTAATGTATGTTCTTCGTCGTTTATGAACCGATTTTGAAAATTCTTGTTTCGTTGGAAAGGAGATATCTCTAGTTTGGTTTCATGATAAGGAAACCAGGATCTGATGATGTGATCCCAGAGAAATCGAGGGAAACTCTCGAAAAGCCGCATAACTTTTTACTGATCTGATTACAATTTTTGGAGTAATCTTTGACAATGCGTATTTACTCGACAATTTTTTTGTCTACCTACGTTGTATTACTTGTCGATATAATTGAAGGCGGTTTCTCTTCGTTTGCCTGCAAACACAATTATTTTTATAAACAGTAAAATTAATATTACATTTCAAAAGAACCATAAAAAAGATTGTTATCGTTCATGCTACACACATACAAATTTTACGTTGAATGTAGAAAACAAACAGGATCAGTGCAGTCGACGAACCTAATAGAATTTTGATGACCTTAGAAATATAATTTTTAATAGTTAACCCTTAATATTTAGAATAATTTAAATGTACCTACATATATACGGTATGTACGAATATATACTGTAAAAACCTTCTTTTAAAACAATCACGATGTATTTAAAAAATGTTTCAAACGCTACAAGTCAAGCGCTGCGCCCGCGCCGGCGCGCAAATATTTGACATCCGTCGCTCTTCCCGGCATACATCCTCTTACTCATGTGTTTTACCAGCGCGATGTACAGACGACTAGGCTTAACTATTTATATCTATATGTTATATACCTATAATTTTATTGTATGCTAGCTACGCTTCGTGATTTTACCCGCAGAATTTCCAATCCCATGCAAATCCGGAGAAAAAGTAGTATGTGAGCTGACGATCTCCAGCTCCAGATCTACGTACCAAGTTTAATTCCAATTTAATTTCAATATAAATTTACGGTCAATAATCATCGAAAGAGTAAAAAATATACATCTATCCTCACAAACTTTCGTATTATTTTAACTGAGGTAGGGCACAGCAGGAATTTCCTGCTCAAAATATGGAGCAGCCCGACTGGGGTAGTACCTCGACCTTATAGAAGACCACAGCTAAATAATACTGTTTTCAAGCAGTATTGTGTTCCTGTTGGTGAGTAAGGTGACCAGAGCTCCTGGGGGGATTGGGGATTGGGTCGGCAACGCGCTTGCGATGCTTCTGGTGTTGCAGGCGTCTATAAGCTACGGTAATCGCTTACCATCAGGTGAGCCGTACGCTTGTTTGCCGATCTAGTGACATTAAAAAAAATATTAGTAGGAAGTACTAGTTTTCCGTCCATACCTTTGTCAGCGTGAGGTATTAAATTTGTTGCTGTTACATTTGCTCCCGTTAAAATATTTTGACGGCTATAATATTATAGCCCATGTTATTCAGCAATAGCGCTGTATTCGTCCTGGTGCTAGAACTTTTCAAAATCGTTCTAGTACATTATCATTTACAGACAAACAAAGAAATCTTTGCTGTTATCAATATTAGTCTAGATTAGGATTGAATATTGTACTTTTATATTAACATCTCTAATAGGCTTCAAACAAGCGTTTCTATCAGGATTTAATAAAATTTATTTATTATTTGATTAATTAACTATACTTTATGCGAAGATATCTACTGTTTCAAAATGTAGATTCTGCTTAGGAGAACCGGCATATATCTCAATAGTTATTCTATTAAAACTTGAAATACACTGTGAGCAAATGAGCTATTAAACGAATAAAGGACATAATAATAAAATCATCGATATTTTCACCGAATTTTTAATAAAGAATAATAAAATCAAAAACAACGTACACGTGGCTAAATATGTATATAATACAATGTAAAAAAAAAGTTATAAAGAAGAATCAATAAATATAAATTATTGATATAGATATTATATATATACATATTGACGATAGATATATCAAAAAAATAAAAAAAATAAAAAAAAATTAAAGCATACAGTGAGGTTTGATTATTATTATGATATAAAAAGTTTGTATATGCGTTAATACCTCACACATTATTTAAAGAACTTCGTCACATTTCCTGTATGATAGCCAGCATTATTAAACCTATATATAATCTTGTACTGAACAGTACGCTTAGGCCATTAAAGACATTTTAATCCACTGGGTTATCTCAACTAAAATATAAAATTTAATTTATTTCACTTACGTTCTGAGTTCTGACAACCTAAATTATGAAAACAAACTACAAACTGTTACACTTCTAAAGTTGTTAAAATTGCATTTTAAACGTTTTTCATTGTTCAAGAATAAGAATTAATAAGATATGTGAAAGTATAGTTATTTATAATAACACATTTCTGTCGATTAGTTTTTGCGAAACTGTTCAAAATTAAACTAAAAATCTATTACTTTGGATTGGGTTTATCAAATAATTTACTGTTTAAAATATCAAAGACACGTTTGAAACAGCAAAATGGTGGGAAATGGCAGCATAGTATTTTTATTCAACATACGAATCTAACGCTATATCCTCAAGCTTAAAATTAAAAAAAAAAAACAACCCCAGTCACATACAACCTAAAACTTTTAATAACATTTCAACGTCTCATCGTGTTCAACAATGCAGCGCACACTCAAGATAAAGGCACCCGTTCACCAAGGGGCCAGAGAAAGCGATCCTATCGCTTCTTATCCGTCGCTCGTGCGATCGTGCGATTGTCGCAAAGGTACCGCTGGTTTGTTCTCGCCGCGATCTGTACCAGCCTTTATGTTACTAAGTAAATATTTTACATGCGTTGTTGTTATCGTAGTGGCCGGTTTGTGTCCGGGTGTTTTGTAACGTTTTCTGAGGTGATTTTTGTCTTATTAAAGGATTACAGTGAAATATTCTCCTGTCAGCATGTAGGGAAAAGTTCTTTAGACGTTATGTTTACATCCTTAGGCGTAAGACGGAGATGTGTAAATTTTAATTTACAAATTACAAAAAAAAAAAATAATTTACAAAATAATAATAATAATAATAATAATAACAGAAATACAATAAAAATGTATTGAGGCGTATTTTGATAAATTAATATCTTCTAAGATTTCTTTTGATTTACCTTCTATCAATTTTACTACGGCTTGTGTGTTAAGAACAAAATTCTGTAAAGTGTTGTCGAAATACACGACAATGGACTAAAACTGCAACTAACCAAGCTCTTTTACATGACATTTACTTAAAAAAACATATCTTTGGTCTATATCAAAGCAATAGCAAGTAGCCTGCTATAATCAAATATTAGTTCGCATTATTTCACTTTTATATTCATGCCAGGATGTGTTTGGGATGATTTTATGCGTTTCATTTTAACGTTAAATTGAAATTATAGGAACCAAAAGAAAAAGCATATAATTGGGCACTTAAATCCATCCTGATATACTGTAAATGTGAAAGTGATTGGGTTATGGCTAGCCCCAACGGCGAGGACGAGCGCGTTACGACCCTACGGTTGCCAACGCGCTGCGATACTTCTGGTGTTGCAGGCATCTAAAGGCTACGTTAATCGCTTATCATCAAGTGATACGTACGCTCGTTTGTCAACCTAAATGTATAAAAAAAAAATACGTCTGTATTTTTATCCTGGTACCAATGTCAAATTACAATGTTTAAATCAGGGATATTCCGGTATGGGTTATTTACCTTTATAAAACGGTATTTATCGAATCAAAATAACGGTAAGAGAATCATTCGGTAACCGAATCATATCGGTAATACAGTATCGAAATAAACCGGTAGTAGGCATAACTTTTGCGTCGTAAGTTTAAGCGGGCAATTCCCGTTCTTCTAGCTGCGCTGCGCTAGCTCGGATTGCGGTCCGAACGTACACCATATCTCTATCTCATTCGCTCCCGTGTGTTGCGTGATTTTACTTAAGAGGAAAGGGTACCGAAGAGACTTTTCAAAAATAGGTATTTGAATAAAATGTTTCTGTCGCGCTGCATGCCGCTACCGCGCCCCGCGCCATCTCCGCCCCGTTTTTTCTATGTGTGACTGTCGTGTTGTTAGTGTGCGTGCGCCGGCTATTCAGCTATTAATTGTTGACGATATTTTAGTATTCGCATCTTTCGTTTGTGATTGACTACGAGTACATATAGCGCATAGTGCTATTTTTCTGAATTTGGTTTGTTTTATTGAATTTGTTCTGCATCGTATTGCTGTGACTAGGCTTACTATTATTGAATTTCGTAAACTACATAATATTATGTTTTATTATTTTGACTTGGATACTCTTTGTGACTTGATACATGTCTATATTTTTGTGGGTAATTATCGAAATACCTAGGTACTTTATTTATGAATTAGGTATGTAATTACATGGTTGAGGTGTGTGTAAGAATGGGTAATGAAATACATACATAATTATAGTGTATACATGTAGTACATAGTATAAGTGTAAGTATAGTATATATATGTAATGTAGTACATACACAGTATAAAATGTTTGCCTTAGTACCTATATAGTTTGTAATGTCTCATGTTTGTCGCAGTTATTAATACATAGGTATAGGTTATATATATTAATTAACATATAATTGCGGCGATATAACAATGGTTAAAAATAATATTATAAATAAAAAAAAAAAACAAGAAAAGCCGCCTGCGTGAAGAACAACTATGAGAAAGTCAATTGAAAAAGCTGGAACAAGATAAAAATTCAATAATTACACAAAGATAGCTAAATAAATCACACCAATTTCAAACATTATGTACTGTACACTTACAAAAATCATGAAGGCGACTTTTTCAATTATTATTTTATTTATATTTTTTTAGTTAGGCAAATTACGTAATCGATTGAATTTTTTTAAAGAGTGGTTGATTAACATGACATAACATAACAATACACTTTATTGAACACCAACAGAAAATAATAATACGTATCAGATTGATTTTTAACCGACTTCCAAAAAAGGAGGAGGTTCTTAATTCGACTGTATTTTTCTTTTTTTTTGTATATATGTTACTTCAGAACTTTTGAGTGGGTGGACCGAGTTCGACTTGTACGCAAAGGAAAAAAAGCCGACTTCAATTACATCGTCATGTAATACAACAAAGTGAGACGACAATATAGTTAAGTAAATACGCGTTGTTAAAGATTACTCAAAAACTTGTTATCAGATCTCGATGAAATTTAAATATGACTACACGATAAACATCAGCTTTCGATTAAATTTAAAATCATCAAAATCGGTACACCTAGTAAAAAGTTATGCGGTATAATACAACGTAGGTCGACGAAAATAGTCAAGTAAAAACGTATTATTTATATTACTCGAAAAGTTGTTGTTAGATCTCAAATAAACTCAAGTGAGACCAAATGACACACACCACCTTCCGATTAAAATAAAAATTGTAGAAATCGGTCCACTCAGTCAAAAGTTCTGAAGTAACATACATAAAAAATACAGTTAAATTGAGAGCTTCCTCCTTTTTTGGAAGTCGGTTAAAAATAGAAACCGATTTTACACGTCTATAGAATTCCTAAGTCGACAAGCTTGAACAGTGAAAGATTTAGTATAAACGAAAGAGGAGTGAGAGGGAAATTCAAGAAGTAAGCTTTCCTCAGAACGAAAACTGCGTTCATTGGAATCACTAAGAAATTTAAATCGTCGTTTTAGATAAGCAGGTACAACAGGATTAAAAAGAATAGAGTAAAGTAAGTTGAGAATATACGTATTCCCGAAGTAGGAAATTGGGTGCCACTCAGGGCGTAACTACTGCCGTATCAGCCGTATCAATGATACGGGGCCCTCTATTTACAGGGCCCCTAAGGTGTGTAAGCAAAAATTAGTAAAATGTTATCCACAATGTCACTTAATCTTGTGCTTCCTGGAAAAAAGAATAAAAAAACTGTCATACATACCTATAGAGTTTTAACTTCAGAAATGACTGAAGTCTGAAAAGCAGTCCCCTTTTATCCGAGTCAAGCGTGCGCCCAATTGTTGATAACATTCTGTATCGTTTATTTCGGGATTCAGTTGATCATTATGAACAATCAATTAATCTTTTTTATATAAGAATGGGGCCCACAAGCAGACGAAGCCATCTGATTTATAACGGCTACCGTCGCCCATGGCCTCTAGAGAAAAGATGTAGACACTAGACGCTTTAAAACCCCCAAATTTTAGCAAGGTCATTCCACACTTTGAATGTACGTGGAAACATTGCGCACGAAGCTCGCACATTGGTTGCAAACCACTGGTGGATACAATTAGCACCACTAGACTTCTTGACATCGAAAGAATGCAGAACACGACAAACGACACTGCTCATAGAGCACATTACGCATCGCGTGTTCGCACCGTGGAATGCTCGGTGGTGCTTTTCCCTCATCGTCAAGAGTTGAATTCGACGCAAAAAGAGTGCAAAGAATTTCGCTTACTTTTTCGCATAATATGCCAGAGAGCCTTCAGGTTCGCGCAATGATGGAAGTTTAGACTAAAAAAAGTTACCTTCGACAGCTTTTGTAAAAAACAAAAGGCATGGGTTCCATTTGGAAAGCCCAATAGTCTCTCGCCAATTCTGCTGTGTTTGAACTTTGCCCTAGCGATTTACTACCTGTAAGACCTGGAGGCATTGAATCTCTTCTTCAGGTTATGCGCCTGTGAATCCCCCATATAGATGCGGAAGATTCATAGGAATTCACTAATAGTATTGGCCTCACAGGCTGAAGCGAACGATCCCCCGCATCTATTGCTGCAGATCAAGGCTAATAACTCTCCAGCTTGGAACTACAAGCTCTTTAAATTAGCTTAAAATCCGAAATTCAAAACATTCATTCCATTAAAGAACTCATGGAATTATTACTGATAAAATTCAATAGCCTTGCATCCAATTTTCCAACTTGATGTTTTTCAAAACTAAAACTGATAAAAAATTACCTAAGGATTTCGATGGAACAGGAACAGCTACAGCAGACTACACTCACTATTGTCTATTCTAGGAGGAAGTTATAACTTATAATCAATAAATATTTATTTTAATTCAAAGCAAAGCATTTTTTGTGAGAAATCTTTACCCATCATTTGCCTGCCCCCCCACTAATTTTGATACAGGGCCCCAAGGTTCCCGGGGTTCCAAGGAATGCTACGCTAGTGGGGCCACTTGAGTTTTTTACGCAATTCAGAAATATGATTCTATTTGCGAAGTCCAAATACGAATCGCATAGGTACATAGATTCGACCAAATTTAATAATCTGCTCCTCAGTAATGTCAAGATAACAGCTAAGCAATTTTTTACCGATGAAAAAAAACAGAGGAGGGTCTAAAGTCGCTACGTCCCTATATTTATTTATGTTTGACCATGCATAGCTTTTTACAGAGTATTCCGAAATTGATAAAAAAATATATTGGAAAGAGTAAACCCCGAAGTTGTTTTTCGCCTAGGAGGCGAGGAAGAAGCGCGGCTCGCAGCTTGCTTGGCACAGGCATGGGAAAGAGCAGTCCTAATTTTTTAAACTTTCTTATTGTATTTTTTATTAGTATTACGGTAATAATAATCATAATATACTTTTTTGAAATCCTTGTATTGAGCCCTTTCATTTGATACCAAAAACAAACAACACAGTTATTTACCATAATTATCATTGTTATTTGTTAGCGAAACCCTTCGTTAGCCCAGGTTTGCACAGTGTTACAATAAAAACCGTATATACAAATACGGTTTCATTGTAGTTATGAAAAAAGAAATTATTTAATTCTGTTAATACGAATTTTAGAAAATATCGACTAAAAATAACATCACTAGTGTATCGATATAATTGTCGACTATGAGGCATCACTTCGCTGGCGTATATACGTATTGCTTTGACCCTTCCCTCCCCCAGACCTATCCCCCAAAAAGCAAGAAAGGGACAACTGCAGCTCAGACCGTTTTAGGTATATAATTTTTGACCAAAACAGTGTTTCGTAGTCGACTGTTTTCTCCTCAAAACATGGCAATTTTTTAAAAAATTTTTTTTTAGAAAATAAAAGAAGACTTCGGCTATGCCCCTATGTTTTCATTTTTTTGAAAATATGCATATATTTTTTTTAATGAGTGTCTGAAAATGTACAAAAAATTATGCAATATTTCGAGTTTTTGAAGTCTCCTAATTCCTATGATAATAAGAATATGAAAAAAATCAAAACATAGGGGCATGGTCATGGCAGCAAAGAGTTCTATGTCACAAAAATATTTGATCTAGTGTCATTATCCAGGGAGAAAACAGTCGACTACGTTTGTATGGAGAAAGACCCGGTACCCTTTCCTCTTAAAACTTATTTATTTGTGATAGACGACAGGCCCCGGGCGTGGCGCGAGCAAGTTTTCATTTCTTTTTCGTTAATGTTTACATTGCATATAACGAATAATTCAAAACAAAAAACTTAATTACTTTCATAGTTAAAGAAGCCAATCTTATGAAAAACCAAGCATTATCAATAAAAGCAAAGGAACATTACAGATTCTTCATTTCAAACGATGGCTCACAGATTTTGTCACCCTCTGTTACTTCTCCGAATCATTTAAAACCGAAATACATAACGTTATATTTCGGTATTACAGTTTAATCGGTAACCGTTTTATTACGGTTTTGGAACCGAAATAAAACGGTAACCTTTTCAATCGGTAACCGATTCATACGGTAACCGTTTCAAACGTTTACCTTTATGAATCGGTTTGGCGAACCCTGGTTTAAATTAATACCGACTTCGAAGGTGGTAATTCCAAATTACGCATACGAAGTCGCAGATAAATCTTGTTTTAAGTAAAATAGAGGATTATCGCAGATAGTTGGACACTGATCAACGGACAAAGCACTCTTGGCGCTATATCAAGCACAGCATGAGCATTGCGGATTTAAGGTCTGCCTCTTAATTTCGTTTTTGTGTACATTCTAAGACCTGTAGTAGTTTATTTGATTTTATTGCATTTAAGTTACAGATAATCTTTCAAATATTTACAAAAATAAACGAGCGTGCTTTAGACCACACGACTGAAGTAAAACTAACGAAACGTATCTCTCTCTTTTTCTATTTTCACTGACATACTTAACTATACCTCTCAACTTCCGTTTGCCTCGTCCGATCACGCTTTTCGTAACGCTCTCGTTACGC
This sequence comes from Melitaea cinxia, assembly GCF_905220565.1. Lineage (NCBI taxonomy): Eukaryota > Metazoa > Arthropoda > Insecta > Lepidoptera > Nymphalidae > Melitaea > Melitaea cinxia. The sequence goes on along the minus strand of NC_059405.1, from coordinate 2,095,771 downwards.
ATTCATCAGCTACCCAACTCAAGCGTGCGTAAAAAAAGTTATGTACTTGCTTTAAAAAAAAATTGCGAAATTATGACGGAGCATTAACTTCGATTAGTCCTTAAGCATGAACCTTAAATTAATATAATTATATTTAACGTAAGTTAAAGTTATAAAGCAAGGCGAATCACAAGGTGTGGTCCGGTGCGGTCTAGCCGAGCCACCCGGCCGCTGACGATTTATAAGTGGTCACACGCCTGCTAAGGCATCTAATGCAGAGAGCGATTATTTCGTAGACCTAAGTTTCCACTAAGGAAATAGAGATATTAGCAAGACCTTCTGGTATTTTATTCATAATTTAAGTTGTGGTCTTTTACATAAACATATATTACTAGCTTCTGCCCGCGACTTCGTCCGCGTGGAATAGTTATTTTGGGCTAACTGAGGAAGCTCTCAAAAGGAAAAAAAACTGATTTTGAAACATCCTTCATTAGTGCTCTGCTCCTATTAGTCTTAGCGTGATGATATACAGCCTTTAGCCTTTCACAATAAATGGGCTATCTAACACTGAAAGAATTTTTCAAATCGGACCAGCAGTTTCTGAGATTAGTGCGTTCAAGCAACCTCTTCAGCTTTATAATAATAGTATAGATTAAGCTTTCCAAGCTATAAGCAGTTCCTGTGATCTTATATAAGGTTGAGGTACTTCCCCAGTCGAGTTGCTCCAAATTATGAGCAGCATATTTCCTGCTGTGCTCTGCCTCAATTACTAGTCCTTCTTAAACTTACTAATTATATTTTATGTCATTTGAATGCAAAAGTAAGCATCGTTTTACAAGCCATGTTTGTTTCTACCCTAAAACGAACATATATTTCAATTCACTAACAAACTTCACTATACACTGCCCGTAATGAACTTTAATCACTATCATTCTTGGTACATAGCCAGCAGTAAACTTTGTATATGAATATATTGTCGGGGCCATGCAACTAAATCACGTATTACAATTTAACATAGAGTATGTTATAATGAAAGTGGAATCTGCTTTACATTTACGTTTTTTTTTTTATATATATATAAAGTGTAAGAACCACAAATTTAGCATTTTTTATAAATATTTATACAGTATTCCTTGTCAATTTTGTTTCCATTTACATATCAAAAAGGAAGACCATTTTAAGTGACAAGCTCAATAAAGGCGAAATCTTGGATGGGTGTTTTATACTCTTTTTTGAAAAATATTGTAAAATAATTGCAACGAAACTTTTTTTCCTTTAAAAAAAAACATTTAAAAAATCAAACAAAATCAAATCAAAAAAAAAAAATCAAACAAATGCAGGTAGGGCAGGTAATTACCTTCATATTTTTGCTAGTTATTAAAAAACTATCTTAAACACTTATATTCACTTATTTCATGAAGTTAAAGCTTAATAACTGATCATAGTCGATATCATATCCGACCTACTAGCTCCGTGGCACAAAGAACACCGCAGGTCATTACATATTTCACCAGTCCAGGGCACAATGTCCGCGGCGACCATAACTCTATAGCGCCAATAAAATCTGCACTTTATAATACATCTTGTTATTATTAATTTTATGTTATTTAATGTTTAATTCGTTTACATCTCATTAATTGCTAACAGACGTTTCAGGCTCGATACGGATTAGTTACGAACAAAGTGCATTTAGCGATTAGTAATGTTTATAGGGACACGAAAAAAATATCGATACTTTGTGGTATCGAGTACATTTCCATCATATTACTTTTTTTTGGTCGACTGAAATCTGAACACAGTTGGTCAGTATTTGTACGATAATTGGACGATCTTTTCTTTTTTTTTTTTAATGTCGACGTATCGATATTTTTATTTTCGATCGATGAGTACTGTTGGTATTAGTAAGTAGGTTAAATGTTTAAATAGTGAGTAGTATATTTTGTTGTGTCGTTCTAGTGAATATAGAGAGTAAATATGTAGACGTGAATTATTTGCTGGATTCACGTCTAAAATTTTGTTGATTTTACTGATTTACTTATTAATAACATTTCAAAAATACATCACAACGTTATGTTAACAGACAGGACGCATTTCTCGAAGACTTTTGTCTTCATGCATTGCGGAATCTTCGCAGTGAAGACTTGACGAAGTCCACCAAACGCTGCCAGTTTCTGTTGCTGCTGCAGTCCGTTGCTTTTCAATTTTGCTGCCCTGCTGTTAATGCGCTTGCGATGCTCCTGTTGTTGTAAGTTTCCATAGGCTACGGTAACCACTTACCATTGTCGGATCGATTGTGTATTTGACATCGTAGTTTTACATTAAAAAAAAGACTGCTTACAAACTTTATGACGAGTACTCTTCACTTTTGACATAAAAACGAAATATCGATAATTATAGTAGTTAAACGAGGCTACACCAAAACAAGAGGTCGGGTTCCTTATATAATGTGACTCATCTGAACTCCGTACATTCATAATGTCAATTAAATTACTTTATTTTGTAATAACATTACACGCAAAACTGAGCCTTAACGCTTTACCATAGGATGCATGTACTTTACTCACACTAAGTAGTTAGGATTGCCTCTAAATATTCGAGATACCAGAAGTGCATAACGATTGTTATGTTCAATAAATTTTAGACTTTAAAAATTGGATATTAAGGTATATTTTAGAGTGCCTTGGTCGTATCTGGTAAGGGCATGTATCAAAGAGCTAGTTGTGACTCCCGGGGTGGCTTGTACAATGTTTGCGCGTGACACTGCTCTATTTACGATAGAGTCGGCCCTTTATACCCGTAAACAAGCTGTGCGGTTCAAGAGCCGTGGCGACTTGGTATTATAAACTTTTAACTTCAGCTTACAAACTTTGCCCTAAGTGTTTAGGGCTACTGAATGCCTTATTATGTAAATTTAAAAATGAGTTGCATTGATGACGTTTCTTATAGGATTGAATGGATGTATCATTTTAAATTTGACTGTTTATAGTTAAGTTTGCTACGCTTTGATGAAATTTTTGCGTTCGAATCTTCTCCGTTCTGCGTGATATTGGGGGAACGATCTCTGAAATCTTGTCAATTAAAAAGGATTAGTCCGAAAATTATGATATTTTAAGAGACTAATAAAATTACATCATATTTAGTATCAAATATTTATCCTTTTTACTTACTTACTCACTTATCCTATTTACTAAAATTGAAAACTAAAACATTTTTTATTACTATTTTTAAATACGTAAACAAAATCCTATTATTTAATAAAACAAAGGCACAATTCCTGAGTCGTGTCGCACGCGGATGCCGCCATACTCGCCGGCGGCGGTAGCATTGTGCTCTTGTCCGCACTATTAACGCTAGAATTCACCTTTAATAGACGCCGGATTTTGAATAATTATTATTAACGAATCGCGCAAACGCCATATTCGATGAAATTACCTTCGTTTGTTTTGTTTATTGTTTTGTATCGTTTTAATAATATTTAATATACATTTTAGTTATTTGTTATAAATAAACCTATGGTGTACTTATTGTTGTACTACTATAGGGTTACTAAATGTGAAAAACGTAGAGTGAGATCCTAAGGACCCAAAAGTTTTTAGACAGTAGACGTAATGATTACCTATCTCTAAAACTAACCATACGTCAATTATATTTAATTTTCATTTTAGCGTTTTTTATCATGTATAATAATTACCTTTTCATTCTTTTGATGACAAAAAAGAACAAGGTAAAAAAAGATTTTGACCTTACTATAAAATTAAATCGGCGTCAAATATTTTTAAAATAATTTCCTCTAATCTTATTCGTGACCAAAAACGATTAAAACAAACACCTTCCAACAAACAATGCCTCTAAAATTGAACCGGCATTGCGTTATTTTTTTCACAATTAAAATATCCATCAGTTGGAATGAAAGCTTGACAGTTTTCACGTTTTGCTAAAAAGCAATAAAATTCGCACCTCACGTCCAGAGCTCTGCGTTACGACCTATTGAAACAGATAAAGATGTTGTCGAAAAAAAGTTCAGAGTGGAGTAGGTTTTGCAGCGACGAGATAAGGGACGCACGCCCTGCGCTTGCTAAATTGGAAGGTATTTTTATTTTGTTTCACGTGGATAGGTGAGAAAGTATTTTTAAAATAACATAATTATCGATTCATAAAGATTGGGTATCACTGGAAGTTTCCAATACGTTATGTTTGGGAACTTGACTGATATGGTTGTGTGGAGCCAGGTCTTCTACGAGGTCAAGAGGGGACCAGAATCCCGCAATTATTGATGGCTTTAATATATTATATATATTTTCTTGCGCGGTCAGAATACACAAATCCAATAACAGCCTATCTATTCAAACATCAATACGGTCTAAATAATTGTATGATGTGACCACAGTAACAACGCTTCGTCAGTTTTTGTTAATTAATTCTCAAAATATTTACAATAGTCCATATACCATATTTTATGTATATTCTAAATTACTATTTTGAATTACTTTCTTTTTTTAAATAGACTTACTAATAACTTGACAGCAAATACTGGAAACACTGAGCTATACCGTTGATCGAACAAATTTCTCTTCAGTAATATTGGTTTTGTAACAAGCGTAGAGTCCACCTAATTCCGAATGGAAACGAATCGTTCGCAAAAAAAAAAAAACAGCCGATACAACTCTTGACGCGGCACGTGTTATTTGACAAATAAAAAAATAGCTGACGCTCACGGATTTTTGAAACTAAATGGAAAATGGGATAAAATATACCGTCCAATATTCCGAAATAAAAAAATGGAATGGAAAGAAATATTGAAAATCGAATTGAAATTGGATTTTGTTTTGTTATGCTAATTCCTTAACGATTGTTATTCATATTCGAAAATCGAAACAATATTTTGTAATCTGTTTCGTCGAATTCGTTCTGTACTGCGTTCGAATCATTCATTCATTGGAATTGAAAAATATAAACGTATATGAAAATGGATAATTTAGCTTGTAACTATTAACAAATTATAAGAAATTAATTGCATTAAAGAATAAGACTAGTATTAAGTTGTTCGTGGACTTTTACAAGGTTATAAGTAATTGGATTATAAGCTCTGATCGCACATTATTGGCATTTTTGTTTGTATAATTGTATGTAATTTGTAACGTAACCTAAATATATGGATACACTATTCGAAATATGATTCAAAATTAGTTATCAAGTTTAGTAGTTCTAAGGAAGTAAGAACACATATTTACGTTAAGTTAAATAGAAATAAAAATACCAGTTTTTTCGTTTATATGTGTTTATAAAATACCTATGTAGTAAAGTTTTTTTTGTAAAAGAGAACTTTTCGTTTTATCTAATTATTTATTAAATAAATCTTAATACAAATTATATCAGATTATTTTTTTTAAAACCATGTTTTGTAACCATGCACTTAATATCCCATTATTGTAGTCACTGGAACATGGAATTCATGTATGTGCTTGATTGGAGAAGCACTCTAGCGTGATACTCGAGGGAAGTATATTTGATTCTTTTTACTGTGTTACTATTTTATAAAAAAAAAATCAATAAATTAGCTCGTGGTTTTATATCATACATATACACATACATACATGCATACACTAGTACTCCTCGCCTTAAATACCTTAGAACCAGAAAAATAATAGTTAATAGGATAAATTAAATAATGTTTTTCAACTTAAAACGAGTAAGGATCAGTAGGAGAAAAAATAATTCTAAGAGTCAAGAAGAAGGGTAGAAAGAAAACTAAGAAAAGGTGTTAAGTTTACTCCTGACTCTTTCACTCACTAAGTAGCGTAGCTGTGTATATTAATATTTCTACTGTTAATTGTTCACTCTCCTCATTTTTGATTCGTGTACGTGTAGTTTTAAATATGTGGTCTTGATTTCGAGTGACTAATTCGACAATCGTTGGTTAGGCAGCACAAACGGTACAATAAAACATATTAATAATACAGATAATATAAAAATATTTGTGAGGTTTAACAAAAAATATATATATATATATCAGAAAAGTTATAAAAAATATGACGATGGAAACTCGATTATGAAGTATTTAATAATTTTGTTTGTTCTTAAACAAAATAAAAAAAAACTATTTTGAACACACATTATTAAGTATCCCGCAAAACCTACTCATCATATCTCAAGCGAAGCTAGTACCAATAAAAATTATGAGGCAACGCATACATACACAAAACAAAAATTAAAATAAAATCGAATTTGAATCTCGTTCTTTTTTTAAATTCGATTAAAAAATTATAGATAAAGGCCAGTATTAAACTAGGAATACAACATCGTTACAACAACGCAACAGCGTAAACAACAGTTGTAAGCTCGGTCTCACGCTGTCGTACGACAAAAAGCGAGTATGAGTCATTGGGATGCGGCGCGCGACACGGCTGCGAACGCGCTTTTTTAGAGCTTCGGAGCTTTCGCTTACGAGCAAATTGTATTTGTTTATACTTCAAATTGATTTAATTATAACGTGCCCGAAATTAATAAAGTTCGATGAAGCCATTGAATTATTTATTGTTGGGTTCAATGACTTGTGCTTTATCGTAATTTTTCACTCTAGAAAATAAATCTGTTATTATTTTATGCTCTATAGATCCTCTTTGGTTTCAGCTCTACCCGCTTCCATATCTGTCAAACCATGAGTGGTCAGTTGCGTCATACGGGCGCATATCTATTTTATTATAATTCGAATGCTTGAAATAAATTCTAACACTTGAAGTAAATTCATGATAACTAACTACATACTTAGCATATATTAAAAAAACCTAAGTGTAAATAAATGGAAATAACCCAAGCGTAGTGAAATTATTTCCGACAATTTTCATTGAATTTTAAACAACAATATTAATTGTTAATGCATTATTGTATGATAACAATTCCAGAATTTTCAAATATGTCAGTATAAGAAAGTACATGTCTAAGACCGTAGCAGACTGCTTGGAGCCTCTGTGTGAAACAATAGGTGTAATTATCAGGCGTTTGTTTATTGATAGACTAATTAATATACAAATATGTTACAATAAAAACACACATTGAAAAGGCTCAATAAAATTACGTAGTACGTGGGAAAGTCGGTAATAATGTGGTGCAGGCATCCGGCAAGTTAGACGGGAGGGCGCCTTTCCAGGAACAAGCGGAATCGCTAGCTTCTATAGAGGTCAAGACATAAGTCTCAGTTTGTCTACGATTTTCCGTTGAAAATGTTAAAATTGTTACTTTTTTTTTTTCGAGTAAAGCTCAACGAACTTCAATAACTTGTTGGACATATTTTCTAATACTATTCTGATTGTCCAACTGTGACAATAATAATTAAAGTAAGGCTCAATATAATTAAAAAAAAAAAAAAATAGAAAAAAGTCAATGTCTTTTTGCATGTAAGATATCAATTAAGTTAGCATAATTTTGATCGGTGGAGTCATGTCTGCATTAGGGATACTAAGATAGAATGATTAGTTAGTTCTCTTAATGTAAGCTGCAGTAGTGTAACAAGTAAACGATCAGTAATAAAACTAAAAATTGGAATAAAAAAAGCACGGACATTATAAGCCTGAAATAAAAATACTATTGCAATCAAAATACGCTTAACTCCATTTTCTACGAGGTTAAGAGTCTGACAATTTTTCAATAAAAGTTTGTACATAATATAAACTGTAGCATTGTATAAACCTTAGTGGTTTTCTTTTGCTACTTATAATTGTGAATTTGTACATATTGTTTCTTTATTAAATAAATAAAATAATAATACTTTATAACAATATTTTTTCTTACTTATATTAATTAAACACACGATAAATTAAAGCACGGAAACTACAACAATTCTTTAAAACAAGAAAAAAAAAACTAGGTTAAGAATTTTTAGTGAAGTCCTGCATCCAAATTCAAAAAAAGCCTTCCTGAAATGTTTCATTGTTGGACGAAAGCTCCTTTTGTTATTTTCATATAGGAGGACGGTTAGAGCTTAATCAGCAATGTTTCCCCGCTGCAAATTAGCAAATTACGAAGGGTTCTGCATTAATAACTCCCTATATATAGCAATATGGTATAGGATGGATTTCCCAGGAAACAATCATAATGGCATGCTATAGTTGATTTTAATTAGGAAAACTGAATGTCAATATACTTTGTAATCACTTTGATGTGAGAAAACCGTGGACTGGGGGACACTTCCACGTAACGACAAAGAATAAACATCGTGTAACTCAGCAGTTATTACGTACAGACATATTTATTTTAATATGTACGATTTTATTTTTGTGTTAACCACACATTAAGAATTCCAAACATTTTTGAATATCATATCAAAAATTGTTTCATTGTTTGTCCAAGGTTCGCTTAAACCGAAAATAAAATCATCATATAAAAAATTTCGATCTAGCGGTTACATCGTTCCATAGCTTAATTGGCTAGAGCGCCGACACGGTCAGTCGGAGACGCGGGTTCGATCTCCGCTGGAACGGTCAATTTTTGATATGATATTCAAAAATGTTTATATTTATTTTACCATAAAGGTGAGAAACAAGCGTACTAGCCTCCAAATGGGAAGCTGATACTGAGTTTTGACTGACTTACCCACCACGGGGACACAAAATTACTTGAGAGCAGTATTATTTAGCGGTATTCTTCTGTAACATTGAGGTAGTTCTCCAGTCGGGATGCTTCAAATTTTGAGCTGTTATTTCATTTTATTTATTATACTCTTTATTGTACTTACGCGACTATAAAAAGATAAAAATACTAACAATCAAAGAAAGATATGCAAAGGTATTCATTCTCATCGTTTTTCTAGAAGGACAATCTATTTCTGACAACCTTTATGTATTGGATGACACCACATAGCCTATTTCTTTCTGAATGTTTTCTGAATTCGAGAACAGGAATACGAAACTAAATGGTTAGGAAGTATACAAATATTTGCTGCACCTCAATTAACCTCAGCTTTGCTACCTCAATTGATACTTCAGTGACATGTATTTGTATACATATACGTACATATATATGTACGTGCGTATTTAGTTTACTGTACCCACTTGTAATAATTTGTGACTACCCTCACAAATACCATTAATTTTTACTGCTTCACTAAGGATTAAGGAGGAGAAACAATGGCCAAGTAAAAGCAAGTTACAGTTTACATTTTAAACGCCACCTCTGTCCACTCTGTTCCCTATTCTTTGCCCTACGCCGGGTCTCAGACCAGCGCATTCCCGCGCGTGCACGTTTTTGCGACCCGCAAGCCGCAACGACTTGAATACTTACTTTTATTTATCATCTGTCTCGAAATCACCACTATCTTGAGTTTTGAAAAAAAAAAATTAGAAAATTTTCATTTCGTCTGTGACGATTGTTTTGAGTTTTAACTGAAATGTCAAGTTAGTGTGGTTTATTATAAAAAACTGTAGCCGCGACACCATTTCCTACATGTCGTCTTTCACGCTCTATAAGAGAACTAAACTAAATTTAGGGGTAACAATATTATTTAGTATCCATACTTCATAGTATGAATTTGAATAGTGCTAGGCTAAATTCCAATTCATTCAGTATTTTCAGCATCACAAACGGTCACACACGGAAAAAATAGATATAAAAAAATGAAAAATTATGTTTTAAAAAATATTTGCACAGCTTTATTATAAAAAAGAAAGTAAAAAGAAAACGTGTGGTTACTCATCATTACAGCCTTTACAGTCCACTACTTGACATAGGCCTCCACAAGTTTACGCCAAAAATAGCGTGAACTCATGTGTTTTGCCCATAGTCACCACGCTTGGCAAGCGGGTTGGTGACCGCAAGGAACGAAGCAGATTTGGCTTTGTCGCACCGAAGTCGCTGCTGCCCGTCTTCGGCCTGTGTATTTCAAAACCAGCAGTTGGATGGTCGGTGTGGTTACTACGTTATCGTTATCTTTAAATTTTAATTTAATAAGTCCTACTTTTTGAATGATTTTTTTATATAACTCAGTCGGCAAACAAGCGTACAGCTCACCTGATGGTAAGCGACTACCGTAGCATCGCAAGCGCGTTGCCTAGCCTATCACTAATTCCCCCAGGAGCTCTGGTTACCTTAATCAACAAAAGGAACACAATACTGCTTGAAAACAGTATTATTTAGCTGTGATCTATAAGGTCGAGGTACTACCACAGTCGGGCTGCTCTATAATTTGAGTAGTAAATTTCAAATAATTCGTTTATACAATATATAGTTATATCATATACCAAAAAGGTAGCACACGTGTTAGCTACAACTACTAACCTTAATAACTTTATCCCACAACGTCCATTAACAATAATCCCCGCAGCCACATGACCGGACAACAAATGAAACACAATGGTTGAATACGACAATAAAATAATAAGCGAGCGATAGTCGTGCGACGGTTTTGTTACTTTTGCGTTGCGATTGTTTTTAATCTCAGATGTACTCCGATTGTGTACGGTCAGCATCGATATGCTAATCTGTATCGAGATAACTGTTTGAGATCATGTTAAGTCGAATTATTTTTTTGATGACGAAACCTATTTTCTATCGATTTTGGTACTACCTTTCTATTTTCAATTTAGTCTATATGCAATAGGCACTGTTTTAGAAGTAACGCTTTTGAAGGGCCAGTTTACTTTTGCTGCATAAGTTTATCTAGGACTTAAGTTATTGATATAGAAAATGCTGGCAGAAAATATTTAGGTCGTTGTGGCCTGTTTTTTGATGTTGATGATAAATACAACATAATTTGACACCTCTAGTTCTTTTTTATTCTAAAAAACTGTAAAAACTATTGAAATTTGGATGACCTTAACACGTGGCATATTTTTCGAAATTGAATTTAAAAAAAATTAGTAGTAAAAAGTAAAATTAGTAGTAAAAAAATTAGTAGTAATTTTCGCTTTCGTTTGAAAGTACTTCGATTAATCTGTTTATTTACAATGTTTTCAAATTAACACATTTTTTATACCAAAAAGGGACTGAATCAATTTGTAGGCCCAATATAACATTTATATGAAATTTTGAAATCCAATCGGTACACATTGATACAATATTTACCGGAGTCCGCGATGTCGTGGCCGGCCCGCGCCCGTCCCGCGTCGCGCCTGCCTTAAGGCGAAATACTGCGTGTTTTATTAAAGTAATTTAATTATAATTATAACTTTAACTTGGCTACGGTACTGTCGTGCTCAATTATCTCGAACGTTACGACCGAGAAACATTATATATGAGTATACTTTATTTATGAGTATGCTTTATTTACTTTGTTAAATAAAATGTTTTAAAAAAATATCTGTAACTACACATAATAACTTTTATAAAAAATTACTTAGTTAAGTTTTGTGTAAGGGTTTCGTCCAGTAACTAAATACATACTTCTTCTATGGATTTTTCCTCGTTTTTAATAACTTTTTCCTGTGATATAATTCGCTCTTAAATATTTTAACTTATATCATCTCTCCCAAGATAATTAATTTTTAATTAAAAAGTATCTGATATTGCTTGCCAAGCTTATATCACAAACTGCCCTAGCCCATATCAAAATTATGATAAGTTTCATTATATTTGAGTAGTTCGACGTGAGTCACATAAAAACTGATAAACTAATAAAAATGAACGATGTACAGTTTTGCTTTATTATCGATTACAAAGAGCTCTTCAAATTTTTTTTTTCAAATTACATTCAATGTACAGAATTGAATTGAACAGAATTGAATGACGACGCGTTGGCGCAACGGTCACAGCACTGGTTTGTGGCTGTTGCGCTGGCGGTTGCAGGTTCAATCACCGCACATGACAAATATTTGTACTGGCCATACAGATACAGATGTTTGCCGTGGTCTGGGTGTTTGTGCAGTCCTTGTGGGTCTCCCCACCGTGCCTCGGAGAGCACGTTAAGTCGTCGGTCCCGGTTGTTATCATGTACACCTGATAGCGATTGTTACTCATAGTAGGTAATATCCGCCAACCCGCATTGGAGCAGCGTGGTTGATTAAGGTTTGATCCTTCTCCTACACGGGCAAAGAGGCCTTTGCCCAGCAGTGGAATATTACGGGGAGAAGCGTACAGAATTTGACCTGTTACAGTTTTGATTTTATCGCTATAATCAAAATCAGTCATCAATAAACATATATACTGTTTACTTATAATTATATTTAAGAGAAAGTAAAAAATAAATTACTGATAAATATAGGGAATATTAATGACCACAAATATATATATAAAAAATAAAAAATTACCACAATTTTGTAATAATACATGTATGTGGAGAGAACGCATTGCTACTGCTTGGAGAACGGCAACCTGAAAAATTAAGTAGACAATTTAATTTTTTTATACAACACTTTTTTATTTCGAAATTAAAAAAAAAAATACTTTATTTAAATATTTAACATTCGATAGTTTATGTAAGAAAAATTTCTGTTGAGTGACAAACATCTTTAAGGTTTTAACCATTTCATAACGTTTACAACCATTTCATATGATTACCGCCACTGCTAGCACAACATAGACATGCTAGTTCAGTATCTAATTTTTATTTTTTCTAATACGAATTTAAAATGATGTGAACATAAGGTTAAATAAAATATCTATAGCACGAAAGGTTAGAACTGTACTCTACAAAGCCAAGAGAAAAAGAAATTTCTAGTTATTCTAGCAAAGGGGGTGTCCAAAAATTACGTGGGGTGTTTTTTAAATTTTCTGTACCTCCCGCCCCCCCATTTTGAGATGTCATGATATTTTATTCAACCCCCTCCCATCCCATCCCCCAATCACACGAGAGATTTTTCAAAATGTGGGTTTCATACGTACACGCTTTGGATTGTTTTTGAAATTATTTTCTTTCGAACGAATTAGTGAATGATCTTAATCGTTTTACGATTACGCTTAAAATTAAATCTTAAGCATGTACAATCTGGGTTATATGGACCAAAATAGTATAACTTTTTTTTTGTTTCAATCAGAAAAAAAATTGCGTGATATTAGCCGAGGCTCCTCTCTCCAACGTAAGATTAGATAAGATTTGACTCGACCCCCCCCCCCCCCCCCTAAACATCTCACGTATTTTATGAACGCCCCCAAAATATAAAATAGCTGATTTTAAGTTACAAAGTTACATTTATATTCAAAAGTAAATTTAATTAAAAAAATATATCTGTATCATTAAACTCGATAGATAACCTCATCAATAGCGGCTAATCCAAAGTGAAAGTTGTGTATAATTTTTTTTTATACATTTATGCGAAATAAAACAGTTTTCGTATGTGTCTGGTTTTTAATATAATTCGCCATTTCTCCGTAAAGTCTGTGCTTAAGTGATGAACGTTCAGCGGACAAATAATAAATATCTTAAATATTATCAATTAATTTTTGTTTTCAAATTAGTATCAAGAAAGGAATATTTTACTTAATTCTTAGAGTAGATAATATATAATATATATATAGTCCTTGTGGGTCTCCCCACCGTGCCTCGAAGAGCACGTTAAGCCGTCTCGGTCGTTGTCATAAATTCCTGATAACTATCGTTACTCATAACAGCGAACATATCCGCCAATCCGCAGTGGATAACCGTTCTGAATTATGCTCCAATTTCATGACATTGAGAAAGAGACCTATACACAGCAGCGAGATGTGTCTGAATACGAGATAATAGCATATTCCTCTGAATAATATTAACAAAAATGATAAGTTCGAGTATTTATTTATATTCAGGTCGAAAAGAAATCTTTTTATCACCAATTGCAACTAAACTATTGATGGTTAAAAAGATTTGGTTACGTTTTTACTTTTTATTTCATGAATCTATACTTACTTGTATGTATAATGGAACTCTCCTATTGAAGATTTTTTAAATATTCTTTTGAGGATCAAAATTGCACTATTATTATTGTCGTCTCTCTGCATGAATTTTGGTTGAGCTTTGAGCTAAAAATACCTAAACCTAGTAGAGTTCATGCAAGCTTTAAGCAACGTTTCTATGGATGACAGCATGAAAAGCAAAATGTGTACTTAACTGTTATTCGTTAAGGAATAGTCTGGTAGACGGATGGTTGGTACAAAATATTTTGAGCTTTCTTTTAAAATATATTATTCTATATAGTTAATTAATTAATACATTAGTTACAAATTTTCGCTTTCACTCGTGAATTGCGGCACACCCAGTCGGCAAAACGGCCTCACGAAAGCACCGTTTCGTTACAATTAACGATTTTAATTAACAAAAAAATTGAAATTTAAACTGTATCAAAATTCAGCTAATGAAAAACAAGAGGTGCTCTGCATTCGATCCGTTTTTTAATAAAATTTACTTTATAACAAGTCTTTAGATAACAGGTGTCGCTATTAAATATTTAACCATAACATATGAATGTAGTTATTTACGCATTTTTTTTTTGTTTTAATACACTTATTGCTTATGTCGAGTTTTAATTGCTTAAATATTTAGTATGAAATTGATATTGTTTTAATTTTTAACGGGTTAATGGGACAAGGTTGTTTTGTAATTAAAAATGTTGGTGTAAAAATTGTTAATGTTTGATTTCATATGTTTATACTTGAACTGCGTATAAACTTCAACTAAATCTAAGCTATGTCTGTTTCTCTGTACCAGCAAGGTGGTAAGCAAACGTTTTGTTCACCTGATGATTAGAATTATCTTAGCCTTTAGACGTCTGCAACACCAGAATCATTGCTAGCTCTTTGCCGACCCCAACCCAGACCCTTCTCAGAAACTCTCGCCACCTTAATCATCGCAGGAACAAAAATGCTTGTGAACAGTGTTTAGCTATGATCTTCTGTAAGGTTGAAGTTCTAATCAGTAATTATAAACTATTGTAATGATAAAACCAATAAATTAACCACATTTCATAACACACAAAAGTAATAAAGTTACAACGACCTAGATATTCTTATTTGAAGTACTAAGTACTTCAAATAAGAATATCTTTGATTAATTGTCCGCCCGCAGTATCGCCTGTCATCTTGCATCGGTCGGAAATCGAAGCCGCTACACCGAGAATAATTTGGTTAGTGTCGGGGTCACGGTGGTTTTTAGCGGATCGATATAGCGCGTGGTTGCTCGCGGCGGGTAGTGTTGTGCTTCGTTACGATAGTTTTACATTTTTTTATCGATTATTGATATACCGCTACTTTATACAATAAATTTTTTATAGTTAAATAAAATATTTTTTAAAATATTTTCGTTTTTAAAGCAATCATTAAAATAATATTCTTTTGTCCCAAAAAAAATCTCGAAATTTCTCAATATCAAATACATCTAATAAAAATAATTGATTGAAAATTGAAAATTATCGATTCATAAATGCATATCGATAAACAGCACACCACTAGTCGAATAGTGATGCGCGTAAATCGGTGCGCGTGCGCGCCGGAGGGCGCTGCTCGCTCGTAATTCGCGCCCCTTCCTATCCGCTTCGAATTGTAACTGTCGTTATCAGCGGAACTGTAATTTCCCACTTTACTAACTTCTCTCATGTATACATACTGATATTAACATTTAATGGTGAACCTGAAAGCTAGGAAAATTGGAGATAGAAAGATTTTAGTAGCCAAAATTTATTACAGTATCAGCTAACCCGAAGGACGTTGTCCTTTATTGTGAACTTTCAAACGTATACTGAGAGTAAACCTGTAGTGGCTGCTCCACTACCACGTGGTAAATCCTTAGAACCGTAGTAGGCAAAGAGACCTGAGTCCAGCAGTGGAATCTTACAGACAGAATCGTAAATTGGATATTAAAATATTATTTTCAACCTCAAAACGTTTTGTTGAATTCAAAACTGATGGAGATACATAATTGTGGTTGCTAGCAAACGAAAAAAAACTACTTCAATTACATCGACAAGTAATAAATACAACGTAAGAAAACGAAAAAAATTGATAAACACACTAGTCGCCACTACGGTTTTCGAAGGTTCTTCTTGATTTCTTTGGGATTCCATCATAAGATCCTGGTTTTTTTTTATCATGGTATCAACTTTGGGATATATCCTGTCCAACGAAAAACAAAAAAAAACCATCACAATCGCCTCATAAGCGACGGAGTTATCCGCGAACACACACACACACACATATATAGAAGTGGATTAATAAATGTGACTAAGATTCCACCGTTGTTTCACCCGTATGTTACTGTACTTACAATTTAGTAAGTAAGTTTACATCTTAAGTATTTTAATGTAACATCACGAGTACAATTATCATTGAAACCATTTTTATTATTAAATCATACATAAACGTAATAACATATTACTCCTCCAACCCATTCGTTCAATTGAATCATTCATTATGTCGATAATTTTAACTGCAGTCTTCATTCGCGAATGTATCCTCAATAATTAATTATGATTTATGTAAGAATGGATGTCTGTTTTAGTGTAGAACAAGTTTTATGTTAATTTTAGCCAAAAAAAAAAAAAATATTATTTTTTGCAAAATTGTAAAGTGATTTGGTGATACGTTTATTTCTTTAATATAACTTAAAAGTGTATTTAGAAATTATCAGTATCGCTTCAGCCAATCGCAGTCCACAGCTGGACATCATGGTTTCCCGCAATTCTCATCCAGCCCTCACAGGCAGCCGGGAATAGTGGAACTACCGGGAACTGAAGGCTAACATTTCTACCACGAATTTTATTTCGAAAATGATCATCATATTCCGCAAGAGCAATCGAACGAACTTAGTAGTCTTAATCATGCCTTTGTCCGGTACGATATACGAATAAAAGATAAAATAAAAACCGCATACGATTACAGCGAGCAATATCCGAAAAGATTACGATCTTATCTCGTGATCGGACACGCCGTGTCGGATCATTTGCACATCACGACATTTTCAGACCACACGACATTTCTTATATTATAAAGGCTTACTACTAACATTGTAAATAATCAATTGTTTGTATAATTCTGTTGATATAAATTTTGATTTACCTATGTAAAGTATTTGAAAGGGTTAAAATAATAAAATGTAATAATAAATAAATAAATATATTATAATGTTCACACACGGTCATCTGTTCCTAATGTAAACAACTTAATACTTGTGTTATAAGGTAATATTTTTAAATTTTGCTTTAATTCTTAACCGGTTAGGGTTCGATTCACACATCGAGTTTTGGTGCAACATTTAGGTGTTTTTTATATAGAAGTACTAAAAAATTGAAAATATTTCTCAAGGACAGACAATCGTGTGTATTAAACGTAATTATATAGTCAGTCAATCAGTTCAACCTATTGCAGTCCACTGCTTGACATAAGCCTCCCAAGTTGGCGCCAGACATCCCGGTTTCTGTATGTAATTATATATTATTATATATATTTATTTTATAAATCTAGAAAAAGTGTTAAAAAAGAGTTTCTTATAGACTTATTTTAGTAGTTTTTATGATACACACCATGCATAACCATGGAATTGAATTAGCCTCAACTGTTGGACAAAGGCCTCTTCTCCGTGTTGGTAAAGGGCTAGCTTAACCCACCGCGCTATTGATATTTACCATCATCGTCAAACAACATCGTGTAGTTATCCCTATCTTAGTTTGTCAAATAAAAACGCATTTATTCTATACAACTACTGCTGAGCTGACACCGTAAACGTTGTTTTGCTATATATATTATTAACCCCCTTAATCTCCTCCCTATAACTTAGGGGTATGAAAAATAGATGTTGGCCGATTCTCAGACCTACCCGATAGGCACACAAAATTTCATAAAATCCAGCTGGTCCAGCCGTTTCGGAGGAGTATTGTAACTAGCATTGTGACACGAAAATTATATATATAAGACTAGCCGACCCGTGCCCATTTCTTTGGGCGTTAATTATTATTTTTGTGTTGCAAATATATAGTAAAGTTTTCATCTCGCTCGCATTTACCCGACTTGATTTACATATACTATTATTTTTCATTGAATTTTTGTTCAATAACAATAAAATATATAATAATAAATATAGCTTATATCACTCCTAAATAGCGTAGCTTTCTGTGAGTAATAAAATTTTCATGATCGGATCAGTTTTTGCGAAGATTACCCCCTACAAACAAACAAAGTTAGAAACTTTACCTGAAAAACACGTGATATATAAATTAATTAAACAACACTATTAATCATTGATCAGTAATAAATAATTTATTATAGATCTATAAAATAAATCAACACAAGTATAAATTAAAATTAGTCAAATATTACGAAATAATAATTAATATATAATAAAATAAGATGAATATCTTTGGAAATTATCGATAAACGTCAACGATTAATTTGTTAAAATACGTTAAAAGCAACAATAATTTTAAAACGATGTGTAATTATTTATGTAAATTTAACATTAAAATGAGATAAGTTTTAAAATCAATTAAAATTTGTTATTTAATGATTGACATTAACATTATATTTGCATAATTGCAGCGATAGTGACTTTTATATAAGTTTCAATAAAATACGATCTTAAAATATTGCTAAAAATAAATATATTTTTATTTATTTTTCGTGATAATTAGTTACATGATCGTTAGCATAGATATTAATTTTAATATACCGTTTATTTTTATTTATATGTTTTTATAAAAGAGGTTGTACTTCCAATATTTAGAACCTCAATTGATATACAAGTAAAAAAGGCAGAAAATGAAATGACAGTTATAGAGTCTTTATTATAAACAAAGAAAGAATGTACATGACATTAAAAGATATATAGTACAGTTTTGTAAACATTTAAGTACATATTAACTATGTACATGTACAAATATATTATGTAGTATCAGATATCTGAAAGGGTATCGTATACTATAAACTTCATTTTATTAATGCGCTCCCCTGTAATCTGTCATAAGAAATCCCGCATTGTGTCTACTTTTATCTGAGCATTTACGAAAACACCGACTCTTAGCCGACAGCGTTTTAAAAGAAACAAAAAAAAAAAGTTTTCCAAAAAAGGTCAGTTACTTGTCAATGTTTTAAAAAAGTTGTAAATTTGAATTTCGAATGCCGTATCTATGGCGGAACTCTTCGCCGATATCGTTTTAAAGAAACAAAAAAGTTTTCGACAAAAAAGTTTCGTACTTGTCAACGTTTAATAAAAAAATTAAGTTTAAATTTCGAACTCCGTATCTATGGCTGAGAGGGATCGCAGTAGTAGTTTAACGATATTGTCCCCGCTCAATTAAAGAGAAACGGAGGTAAAGATATTTTCTTTCGGAATTTCGCGCCGGCCCTTGGTCTTGTCAATAAAATCCATATAAATTGCCTTTACCGAGCCGAATTTGAATATAATAGCCATTTCCTATGGTTCGCTTTTTGCCCCTTAAGTTGAGACCGACAATCTCTGTACGATTATATTGTAAGCAAATTATCTGCTTGGATCTGGCAAGCGGTTTTGAGAAAAAGTTATGCGTTTTTTATGATTATTTACTTTTGAATTAGTGTATTATTGATTGTTAGAATTAAATAAGTATATGTTGTTTTGGTATTTTATTTCAATTTTGACGACAATATGGATAAATAAAGAATATTATTCTTTATTTGAATAAGTATATAAGTAAAAAGATTTTTTTTTCGAGGTGATTGAAATGTTTAGATCTTGGAGATTATTTATAGAATTTCATTATTATTGCTATCTTTTGTTGCTGTGTTCATGATAGCCTATATACACAGACAATCAACAAAATTCTTAGTTTTTTAAAGTAAAAATAATATACATATAAATATAAATAATTACATATCTTTGACGTACACGCACGGTCGTCTGTTCCTAAGGTAGGTTAATGCTTGTGTTAAATAGGTAACTGCCGACCGATAAAGCTATTTTTTTTTGGATAAACTTTCTTACAAATAGTTAATATAGTTAAATAAAATATATATTTTTATAGGAACAGAAAGCAGGATCACTGCACACTGCGCCATCGGGTCATTTAAAATAATAATAATTTTCAACACTATATTATCCTATAAATTACTATTTTCACTTTTCACATGAATTACAAACTTTTTACTGCACAGCATGATTTATGAAGATGTATCGTTTTTTATTCACGCGGTGACTTCCCGTAATAATCAATTAATGTGCCAAAGTTACCAGTTACGGTGATTTTGTACTGGCGACGTTCGTGATTGACGTTTAGTCGTCACACCTTGCAATGGTCCTTGGGATTGTTAAATAGTTTACCTGATAATAAATATCTACAAAAATTTACTTATAAAAAAGGTTTTAAAGGTAAGGTAATAATACCTAATAATACTGAAATATAAAAATCTAATAAATTATTATGTAACACACATTTATGTAAAATCACATATTACATTATTTTGTAGGGTTAAAATCGTTAGTAAAAATATACTTAAATCCATTATATTTTTTTTAAATAAAATTCAAGTTTTTTCTTAATTTAGTTTTGCTACTGCACTTCATTACGAGAGTCACGTACGTATTTGTAGCTTCTGTGATGTTGAGGTTTCTGTGGTGCTGATCATTTTCTCTGATATAATAAAAAATAAATAATGAAATTGTATGCACAAGAAACGTATGAACTTTAGAGTTTAATTTTCTCTATAAAATATTTAAGCTTAGATATGAAAATTTGATGACAATTACCAATATTATAAAACTATACTACAATGTAATGAACCTGTCGAAAGTGGCAACACAACGCTTTCCCGCCTCGCGACGCGGTCCGCCATTTTGTAATCGTACAAAATTACTCGAATACGAAATTACGAGGGAAATAAATTAACGTGTGTCGATCGTTGAATAAACATTTGTTTTAAAATATTTGCCATTGATTGCGGTTATCCCCACCATTCCTTGATGAGCACGTTGAGCTGTCGTTTCGGGTTGTTATCAAGAACTCCTAATAGTGATCGTTACTCGTTATTCTATTATAAATCCGCCAACTTGCAGTCGAGCAGTATAATGTATTCAGCTGCAACCTTTATTCTACATGGAGAAAGATATCTATACCCAGCAGTACGATGTTACTGGCTAAAATAGTCAATCAATAAAAATTTTACACAACAATTGCAAAAATAATAAATTCCACGATGTATTTTTACGTCAAATTTCCTTGTGTTTTGGTTACTCATTTTATTTATGTGTGCGACGGGCCGCATTATGCACGCGTTTGTTTTGAACGGTCGTGCATGATATAAAGACAACGAACAGCGCTTTTAACGTTGTTTATTTTATCTGTTATCAATCGAAAGGAAGAATACCTTTAAGTTAATTAACCTACTAGTATTTATCGAACTAAGTACCCAGTAGTAGGTAGGTTATATAGTATCACTTATCTGTTCAGTTCAATAAATACTTAAATGAGAAACAAAAAATAACATTTAATAGAGTAATAAGTAGTCTCGAGATTCGAGAGCGGTGGTTTGGGAAAATGCTTAAAAGTTAAAAAAATTTGTTTGGAAATCCAATGGCTTTGCTTGTATTCTTCGTCAAATTATTCTACAAATAGCAAAATTGAAGAAAATTCGAAATAATGATGACGGGGTTGAGCATTATAACTACTGTTAATTTTTTTTTATAACTACTGCTTAGGAACAGACTGTGAGTGAATGTTATAAGATATTTATATTTATTTATTTACGCTACAGGATCAAATATCCCCCTTCCCCTAGTTCCCTAGCAAATAAGGCAATATGATATAAAAAGAGCGACAATAGCGTAACAATTTTGTTATTTTCTTTATATACACGTAGAGTGAGTAATGAAATGGTACAGCTTTTTATTGCTCCTGTATACATAAGGAAAAGTGAATATACGCTTCGCGCAATTTTGCATACAAATATGTTTACTACTTATGTCTCATTGCTTAGTCAGCTATAAAAAAATTAAATTCTATTTGGGACTTTTACGAGGCTGCCTTTGTGTAGGAGAAAGACGTTCGAATAAATAAATAAAAAAAAAACGAAAATATGACTCGATTACACAATATACAATTTATCTGACTGTAAGCATTTTGCTTAGTTTTATTTTATTAGCTTACAATCTTGTATCCCTTTACCAATAAGGTAATGTGACAGAATTTTGACATTTTAAATTATCAAAATCAATTAAAAACAATTTTATTGCCCTGTAATGTTAATTAATTCAACACTTTAAAATTTTAACCTTAAAATGCGATATTTATATAAATTAAGGTTTTCTTTATAATACCGGAGTAGTATAAAAACAAAATTGTTATCGTACCTTAAGTATAATTAAATTTTAATTACTCCACGTGTAATAAAGGCTTATTAAAATTGTACTTTCTTTATTTTAAACTATACTTTTCTCTCGACTTTGATCTTATAAAGAATACAAATAAGTTTGTGTATCAGCGCCGACGCACGACTGGAGTTTACTCCTTCAGATCGACTGTCTAACTAGGCACAAACAAGGCTTACTAGTCTAAGAAAAAGATTAATACCATATCAAATGGTAAATATCAACTAACGCCATCTATCGGCTTATTAAATGTCGTTACCAAAAAATGTAACGAGGTCATACCTTTATACATTTTACTACTTATATCGAAAATGAAAATCGATTCTTGAGGAGTAAACTCCAAAAGAAAACTAATTTAGTAAAAAGTTACTTATCACTATAAATACCTAACTTATAACTTCATTCTGCAAAAAACGCAGAGAATTAGATCAAGATAGATGATATTAGATCAAGCTCCTAAATTAGATAGATGATATTAGATCAAGCTCCTAACCTATCCCTACATGGCGAAAGAGGCTTATGCCCAGCTGAGGGATATTACAGCTTGAATCAATCAAATCAATCTTCACTTCACTTGCATTTTATACATTTAACTTATTTCGCCGCTACATATCGCCTGTACTGAAAAAAAAATCTCCGTTATACTAGTTCACAGTGTGAACTCAAAAATGCCATATCCACTTAATTTAATTTATCAATTTCGTCTTAGTCCACAATCAAGAAGTATACAGTCTTAATAAATGTAGAGACAGGAATAAAATATTACAGTTTCAGTTTTATACCAACAGTTGTGGTATAGTGCGCGTAGTCGCCTCAAACACCGATGGGTTTCGGGTTCGATTCACGCTCGGGATGGATATTTGTATTTGTAAAAATATTTCTTTCCGGTTTTAGTGTCTGTCCTTGTGGGGCTCCGTGCCTCAGAGAACACGTGAAGCCGTCGTTATCACATATATATATATAGCGATCATTCCTCATAGTAGGGAATATATCCGAATACCCGGAGCAGCGTGGTGGATTAAGCTTCAATCCTTCTCCTACATGGAGAAAGAGGGTTATGACCAACAATGGGATGTTACGGGCTGAATGCGTTCAGTTTTATAAAATAACTTACATTTATCTACAAGTATTACACTCCTCTAAATGTCCTAAATAAAAGTTTTCTAATACATAGTGATAGTACAAAATTGTATCAAATTCAAGGATGAAAAGTTTTTTCTTTTCTTTTAGGTGTTGTGAATCATCACTACATAGTAGAAAACAAAGTAGTTTTCTCTGTCCCTATGTATGCTTAAATCTTTAAAACTACGCAACGGATTTTGATGCGGTTTTTTTTAATAGATAGAGTGATTAAAGAGAAAGGTTTATATGTATAATACATGCATAATATAGAAGAGGAATACTGGTAGTTTTTGCAACTGTGCGAAACCGGGGCGGGTCGCTAGTAATCATTCTAAAAGTTAGAATGGGACTGGCCTGTCTGTGTAGAACGAATAAGTATTAACAGTTTATATAATAATAAAAAAGGAGGAAAGGAAGTTGGAACTAGACAATTATAATTAGATGACGTCCTTGATTGTTATCAGTGTGCTGGAACTTTTGTCAGCAATATTAGGTTCTGCTATATATAATATGTTAAGTGATATTGACAGTAGCAGTCACTGTTTAAACCATATACATCACTGGTTACATACATATCCATGTTAGAAGTAATGAAAGTCACCCAAGACCTTATTTTTCGTTAACATATCCATTTCATCATGATTGCGTGGTAGAGATCGCGACTTAGCGATAAGGTCGCCAATTGCGCAACATTAAAGCTCAATCTTAGCATATTACATTGTATTTATATGTGATTTTTTTCGTCCTTTTAAAGACCAGTTGTATAAAATATGAACATAATGTTTAAAAGCCGCCTAAAGTAATAACAAAGTAGTGACGATATTATGACGACCACTCTAGTGTAATAGTCGTGTGCTGTGTCAGCGGCACCTCAACACCGACGGTCGCGGGTTCTATTCCCGCTCGGATTGTGTTTATACAAATATTTAAATAAATAATAAATAAATAAACGCTTCACACTCAACGGCCCCCAGTAGGATTTTTACAGTGGGATCTGATAACACACAATACACATGCACAAACGCCCAGACCAAGACAAACATCTAAATGGCTATACAAATATTTGTAGTGAGCGGGGATCGAACCCGTGGCGGGCAGTGCAACAGACACTGCTGTGAACGCTGCGCCAACGCGTCGTCAAATATTTATTCCCAGTATGGTTGTTAGTCTTTGTGGGTCTCCCCACCGTGCCTCAGAGAGCACGTTAAGCTGTCGGTCCCAATTGTTATCATGTACACCTGATAGCGATCGTTACTCACAGCAGCGAATATATCCGCCTACCCGCATTGGAGCAGCGTGGTGGATTAAGCTCTGATCCTTCTCCTGCATGGAGAAAAGAGGACTATGCCCAGTAGTGGGATACTACAGGCTAAAGCGTTCCTTTATCAGCCTTTGTTATTTTGCAGTGTATGTGCGATGTAGGACATAACAATTATTTTCATTTTAACTAGTATATGTTTAAATTATTGGGAACTTAACGGGAGTATTAAAGATATATTAAAACGAGATTGCTCTGTTAATTGCGAAATACACTTTAGTCAATTGTCTTTAATTGCTGGACTATGGCTTTCTGCTTACAACTCTTACACTGCCTTGATCCCAGAAAACCAGTGATTCTGGCTAACATTTTAAAATTATTTTCTATGGATCCAGCAAGGATCGTTGCCTAGATACCGATAATATGTATATTGAAAGATACTAAAAAATCAAACTGCAATAAATATCCAATAGATAAATAACCAAGGAGATAACATAACCCTGAAATATGTAAGTACAAGTTAAGCATTTTTACTAAGTAATAAATTTAATTCATAATTTCTACAACTCCACCTTATTCAAATCAAAGGAACGAGTTCTCGTCAAGGGATTTAAATTATATTTAAAAAAAAAACTCCAATTATAAAAAAACCATTGCGTAAAAGTAATTAAGTGACAAATTTACGTAATAAGATCGTGAGTTGATAATATTTTCGTTGGTCAATACATTCCTCGCAGTGCTTTCTCGTATAAAAATATTTAAAAATCATCGATACATTTTTTTTTTATTCGAGACATATACATGACAGACGAGACATATTAAAAACCTTATATCTGTATCTATATTTAAAGTTAAAAATTTTACAACTAAAAGTATTGTGTAAGTACAAAGTTGAAAAAGTAACAGATAAAGAAAGACAAGATAGCGTATCTCCTTTAATACTAGTATATTTACATCTACATTTAAAGGAATAGAGTATACATACTACAGTCCTCATAATTCTATTAAGGTTGTAATCTCGACCCCATCGATTGATCTCCTTAGCGTCTTCTCCATGAAAAATGAAAGATGTTTTGTGATGATTTTGATCAGAAGTTTACGGTTGTGTTTCTGTGTTAAGTTAGCCAGAGTGATATATATCTTTCACGGTCAGTTTTGGACTCACCATCGAATTAGAGAAAATAAGCTTTAGTTCGCAATTTGAAGCATGTAGTGTTGGAAATAATACGCCTCAACGTTTTTAAAAATTAAAATGTAAATAAAAAGGCATGGGCACTTAAGAGCCCATGGATGTTAAAACTTATATTAAAAAAAAAAAGTTTGCCAGACTTCCGGGGAAAGGTAGTTGGGGTTTGCATCGCGCTTGCAATGCTTATGGTATTGCAGGCATATGGTATATCAGGCAAATCATACGTTATTTTGCTACTTTTGTAGTGAAAAAAAGCTTTTAGGTCAGAATCCTGGCAGGGTTCCCCATGTGAATAGATTTAAGAAGCTTATGTTACGAAATTACCTTTATTTTTCATCGATTTATATCTTACGGATATTTTTTATCTATAGTTATATTCCGCCAACCCGCAGTTGAGCAGCGTAGTGGATAAAGCTTCGATTCTTCTCCTTCATGGAGAAAGATGTCTATACCCAGCAGTGGGATGTTAGAAGATCATCGTACACACATTTCGAAGTCTCTAAACCACATTTTTTTTATAATCTTTCGTGATGTTCTGGCACCAGCTGCATTAGAATCTATTAATTCAAATAAATAAAATAAAATCTGCCAGAAATAAATTAAATCAAAAGAGAGTAATATCAATAATAAACAAACACATTAAAAATATCAACAAGAACCGGAAACACCTGCGAACTAGTAAATTAAACGTATAATGTGCTTCTTACCACTTCAAGATTTATCCAAGTCGAACGAGAAAATTCAAGGAATCTGTAAAACAGTGGGGAGCTGGCATTATTTATAATTATTAATTATCTCATGGTGGAAAATATAATTAACTTGTCTGTGTGGTCGGATTAGCCGGTATGTTGTATGTATGAATGTATGTTGTATGTTTGAATACCACGGTTGTTTCGCTTAGTTCTTATTTATTGTACTATTTATTTTGTGCTATCTAGAAACACAGGCAACATAAAATTATAATTTGAAGACGAAAGAATTTTACCATTGACTCTTCATACCTTTATCCAAATCAGATTTTGCGGGTATTTGGAAACAAAGGTGATAAAAACACAAATTAAATTTCAAATTGATTGTCAATATTATGTAAGAGCGGTATGTGAATGTAATAAGATATGTACATTCTATGTTGTTTCCAAATTTAAAATAAGAAATATTTTCTATTATATCAGCACATCAAACAATAAGACGTGTTGCTCGGGCCACGGTTGCTACGTCACTGTCAATCAAATAAAAGTTCCGTATTTACAAGTACACGCACACATTTATACAGCAGTATACAACGATTAGTTGAACGACCTTTAAGATTAATGTGTTAGCTTTTAAATTTGTAATTCTAACAATTGATTTATTTGTTTAATACCGAAACAGTACAAAGATGTCGACACCATCTTCCGAATGGTTAATATTAATTTACGATTAGTCAGTCGCCATCTTTATTGTCTGTTTTGTAGGGTAGTTGCCCAATAAATACTGTTATCCTTCAAATTTATGCTTCTAATAATTTTAATAGATTGTATTGATTGTAATTTCATTAGATTGTAGTGTTATTAGTGTGATTATTATTTGTTGAAGTACCGGAAGAGCATAAAGATGGTGACACCATGTTTCTAATAGTTAATACTAATTTTCTGATTGGTCTGTCGCCATCTTAGTCATATATTGTTGGGATTGTTGTCCTATGAATATAATAATGTGTAAGCGAAAAAAAATAATTGTTTAATTACTGCGCAGCTAACGTTGCTGCTCGATAAGTGGCGTATAAGTTATTAGTGTGGTAAATTATTCGATGTAGTCAAAAGTGTGTGTTGTGAATGAATAATTATAGATTTAAAGTGAGGAATAATTGTTTAGTAGAGTGTCTTCAGTCGTGTTCTGTCAATGTGTGCTGTAGGTGCCTAAGATATTAAATGCCGCTAAAACACTACTAAGTTATGCGGCATCCATTCCTAGGCAAGCGCGCACCATCTTAGGCTGCATCTTCACTTACCAACAGGTGAGATTGCAGTCAAGCGCTAGTTTATATATTAAAAAAAAATTAATTACGCGAGCTATTTTTCGATCAGTTTAGACCCCTTAGGTGATATTTAGTGAGGTTTGCCTGAACCCCCCTCCCCTTACGTAAGATTGACGCTGAATTTAATAAAGATTCATCATCATCTTCCTGCCCTTATCCCACTTCGACACAACATGTTTTCCTCTTCCATTCCTCTCTATTATTCGTCACTTCAGTGCTTACTCCTTTCTTTCTCATATCCTCACTCACACAATCCATCCATCGCTTTTTCGGTCTCCCGCTCGCTCTTCGTCCTTCGACATTCATCCCTAACATTCTTTTACCAACATAGCGTTCATCCCTCCTCATTACATGCATTGACGGGAAATAATAAACTGTTCAAGTATACTATAGTTAATTTATTTAAATTAAATAAACTTCACAACAACAATTAAATAATTTTAATAGCCATGAGATTTATTTTAGCGGGCAAAATGAACACTCAAAATTATTATTTTTTATTATTTGTAATATTTTATACTTTTTGAAGTTGATGTAAGATTTCCGATTATCCCCCCTCGGTTTAAATTAGATTTGGTGAGATTTCATTGGACACGTCTCCCCACCCCATTCTGAGCTCACGTAATTAATGGATGTCGCCTTTTATAACAAATTTCTTTATTAATGATTTAATTATTTTTAAGATACCGTACCAAAAGTCAATAGAATAATGAGCTGTAGTAGGCTTTCCATTTTCTCAGAATATTATACTATCATGGTTATGCCGACAAATATAAAATAAAATAAAGCTAAAAATCGAACTACGTACAAAAAACATGTTTTCTCGATGTCTTTTGTACGATCATAAGAAAAAAAAACTTGAGTAAAAATTAGTTAAAACCGGTTTCACGTGAAATTTTCCTAGAATTTTCATACTTCTACGTTCTAGCAAAGCACTAAACTTTATACTTCAAAAGCTTTAAAGTAAAAAGTTTAAGCTCGCTTCAGTGTAAACCTTAAAGAACGATAAATTTTAATTCGCCTTTGTTCGGCGGGGAAGTTTTGGTTAGCGCAAGTAGACGGGTCTGCACTAACACTGGTACTTACTGTATTCTACTGTGGAGATAAGTAAAATAGAATGTGTGGAATTAGTCTCTAATTCGCCTCATTTCACGTGATAGTTATTTTGAATCGAAACTTAATAAGGTATTTTTTTGGTGTTGTATAACCCTTTTAATAGATTAATTTTCTGTTATCTAAGGAGGTTGTCGCCCGTAAAATGTCAAGCTTTGTATTGTTTTAGATGAAAGACTTTAAACAAAATTACTGTCCTTTCATTTTTTTTTTCATTTAAAAACGTTCCTCCGCGATGTTCAACATCGATTGCATATTCTTCATTCTACGTGACATTAGCGAAATCTCACAGAAGTTGTTTTCCTGTGATCCTATGGTGAGGAAAGGGTTAGGGTCGGCGACGCGCTTGCTCGCGCACTCGCATGACATTTCAGGCGACAGTACCCGCTTACCATCTGGCGGACCGTAAGCTTTTTGCCATTTTATTGCATAAAAAAATCTTAATCAAAAGACTTCAACCTATCGCAGTCCACTGCTGGACTTAGGCCTCCCAAGTTCGCGCCAAACATCCCGGTTTCCCGCAATCTTCATCCTGTCACCATCGCCAATCTTACGTAGATCCTCGGACGGCGCGCCAAACTGGGAAGAAATCAAAAAAAAAAGTGAATTTGAAGATATTATACGATAAATATTATGATGAATATACTGCTTATTATAATAACAAACATAACAAAAGTTTGCTAGTATAAGTGCCAAAATTAAACACAGGTGAAACCGCATGATATGATAACTAGTTATAAATTTCAAGAAAAGACACAAATTATACGTTCAAAAGTATGTCGATAGCTGTATAATGGAGGGTAGTAATTAAAATATTCAAGTGTTAATTCGCTACATTGTAATTTCGTAAGGTAACAGTTTTAATAACCAATTTCTCGGCCATCGATTGATTTATCGGACAATTTACTTCAACACTGATTGTGTTGCGAAATTAAAATTCTGCCCCATGTGAAAAATGTGACCCAGTTTTTTTTTAACCAAGTTAAAAAATGAGGAAGTTGCTAATTTGCCTTAACGCCTATATCTAATAACTTTTTAGTCAGTACATCTCGATTTTGATGATTCTTTATTTATTAAAATTCTGGGGCTTGTCATTATTATACTTGGTCTGAATGAAGCGTCATACTTTTTTTTTCAAATTTATCTTGTATCACAAAAATATTGAACATTTATAATTAAATACATTTTAATTGGTATCTTTTTCTTGTTACAGGTACGTTACCGACTTTCGAAGTGTTATTTGAAATATAAAGTAAGCAGTGAAATCATTTTGATAAAAAAAAAAACCCCGCTGCCATGTAAATTTATGTCATATAAATTTAAAAACGAACAAATTTGTCGTGGGTTTAATCTCGGAAGTAATATTTATGTTGATGCAAATATTTGTGCCTGGTCTGGATTTTTGTGTCACACCACAGCGCTTCGAAGACCACGTTTAGAGTCGGTTGTTATTATAACTGAGGTAGGGCACAGCCGGAAATTTCTTGCTCAAAAAATGGAGCAGCTCGACTGGGGTAGTACTGGGGTACGGTAGTACTGGGGTACGGTAGTACTGTACGACCTTACAGAAAATCACAGCAAAATAATACTGCTTTCAAGCAGTGTTGTATTCCTGTTGGTGAGTAAGGTGACCCGAGCTCCTGGGGGGAATTGGGAGTAGGTCGGCAACGCGCTTGCGATGCTTCTGGTGTTACAGGCGTCTATAGGTTACGGTCATTGCTTACTATCAGGTGAGCCGTACACTTGTTTGCCAACTTAGTTAAAGAAAATAAAAGATAAACCCTGACAGCAATCATTACTCTTAATAGAATTTTTTTTATTTTACTTCACTTTAATCTTTCTTCTTTTTTCTTTTATATTTATTACACAAATTATACATATACCTACAAAAAAAAATAGATTAACATTGTTTATTGTTTATTTCCAATTAGATATTGTGGCCATTAGTAAAATTTTCAAATATCCATTTCCTTTTAAGTTTACAAATTGTTAGGACTTATACACACGGTTCAACTAGTAATACAATTAATAACGTAGTTTGTGAATGCAGATATGTGGATTTTTTTCTTTTCTACTGTGAAAATCAAGCCAAAGGTTCAACTGATGATAAATGGTCATCGTAGCCTACAGATGCCTGCAGCACCAGAAACATTACAATGTTGCCAACTGTGCCCCGTTGTGAATTTAACATAGCACCAAAAACTCTCGCTAACTTACTTACTTATTTGCAGAAGAACTATTCTTCATGACAACACTGGACTACTTTTTGTTATTGCTTTACTTAGAAACAATGAATTAATTGCTGTGAAACTTTTCAGAAGAATACAAACATTACTTTTTATAATAGTTAGTCAGTAGATAAAGATATTGAATTAGATGTGTATGTTCGTCAATAACAACAACGAAAATTTATAAAACAATTGTGTTTCCTAACAAACGAAAAAAACTGACTTCAATTACATTGCCAAGTGATACAACGTAAGTAGACGAAAAAAATTAACAAAAGCCCTAGTCGCCACTACGATTTTCGAAGGTTCCCCCCGATATCTCTGGGAGGCCATCATCAGATCCTGGTTTCCTTATAACGGTAACACCCTTGGAATATCTCCTTTTCAATAAAAAAAGAATCATAAAAATCGGCTTATAAATGACATAGCTATCCGCGAACACACAAAAAAATATACATATATACTGTCGATTTGAGAATAGAAAGAAAGAAAGAAGAAAGAAAGACATTTATTGAAACAACAGAATACGCCTTCTTTTTTTAAGTCGGTTAAAAAATTCAAAATTTTAATGAAAAATCAACCTAAATATCCAGTCTAAACTTCCCTTAAGTAAAACAAAGCTTAGACAATGACAACAACAATTAGTATCTACATCTGTAGCTATGCTTGCAACCACCTCGAGGACCATATCGGGAGGCACTCCTGCGCAATCTGGAGCGCTATTACGTGACGTCACCGCGATTACGACTATTACTATTGTGACACGATGATTCATCTAATTGGACTTTTTGTTTACACAAGCATTGCTTAAGAAGGGATGGAAATTATTTTACCGGTTATAATTTAATTCATTTGTAAGTTCGATTCTCAGCCGGAAGTGTTGAATATAATAAGTTATACAGAAATTGATGACTTGTTTGCTTCAATCTAAGTTTATTTTTATTTATTATTTATTTTATACTTTTTTGTACACCACAAATATATTACAAACAAAGCATAAAGATAGTTACAGACAGTGAAGTACAATGGGCGGACTTATGGCTAATTAGCCATTTTTTCCAGACAACCCATGCTTACTCAGATTCAACAGGTCATAGCATAATGTAAAATAGTCTACGACGTTACTTACTAAACGGACTTATGAAAATATTTTTTTTTAAACTGAATTGGGGGACATCTATTAATTACGTAAGCTCAGAATGGTCCAGAGGTGGCTCAGAGGGATCCAATGAAATCTCACCAAATCTCATTTAAGCCGAGGGCTCATAAATCGAAAATGGGGATTAAATCGAAAATCTCACATCAACTTCAAAATGTATAATATTACAGTTATTAAAAAAAATAAAAATATTTTGAGTGTTCATTTTGGTCGCTAAAATCAATCTAGGCAATGCTTTGAATTTTATTTTATTTAAATAAATTAACTAAGTATATACTTGAACAGTTAATTATTTCCCGTCAATTTCTATTATATTCAGCGTCAATCTCACTTAAGGGGACGGGGGGTCCAGGCAAATTTCACTAAATCTCACCTAAGGGAGGCGAAGGGTCTAAACTGATCGAAAAATAACTAACGTAATGAATGGATGTCCCCTTAATAGATTCTGTGCTTTATGAATTATAACAAACGCGATAAGCGTAGCATATTTCTTGCAAAGTATCGTAACAAAAAACTTGGAACTATGATAGTAAAATATTACTTTCTTAATTCAATTTAAAGTCCTTTTAATCAGTTATCGAAGCTTAATATTTAAAGGTTGTATCTAATAAAGCTGCGTGCAGTATAAAATAATTTTGCGA
This sequence comes from Melitaea cinxia, assembly GCF_905220565.1. Lineage (NCBI taxonomy): Eukaryota > Metazoa > Arthropoda > Insecta > Lepidoptera > Nymphalidae > Melitaea > Melitaea cinxia. Next base: position 2,062,840 of record NC_059405.1, on the reverse strand, counting down.
CGGTATTGACTTAGCTTATGCGTACGATCGCGGACCACCGGGTAGGAACGGAGTTATTCTGGAACTTAGTTCGTTATTAAGTTATTAGAAAAATTAAACTATTATTAATTAAAAATACTGAACTGTCAAAATAAACAACGGACTTTATATAATCCATTAGGTATAAAGAAAGTTGTGTAAAATCAAGTACAGGCTTTTGAATGCAGGATACATATGTTAGTATATAGTTATGAATTGCTATCAATTCAATCACAGAGATACAGTTAAATTAAATATGAAATCTGCGATATCCTCCATCCTATTGCATGAATATAGTAAGAAATAATGTTGAAGCGGTGTGGTGGATTACACGCCAATTATTCTGTAACTTACTAGACTTCGAAATAGTTGCAAAATATAGCAATTCTTTAAATCGGAATGGATTATCCTTGCCGTTCTCTGTACGTTGACTTTTGTGATTGATGATGATTATAGTAAAAAATAATAATAAAACAATAAAAGCTATATACATATACAAATAATATAACATTACGTATATTTGTACGGCGTCTGCTAAAAGACGAATATTGAGCTACTGCTAGCCACGGTAAACTTAATACCTGAGCATCAAATTTACTAACATTATCGTATCACAACTTTTAACCAGAGTATTTACTAATTATTTAAAAAGTATCCAAACAAGCCACAACTGATGTCCACTGATCAACCATCGTAATACGATTCCAATTCCATTTTACAGAATAAGTATCCCGATGACACGTCAAACTCAGCGGGCGCCCGCTGCAAGTTACACTTAATTCATACGAGTTTTTACACGAAATACACACGCTTACAGTTTCACAAGAAGCTCGAGTAAAGAAACGTTCGTATGTGTACATTCTTACACGATGCTTACACACTGTTTTTTTTTTTGTTTTTAAGTTATTTGATATAATATTTTCAAACGAAAGAACCTCTCCCTTCTCAAGCTAATTAAATATTGATAAAGTTTTACGTTTGAAAACAGAGTTACGAATTTATTTCGTTCGGAAACGTTGTTTTTTGATTCGTAAAAACGGCTCTTAAAGTTTTGAATTTTTTAAACGTTTACGCTTTTGTTATGAGTTTTGTTTTTTTTTTTTGTATTTTCTCGTTCTAGTTTAGTTGGGATGTTTGTTTGTTTTTCGCGTACATTTGACGTACGAGATTATAAGATCCCCTATGACTATGAATTTTGACGCAAAGTTGGCACTCTGGTATATAAGCTGGCGATTCTCCTCCAAAGTCTGGATGAGTTATAAAATTGAAATTGTATCATTTATATTTATATCCGTTTCTTACAAAACATGTGTATCAATCGGCAGTTACCTATAACACATTAAGCAAAGCCTTAGGAAAAGAAATACCTAAAGCTAAATAATACTCATTTCAAGCAGCGTTTCTATGGTGAGTAAGGTGACCAGAGCTGCAAGGGAGTGTTGCGACTTGGGAGTAAGGTCAACAACGCGTTTGTTATGCGTCTGTTGTTGCAAACTTCTATAAGCGATTACCGTCAATTGAGCCGTACGCTTGTTTGTCGACCTGGTTTTATAAAAATAAATATATAAAATTATGGATTAAATTATCAATGAACTGCTTAAATTTTTAATGCGCTTTTGATTGGCCGACATTTAAAAGTAATTATCTTGTCAACCATCAGTAATCACAAATACTTATAATTGATTTACATATATTTCACTGGCAGTAATGTGGCTTTTAAACTGTGAATTATTAATATATTATTTAATATTAAATAGTTACCAAGTTTATCAACAAACAAACAAAACTTTTCACTTTAGACTTTCTAATCTATTATTCTCTACTTTGATAAGGAACGGTTTTCCTTTAAATTTCGAAAGCTTTGATGAAAATAATAAATTTGTATTAAATAATAAATCACGGAAGGCGGGCAGCAGTCTTCGTTGCGACAAAGCCAGCCGCGGTCACCAACCAGCCAGCCCAGCGTGGTGACCATGGAAAAAACACATGAGTTCACGCCATTTTTGGCGCTAACTTGTGGAGGCCTATGTCCAGCAGTGGACTGCGATAGGCTGAAGTGATTAATAATAATTGATAACAATTTATATATATATATATATATATATATATATATATATATATATATATATATATAGAAAGCTGATTTATCCTGACAATAACAAACACACAAAAGAGTTATGCGCGTACATACATTTTGGCGCCTTATTTTTTTATGTTCATAGATAGACTAGCTGTTTTGGTACTTATATCGATTATTTGAATTTTTCTTTATACCATACTCATTCGGACAATAAAGAATACACAAAAGAATCGACTAGCCCGTTTGCGCAGATTGTAGTGGCCCTGCTTTCCCTATGGCGGGATGCGGCTTCAATTCCCTCCTGAGTCTGGGTGTAATGTTTGTATTATTTCTATGCATGTATACCAAAGAAAATTTTATTATAATAGTCGGCTGTTACCTATAACACAATCATTCAGTTGCTTATGTGCGTTATAAGATATTGATTTATTTTGATATTTAATCATCCAAATTAGTGCAGTTTGTCGGAAGTTATGCGCGTACATACATTTCGACGCCCAGTTTTTGTTTATATATATAGATAGATAAGTATATATTAGCTCATCTGAGCACTTATATAGGGCTCATAAAGTAAGATAGCTCCAGCATCCAGTTATTTTCTGTCTAGATAAAATCTGCTCAAGATATTAGCTAATCGATACCACTTTATTTTAACCGATCCGTAACGTTATAATTAATTATAATGCTGACTATTATGACTACTTTTCTAGAATTTTCTGTTTTGAGACATTTTTCTTTTGCAGTATACTGTCAAGTTTCACTTTATTTCTATTGGTCCTATGATATTTGTACCATTTCTATTGCGCTTAAATACACAAAATATAAATATAATAAGATAAGCCAGCCCTGTGGTCACCAACGCGCTGTCCAGCGTTGTAACTATGGGCAACACATATGAGTTCACGCCATTTTTAGTGCTTGTGGAGGTCTATGTCTAGTAGTGGGTTGCGATAGGCTGAAGTGAAGATGATGATGATGATGAAGTGATGAATAAGATAATATAAAGTTATCACGCAATAATACTGATAATATTTTAGTATTAAACATGTAAACAATTTGTTTGACGTTATTTATTATTGATTTTTCCTCCTTAATATGTGCACAATTCTAACTGCTGCTACTGTATCGCGTCCAGTACCCAAAGGTTATGTGGAAGAAATCGCTTTTTAGCGATAAGATCGCCTTTGTACATCTTGTATTGTATCTTTCTTTATATGTATCTGTATTTTGGCGTAAATTAAGAATAAATAAATAAATAAATATTAAAGTTAATTGATTTCGTTGAAATAGTAGTAATGAAGCGTGAAGTTAAATTGTTTAGTAAAGAACTAAATAAAACTTTTATTCCCTTTAAAACTTCAATCTGTTAAATAAAAATTTCGTTTTGAGGCTTCGACATCCCAGAAAACGATAAACATATACAAATATTTGTCATGTGCAGCTTGTTACCTTAACATTTGTCAAAACTTTGTTTTATGTATAAAATTAGTAATTAATGTAACTGGTGTAAACCGCTTTAATTATTATAATAAATAAATAAATAAAATAAATAAATAAAAAATAATTAATAAAAATAATATAAATGTTCATATAATATATACATGCATATAATACATACCGTTATATAATAAAGGCTCAACTAATATATCGATGATAACAACACTAATAACAGTGTTTATACTATCAACACTATCTCCCAATGCTTTCGATACGCCTCTAGTGATGTGATTACGTATCGATAAATCTGTCGATAAAATTACACGTTAATGATCCGTCAAGTAGTTAGTGATTCTTATTACTCATTCGTAAAAATTGTTACCGTGTGGTCTAAGTTATAGAAGGTCTATAAATTATAACTTTTCACATTTTTAATATCGAAAATACCGACCGTTCCAGCGGGGATCGTACCTGCACCACCGACTCACTGTATTGGTTAAATGTTTATAATTTCCTCATATGTGTGTGTGTATTACACAAAAGAACACGAACATTATTTTTACATTTCATTATTGCAAATGAAACCATAATTTTGTTTTTATTAATAGGGAAAAACTAGTTAGTAAAGTTTGTTTATATGGATATTCTAAAAAAAATTTTTTTTTTTTTTGTTGAATTTGAACAGTCCCTTTTAACATTTTATGTCTTGTTCCTTGAGTTAAAATGTAGTAAACACAATTTCCAAAAAAACGTGATGCATATGAAATACTAATATTTTAATTTACTTTCACTTTTGCAGTCACTAAATGAATTTGTATTAGTTTGTATAATTTGTATTTTTAAATGTAAGATATTGGATATAACGTAGTTGAAAACAGCAGTAAATAATAAACAGCGTGGTTTCTATTTTCTAGTTAACTCGCTCGTCACTTGCACCATGCTAATGGTCTTATAAACTAAATAGTTTTAAACAAACATTGTTATACGCCTCGGCGCTGGGCGTCAGTAAAAAATACCATTAAACAGTATTCCGGAGGTTATAATTTGAATAATGATAAGTCTTACACACGATAAGATGATACTTTTTATAGTTTTATATTTAACACTTCCATTGAGTGTGTACTAATGATGCGATTTGAGTTTAAACTAGTCTGAACTAGTAATAACCGGTTTTAACTGCTCACGTTACACTATTTATATCAGTGATATTTGATTGTAAAATGTATATTCTTTAGGAAATTTAGATATTATTGTAATAATTCTAGCTAATGCCCAATTGGTAAAAAGAAAAATATAGATTAAAATGTTGTGTATGTCGTTTTGTGTTTTTTATTGGTTCAGATTTTATGAGGGAATAGAGGCCAAAAAATATGTATAGTTTTACAAGTTTTCACTTGCAAATTTCTAACAATGTTGTTGCTTTAAATTTGAGTGAGGAAAATATTGACTAAGTAAATATTTTTTTATAAACCTTTAACAATTGAAAGTACAGACAGAAATAAAATCAGTGCCTACTGCTTGAAGTGATCTGTCAGTAATAAATTATAATATGTACTTGCTTACCCTACATCTACGTATGTATAGTAGTAATTTAGAGGTATATAGCCGCAAGTGCCAGGACGGACATGTTCAATAAATACTACAACGTAATCAGTTATCCTTGGTTCATTCAATAAATACCCTCCCGACATCCAATAAAAGGCGTACGGTTTATTGAAAATCTCGCATAAAACAAATTAAAACGAAAATATACAGTTATAATAAAAAAGAATCACTGACGTAAACTATCCTCAAACTCGCCATAATAAAGAACCCTTATAAACAATACGCCTCGCGTCTTGAGATGGTTTTTTTTTTTAATCAATTTATCGTTCGTACTTTCACGAAGACGATACGAAAAGAAAGTAATGTCGTGGAAATAAAGAGAATTACGAGTAACGCCCGAGGCGACCGCGATGTAACGAAATACTACGCGTAATTATCGAGCTAGTGATGCGATTGTATCGATAATTTGATGACTTTATTGGCTGTTGTGACGATTATCGATAATGATTATGTACCAGCACTTGTTTAAAACGTGTGTTAATTGCAATTTTTAAGGTGTTTTTTTATATTTTATGTTTGGGAAGAGTGGTGACGCGACTTTTAAGTGGTATTTACTGTATTAAAGATGTTTCAAAGATAGCGAAATGTGTAAGAATATGAGGAAACTGTTAAATGTACGTACTTCAATACATTCTCACAGTTAAAATTTTTAAGAGCCATTTCACAATTTTACGCTCTGCAAGTTTAGGTAAATTTGGTCGCATCGCGCGAGTCGTACGAGCCGCGCGATCTTTGTGCTAGTACGTATAGTGTGACAACCAAAAGACCATCGTGATCATTTTCTGATGTATAATAAAAATTATAACTATGGTATAAAATGTTTTTTACATAATTAATTTGTTAAAAATTTCAAGTATGTTATATAACAACAGTCAATAAATTTAAAATAAAATTAAAAAAATCAATTTTATGAAACAATTTTTTTAAATTGATTTAGTTTTTTCAGTTTACGAATGAATCTAATATTTACGATATGAATAAAAAAGCATTTAATGACATCGACACCGACAAACATATTAATTAACAAATAACAAGACAAACAGATTGAAATGCCTATTTGTATTGATAGTGTGAGAAAAGAAAATTAAATTATACATTTGTTTACAGAAATTATCATTATATTATTTTACATTCATTTTCGTAATATGTTTATTTTATTTATATTTTATTATGAAAGTATCAAATGCGTTTTATCCGCTATAACAACAGGCGCTTGGCGCGTGTGAGCGAAAGAGACGGCTGCGCAGAATTTGGCGTGGACATTACCTCTAAGAGCGCTAGCGCTCGACTGATTTACCGGGCTTGATGCGTGGCAATATATACTATCTTTTTATTATTTAATATAAAATGTATTAAAAATAATTACATCTTTTAATTATTTTTTTTGTATTCCTTAATGATGTAAGTTTACTTTGATGAAGATAGTTTGTTAAAATTTCTTAGTTTTCTAAGAGAAATATCGCTTTTAAAATTGTACTTATTTGGAAAATATTCGTAACTTTAAATTTTTTTTATCGTTTAATAGAGATACAAATGGAATAAAAATCTATGATAGTGGACAACAAAATTATATTCCACATATTATGATATTTTTTTAAAATGGTTTCAACGTAGAGGTTATTGAAAAGTAGGACTTCAAAGTATACATTGCGACCGTTTACCCAGGGAGGAGGCTGATGAAAAGGTTAATAATTTTATACACATAATATAAATCAAAATTCTGATCTGACTATGGACTACAACAAAGGTTGCTCTATTATATTTCAAGAATATAAATTACATTATTGCATCCAACACTGAGATTAACGACGTCAAATTATTACAATTTCGCGGATTGTTACCGATTTTTGTGAAATGGCTCTTAATATCAAAGCCCTTTAAATTATCATCACAAAATTAAAATTTATTTTTTTGCCTTACATTGTACTCCATATTAAAACAATGGTAAAAAACCTTAACAACCACAAATACCTACCATCATATCTGTAAACAGTACTGTCATATGTCTTGCATGAAAGCTAACGACTACTATACCCACACAACACAAATCACATATAAACATTGAGGTACAGCAAAGTAAGGAATATCTTGCACAAAATTTGGAGCACCTCAACTTTCAGAAAATCATAGCTAAATAACACTTTTCTGAAGTGGTGTCGTGTTTCTGTAGTGAGTGACGTAACCAAAGCTCTTTGGGATGATCGGAAATTGGGTCAGAAACGTACTTTCAATACCCCTGGTATTGTAGGCGTCCATATACGGTATGTGCTTACCATCAGGCGGTTTTAATTCTTATTTATCAACTGTTTTGTATTTAAAAAAAAAAAAAAAAAACATTCCATATCTTTCGTGACAGTTCACAGTCATCTTCACGTCAATCTATGTCACAATATGTTTGATCTTTCGTACGACATTAACTAGGAAACTCGTACACTATCGATAAACAAATCTCCCCTCACTACGCGATACAATTACCATGCGATGAGCGTCACGTTTACTTTACGTGAATATCAAAGACGCCGCCCGCCGCGATAGTGCCAAATTTAACTACTTCGGCCCGCTGAGGTAACTGATATTATTATTATTTAAACGCTTTTGACCTGGAACTGGACTAAGGCAACGGTTTAAATTATTTTTTTGTTATTTTTACGTAAGCTCTTCAGAGTCAACGGCCTCCAGTAGGGTGTATTATCTTGTGTCAAGACCAAACCATGACAAACATATCCATGACCTATACAAAAAAAAAATCTCAACAACTAGTCGTGACGATAGCACTGACATGTCAATAAAAATAGTATGTTTTTTCAAGCTACGTTACTTATATCAATAACATAAACATATAATACATAACAGTAAATAGCTTTTAATAAAACTTCTTATCTCATTTTTGTCCTTTTTTCTTCCTCATAAGAGAGAAAAAGAGAGAGACATACATGTCATTACTAAAATCAATAAAAATTAAAAAATTAAATGCAATCTTAACCTAATTATTATGAACCATTTCGTACCAAAATCGCAATAAATAAAACTGTCGTCTCCATACAAATTTGTGTGTACATATATCATTCCAGACAAACCCCAAAACCATCATTCGATGTTTTTAATTTAACACAAACAATCAATATTTGTAAGTTGTTTATAAAAGTCATTAATATACGGGAGGACGTAATCGAATCGCTAATGAAAGGGTATGTACGCGTCGCTTCGTTAGGTGCACGGGCGCGTACAGCGATTTATCGACTATCCGACAAAGTTATCGATATCGACACGCTAAATCATGCGCTGCGCATCACTATTTTACGCTACTATCGTATGAATATTTTCGGATCTATCTTATTATAAGCTTTTGTGGAATTCGTTGTGAATATTTCATTTTGTACTTACTTATTTAATAAATAAATTTATTTAACATTCATTAAGTAAATAATGTAAAGTTATCTCCTCAAATGTCGTGACATTTAAGGTAAATAAGTAATATTTATGAAAATGTTTTATCAATTAGTTAATGCGTAGGAAATGGCTTGTGACCGATGTATTTTTTTGTTTAAATAATTATCATTTAAATTGTTTATTTAGTTTATATTAACTTAAAAATATGGAACTGTAAATAAATTACGCTAAAGTTATTTTACTATAAAAAAAGGTTGTTTAAATATATAATAATATATGTTTTGTGTTTAGAGCACAAACAAAGCCGTGGTTAAACAGAATGCGTATTTTATGAACACCAAGACCTATTGCAGAAATATATTTACGTTATACGCAGTTTGCTTGATGAAGTCATTAGTGTGAAAGTATGTGCCTATGAATAAATAATAGAGGTAGGGTACAGCAGAAAATATTCTGCTCAATCTGAAGCAGCCCGACTGGGGAAGTACCTCGATCTTACAGAAGATCACAGATAAATAATACAATTTCAAGCAAGGTTGTGTTCCCGTGGTGATTAGATGGCTAGAGTCCTGGGAGGGATTGGGGGTAAGGTCGGCAACCAGCTTACGATGTTTCTGTGTTGCAGGCGCTTATAAGCTACGGTAATCGCTTACTGAGACTTTTAACTGAGCTAGGGCACAGTAGGAATTTCCTGCTCAAAATATGGAGCAGCCCGACTGGGGTAGTACCTCGACCTTACAGAAGATCACAGCTAAATAATACTGTTTTCAAGCAGTATTGTGTTCCTGTTGGTCAGTAAGGTGACCAGAGCTCCTGGGGGTATTGGGAATTAGGTCGGCAACGCGCTTGCGATGCTTCTGGTGTTGCAGGTGTCTATAAGTTACGGTAATCGCTTACCATCAGGTGAGCCGTACGCTTGTTTGCCGATCTAGTTGTATAAAAAAAAAAAATTAAGTAAGATGATCATTACATAAAATTAAGTACAACATAAAACATTTCAGACAGTGTGATGTATAAAATAGAAAGTTTCACGCTTCGTGTCATTGTGTCTGACATGCTTTGGCGCTGTGGCTACAGTTACTGGCTGATGCGCTAGCCGTCGCGGTTTCGATCTCCACACGTGACCAGTATTTCCCTTTGTTTCAGCGATTATGTTATCTATGTTTTTAGGCTCTCAAGAAGAAATTTATATTGTATTAGCGGTTGTTGAATAGTGTCAAATTATTATTACTAGCAGATAATTATAGCTTCCTCTGATAATTACGAACGAAAAAAAAATAATTATTTTATTTAATGCTGGTGTTTGGAAATAATTTTTATTTATTAAGATATTTGTTTACTTAGTACTGTTCTGTAAAATGATCCAAAATGGCGTTTGAGCAAGTCCTAAATATAGTTTGCTCCTAAGAAAGCATTTACATTGCAGTCACAGCTTGTTACACCTCTCTATAAGTGTGTGTCACTAGAAATCTAATCCGTGACCTTTTACCGCAGAAGGCGATTTCAGTGATTTATGAGCCTTGAAATATAATTATAAGCTATTTATATTGAACACAATAGAGCGTAATAATGTGTTTGTAAAAATATACTGAATAATTACTAAACAGACAACAAAACATTTTTCGCTTAACGCTACGCTAACGCTGCAGCCTACAATATCCCACTGCTGGGCATAGGCTTCTTTCCCTATGTAGGAGAGGGATCAGAACTTAATCCACTACGCTGTTCCAATGCGGGTTGGCGGATATATTCTCTACTATAAGTAACGATCGCTATTAGGTATACATGATAACAACCGGGACTGTTTTGGCTTAAGTAACTTTTTTACTATGAGATGTCCAAGTAATATACAAGAATAACCATTAGGTGTTTCCGTGTTCAAATCAGAATTTTCGATTTATTTATATTCACCTTTCCGTAAATATATATATCCAAAAATGGCTTGAACTCATGTATTTTGCCCATAGTCACCACGCTGGGCAGGCGGGTTGGTGACCGCATGGCTGGCTTTGTCGCACAGAAGACGCTGCTGCCCGTCTTCGACCTGTGTCAAAGCCAGCAGTATGTATATGTTTTAGTAAAATTACAATCTGTTGTTTGACTTATCAAAATTTCAAACCCATTTTTAATAGTTACTAAAAGCCTCAAAACTTAAAAAAAATAGACTTCAAGTAAGTATTTGAATCTTAACTGTAATAAATAGTACGTAAACAGCCATTTCCGCAATATCCAGCCAACACACAATACCTTCTAAATCAAAGAAAAAAAATTAAAATAAAAAGAACCTCAAAACAATTAAGCTAGATTATTCTTTATAAAAAATTAAACCTTCCTAATTATCCACCAACCAATAAGCACCATCATACCGATCAGATACCCCGCTACCATAGAGAGTACAATTAATACCATTATCGCCACCTAGCACTACACTAGATAATAGAGAATGCAAATAGAATTACGGCGAGTGTCGGTCTCCTTAGCATCTGAGTGTGCAAAGGCGCCGCGAGATAGCGCCCGCGTCGATTAGATGAGGCGTAATTTATGCACGGTGCGTGCTATCTGAGGCAATAAATTAGAAATTCGTTAGATAGAGACATCGTGCCAATTATTTTGCAATTGTTATTGTTGTGGAATTCACGTGGAATTTATGTTTTGTGGTCGCTTTGATTTACTTGGTCTTCGGTTGTTAAAAAATTGTACTTGTTAAATTATAAAGCGTTCGGTTTGCCCAGTATCAGCTATATGTTTGCTTGTGAAAGAAAAAATCGACTTCAATTTACATGGATCATACAACTTCGAAATTGAGAACCTCATCATTTTTTTAAAGTTGGTTAAACATAGTCAAGTAAATGCGCATTATTAGAAATAACTCCTAAAGAACTAGTCAGATCTCGATCAAATTTTAATGGAACCACATTTCGTTTAAAAAAATTCGAAATCGATCCACCCAGTCAAAAGTTCTGAGGTAACATACATACAACATACATGAAAAATACAGTCGAATTGACTACCTTCTCCTATTTTAGAGTGGGTTAAAAAGCAATTATCTTTATAATCAAAATAGTAAATTAATTTATTCATAAAGAACTCTTAAAGTATTAGTCGTAGTTGATTAAATGATTATTATATTTAATGTTAGTCAGTTACTCTTTAAAAAAAAACCTTTTATTATAAAATATATAAATATACTAGCTGACCCAGCAAACATTGTTTTGCCATTTATACAATTAACTCCCTTAATCCTTTAATCCCTTAATCACTTACGCCGAGTTGCACAAAAAGAAATTAAAATTTAAGTAGTGATTAACTAATTTAATCGCAAGAATTGTATGAATTTCTTGTGATTAAATTAGTTTAATTTCTACTTAAATTTTAATTTTTTTTCTTGCAACTCGGCGTTAATCCCTTAAATAATTAATCCTTAATTAATTAATGAAAAATAGATGTTGGCCGATTCCTAGACCTACCCGATATGCATACAAAATTTCATAAAAATCGGTCCAGCCGTTTTAGAGGAGTTTGGCAACAAACATCGCGACACGAGAATTTTATATATTAGATGTCCTTCAAATAGAAGATGATGATCATGTAAGACCGTACTTATTAAAAATTAAGCTGCTTCAGGCAAAGGTTTTGTTAATAAAAGCAAAAATACATCCACATCATATTTATTTATGTTAAAACGCTCGGTATTAAGCGTTTTAGATTTACAAAAACTAGAAAGATAGTGTTTATTTTGTTAGAATTTCTTGCAAATATTGTACGTTGCGAATGTTATGATATAATCGTAACTCCGTACACTTCGTTACTAGATTAAGGTAGGCTTCAGCCTGTAATATCCCACTGCTGGTCATAGGCCTCTTTCCTCGTGAAGGAAGGAAGGAGAAGGATCAGAGCTTAATCCACCATGCTGCTCCAATGCGGGTTGGTGGATATATTCCCTGCTATGAGTAAAGGCTCTGCTCTCCGAAGCACTGTAGGGAGATCAACATCTGTATGGCCAATACCAAAGTTTGTCATTTTCGGGGATCGAATCCGCTGATTCAGGTATACGTATGTTATAAGGTTCTAAATATGTTTGATTGTACAATGTTCCGCATACAATTTTCAATTTGCAAAACTACAGCGTTTGACTACAAAAAATACAGCGCTTCAACCCACGTATCGATATAATCTTGAACGAATAATAAGATTTAAAGAAAAAGGCTATTATTTCGAGAAAGATTGCTATAAAACAAATATAAATATATTTTAAAAAGTATTTACTAAACATTTTTGAATATCATATCAAAAATTGACCGCTCCAGCGGGATTCGAACCCGCGTCTCCGACTGACCGTGTCGGCGCTCTAGCCAATTAAGCTATGGAACGATGTACCCACTAGAGCGAAATTTTTGATATGATGATTTTTTACTTTCGGTTTAAGCGAACCGTGGCGCCGTCTATAGTGAGTTCTTTACAGAGATCCGTAACTATTCAAAGTTTCATATTACAATGAAAATCTTTGACAGGAGACGACACCTCTCAACACGACAAGTATTTACTAGTTTTAACCATATTATTTGGCAAGGGGTTTATATAAATGAGAAACATGACTTAGCCTAGTAACGTCGGTTGATATTTTTGGTAACAAATGTTCTGGTGTAGTGGACGATCGTGGGTTCGATACTTATTCTGGATAGTAAAATACTACAAATACAAATATTTATGTCTGGTGTTTGTTCTTTTAGAACTCCTCATTCGGCACGTAAAGCCGTCGGTCTCCATTGCAACGTAAGCACCCTTTAAAGATCGTTACATTTTGTAACCTGATCGGTGGCTACTTTATTTCAGTCTGTTGAGTAAACCTTGAGTACTCGGTAAATAAATTCGTAAATAATACATTTTCAAAACCTACAAGATATTTAAAATATTATTTACGATTTTTGTATTTCAACTGTAAAAAAGTAATGACTATTTCATAAATTATAATCGAAACAGATTAAAATATTTAAAAATTAAAAAAAAAAATGCGAGTACAAAAGACTCCATTCTTCATTATCTCTAATTGACGTTTCCGACGACGCGGTTCGAATAGAGACGCGCAAAAACCGTAATCTATCAACACAGTATCGACTATGTTTTATGCCATTGGTTCCACAACAATACATTACCCGCCATTCGCTTTAAAAAGCTTAAAATCGATAAGATCTTATACCGACTGCCTAGAATAGATTATCGTTTAACAAAAAATGCCCCTTTATTTTTATTTTTATTTTTGTTTCTTAAGAACGTACACGCACTTTACGTAAAACCCTCATGAATAAGTCATGAGACGCGACAAATAGTGTCCGCAAAGGTCAGTAGCTTTATTATAGATGCGTTCAGTTCACCCGTTTGATTGGCTGTCGGTTTATCGAAAAAAAAACTTGCCTTGTCCAAACAAACTCATTGCTCGATCTAGTTCGAATTACGAATTTATCATTATTGAATAGACCTAGATTTTTTCAAAATTAAACTTATATCAAACACCCGATTCTTAAAAAAAATATATATAGATTTAACTGAGTTGCACTAGAAAAGTCGAAAGAGTTTTTATTTAGTCATCTTTTGATAATATAACTGGCCGGTTAAGAAGGTTCTATTTTATCAAAGACGGGCTCGTTTAGCGCGGGAAAGCAGCGCCGAGTGACGTACGTCGCTGACAAGCCCCGCCTTCGCTCCGCCCACCCGCTGCTAACTTCACGTTAACTCAACTTGGGAAAGTGGGAAATTTGAGCCTAGTGGGGACATAAGAGTGGGGTGCACGACGGTCCATCAACAACCTTCAGAATGTACATCTATCCGCGCTGAGAATGTATTTAGGCAAATTAATAAATACATTACGTGTGGTATTGACAAAGTGTTCTATGCAAATTTAGAATTTAATGTTTGTACAAGTATGTTAGTAATGTAATATAATTTAATTTATTATTTTGGACAATTTAGTTTCCTTATTTTATTTATTCCTAATAATGTACACCGAAATACATACATATAAAAGATATACAATACAAGATGTACAAAGGCGATCTCATCACTAAAGAGCGATTTCTTCCAGATAACCTTTGGGCTCAGGACACGATACAGTAGCAGTGGTTAGAAGTGTGTACATATTAGGGAGGAAAAAAAAACAATAATAAAAAACGTTAAACAAATTGTTGACATATTTAATAATAAAAATAAGAGGCATTATCAGACATACGTATCAGATATAAACTACGACATGATAGACTTACATAAATTTCATCTCTTAATTTTACTAACAATTATAGACCCTTTGTTGCCCGAGTAATAAACATTTTTGTTTTTTTTTTTATTTTGTTTTTGTTTTTTTTTTTTTTTTTTTTTTTTTTAATATATAAATACCAAATACTTATCTACAAATAAATAAATTAACGTTAATGTATTCATAATGAAAAAAAGAAGAGAATGAGAGGAGGTTCTTATTTCAATTGTATTTTATTTTTATTTTATCTATGCTATCTCAGAAATGTTGACTGGGTGGACCGATTTCGATGATTTTTGTTAATCAAAAGGTGTTGCGTGTCATGTGATCCCGTTTAAATTTAATTGTGATTTAACGAGTGCTTTTCGAGTTATATCTAATAATGCATACTTACTGAACTCTTTTTTCGTCGATCTACGTTGTATTATACCGCATAACTTTTCACCGGGTATACCGATTTTGATAGTTTTTTTTTAAATAAAAAGCTGATGCTTGTTTTGTAGTCCCATTTGAATTTGATCGAGATCTGATGACTACTTTTTGAGTAATCTTTGATAACATGTATTTACTTGCCTATTTTTTCGTCTACCTACGTTGTAATAATTGTCGATGTAATTGAAGTCAGTTTTTTTTTCGTTTGCTAGCAAACACAATTATTTTAGTATAAAGCTGCTGCTACACGTGTGTTCCTATTTAAATTTGAGGTCCAATGAGTAGTTTTTAAGTTACACCAGTTATAACAGTTCGTATTTAGCAGTACCTTCGATGTAAATTGAGGCAGCTGTTTTTACAAATAATTACTTCTGTACTAATAATTTAACTCCCAAAAGCTCATATAAATTTATATTATATACTAGTTGTGCCCGCGACTTCGTCCTCGTGGAATTTAACTAAAAAAGTTTTGGTTCAGTTCGCAGAGTCATAAAGTAAATAAATTTCTAAAATAAAAATAGCCTAAGTTATTCCTTACTACATCAGCTATCTATCTATCCAGTGAAAGTCCAATCAAAAAGTCAAAATCGATCCAGTCGTTTCAGAGATATTAGCCGGAACAAACAGACAGACAGACAGACAGACGGACAAAAATTGTATATGTACCGTGTATACATCAATATGCATTTAATAAAAAGCGGTTATTATTTTAATATTACAAACTGACACTCCAATTTCATTTATTTGTATAGATATATTTTTTATTGAATAAAGTAATTTTACAATAGTCATTATAATATAGGAAGTTGGCAAGGGCGAACTGATCTCTAAAAGAGAATTCTTCCAGTCAACCCGTGGTAGTGAGAGATGGCGTAAACGTTAATTACCATTCTCTGACTTTTCGTTATTATCTGTAGAATAAGATAATATAGTTCCACTACCACCTTGGAACTTAAAATCCGACCTTTGGTGGGTTAACCATCCACTTGCTGGCTTTGAAATACACAGGCCGAAGACGGGTGCGTCTTCGGTGCGATAAAGCTAGCCCTGCGGTCACCAACCCGCCTGCTCAGCGTGGTGACTATGGGCAAAACACGTGAGTTCAACTTCTTGATCTTCCGTAAACTTGTAGAAACCTATGTCCAACAGTGGGCTGCGATAGGCTGAAATGATGATGATGATGATGTAGAATGAGATAAAAATATAATTTTTTTAACACTTTATTCAACTTTGACTGTAAATCTACATTGATACTTCTCTTAAAAATAACTTATTTTAAAACATTTTGAATTATAACGTTTTTTTAAATGAGGTTGATTTCAAAATAACTAAAAAGTTTCATTTTAAAACTGAATAATTTATATGATTTTTTTTATACGCACTAAAAAAATCTTTATATTAATGTATAGAAAACTTTTCCATTGATGAACTGTATAAATAAATCGCTATTATATATGTGGGTCCGTATTTATCGACATTTACTGATACAGCAGTAATATGTACTTATTCGTCGATATTTTAGGATAACCTTTCATCATTAAATATTAAACACGTTACCCTATTTAATTTATACGTAAAAATTCAACACTCATACGTTACTCGATATCATGTTTTGTAAATCGTAGGTACGAATGGCTATGACAAAGGAAATCAGAGAAGTCTTTGACGCCAAAATTGGTAACGATCTGATCTCAATGTGACACCGTCATCCAATACGTGACCGGTGACCGGGTTCGTCACAAATATTCAATAACAAACGCTTTGATTGTTATGTAAATAAAAAAAGTGTTATGATTATCCTGCGCTATGTATTATTGTGGTTTTATTCGCATATTTTTAAAAGTTTCGGAATAAAAAGTAGACTAAGTTGTCTTCTGATTCTTAATATATGATGAACTAAATTCATTTTTTTACTTATTATATAGGTACATAAACCGTCATCGTCAAAAACTACTGTAGTGATAAAACTGACCTGCTCTTGTTACTAAGTATATATAAGTTCGTTTAAAGCTGTACACAATACATAGATTTAAAAATTTGAATTATTTATTGTTAAAATTAATTAAATATTTATTGTTAAAATTAATTAATTTGTCTTGTAGGCATTATTTTGTAATATTTTAACTAGTTTGGGTCTAATATTTGTATTTATTTATATAGTAGGTATTTATCGAAACAAAAAATGTAAGTCGGCTGTTACCTATAACACAAGCTTTACGTTGCTTACTTTAGGAACAGACGACCGTGTGTGTAAAAAGAAGGAAACTGAAAATGCATTAACCAAAAGTTTCCATTAAATCAGAAGCTACACGAGAAAAATCGCAGTATAACACTAATACAAACAAATTCGAACTTATTGAAAGATAGAATGAATGGATTATAACAAGAGAACCAAGTTATCACCGAGATAGCGGCGTGTTTGAAGTTCGCCTAAGTGCTCCATTGTGATAGTTCTAAGACCTAACAAGACCTAACTTATTCTAGGCTGCAGCCGGATTTCCTAGCCAAGCGTGGGTGGTCGCGCACTACATAATAATTCCTCGCTACGGTGGGCAGGAATTGTCGATAGGAGAATAAGGGAATATGTGTATTTATAATATTAATCAATTGAATTTATTATTGTTTTATTGCTAGGCGTTCCGCTTGGTTTCACTCGGGTTATATTACAATTTAAAATAGCTGCTGTTTGAAGTTATTGTAGATGTAATTTAAGACGTAAATGAAGTCGTTCTGTTTCGTTTCAATTAAGTACAACTTTAGTTTTAACATATTCAGATTAGATAATAAATTTTACAGATAAAGTCGAATTTGATAGTGAAAAAGAAAAATAAACCATAACCTTTCATCTATCGGATACCATACGTCAGATAACTTTTATGTTAACTTATTCGTTTATGTGAATCATTGTATGTATGTTGCCTCCCTCAATAAACATATTTTTAACTCAAACAGAACTCATTCAGTAAAACTGATTAATCTTAAGATTACCGTTTAAAATTAAAAACAAAATAATGTATATTAAGAGTTATAATGCTAAAGATTTTATCTCTACAATTTAACCGGGTGTAAAAATAGCGCGTGGGCGGTTGACTCATATACCAAAAGAGGATATTACGTTTTCTAAAACACCAAAAACACGCATTACTATAGTCTTTTACCATATTGAAATGAACACGACTTGTGACCATTTTGAGCGGCTACCGTGTCTAAATGTTACAATTATTTTGTCAGATAAGCCTATGATATGATCGTCACGCTGGTACATAGAGGACTTCCTGATGCCCGTGGTTCTGTTTAGTAATGGCTTCATCATATTTTAATAGGGGATGGATAAAATTTTTAAATGTTTTTTAGTTTCGTTTGATAGTTAATTCAAATGTAACTGGTGTTGCAGACGTCTATTGGGTACTATAATCTATAAGGTACGGTAATCGCTTATCGTCAGGTGAGCCGTACGTTTGTTTACAGACCTAGTTAGATTTTAAAAAAAAATCTTTTTATTAAGGCGCGGTGTTCCTATGGTGATTAAGGTAGCCAGAGCTCCTGAGGATACACTGTCTTGACAGCAAGGTAATGTAGACCGCTTGCTATGCTCTTGCTTCCGGCTTCCGTTTTTTCCAACTAACTATAACCCCAGGTATAAGTCCCAGGTCATTATTGTGGGTAGTCCAAAGATGATTAGTTGTATAGACTGGTCACTTATACCACCTGTAGTATTTAACAATACAACTCTGAACTACAGCAAGAATGTCAAGAATTTGGGAGTAACTCTAGATCAGTTTCTCTCCTGGTCACCTCAACTAACTGAACTTAGTAGAAAGTTAATCGCAGCCGTCGTCGGGTCACTTCGTCGTCTTCAGTTCTTTCTTCCTTTGCCTACTAAAATTGCACTAGCCCAATCACTCCTTTTACCGATTCTTGACTATGCAGATGCATGTTTCTTAGATCTTACAGAGGAGCAACTGAATAAGCTTGAGCGACTCCAGAATCTTCGTCTCTCTGTATAAGGTTCGTATTTGGGCTTCGCAAATACGACCACGTCTCCGATTTCCGCAAGAAACTCAAGTGGCTCCCGATTCGTTTTCGCAGGAATACTCATGTACTTTCCCTACTTTACTGTGTACTTTTCAATCCTGATGCCCCTCAATATCTTAAAGAACGGTTCACGTATCTTTGCAATTCCCATGAGCGATCCCTTAGATCTGATTCCAATTTACTTCTAAAAGTTCCTTCCCATAAATCCTCCTTCTACTCTAATTCCTTCACTGCTAAAGCTGTCCGCCTTTGGAATTCTCTTCCGCTTTCAATAAGACGTGCTTCTACTCCAGCCTGTTTTAAGCAACGTCTAAAGAAGTACTATATGTCCCTTAACATATAATAATATTCAGATTTTAACATGCATATTTTATATTATCAATATATATTTTACATTTATACACGTATATTAATACTATTTTGATTATTTATGTATGGATATTTGTACTTATATGTGTATTTGTATGAATTAATGAATCTATCATACACTATTTTTATTCATCCTTAAGAATATTGTACACTTCCTATCCGTCACTACTAACTCGTGTCCTGTGCCCAAAGGTTATCTGGACGAAATCGCTCTTCAGCGATAAGATCGCCTTTGTACATCTTTTATTTTGTAATTACCACTGTTTGTTTATATTTTGGTGTACAATAAAGAATATATTATTATTATAACTCGGGTATCTTTGAATCAAGAGTAAATAGGCATCTTCTAGGCAAGGCTAATCTTAGGCTGCATCTTCACTTACCATCAGGTAAGATCACAGTCAAGCGCTAGTCTATATATTTAAAAAAAGCTTAACTAGTTTAAAAGTTTATCAAATACAAACAAACAAACCATTATTATATATTATTATCATTTATCATACAATAGGTCGTTTCAATTAATTTCCCCACACAATTTAACGGTAAAATAACAAAAACCGATTTTAAAACGAAACAAGATTAACAAACCCTATTTGAATCAATAAAGCCTCCAAATTGACAATTAACGCCAAAATAGGATGAAAGCGATTCGAAGCCTACAAATATATGGGCGAAACTGCCGATAATAACAGAACTACGATGTTATCTATTAAAATAGACAAATTACCATTGATTAAATTTCCTTGTATATATATATATATATATATTTTTTTACTATGAAGGCACTTACGTTTTTAAAGTGAGACAGAGGTGGAAATATTTTGCTCAAAATATTGTGCAGCTCGACAGGGGAAGTCTCTTAATATTATGGAAGAGTACAACCTTTAGGTTACAAAAAAGACCAGAGATTACAGCTATGTTACGTATATAGAGGTATGGCATTGTGATAAAGTCTACTCAAAATCTGAAGTGGCTCAACTGGGAAAGTACCTCAAACTTACATAAGATAACTGTTGAACAATAATGGTCTCAAGGAGTGTTGTATTCTTGTACTGAGTAAAATAAGCCTAAGCTACCAAGAGCTGTATCGACAGCGAGGGTAGCAACGGTAACGTACTTAAGTTCCAGATGTTGCAGGCGTTTTTAGTTTACGGTAACTGCTTACTATCAAATGGAATGTAAGCTTGTTTAACGTTTTACTAGTAAAATAAGGAAAAGTTGTAGAAAAATAAGGATCTGTAAATACTATCTATAAAGTATTGTGTCAATTTTTTAAAAGTATAACGTTATAGACTAGGAAACAAAACTAAGGAATAACGGTATAACATTATTTACTTATAATGTAGGCTATAAAACATGAGATGGTGACTGTTTGGTGAGTAGATGTACCAAAGTCGATGATACCACAAAGGATCTGATATTTTAATACTCAGTGATGTTACCGGCCCCTGCGCAGTTTTAACTTTTAGCTCGCTTAGAAGCCAATAAAAAATAATTTACGACTCATTTTCTAATGACTACTAATATATTTTAATACGTGTTGATAATTATAATGTATTTTTTAAAGATGTGTTGGGAATATCTAATTTATACAAATCTCGTGCCGTGTTTTTTGTGTTATATATTATTATGATTTTTGTATGCCGTTCGCCTTCGAAACGGCTCGACCGATTTTTATGTTTTTTTGTGTATTTTTGATAAGTACGAGAATAGATCATCAATTAATTATATTGAGAATAATTATAATATATTTTATATGTATAGTATTTTTCTTTTTTCTTTGCATATGCAAAAATAACGTTTGCTTGGTTAACTAGTGTAAAAGCTTAATTATACTAATTATTGTAATCGTATAAAACGCTTAAAAACGAAACACAAAAAAGCATTCAATGATATATTCAGAGAGAAAGACCAATAATCATCGCACATGTACTGCAAAATAATAGCCAATTGCTTTTACTTGACACAATCGCCTTACTAACCTCTCCTACACAAATGTAAGAGAGATGATTAATACGCTGACAACATATCTTCCATAATTTTTATGCCTTTACTAATCCATCGTAAAAGTTGGTACCGTTATTATGAAATTTATATCTATAGAAATAAATAAAATCGGAGTGACTGTTTGTAATATTAAAATAACGCTTTTTACTAAATGCATATGGATGTTTACACGGTACCTATACCAAAATAATATTTTTTATAATTTTTGTCTGTCTGCCTATCTGTCTGTTTCGGCTAATTTCTGAAACGGCTGGACCGATTTTGACGGGATTTTCACTGGCAGATAGCTGATGTAATAAAGAATAACTAAGGCTACTTTTATTTCAGAAATGTATTATTTTATAACTGTGCAAACTGAACAATAACTTTATTGTTGAATTCTACGCGTACGAAGTCGCGGGCACAGCTAGTGTACGTATAAGATTTAAGTAATGAGTTTGTATATAAATAAATAAACACACGCTTTCGTATTCCCAGTGTACGATTACGTCTATCTGGGGCGATTATTTCCCGTTAATATTATAATAATTACGTTAAAATTAATTCTAGTTAGAACATTTGATATAAACATTTGTAAAGCAGTTGGTCAATGACTGCTTTGTTCGCGGTTTAATAACTCAGTCATGCTTAATTTATTTCTGGAGATATTTCAAAGAATACAGATCCAATATCAGTTATAGATAAACATCATTATGTCATTTGCGTAAAACTAATATGTTAATCCACATAGAGAAATATCGTGTTTTGAAAACGAACGACGTGTTTGAAAATTCGCGTGTCACAGTGTTAGTTACAATACCTACTCCTCCAAAACGGCTGGACCAATTTTTATGAAATTTTGTGTGTATATTGGATACGTCTGAGAATCAGCCAACATCTATTTACTTGGTTTATTTGGTGGGGGATTACTTGGGTTAGTAACATATATGGTAAAACAATGTTTTCGGGGTCAGCTAGTACATTAATAAACTTAATTTAATATATCATATACTTATTTATGTTGTTACATATGACTTATATAAACTTCGGGAAATTTCATTAATTATTAGTTTAAATAATAACAGCATAAACAATAATATACGTCAGAGGAAAATTTGTCTTTATTGTTTCCTAATGTTTACGCGAATTTAACTCATTATAATGAAACAATTTTATCGTATTTTATCGCGGTTTATTAGGTTTTAGGAAAAAGTTGTTTCATTATGATATGTCTTTAAATAAATCATTTTCAGGACAGATAAAGATTTATATTTAGTTTTCCTTTTCAATAAAAACTGGTTCACTTGTGTTAAACAGTTAATCGGACCACGAATCGCAAGATAATCAAAAAACATTACATATGTCTTTATATTTTTAAAGGATTCAAAGTTATATGAGTAAAACTAGCAAGACTTATTTTGTATAAAAACACAAAAAACACATAGGTGATAGTTTACTTAGATCAATGTGATGTCGATATCGTGCATTCCATTTCTAGTCTGATCAATATGTTTGTCATATTATGTCCACACAAAGCCTTAACACGTTGAACGCCATAGGGAACACCAGTTGGACCTGACTTGTTTAGTTCTTGGAGCCAGTTTAAAAGTCCTTATTTACAAAATTTTTACGATAAGTTTTTATTGCACTACTTATACCAATTCTTAAAGATCTTACTTATTTTTCCTTATACTATATAACATATTTTTCTAAGTCATATTTTTTAAATTGACTCTGGCTCGCGATCTGACGGATTGTGTGTCGACTGCATGGTGTCCCCCATGGCCAAAACAGAAAAACTAAAAAATCAAGCCGGCGTTTAACGTGTTAAAGGCTTTAGTGCCTATAGTATGCTAAATATCTAATCCTAGAGCATAGGTCAATAACATTAGTGTCTAGATGCAGTATAATTCCCACCACGTCCCATATCATTAGGAGGCTAGACTAGTCAAAACTCAGTGTCAACGAACCCCAAGCGGTAATATCCTGCGAATGTGACGAAAATAGATATGACAGGGAAAAAAATAAAATGCACAGTGGACACTTCCGTGCAGACGTCCCTTCCGGCCCAATACGGTCGTTGACTCGCGGAGAAATCTAAATGCAAGGCCTACGTCGAATTACGATTTAACGATGTTGTCGATGATGTTGGGTGACAATGAAAGATCGTTGGAAATTACGGAACTCTAGCTATGTATAAAGCTTCTCACAATTTAAAAAAATGTTGTATATTAGAGTGAGAGAAATGCCAACTGTAATTGTTATATTTAAACAAAAAAGCTATTTTCCTATCTTCTTCTATTGTTCTTCAAATTTACCGAACCTGTCTTTGATAGTAAAAATAATTAAATCCGCATCGTCTCTAGACTTGACTGTCACCCTAACTCCCGAATTTAGACGGAAATAAGACGAACGTGCCGCGATCGCTTCCAAACGTCACAACCGCTTATATTGTTTTCACATATACACTTATTGATAATTTACTACCGACATCCGATATTTCCGATTCGACTTACGATATTTTTATTATTTGTCAAATAAAATAAGGATACGACAAAAAGTCGTACAAATGAAATAAGAATTGAACTTAATTTTAAGTTTCAGATTAATACAAAATAGTGTATTAAAAGAAATCAAATATCAATATTACTATATGAATTATCGTATGCTCAATATTATTCTTGACATAGCTTTATACTAATAAAAATAAATTAAGATTTAAAGTGTAATAAAGTATCTTATTTTAATTGCACGGAAACCAAAACCTTTTGTATTAAAATCCTGGTTACAGAAGGAAGCGATTACTTTTTTAAATAAAATTAAATTATATCGACCTATACTCTAAGAAATATTATCGTGTGGTGGTCGGAAACTATGAAGCAGTTTCGATCCTCCGTCGTATGTTATCCGCTAAACTGTCATTTAGGATTGATAAAAACTGATGAGAAACGACAATTAGCATATTCTAACTGATTAAACATATTTATTTGGTAAATTAGCATTCAGAGGGTAATGAAACAACTTTTTAGGATTTTATCGTGGTTTATTAAGTTAAAAAATATATATATTTTTAAATGTCCGCGGCCATTTTTGGCGCGCACTTGTAGTGGCCTATGTCCAGCAGTGGACTGCGATAGGCTGAAGTGATGATGTGATGAATTTAATAGCCCCACCAAATACATGTTCTAAAGTCGTCCGACGAATCTTCAATTCGGTGGTTGCAATTTAAATACAATGATGTTACCTTCCTCGGTACCATTGCTCAAATCTCATAATATTTCACGTCACGTCGTCGTGTCGGCGTCGTCACGTGCAGTTCTAATTGCCACAGTGTATGTTGCATGTCTAATGCATGTCTCTAAATTCTAAACGGTCCCTTTCCTGGCGCCCCGTAATGGTGAAAATGGAATCAGGAAGTGATCGGTTTTACGATTCTTCGAAGTTTAATGTATAGTTTTTTTTTGTCTTTGTTTATTTATTACTTGTTTTGAACGTTTAAAGGAAATATTATACCGTCAATTAGCATTGCCTTGAAACAAAAAAAAAAACTATGACATAACCCCAGAAAAATGCTAAGAAACATGCTTCTTCTATTTATTTATTTTTGGATAGTCCTAGATTTCTTATATCTTCAACATAAACAAGAAACGCCTTACACTCAACGGACAACGGGTCCCACTAAGATCCTGATAAGATTCCTGTGTCGGGGGTCTAAAAACACACCCAATAACCAACCTCAAACGCCCAGTCCACAGTAAAAATCTCTATGTTCAATAAAAATTAAAAATAAAATGTTTGATTGAACCCGCACATAGCCAATGAGTCTGTGTAGTGTCCATTTTTTCAACACGTCGTCAAAGTTTTGTTCTCATCACTCATCATCATCATCATTACTTCAGCCTATCGCAGTCAATTGCTGGACATAGGACTCCACAAGTTTGCGCTAAAAATGACGTGAACTCGTGCGTGTTGCCCATAATCACCACCGGGTTTGTGACCGCAGGGCTGGCCTTGTCGCCTTTTTTCTAACTTTATTAAATCAGTAAACGTGATTATATCACCGTCTATTCATTCTAGTTCTTAAGAATTGACCTTGAACAATTTCCCATATACAATGTTTGCTAATTCTACAATTACATCTCCTGGAAGCGCTTTGAGATAGCGACTTATTCCGATCACGCGTCTGTCATCA
This sequence comes from Melitaea cinxia, assembly GCF_905220565.1. Taxonomy (NCBI): domain Eukaryota; kingdom Metazoa; phylum Arthropoda; class Insecta; order Lepidoptera; family Nymphalidae; genus Melitaea; species Melitaea cinxia. The sequence continues at coordinate 2,037,049 of NC_059405.1, read as the reverse complement.
TAGAGCCGAATTATAATGATCAGCACATTCATAGTTATGTCATCGCAATATTTTCAATTGCATATAAGTTAAATATTGTTATGCAGCAAATTTGTTAGTTAATATCATCTTACATCATCAATGATTCTTTCTCCATTTCTTAGACATAGTGGGAATTTGGATATAATGGGGCTGGCATGTCTGTGTAGAAAAAAGTCCCAAAAAAAAGAATTAAAAAAAGTTAAATATTGTTATATATAAAGTTAATAGGTATCTAGGTGTTGGAACACGTGAATCTTAGTCAAATAGTTAATGCTTGAAACGGGACATGACGCTGGTTCTTTTTAAAACGGCGTCAAAAAACGAGAAGGTTCTAAATTCGAATATATTTTTTTTAATGTATATAATAACTTTTTACTGGGTGTACCGATTCTTTGTATGATCAAAGCTTGTCAAAATACAAATATCCATCCTGAGCGGGAATGGAACTCGCAAACCGTCTGTATTTTAAGCGACTACATGCACCACTACACCCGATTTATATAAAACATAATAATATGTATAATAAGTTTATTTTAATACTTAGGAGCCATTATACTTTAACGACTGCATCAGCATACGCTGTCAATGATCTCTACCAAAGATTTATATTCAGCGTGAATCTAAATATAAAATTCGTATTTATGTGTTGAGACAAGATACCGAGATACGTTATTACTAAACGAAACATTAGGATATCGCTCTTTGGGCTAAACGGAGATAGAATTTTAAGATAACATTACAATGTACACTCGTTTACATAATTTAGCTAAAATATAAAAACTTTAAACTTTACTGGCCCTGTGGTGCGGTTTGTAGTGATCCTGTTTTCTGCTCCCCGGTTAGCGGGCTCGATTCCCTCCCGAGTATGGGAATATGTGTTTATATATCTATATATGTATTATTTCTATGTATAATTATCAAAAAATAGCTATAGCTATCAACTGTTACCTGTAACACAAGCATTAAGTTGCTTACCGAAGGAGCAGATGCCCTTGTCTGTATGTCATAAAATATTTATTTATACCTGTAACATATTCTGTTTTTTTTTTATATGTGGTCATGTTTTGACCATTACATATTAAAAAGTCACATATCACAAATATTTTCATGATGGTAAGCTTACCATACCGTAGTCTATAGACGACTGCAATACCAAAAGCATAACAAGCGTATTGACTACCCTAACCCTTAACCTTCCCAGGAACTCTGACAATCTTACTCCCCACAGCAATACAACGCTACTTGAAAGAGGTATATATTATTTAGCTGTGATCTTCTGTAAGATAATTTTGAGCAGGATTTATCCTACTGTCCGCACTGTCTGCACAGCGCTATCCTAACTATCTTGTCTTGTACATAAAATTCTTGGGTCACATTGTTAGTTACCATATTCCTCCGAAACGGCTGGACCGATTTTAATGAAATTTGTGCATATCGGTTAAGTCGAATTGCCTCAAATCTATTTTCCATACCTCTAAATTATAAAGGGGGAGGTTAAGAGGGTTAATAACATATATGACAAAACAACATTTGCGGGGTCTGCTAGTATTGTTAGTGAAAATTAAAAATTTAAAAACTATCATCGCTAAATATGTAGCCGACTGTTCCTAAAATTATTGATTAACAAGCTCAGTATTCGCGCGTGCTCAAAGTGATTGAACTCTAAAGGTGATATTTGGCAGTCGATTACCGCTGTCACGTGACTTCCGGTCGCCGCCGGACACTACGGATACATTGTCACGAATATTGATCTCGACGTTAAGGATATTTTTAAAATCGTATTGTTATTTTTTATAAATATCTTTGGTTATAGCACGTAGCTGTGACTTACGGGTTTAACTGCTTATCTTTGTTTGCGATCGGAGTTTTGTGAAAAAAATAAATAAATAATTTGTTAGGATCTTTCACTTCCTAGATATCAACTAAATTCAATTTTTAGTTGATCTAAAAATATACGCACACGTTTTTTGCGTAATAACCCTGTTAAAATAACTTTATTTCATATTTGATATTTGTTATTATGAGTAACGATTGTTATCAGGAGTACATGATGACCACCGGCACCGACAGCTTAACGTGCTCTCCGAGGCAAGCTGGGGAGACACTAGGGCACACAGACCGGAAAGAAATATTGAGTGGGAATCGAACCCGTAAACCGGTGTTTTAGGCGACTACTCGCAGTACTACACCAGAGCATTTGTTATAATAATATAATGCCTGTAATATAAGTAAATGGTGTTATATTATATCTTTAATCCTTAGATTTTTTTCCTCGTCTATAACGTTATACTTTGAAATAATTTACACAATACTATATAGCACGCGATCCACTAATGTCTTAATAGTATGTATAATAGTCCCTTGTCCACCAGTAGGATGCAACATGATAGATCGTGTGATTTGTATTGAGAATATAATTCTAAATGTCGACGTTTTATGCATTAAATATTCAGTGACCCAGTGACAGGACAGCGCAGTCTTAATAATTTAGTGGTTCGTAAGTAAGTGAACCTTTGAGAAATTATTTTAAAATAATAAATTAGTAATTTACTAAAACAAATTAGCTCATTATATTAAGAAAATGTAAAATTTGCATGAACGTTTGTTTATCAATCACGAGAGCTACAAGGAGGAATGAGATTTGACACTGAGATAGGTTATTATATAATCTAGCATATAATAAGTCTGCCTTTCATTCCAGACAAATGTACAGTTCCCAGGGCATAAATATTGATTTATTATAGGATAAAAGATCGGCATAATTTTTTTAATAACAATAACAATAAAAGCAAAAGTTCATATTTTCACGTAGACAGTTTTCCCAAAGTAAATATTAATTTTTTAAATTTAATTTTTAATTATTTTTTTAAATTTAATGTTTAATTAATTTTTCAAATTATGTATATAAATAAAATATGCGTATCTTTTTTTCCGACTAAAGAGCATAATACCTTTTTCTGTTTTAATTTTATAATTACAAATGCTACAGACTGTGTAACGCTTAAATACAAATATGGCGAATGTCAACGCGGTACGTATTTCCGGTTTCTAGTTACATTCGAAAAAGGAAAATGGTGGACGCGTGCGAACGTTTTACATCCGCTTGTGCACCGGTACAATGTGAGAAAGAGACGACTATATATGCAAACATAAATATTATATATATTTTTATAAATGACTAGATCCACATGATGGTAAGCGATTACCGTAGCCTATAGACGCCTGCAACGCCAGAAGCATCGAAAGCACGTTGCCGGCCCTATCCCTGGTTCTCCAAAGAAGCTCTGACCACCTCACTTACCACAGGAACACAAGGTGTGAAAGGGATGGCATGTAACCGATAAACTCCGGTAATTTTACTAGGAATTCAATTATGCAAATTGAAATGACATTTATTTTAACTTTTAAATGAGCTTAATTACGTTGACTACGTTGAAAGAGAAAATAAGTTATCTGCATGTATATATGCATGTATGTATATTGCAAAATGCAGATCTTAAAATGAGATATATTTGTCAACAAAAAAATAATAATTTTTAATTTTTTTTTAAATTAAATCATTCAGTATCTTTACTAACACATAATACATATGAATATTATAACTTCAGAGAACGTAGAGTTACACGAAAACGACACTCGAAATGTACTTAACATAATTTGAAACACGATTTAAATGACTAAGTGCTAATGTTTTCACTCGAAACAGAGATTCAAGTCAAAATTGTAATTAATTATTGTAATGAGTTATATAAGATGTGAGTTGTATGAAGTAGGGAACAGTTGGAAATGTTTTGTGCAAATTCTGGATAAGCCCCACTTTTAAATCTCAACTTTATATAAAATTACTTTTTTATTTTAAGCTCTCATGTAATTGCTTCTCTGTAGAGTTTATAAACAATAATATTTTGTGGTAGAACAGTGAAAGAACATGGATTAGCAAGCGCTAATATGTTCTCTCTAATATGACTGTACTTATATACAAATCATCATCAACACCATCATCATCATCACCATCATCATTTCAGCTTATTGCAGTCTACTACTGGACATAGGCCTCCACAAGTTCACAACTCATGTGTGTTGCCCATAGTCACCATGCTGGGCAGGCGGGTTGGTGACAGCAGGGCAGGCTTTGTCGTACCTAAGACGCTGCTGCCCGTCTTCGGCCTGTGTATTTCAAAGCCAGCAGTTGGATGGCAATCTCGCCATCGGTCGGCCTTATAAGTTCCAAGGTGGTAGTGGAACTGTGTTATCCCTTAGTCGCCTCTTACGACACCCACGGGAAGAGTGGGGGTGGCTATATTCTTTAGTGCCGTAGCCACACAGCACATAATATACAAATGCTTATTATAAATAATCTATATGAATATTATAAAGCTAAAAAGTTTGCTTTTTTTGTTTAAACGCGCTATTTGCAGATACTGTTAGCTACTGGTTCGAAATGAAAAATTATTTTTATGTTTGATAACCCATTTACCTAGAAAGTATATAGGCTATTTTTTCTCACAGCTAGTCAATAGATATGGGCTCTATTCGGAATCCTTTAACGTCAAGGTACGTAATAAGGACCTAAAAAAATTGTCGCAATACCGCTTCATGTTGGACCGTCAAAAACAATATAACATTATTTGTAGACAGTAACAATGTCACCTTTGATATAATAGGTGTATTAAAATAAAACGCATGCCGATATAACAGCTCATTTGACGTGACACAAATGATAAAACTATGCAAAATCATTAGTCACCGATCAAGGATGACCATGACAACGATGTTTCATAGAAATTTATGTCGTTACAAATAATTGTCGTAGTTTTATAACAAATGTTCGTTCGTGCTTATTTTGTATGGAATGCTTGATCAGGACTAGATAAGGCATGTAACGCAGATGATTGGTCTGGACCTGATCAGGATGAGATGAGATTTCCTGATTGGGTCCAGATCAGGAAATCTCATCTCATCCTGATCAGCTGGTTCGGCCCGGTCCTTTTGAAAAACACGAATGTATATTCTTGAAAAAATTGTTTAACAAAAAAAAAACAAATTGATATTATAAATATTTTACTTAACATAATAATTATAATATTTATTTCCGTTTATTTTTTCCAATGTATTATTTATTTATGTTTTTACTTTAAATATTAATTATTTTTATTTATTTTTATGTTATTAATTAATTATTATTATTAATTAAATTTTATTTATTGTCTTCTAATAATTAACTATTTCCTATTACTTACGACTGCTCCACTGTGTAGAAATGGACTCCCTGCTAGAATGTCCTGTATTTTACATCAGGCTATCCTTGTCTGGACCAGACCTGGGCCTGATAAAGCTTGCCGGATCTGGCATGCCTCATTCTATCCTGATCCGGACCAGATACATGATCTGGTTGAGCCTGACCTTTTTTCTAGTCGGGTTCCTTTTCGTTTTCATACGGTTGCAAGTAACATGACTGAGTCGGTGTTTTGAAGTAGAAAATCATAATTTTGTTTGCTCACAAACGAAAAAAATACTGACTTCAATTACATCAAAAGGTTCAACGTAATTAGATGAAAAATTAGTCAAGTAAATACGCACTATCAATTACTCAAAAAGTGGTTAACAGATCTCAATCAAATTTAAATAGGACAAAACAAGTATCAGCTTTCGATTAAAAGAAGCACCATCAAAATTGGAATGCCCAGTGAAAAGTTATGTACGTATGTGTGATGGCTATAAAGTGTCTATGTACAGTCATCATGTAGACTATACATTAGTCACTGTATAGCCATCATACATAGACTATACATAAAATCTTACGCCTTTTTGTACGTTACGGACATTTTTTTGCCGGCTAGGGGTACCCTGCGCCATAAGGAAATTCGTATAAAAAAAAAAACTATTATAAATTAAAGACCGAATAATGGAGAATAATAAAGTTAATAACAAATAAAAATTTAGGAACTGTATACATTTATTTTTTTAATTATAATTTTTTTTAAAACAACATTAATTATTATTTATTATAAAAATAAACAAAACACACACACACACACACACACAAATCACAGTAATAATTGGTTTATGATAACTAAAATATGACACATGTTTGAGATCTAATCTTATACTATAGTTATAAGTGTCAAGAAAATGTCTTGTTACGCTTTTACGTCCTCGCTCCCATCCCGCTCAGTGCGTGTACCGCGCAATAAGGAACTTCGTTCTAAAATACGGTCAAATTAAGACCCTCCTCCTTTTTCTCTGTCTGAAGTCTGTTAAAAATCTAAGGTTAGATACGAGTACTAAGCGCCATTAGATAATTATTGTTCCTCCTTGATATTGTCTAAAATGATACAAATAAGTTGATAACACAATAATATTTAAAACTAAATGTATAACAAATTTTTCTAACATATAAATTATTACCATATACCTGACATCGCGTTGGTGGTTTGCACACGGTACCTTAACAATAAAATCATTGTAATTTCAACTCAACGCGTAAAATAATAGAGTTCATTTATAAAATTAAAAAAAATATGTTTTCCAAACGTTTCCTTATAAGGCGTCTATAAAATTGAGGTTATAGTTGCTCCTGTTTATTTGTATCTCTTTCTAACGCGTATTGAGATATATTTTTGTCTCTTTTTGTTATAAGGATTTTGAGGATACTATGAGATCATTATATATATTTTCTTGCAATTATAAAAGTGTGTAGGCGATGAAATTAGTATGTATGTAAAATATTATTATTGTGTAACTGTTAGCGAAACATGTGTCCGTTTATAGTTATTTATTAGAAATATAAGAAATAATGGATTTTTAATCAATTTGGACATTCTCATTAAAGTATTCCTTTTTCGATTTTTTTTTAGTTAGCAGTTATAAAATGTTTTCATTAAAACTTTAAAGGCCGAGAAATTTGTGTACCAAACAAAACAAACAAACAATTTGCAAACGTATGTTGGAAAGTTAAAAATATCAAAACGTATAACTCGTGTTCGAAATAAGAAATAGACTAAAATAAATAAATAAACTATATAATTATATCTTCAACATACATACACACACACACACACACCCTGTCATCTGTTTCTATGACTACTCTTAACACCTGTTTTATACGGTCGACCGGTATATCTAAGTATTTGGTTTTTCGATAAATGTACATATAATTATAACGCACACTACACCCAGAATTGGGAGGGAAATCGTATTCAACCCACGGATCAGAATACACAATTGAAACTGCGCCAACGGGCTTGTCAAAAATATTTGCATACTTTTGTAAATGCCCACAATCAGGGTTATCAGCAGGGTATCATCATCATCATTTCAGCCTATCACAGTCCACTGCTGGACATAGGCCTCCACAAGTTTACGCCAAAAATAACGTGTACTCATGTGTTTTGCCCATAGTCACCACGCTGGGCAGGCGGGTTGGTGACCGCAGTATCGGCTTTGTCGCACCGAAGACGCTGCTGCCCGTCTTCGGCCTGTATATTTCAAAGCCAGCAGTTGGATGGTTATCCCGCCATCGGTCGGCTTCTTAAGTTCCAAGATGGTTGTGGAACCTTGTTATCCCTTAGTCGCCTCTTACGACACCCACGGGAAGAGAGGGGGTGGCTAAATTCTTTAGTGCCGTAGCCACACAGCACATCAGCAGGGTATAGTCTGTCCAAAATCAGCAGGGCATAGTCTGTCCAAAATCTGGAGCTGCCCAACTAGGGAATTACTTCGACCGTGCAGAATATCATAGCTAAATAACATTGCTCACAGATCGTGTTGTGTTCCTTTGGTGAGTAAGGAGGCCAGAGCTCCTGGGGAGGGTTGAGATTAGGGTTGACAATACGCTCGCGTTGCTTCTGGTCTTGCAGGTGTCTATACGCTGCCCTGTAAGAAATAAGACACATAAGAAGTAGTTTTAAGAAATCTTTTATATAAAATTCTCGTGTGACAATGTTAGTTACCATTCTCCTCCGAAAAGGCTGGACCGATTTCTATGAACTTTTATGTACATATCGGGTAGGTCTGAAAATCGGCCAACATCTATTTTTCGTACCCCTAAGTTATAAGGGGGGTATTAAGGGGGTTAATAACATATATGGCAAAACAACGTTAGTGGGATCAGCTAGTATATATGGTAAATTAACTCTCATTGACATGTAAAGCGCTACCACATCTCTATAATTATTATCCATTTTAAAGCGCTACCTTTTTGAAGCGCACTGACCGGCTAATGTTTGTTACAATTCACCTTCCGACTCGGGGCGTGGGTGACTGGATGGTCCATGCATATGCATATTGCATTTTATTTTAAGTAATAAAATTTAAATATATAATTTCTTTTCGTACGCTTGACCCGGGAAGTAAGCTGGTTATTGCATAACGATAGCGTTACGAAAAGTGTGATCGGGTGAGGCGAATGGAGCAAGAGAGATAGGTGCAGCACACATTTTATTTCTTTCTCTCTCATAGCCAGTTGACAATTTTCAATGGTAAAAGACGGGAAGCTAATAACTTAAAAATATTGTACAACTGTAGTAGTTAAATTAGTTATATTTATTCTTAACCTCTCTAGCATCTCTTAGATACTATAAAATAATTTGTATACATTACTAAATTTGTTAAAGTACATAGCCTTTCTGAATTTACCATTTTAAATGTGGCTTGAGACAGACTACTACTTCTTGAATTTAACTGTAGATTTAATAAAATAATAAGTTAATTGTGACATATTGGATGACGCTATCCCGAGATATCGAAGGCGTGGCGGTCCAATCCATCTCCGAGCTAATAGGCTTAGCGCTTTTAAGGAGTAATTAACATGCTAATCATTTCCGTATCATAATGCCCCTATTATATTGCTGTTAATTTAAAATATATTTATAGTTACATCTTAATATAAACGACTATTTTAAAATGAGACTTTGTTCTAATCGTTTTTTTTTTTTTTTTTTTTTTTAATTATATAGGAACTTGTTAGAGACTCGTGATTTTACTCCCATAACTTCAGATTCTGTTGCAATGTCGGAGTAAAAACTCTATGGTAAAGAAACAAATATTCGCTTAAATTTTCGCATTTAAAGTGTATTTAATACTTAAATACTTATATTTTTGGATCATATATTATAAATAATTACTTTTTAATGAGTAATTTATTATAAAATAAAAATATTCTATCGATTAATAAGCATATCTTTTGTAAATAATACTTCAAATGAAGCACCATTTTAACATGACATTATAATTTGCGTTCACTCACTATATCATTCGTTATCGATATAATCAATGGTCGTTTGACTGACATAACAAATATATTTAATTTATATACTCTGTAACAAAAAAAAAAAAACTTATACTATACGCTATATTTAAATTACGTACTGAACCCGATCATTAGAGTGTAAGTATCAAATTATTGTAAAGACGAATCCATTCACTCAACACCTCACTCACTCGTTCATTAGGGTATAATTAATGGTCTGTTAAAATTATGCTCTAGATAACAAATTCTCTTTTTTTATCTGTTATGTATTTGTAACCAGCATAAACTGTATTTGTATAGATTTTTAGACTAGCCATAGATTATAGAATAGCCACAGAACATACAGCCTGTAATATCTATATATGCTGGACATAGACCTATTTTTTTTTAAATTAAGACTTCTTTATGCACGCTTGACTCGGGGAGCAAGCTAGTGAATGCGTGATGAAATCGTTACGAAAAGTGTGATAGGGTGAGGTGAACGGAAGTTGAGAGGGAGATATAAGTTAGATGGAGCTAAAGAAGGTTTACTTCAGTCACGTGGTCTAAAGCACACTTGTTTTATGTAGAAAACGGATCGGAGCTTATCCACGTTGTTCCCGCAGTGGGTTGGGGGATCCCCTATATCTGTCTAAATAAAATTTTCCGAAATGTATTTGCACCAGAACTCTTAAACGACCGCACGAAATACATTTAAAATTTATTATTTTTAAGAAATAATTAAAAATATTAACACAAACATGCATTTGCAAAGAAAGATATATTATCTTTAATGTTAATTTAACTTTATATTATCTTTAAGGCATTATTTATTTATATTAATACAACTTTTATTACGAAAACTATTTTTAAATCAAGGCTTAAAATAAAATTCTCAATACATTACAAGTCTGATATTTAAAAAACGTTTTCGATGCGTCTATAAAACGCAACTTTCACTTAAAAAAAATAAACAGACAAAAACAATCGCTCGGAAGGTTTTCGTTAGAAGCCTTGACAAGAATTCGATGGCATTAATACCGGTATTGTCAAACGGACAGACAAAAAGGACATTTAGAACATATTATACAGATTCTGTTCGAACGAGATAAGCGAATAATTTCGGTTGGTGGCTATTCTGTATCGGTGATATTATATCGAACGCTTATTGGTTAAATCTGTTATTCGGACAAATACAATATCCATACTTATATTTTAAATCTGAAAAGTTTGTTTGTTTGTTTAAACGCGGTAATCTTAGAAACTACTGGTTCGAATTGGATTTTTTTTGTGTTGGATAGTCCATATAACAAGGAAGGCTATAGGATATTTTTTCTAAAATTAACGCAAGTAAATCCGCAGCGCACAGATAGTATTATTATATAGATAGAGATGTGTGGCCCGAGTAGAAATTTTTTCGTCTTCCTTAGAAGGACCGGACCAGGCATGCCTGATCAGGATCTAGATAAGGCATGTAACGCAGATGATTGGTCTGGACCTGATCAGGATGAGATGAGATTTCCTGATCGGGTCCAGATCAGGAAATCTTATCTCATCCTGATCAGCCGGTTCGGTCCGGTTCTTTTAAAAAACACGAAACATTAACAAAAAAATAAAGCGAATTGATATTATAAATATGTTGCTTAACATAATTATTATGATATTTATTTCCGTTTATTTTTCCAATGTTTAATTTATTTATGTTTTTCCTTTAAATATTAATTATTTTCATTTATTTTTATGTTATTAATTAATTATTATTATTCATTAAATTTTATTTATTAAATTCTAAAAATTAACTACTAATTAACTATTTCCTATTACTTACGACTGCTCCACTGTGTAGAAATGAACTCCCTGCTAGACTGTCCTGATAACTGTACATATACTAAGTGCGCTTAAAAACATTAATAGCGCGATTCAGGCTCAGTTCGCGTAATTTCTTTCAGGCTATCCTGATCTGGACCGGACCGGGTCCTGATCCAGTATGCCTTACCATACTTGTTTATATTTTACATCAGGCTATCCTGATCTGGACCGGACCGGGTCCTGATCCAGTATGCCTTACCATACTTGTTTATATTTTACATCAGGCTATCCTGATCTGGACCGGTCCGGGTCTTGATCCAGTATGCCTTACCATACTTGATTATATTTTACATTAGGCTATCCTTGTCTGGACCAGACCTGGTCCTGATAGAGCTTGCCGGATCTGGCATGCCTCATTCTATCCTGATTCGGTCCAGATACATGATCTGGTTGAGCCTGACCTTTTTTCTACTCGGGTGTTAGGTATAACTAAATTTATAATAATTAATAAGATTTTTAGGAGTAACAGTTTCTTGCCAATTCTTCTCTGCTAAATTGAGATTTCGAAACTGTGGATGCTTCACATTAACATTAATTAATTTATCAAACACTAATATAATTATAACTTGTTAAATGACGCTTCAGAAATGCTTTTGAAGGTTACTTAAATCAATAATTCTCTATTAATTTTTACTTGATTGAAGTCTGTTGAAAGTCATGATGGCCGTGTAAAAATAATTGTGTTTGCTCGCAAACGGAAAAACCTACTTCGATTACATCGCCAAGTAATACGGCGTCGATAGTCAAGTAAATTCATTTATTAGAAATAACTCAAAAAGAAATATTCAGATCTCAATCTAATTATTTGATACGAAAAAAGAATCATCAAAATCGGAACAAAGTAAAAATCTGTGAGGCAACGCGCATAAAAAAATATAGTCGAATAGAGAACCGCCTCTTTTTTGAAGTCTGTTAAAATATAGATAAGATTTTTGCCTTAGTTATAAAATCAATCTGAATAAAACTTATTATACAGATTTTCGAGACATATTTTTAAACAGTTTTTTTATTTATATTTTTTTTTTATCTATTAATATAATATCGAACGATACCAAAATTCGAACCCAAAATCATACATGAATAAAGAGACAAGGACGGACATGTTAGAAAGAAATCCGAACATGTTCCGTCGTGTTAGTTGTTCCAAATATACTCTTTTTACCGTCCGTTACCAGTGTTTCGCGTGTTCGAACAACGGAATTTTCGGATCTTGTAAATTGATTTTTGATAATATAATGCCACTTTTTTGATAATCCAACGCGAAGACAACACTTCGTCCATTATCCATTGAATGCTGAATAAAATCGTTTTTCTGTACACCGGTTAAATTTTAAGTGTCTTGAATTTTAATGGTCGCATGCTTAATTGTGCTTATGTATCCTCTAACCCCCAATGGAGCGTGGTGGATTGAGCTCCGATCCTTCTCTACATGGAGAAAGAGGACTATGCCCGGCTGTGGGATGTAAGGTACAGGCTGAATCGTGGTCGTGTATGTGTATTGCATTAGTGCGAAATGAAATGATTGACTTTGTTAGACTGCGCCAAAAAATTTAGACCATTCTCATAACACCACAAGAGCCAAAAATATTATAAGCGTTGATAAGGGATATCATAATTTTCTGGGAACGAGTGATGGTTACTCTAATGTTGCCATACATCTTGATTGATGCGAATCTTCAATTTTATTGCAGAAGAGCACAGCAGAAAATATTTTGCTCATAATTTGGAGCAGCCCGATTGGTCTAGTACCTTGACCTTACAGAAGATCAAAGCCTAATTAATCATGCTAATAATAAAGACAAAGTTATTTTCTAGTGTTTACTAGTCTGAATTTGAATTTTTCCGAAGTCTCTTTTGTGGAGGCTTCGCGGCTGTAGCCCCAGTTGCTCTCCCCTAAATCTGACCCTGGCATGTAAATATAATAACACTTTGCTTAATATCCTGTTGGTATGTTAGTAAATAAAAAATATATAATTATTAAGTACTATAAATACATTCAGCAATACCGTTTAAAAATAAAATGGATTACAACAAAAAATATCAGTGTACTTACAGCAGTTTTCTCAAACGACCACACATGCATTAAACACGTCCGTCCTGCTGTGATATATTTTACCGATTGCGTGAAATAAACAACCAAGAAATTCGTATCCTTATCGAAGCGAGCGTAAATCACCATTACCCCCGAAAAAATCGAATAAATTATTAAATAATCGAATAAAAAATTGAGTGAATAATCGAATGAATAATCATATCTCCACCCCCTACGGGCCACCGGGGCGGTCATTTCGCCGACAGCATAATGCCGAATACGATTATTTGACCGACAATTAATTTGAGATATCTGTCGCGACGAAATCGTTCCCCTCTGACAGGCCCTTCTGCAATTATATGTATTTTTTTAATGATAAATGACAAATTTTATTTACTATCATATTATACTTTTATACTTCTAATTTATATCACAATAAGGTTGATATTTGTATGTGCTTTGTAATTACAGCTGTATATATACAATTGTGGGATTGCAAAAAGCGAATCGATAGGTTTTTGTGTAGCATCGAATGGACCACACAGGATGGCAGATAGCATGAGTCGAGCCCTGTCAGTTTGTATGTATATAGGTGAATATTTAGACTAGTGTTCTATTTCAACTATTTCTAATTCCAATATTATCCACTTAGCCAGCTTCCATAATGTATGTTATTACATTTTACATAATCTAATAATGAAATAATTTTTCTAATTTATATTTGTATATAACTATATCGTTAAGTAGCTAATACTTGCCATTAAAATGGTATTGATGTCAATTATAAATCAAATATACTAATGTTCATAAAATATCACTAATAAAACGTGCACGGTATAAATATGATGAAAAGTAACTTCCTTCGTAATAGGATTCTAAAATAAATAAAAAATCATAATTAATTATTTATAATAAGTAACAATTAAACGGTTAAAAATATGTTATTATTCTCAAAATCAAAAATAACTTTATTCTGATATGCTATAAAAGCACTTTTTAACCGTCATTTTAAACATTATAAATTTGAAGTGATTATTTTTTTTTTTTAAGTGAAGCTACCGCCAATTCGGAATGTAAATTTTGCAGAGAAGAATTTACTCTGTTGAAAAATAACATAGTGTGTGTAAAATCTGTGTTTTAGTAATCTGTATCACTTCATATTTTTTAACACTAATTATATATAACTATTTATTTAATGACGATTCAAATGTACTTTTGAAACCTACTGGAATAAAAAAAACTATTGGTCTGATTTTTGATTAATCTTACCCAAATGTTTATTTCGTTTTCAATATAAATTTATTCAGTTATCTGTAATTTATATTGATTATTTGTTATTTTACATACGAATATATTATATATATATATATATATATATATATATATATATATATATATATATATATATATATATATATATATATATATATATATATATATATATATATATATATATATAGTTATCGCGCTAATTTCTTTTATTTTATGAGTTGTAATATTTTGTTGTATAACCTGTATCTGTCTATATTCGAAAAAAAAATCGGAAACAGGCAATGGTGAATAGCACAGAATGAATACGTTTAGTAGAATTATGTTATACAATACCACTAAAAACTTGTCTACTAAGTCCTTGATATGTACTGAAACTTTATTAAGGAGAGCGAAGAGATTCTTCATTAAGTACTCAATCGTGAAATTCAACAATATTTTTGACTTGTTGTTCTTTTTTATAAGTGCAACGTTGGCGCAGTTGATAGGGACTGTCCTGCTCCATGATTATGGGTTTTATTTCTATTAAAAATGAATATGCGTCTCATTGGGCTCTTACTTAAATGAAACACACGCATTACGTTACCCGTCTCTTCCCGTGAGTGTCGTAAGAGGCGACTAAGGGATAACACAGTTCCTCTACCACCTTGGAACTTAAAAAGCCGACCGATGGCGGGATAACCATCCAACTGGCTTTGAAATACACAGGCCAAAGACGGGCAGCAGCGTCTACGGTGCGACAAAGCCAGCCCTGCGGTCACCAACCCGCCTGCCCAGCGTGGTGACTATGGGCAAAGCACATGAGTTCACGTTATTTTTTGCGTGAACTTATAGACGGCCTATGTCCAGCAGTGGACTGCGATAGGCTGCAGTGAGTTAATGAACACACGCAAAGCTGACAGACGAGCTTACGTATCATAAGTCTAGCTTTTTGTAATGTCATAAATGATTTAATTTTACCTAATTTCCAAAGCATTTCGATTACTTCATACAGAATTAATTGAAAAAAACTGAGATTTATATACCTTTTAGGACACGAAATACTTATAAACGTAACGTATGAATCAAACGATATCGCAACATCGGCTGCCCATTTCGAACAATTAACATCAAAATCGGTTCACTTTTTAAAAGCCATTTCAGTCGTTTACCGCTGAACTAACTCGTATATCATAATTTTTTGCTCTGTATTATGAAGGATGGGCGAATTTTTAGTGTACCGTAATTCAAGGTGATAAAGGCTATAATGCCTCAGTAGCTTAAATATTCACCTTTGTTCCTCATAATAGCATTCGGTAGTTATCAATCATTTGTCGCAGTTAAACGATAATCATGATTTGTGCGTTTGTTTGTTCGCAAAAACAAAATGTCAGCTGGATGAGAGGAAAAATTTTGTCACATGAGATTCGGTTGAATTTATAATATAAATATGATGGAACGGTCCCTCCGATTGTTTGTTACTTAATCGACGTTATGAAGTTGTAAGAGATTTCGATTGAGTTTCAATTGAAAATACAAAATTGAAATGTCTTAAATTTCAGTAATAATAATAATCATTTTTATCGAATTTTATAGTTTATTTCCCATTATGGGCCTGTTTCACCAGCTGGGGTTTACGCTATTTGACGGATGATGATATCCATCAGATAAAAGTCTACTGTATTTATGATAGACTCGCAAAAATGAATCTAGATGTAGTTTTACTTATTGAGGTGAATCAATTTCTAATGGCCTATTTTACATCCTGCTGTTGAAGTCGTCACTTATCCGCCGGATTACCTGTATCTACAATAGGTGCAACAGGCTTTGTCTCGTAAAAACTTTGGATAACCATATAATAAATAAATAAATATCTTAAAACATTGACACACAGTCGTCTGTTCCTAAGGTAAGCAACTTAATGCTAGTGTTATAGATAACAGCCAGCTGATATAGCTAAATATTTTTTTAAATATAAATATACATCCAAATAATAAACATAAAAATAAATAAATACAAAATTTACACCCAGACTCAGGTGGGAATCAAACCCCATTCTGTGGAGCAGAAAGCAGGGCCACTAACTGCGCCAAAGGGCTAGGGCTCAAAATGTTTTGTATATGATTAAATCTATCAATATGTGGATATTAATTAATATATATATTCCTTCTTTATCAGAATAGTAGAAAAGTCAAACTTAACCGATTTGGATGTTTTGAAACAGTACGGGAACTGAAAAATTATTATACAATACGATTCGGCCTGTAACATCCCACTGCTGGGCCTCATTTTTTATATAGGAGAAGGATTGGAGCTAATAATCTGCCACGAGGAGAGTTGGCAATGATGGCTGAAAAATAAATTATAAAGTCAATAATAATAACTAGTGATCGCCCAGAGGTCGAATTTCAAACATAATTAAAAATTTAAATTAAAGAAAACCAAAAATTAATAAAAATAAATAACCTTTTTTTTAATGTTCAATTTGACTACAGACAATTGACAATCAACAAAAAAATATAAAATGCCTGTGTAGGTCAAGTACATGGTAGTGTGTGTAGTATTTTTTTATTGATTTAATCTAATATTTTAATGTATAATTTAAAAAAAAAATTACATAAACTATATGTGTGCGAAATTTCATACTCCTCCGTCCGCGCAATTTTTGTAAAAAGGGGTAGAAACTTTTTGCTTCACGTATTAATGTATATATAATAATTACTCTTTATTGTACACCATAAATAAACCTTACAAAAAAAGTGATATACAGAAAGAAAGATGTACAAAGGCGGTCTTATCGCTAAGAGCGATTTCTTCTCAACAACCTTAGGGTAAAGGACGGGGCGTAGAAAATGAGAAGCGGTAGCGAAGTATATAAATAGTTAATAAAGAATTAAGTGGTCTTAAACATAAAAACGTAAATGTTCACGTAAATACGCAAAAACAGAGTCGGCAGTTAGTAGAATAATTTAAAATCATATATGGAACCTCCTTATTTGCAATCGGTTAACTTGCTTATAGAACATTTTGTAAAGTTTATATTCAACACAGTTCACCTTATGTGTCGAAATGACAATGTATTAAAATTGGTATTTTAAATTTTTTTAATATAAATAGTTAAATTAAATTTTATAGTATTGTAACCATACACGATAATAATACAATAACATAACGATATATTTAAAAAGGTGTTTTCAACTTTTAAATTTAGTAAGTAATTAGGTTTCCATGTATTTTTACATGTATACTTACAATAAAACTGTATCGGTCTATTCTATAAAAGAATTATATAAATCATCATCATCATCATCATTACAGCCTATACAGTTCACTGCTGGAAATAGGCGTCCACTAGTTTACGCCAAAAATAACGTGAACTCGTGTGTTTTGCCTATAGTCACCAAGCTGGGCAGGCGGGTTGGTGACCGCAGGGCTGGATTTGTCGCACCGAAGACGCTGCTGCCCGTCTTCGGCCTGTATATTTCAAAGCCAGCAGTTGGATGGTTATCCCGCCACCGGTCGGATTTTTAAGTTCCAATGTGGTAGCGGAACTGTGTTATCCCTTAGTCGCCTCTTACGACACCCACGGGAAGAGAGGGGTGGCTGTATTCTTTCGTACTGCAGCAACACAGTAATAATTAAGTATAATTAATAGGTTACAGCCATGGATATCTTTATTTGATGGCTATCTTTAATTGAAATCGAAGTCAAAATGTATTTTTTTTAAGTAAACTTCTTTACGCGCGCATGATTAGGGTAGTAAGCTGGTAAATGCGTGATGAGAGCGTGACGAAAAGTGTGATCAGGCGAGGCGAACGGAAGTTGAGAGGGAGATACAAGTTAGTAAAGACTGAAAGAGAGAGTTACGTTTCGTAAATTTTACTCAAATCGTGTGGTCTAAAGTACAATCTGAATTTAATTTATATCTATTAAGTAACTAAAACAAAAATATATATATAGTACAATTTACTTATCATTGGCATGCAGTCTATATAGTAGGTACTACCATAATACAACATAATAATAAAATATACTTTTTTGAGGTCGGTTAAAAAGACCCAGGTTGTGTGTCAGTAAAGAATTTAGGTACCCCCTCTCTTATCGTGGGTGGTAAACTATTTTTGCCACTTTTCAAGAACTGTAAACAAAATATACACACGTCTTATTGATAATTACCTCAAATAGGGTATAATAATATTTGTATTGTGGTCTCATGAAAAACACTATAAAGTACAAATGTCCAGATTAAAATAAATATCTGTAAGACTCATACAACTAAATAAATCAATAGTTGTTCGTTTGTTTCGCTAAAACTCGAGAATAACTGGACCGATTTGGCTAATTTTCGAGTTCAGCGGGTCGTCTAGTTTATTAGAATTGCAGATCGAAACCACTAACGCAAGTGTGTTTTACAATTTATTGATTAGTGCAAAACCTTTATTTAACTTAAATTAAATTAAATTACATTTACATACATTAAAATAACATACAGCTGTGTGGCTACGGCACTAAAGAATTTAGCCATCCCCTCTCTTCCCGTGGGTGTCGTAAGAGACGACTAAGGGATAACAAGGTTCCACAACCACCTTGGAACTTAAGAAGCCGACCGATGGCGGTATAACAATCCAACTGCTGGCTTTGAAATACACAGGCCGAAGACGGGCAGCAGCGTCTTCGGTGCGACAAAGCCAGTACTGCGGTCACCAACCCGCCTGCCCAGCGTGGTGACTATGGGCAAAACACATGAGTTCACGTTATTTTTGGCGTAAACTTGTGGAGGTCTATGTCCAGCAGTGGACTGTTTAGGCTGTAATGATGATGAAAATAACATAACAAAACAAAACACTTTATTATACACCAAAACAAAAATAATACATATCAGATTGATTTTAACTAAATATCATTTAGGTACAGAGGGCGGCCTTATCGCTGAAAAGCGATCTCTTCCAGGAAACCTAGGGGTAGAAGAGATGTTGATCTAATAACATAAATCATCAACAGACATAATAAATAAATCTAAAATTTAAAATTAGCGAGTATACGAAATTCAATAAAAACCCGTATAGAATTTGAGTAGTGTGGTCACAGCGCAGGTCAAAGGGTCGGATCGGTAGCAGAGATGATGCGATACGATATCGTGTCGTGGCAAAGGTCCAACGACCATTGTCTGATAAACAGCGAACAGTACCTTAGCCCGCTTTTTACATAAACGTGTAGAATGTCTCGTGTTGTACGTCGGTTTTGGTCTTTGTGAGCTTTGTGTAATAATCGGACCATATTTATATGTAAACATGTGTTTTTATTGTACCGTTTCGATGTTATGTTTTTTATTTTATTTTTTAACCGACTTCCAAAAAACGAGGAGGTTCTCAATTCGACTCTATTTTTTTTTATGTATGTTACATCAGAACTTTTGACCGGGTGGACCGATTTCGACAAATTTTGTTTTAATCGAAAGGTAGTGTGTGCCAATTGGTCCCATTTAAATTTATTTGAGACCTAACATCTACTTTTCGAGTTATATCTAATAATGCGTTTTTACTTGACGCTTTTTTCGTCGACCTACGTTGTATTATACAGCATAACTTTTTACTAGATGTACCGATTTTGATAATTTTTTTTTGTTGGAAAGAGGATATCCCTAGTTTGGTACCATGATAAGGAAACCAGGATCTGATGATGGGGAAATCGAGGGAAACTCTCGAAAATCCGCAATAACTTTTTACTGGGTATACCGATTTTGATAATTTTATCGCGATCTGATAACTACTTTTTGAGTAATCTTTGATGACGCGTAGTTACTTGACTATTTTTTCGTCGATCTACGTTGTATTACTCGTCGATGTAATTGAAGTCGGTTTTTTTTCGTTTGCGAGCAAACACAATTATTGTGATACGAATTTTAATGTGAAAAAAAACGAACAAAGTGATTTTAGTCTGTAGTAATCTGTAGCAGAAATCTGTCAAACAAACATTTGACACTTATTTATCAATTTAAAAATAGACTTTTTGTATTACGGCCCAAAAGAAAATGATACCTATATGGTACTTGTTCTTATTAAGTAATTAAATAACCAAAAGAAATTAATATAATCCTAATCGTCATCTCAATAAAGTGATTAATTTTTTAACTTCATTTATTAAAAATATAACATACTTTGTAAGGATTTACGAATAGTTAGTAAAAAGTTATTTGAAAATCTAAAAAGGCTTATATTGTTCTAAGTCGCAAATTTTTTGCTACACCGGTATTCTATCAACGATATTATGATACGATAAAAATATGAAAGATAAAAGATTGAAAGATATCATTTACGAAATAAACCCTTTGTCCAAACCGAGATATTCGATACAAAAATCGCTTAAAGCCGAGCAACTCGTGGAAGGCACGCGTTATCACGAAATAAATAATTTATCTCGATATTTTATTTAATCGATTCAAGAATATCGATCATCAATCATATTCGTTATCATCGGACGGAGATCGAAACGATACATCGATTTTTTTTTGCAAACACAATTAACTATTGTTTATTGTATTTAACGAAATGCGGTGAATTAGTTTCAGATCGATTCGCAAAAAGGGAATTTTATTTGATTCGAGAATCGATTTATTTTTGTGTGAGTAAATAAATACATGTTCCGAGTAATGTAATGTCTGCGGACAATTGATGGTTCTTTTTGAGATACCGAGGCTTTAGTCGCTCGAATTCTAATGCGTTTCGTTTATGTATGAGTGTTATCGAGTAATTGTATTTAATTGACTGATAAATGTGTTTAATCTTGACAATGAGGTATTTTTGAGGACTTTTTTTTAAGGATTAAAAAATCTTTATCTAGGAATTGTTCATGGTATTATTATCTAACCTATTGTCTGAATATTTATTTATTGGTCACTAATGTAAGCATAAATAAGATTAAAGTATTATCTTGGTAATGAATACCTTAATATATGTGTCTGCAAAAAATATTGCCCTTTTTTGTAAGGATCGTGCTGGTGTATCTATTCTCTTTTTTATGTTTTTTTTTTTTAATTATAAATATATATTTCTTTTTTTATACAACTCGGTAAACAAGCGTATCTACGACTCACCTGATGGTATGCGATTACCAAAGTTTGTAAACGCTTGCAACGCTATTTCCAATTGCTAACGCTATCTCCTATTCCTTCCATTAGCTCTGGTCACTTTTCTCACCACGGGAACACAACACTGCTTGAAATTACTATTATTTTGCTATGCCTAATGAATTGGGTTCTGCCTTTAATATTAGATGTAAGTAAGAAATAAAATAAATAAAATAAATATTTAGCTGTGATCTTCTGTAAGGTCGAGGTGGTTTCCTAGTGAGGCTGCTCCATATTTCAAGCAGAAAATTTCCTCTGTGCCCTACCGTTTATCATATCGATGTTTCAAGTATCAAGAGTGGTCGTGGCAACAATAGTAGAAAGACAATTTGCCATTGTGCCTTTTTTAATCGACTTCAAAAAGGCGGAGGTTACTCAATTCGACCGTATAGTTATATATTTTAATGTATGTTCGGGGATAACTTCGTCGTTTATGACCCGGTTTTGATAATTCTTTCTTGTTGGAAAGGAGATATCCCAAATGTATCCCCATGATAAGGAAACCAGGATCTGACAATGAAATCCCAGAGAAATCGAGCGAAACCCTCGAAAATCGTAGTGAAGAATAGTGCGTTTGTTAATTTTTTTCGTCTACTTACGTTGTAGTACTTGTCGATGTAATTAAAGTCGTTTTTTTTTCGTTTGCGGCCAAACACAATTATTTATTATTATCGATATTAATACAATATCAAAAATAAGTAACTTAATAAAATGATGATAAGTTATACTTCAACTACTTAATATCATTGTAGTAGATAAATTCGATATAAAGTAAGAAAGTAACAATTGGTTTCCATCACCTGTCTAACTTTAACTTTACTTGTGAGAGAACGTTTTAGTATAAAATTATATAGAAATGGTTTCAGGAATCTAACGACATTGAACAAATTTAGACGTAGATAATTAAATAATAATTGTATTACATAAAAAAAAAAAAACGATATTCATTATATAATATTTGTACCTTTTACGTTTAATTAGCATTAAAAATTTAGATGTAACGACTTCACACTTAAATTTAAATTTAAATTTCATTATTAATAAAGTTACGAATATTTTTACAAGTTTTTAATATCTATAGCGTTGTTCATTTCATCTGATTTTAGCGGTGATGAAATTGTTTATATAGTTTTATACCAATAGAATTTGATTTGACTGAATTATTTATTTTTGTAATGTAATTTTGCCTGAAGGGGAAATAGGATTAGTAGCTAGATAAAACTTTATTTTTAAACTTTCACACTTATTCTCTGTAGTCGTTGGTTAGATACGGTCCTGTACCTATATTGTGGTTAATTATAGCCTATACTCGTATACAAAAGTTAATTTCAAATCTGAACTAACAACCCTAGGGTATAAGACCCTTAACAATAGCTTTACTATTCCTAAAAACGTAAAAATTATTAACTTCCACTTATTTATATAACTTTTATTTTTATTGACTAAATTGAAAGGTCTTCTTTTTACGCAAACGCACGAGACTTCAATAGAGCGTTATAAATAAAGCACAATACATTCTATCTGTCACATTAAGGACATAATATACAGAAAAATATCCCGCCAGTCGACGCCGACGCAAAACACTGGCCGGGAATATTTCGGTAACACTAGCGACTGTGCCCGTCTTCGCTCCACTGTCTTATCATAAATCGATATAACGGTGGTTTAGATTAAATTAGAATCGGTCTTTATTTAAAATTAATTAATTTATTTATTTGTTACATAGATGAATGCGTATTTAATTTTTACGTCAATAAAAGTAATTATTATTATATATATATATATATATATATATATATATATATATATATATATATAATTTGCTTTTTACTTGTTCGCGAAATCAAAGTATATTTTAAGTTAATAACATGTTTGGTCTAGATCAATTAAAAGAAACAATTTCAAAACTCGTGCATTAATTCAAATTTCACTGAGGTACACAGTAAGATATATTTCTCAAAATATGGAGCAGCCCGATTGGGAAAGCACCTCAACCTTACAGAAGATCACAGCTGAATAGTGCTACTCAAGAAATATTAATATTAAATAACAAGGTTCCACAACCATCTTGGAACTTAAGAAGCCGACCGATGGCGGGATAACCATCCAACTGCTGGCTTTGAAATACACAGGCCGAAGACGGGCAGCAGCGTCTTCAGTGCGACAAAGCCAATACTGCGGTCACTAACCCGCCTGCCCAGCGTGTGGTGACTATGGGCAAAACACATGAGTTCACGTTATTTTTGGCGTAAACTTGTGGAGGCCTATGTCCAGCAGTGGACTGTATAGGCTGTAATGATGATGATAATGATGAAGAAATATTGTGTTTCTGTAGTGTAGTGTAGTGAAGGTCAGGATTGGGGTCGGGAACGCGCTTGCAAAGCTACCAAAGCTGCAAGAAGCCTGATGTTTCAGGCGTCCATCGGCTACGATATTTGGTTACCATCAGACGCACGATTTTTTGCCACCTTTATAGTATTAAAAATATATATAAAATATGAACTATGTTATATGTGAGTGTGTCAAATGTTTTTAATATCAATTCACCTTCCACGTGCTACAAATATCACTACAGACAGCTTTATAGTTAGATGCGCAGCTAAATTCCTTCGCTGTGCCGTGGCATGAGGCATTAAGCATACAAAGTCGATGTGACTGAATCATATTCGGTTTTTTGTTGGACCGCCAAACTCCTTTCCTCCTTTTGTCACCCGAATCTATACTACAGTATAAGGAAATATTTAGATTAATATTAGCGAGTTTTAAACAAACTTTAACATGATTTGTTCAGCTGTATTGTATTTTGTTATTTGTGTATTTTTGGTTCTTCTTATAATGTGTCTATAAATGAAAAAAATGTAATAGAAATATTTCCATTTAAATATTGTCGATATATCTAAATACAAAAAGTCATTTAAACAAAACCGAAGCAGTAGAAGCTGTCTTTGATTTTTTTAAATTTCTTGCATTTCATTTTTTTCCATTTTGTCTGTTTTTGTGTGTAAAACCACATTACAAAATTTTATAATCGTGAAGCCGTAACTAAAATGTATACGTCATTCTTATTGTTGATAAATTTTAGTTTTATCGATTTTTGTATCAATGATAATCTACAAATTTAAAACAACTTAAAATTTTAACTATAATAACTTTAAAATCTTAAATAAGTGATAGATACTTACTATATTACACTACATACTTACTCATATATTTGTAATACTTAATATTAATAATGAAATATTATTAATTTATTTTAAGCTCGTTCTAATTACATCCATTGTACTACACAAGAATTCTCCCAGCTATATTTCAAATATATTTGCAAGCGCTTTTTCTCCTGTACACGGTCGCAGGCGCCGGTCGTTATGACAAGGCCTCGTCTAATATTAGATTGATAATATTCTTAACTTGGAACACATAAATATGTCATTCTTGACACTGATCAATTAAGGGTCCTTTGGATTTCTCTATTGATTTGGAGACCGCGATTATATTTTAGTTTTTTTGGTTTATTTTAATGAAATTATGGTATTGTTGAGGTTGAATGGTTGGTGTAGTGATCATAGGTGGTTGCTACTTTAGCGATCAGTGGTTCGAAAAAATAAATAATTTTGTTCTACATGCACTATTGGTTGTCTGTTCCTATGGTCAAAAGTAATTTCCGTCTTTTACGTAACAAATGAATGATATAGATATATATTTTTAATAACTATATCAATAGTTATTTTTTACTATGAATATATTTAAAAACTAAAAAACAAACTATAAGCAACACGTTTATACGGTATTTTCTCTAAAGATGAAGCAAAATGGAACAATGTTGTAATTAAATTTATTATG
Source organism: Melitaea cinxia (assembly GCF_905220565.1). Classification (NCBI taxonomy): domain Eukaryota; kingdom Metazoa; phylum Arthropoda; class Insecta; order Lepidoptera; family Nymphalidae; genus Melitaea; species Melitaea cinxia. Next base: position 2,011,684 of record NC_059405.1, on the reverse strand, counting down.
CTAGTATGTTGCCTGTTCTTGTCTTTTTATTATTACATTTCCAATGATGAAAAATATTAAAAAGTGATTATTCTTTTTCAGGTAAAGTTCCAGATGCAGAATATAGTAAGTCAGTTCCGTACTCAACTTTATAATACTACCATAATACTTTTAATTTAATACTTAATTTTTGTGTGTTTTCACGTCTTTGTCTTTCGCTCCGGTTGTATTCGTAAATAACTTATCATACACAAATTTCTAACATAAACAGAATTTTCGAAATCGGAAGTGGATCCTATATTATGTTTGAAGGAAACTTTTGTTTTATAATAATGTAATTGTTTACTTTGTAAATTTTATTTATCTTCATCGTTTCAGGAAGTGCGTTGTTTGTTTAGAATTTGCTTTTACTATGGAAACATATACTATATATATTGACGCCGCGTTGGCGCAACGGTCACAGCCATGGATTGTACCTGTTGCGCTGGCGGTTGCGGGTTCGATCCCCACACATGACAAACATTTGTATTGGCCATACAGGTGTTTGCCGTGGTCTGGGTGTTTGTGCAGTCCTTGTGGGTCTCCCCACCGTGCCTCGGAGAGCACGTTAAGCCGTCGGTCCCGGTTGTTATCATATACACCTGATAGCGATCGTTACTCATAGTAGGGAATATATCCGCCAACCCGCATTGGAGCAGTGTGGTGGACTAAGCTCTGATCCTTCTCCTACATGGGGAAAGAGGCCTATGCCCAGCAGTGGGATATTACAGGCTGAAGCGTATGGAAACATATAACAAGCTATCAAATTGAGTATAACATATTTTCATTGAAGTAAAACTTCTTTAGTCGGGGAGTAAGCTGGTGATTGTGTGGTAAGAGCGTTACGAAAAGTGTGATCAGGCGAGACGAACGGAAGTTGAGAGGGATTGATATAAATTCGATGGATCTAAAGAACTTTTACTTCAGTTGTTTGTATTGTCTAAGTCTACTCTAGCATACTCGTATTTTTTTTAAAATAAAAAGTCTATTTCAAAAATTAAATAATAATGATAAATAAATATCCTTAACATACGCACACGTAAGCAAGTAAGCAACTTAATGCTTGTGTTATAAGTAACAGCTGACTATTATAGCCTATATTTGTGATACATGTACCTACATATAAATAATACGTACATAAATATCATATATATATTACACCTATTCTTGGGGTGGGAATCGAACCAGAGAGTAGGGTGTGATAATAATATGTTCTTTATCTTTATTTTTGATTTTGATTATTTTGGTTGTGATGATGATGATGGGGTGTCACTCTTTTTTTTTGAATATTGTAAGTGTTGAACTATATTAATGTAGGTATATCTAAAGTTCAAATATTTTAATTATTTGTGATTTTTTGTGCTTTTAAACATTGTATTCCAAAATGTTATGTACACTTGTAAGTGACATGCATATCAGATACTTTGTTATTATATATTTGTAATTTTAAAAATTTTGTATGTATATTGTAAGTGTGCTTTTGAAAATAAATAAAAAATAAATAAAAATAAAAAAGCGCTAGTCAATTAGATATTAAGGTCAGAGAAGTAAGTTGTGTTGTCGCTGGAAAAATTATATCACGTGCATTAAAATAAAAGTAGTTGAAAGAAACCTTCAAAATCGACCCAGTCGTGTACAAGTGATTAAACAGCAAAAGATTTTTATGCACATATAGAGATAAGCTATCGTTTGACCAACGCCGCGATCCTCCAAAACTTATTACGTCTGAAAAATATCGTATAAGCTCGTTCACTAAAATTCTATGAATATATTTATGAACATTAATAATAAAAGAAAATTCAAGTTACGAGTATTATTACAGTCTAAGCCTGACATGCGGTTTTACCCATGCTGTTTTTCTTGTCACTGTCAATATCAGTTCAGCCTATTACAGTCCACTGCTGGACATAGGCCTCCCCAAGTTCGCGCCATATATTCCAGTTTTCCGTAATCCTCATCTAGCCTACACCGGCAATCTTACGTAGATAGTTGGCCCTGCGGGTATAAGGAAGTCCCACACTGCGTTTACCAAGACGCGGTCTCAACTCCTGGACCCGTCTGCTCCAACGACCATCGGTGCTGCGACACAGGTGACCAGCCAACTGCCACTTCAACTTGCTAATTCTGTACTGTATATTAACTTAACAAGTCCTATAGTCCTATAACCTCATTTGTCTGTGAACTTCCTTGTAATAAGCATTTTTTATCTTTTTGAGAAGAGGATTTGGAGTGGATCATATTTCTCCCTTATGAGTTTGCTACGACATATTGTAGAAGCTCTGTTGTAGCTAATTAATTAGAGCAGTGTTTCTCAAAGTGGGCGATAACGCCCCCTTGTGGGCGCTGCCGTACTAAAGGGGCGCGGTAAGAGAGAGCTTGGTGAGCGATTTGTCATTTAATCTATAAGGACTCGACTACAACTTGTGAACATCAACTAATATTCATTAAAAGATTGCTCAAAGGGGGCACTGTAAAGTAATTTATTCTCTTAGTGGGTAGTAGACAAAATAAGTTTGGGAACCGCTGGATTAGAGCGTGTGGTCTACTAGTGACCCCCGTAATTAATACGTGTGAGTTTCATATGGTAATTGAAATAGCCTTATATCAATATACATTTAACTCTATCATGATCTTTCCTCTAGTTTTCTATATTCAATATTATTTTGCAACATATAAATGTGTAGTTGGCTAGTGGATCGTATAATGATCGCCTAACCTAACTTGCATAATTATAAATTCGATGTACTCTATCTTCCCTAGTAGACCGAATATTTAAGATGAAATATTAAAATTAACATATTGCATCTCAGATGTAACGCATTCAAACATACAGACTCAGTTTTATAATATTAAGTGCAAAAAGCAAATCGGCGTCCTTAATAGCAAGCCAAACAGTTAATTTGTAAGGGCTGAAGTGCCGTATAACTCATTCGGAAGGCGTTATTTTTCGACCTTATCTCCGCATCTTCGAGTTTAACATGAGTGATTAATATGATGTGCCTGCGTTGCGTTCGGGACGACTTTACCGTTTCGCGCCAGAAATGCTTGTAACTATTTATAATAAGATTTTATTGGCTTACATTTATTTTTATTGCGAACGCTGGTTTGATTTGGCGTTTTTTTTTAATAGCATAATAAGTTTTTGTTTCGATTTCTGTCTTAGCATGAGATCAACACATGTGTCAAATGTTTATTAATCATTTCTCAATTTATTTAAGTTCTGTATCAAAAGTCCGAATATTAAAAAAAAGTCTTATAAAATAGATCGTGTCAAATAAAAGGTTATAAATATTTATTTATTTATATATAGTTTTGTCTCCCAGTTTGCGTTTGAAACTACTGGAGCTGATTTGAAATTAATACTGTGAGTGGGATTTTTCTTGTATGTGATAATAAAATGTATAAGTCTCTCATTCTAAAATAATTTCAACAATCTTACCACTGTGTCTACAAACATGCACATGCAATTCTAATGTTTCAACTTTAGCATTAAATTTAATTTCGTTATTACAACAAAATAACATTTATTTACGTTTAACGTAAACGACATAATCACTATTATTGAAAGTACTAGTCTTAAATTTAAAGTAATAATACTTAAAAATAAATCAACAATAATGCTTACTGTTTTAGCTTGTTGACGAAAAACATTACCATTATAAGTAAAGGATTTTTTTTAATACAAAATAATATAATATATTTAGTTAGTTTTTATTTGAACAACGAATTGTAATTTTAATTAATATAAATATTAAAATATAATCTTAACAAATCCTCATTTGCGTATAAACGGAAACGATTTCCGTAACAACTAAATCGCGACGCGCATCAACGTCAACAATAATTAAGCCGGCAACCCGCAATCGAATATAATCGATTGTGCGCCCAACAATCGTTTTTAATCGAGAAATCGATCATCGAGAATCGCAAGCGCCCTGTCAGTGGCTTGCACCTTCATTATACGGGAGCGAAGAACAAATCAAGTGGACAGACAGACGGACAGACGATGGTCGGATACAATAAGATACAATAACGTATTTACAAGCCGTATGAAGCGAGCCACATATAGGCATTGTCATGTAGATGCGCCACTAGCGATTGTAAGGAAATTTTTTGTCAAATCACAAACAGTAAATTCTGCATCGACTTAGTTTACGACTTATTTGTGTTCCAAGATCACTCTGGAGCTAATTGTTCGCGAAAATAATAAAGCGGCTTCGAGTAAAGCGTTGTGTAAGAAATGGTTCGAGATACTCAATATATAAAAGGTTTTTTGTTCGATTTCGAAACTCGGCGCAACAGAACCGATTACAGAAAATAATTTAACTATGCACTGATAATAAATCGTTCGTCGGATATGGACGAAGCGCCGTTGACGGTCGAGCGGTGTCACCGGGGATACATTTATCGACGTCAAATCAAGGTTTCGTCAAAGCATCGTGACACACCATCATGCTTGACAGTCGCCCATTTAATGTCTCCTGTATCGCAGTTACCACCGCCGGAGTATCGCGAACATTACCACTCATTATATTCAATTCATCTGACCTACCCACGACTCGATTCCTTAATTTTTTTCTCAGTCACGACAACACCTCACCTATCTTAATGATGCTCTATTTTCAACTAAATCGTGTCTCAGAATCGTATGGAATTCGTCGTGTGGCGGCCTTCTGTCTTGTACGGTCGGTTCAGTTCCGAAACGTCGGAATTTCCCACAGCACCAGAGGATTTTCGAACGATTTGATTTGTGACGTTAAAGCCACAATACGATGAGAGATGGCAAATAAGTTAACAATATAATTCTCGTCGTCTAAATCGGGAAGCCCGTCGTTCACGCCGCGCGCTCATTTCGAAATGTCCCCTCGAGTGGCAGCCTATGGTTCGAAATCAGTCTGGTCAGCCAGCGCTTACGTCACTTTGAAAATTCGTGAGTATAATAAACGTAGATTCAAAGCGGTGATCCGCAGAGGTGCAGTCTCCATGTAGGGCAGTCGCGCGTCCAACGCGTGGCAACGTCGCCGATGCATTACAAAAGGTTAATTACACACGAAAAACTTATTGAACGGGTAAAAGAATCCCGCCCCGTAAGGCCACCGCTCAAGATTTCTGGATACACATGAATATGGATGGGAGCCAAAATTGTTTAGATTTTTCGGTTTTTAACGCTCGACTCGCTTAGCCGTGGGTGTCCGGGTGTACTGGAAATGGTGATGTTAATTAAGTATCGAGAATATTTAGAACTCTATTAAATTGAAAGTCAATAGAGATGTCGACACTATATTTGGTGTCGTTTCGGGATTCATAATAGGCGCGATGGAGGCTTCCCGCTAAGCGTTGACTGTTTGTTTTCACGCTTCGTTTTGCTTGTCGATGTGAATTGTCAACGGTTTGTTTTGGACGATGTCTGCGCACATTAAGATGGAAATTTACGGAAGTAAACAAGCCGGCGGTGACAGTACCGATAGTTATGCATCCGTTAATTGTTTATGAAATATCTTATGCTTACTACGTGAACGCTGCCATGTTTAGGTAAAAGTAAGGTTTAAATATTAGTTCAAAGTTTTGTATTTGCTTGAACTAAATCTATGATGTTATAACATTAATTCCCGGGACCCGCCCCGGCTTCGCATGAAATAAATATATGCAATGTAAGCGTAAAAAACGTGTTTATTTACAACATCACATTAGAAACCTCTAAAACTATCAGTGTTCCTCTACTATATATATGCATGTATTATACATTTAAACCTTCATCTGGAATCACTTTATTTACTAAAGGATACTGCATCAAAATCCGTTGCGTAATTTTAAAGATCTAAGCATACATAAGGACAGACAGCGGGAAATGACTTTGTTTTATAATATGTAATGATTATATTCTATTAAACATATCTAGATATTTTTGTAAAAATTAAACGACACAAAAGCCATATTTTCGTATTATGTAAACTATATTTTACAGAAACTGTTGAGTTCGGGCTTATTGTCGTCTCTTCTCAACGGAATATTCATTTCCTCCGAGTAGCCTCTCAAAACTAATGAAATACTGTAAAATTGCGTTTCAGTACCGCTTCAAGAGTAGGCTCGAGTAAAGAACAATTTGTCACTTTTAATTTATAATGAAAAAGTCATTACAACGAATTGAATTAAATTATTTTTTTGTTAATATTTAAACGATGAAGTTAAAATGAAGTGGTCAACGTCGAAAAACTATATTTATAAGCATTTAATCATTTCAGATATTGTCAATCCCTACTTCCCTAATCAATATTATAGTGTGAATGTAAGTTTGTTACGCTTTCACGCGAAAACTACTTAACGGATCATCATGAAACTTTGTACAAATATTTTTGGAGGTATTAGAAGGAACATAGGATACTTTTTTTATTTAAAAAAAATCGATGCGAGCGAAGGCGCGTGTAAAAAATAGTACTAAATAATGCTAAAGAGTTACTATTAAAGCATTTTCAGCATATAGGTAAACGAATAAGAAAACATCGTCCCCCTCCCTCTCTCATTTCAGCTTCTTTCCCTTAAAAACAAATCCCATGATTCCTTATAGACGTCTTTAGAAACATAACTATCCGTATATATAGTAAATCAATAACATAAAAACAGGATGGAAAATTTAACATATTTCTATGTTTAAGACTGCATCTTGTTTCTAGACGCACAACAATTCTAGACCGCAGCACATTCTTTATTGAATCTAACGTAATAAAATATTTCTTAACCGTAAAGTCGACGGGGTGTCCTCACATGGCTGCATGTAATTGTTGTATTGAATTGTAAATATAATTCTATGCGTGTTTGTTTGTGGTAAATAAAAACACGAGCACATTTCACGACGAAAATGGTAAAGGACCTTTGATATCTTCTCCTGACTTTATTACGTTGTTCTATTTTAAATAATTATTTTTATGTTAATTTCGTTTGAGACAGTACTATTTAGTAATTTATTACTTATTGATGTTACTGAATGTTTTAAATATGATATGGGTATGTATAGTAAAATGTTAGCTTTTTTTACGTAACTAGGTCTGTGAACAAGCGTACGTCTCACCTGATGGTAAGCGATTACCGTAGTTTATAGACGCCTGCAATACCAGAAGCATCGTAAACGCGTTGCCGACCCTATCCCCAATTCCTGCTTATTAGCTCTGGTTACCTTATTCACCAACAGGAACACAATACTGCTTGAAAACAGCGTTATTTAGCTGTGATCTTCTGTAAGGTCGAGGTACTTACTACCCCAGTCGGGCTGCTCCATATTTTGAGCTGGAAATTTCCTGCTGTGCCCTACCTCAGTTATTAGTTGTTAGTTTATATGTAATCTTTAATTAGTTTTAATACAAGATAAACGTGTCATTTAAATCATGAAATTTGACTTAAATTAAAGTAAGCTGGAACTGCCTATACGTTGCCTTTGCATGCCAAAACTGTCTATACTTGTCCTTTTCTAAGCAAAAGCATTGTATACTATATCGTGGAAGGGCTTAATTTGCTACGCCGTTCCATTATTGGCAGTTGATTTTCCTACCTAGACTAACGATGGTTATCTGGCGTTAAAGATAACAGTCGAGATGAACGTATAACTATGCTTGCTCGGGACTTGATTAAACCACGACTGACGATCACACCAGAAATAATTATTTGTATAAATACTTAATATTAGTTAAAGGCTGGGGCCACTTGATATCTATCCGATAACTGGTTGGAACCGCTACGAGTACGCGAGCCCGGACTGCTCTAGCTGCTAGTGTCACACACTCCTCTCCGTAATCCGTGGCACTGGTATCCGTAACCCCAGATCCTCTTAAATCCTTCTCACCTACCCTTTTTCTTAACCAAGAATTCCCAAGGAGGGTTGATGTCAGGCAGGCGGCCGGTCGTAAAATATACCATTCCAAATCACTTACAACATGAGTTTGAAAATTAGAGTATGCGATAATGTTAGGGCGTACCCCGCAGGCGAAGCGCTGAAGTGACCAATAATAGGGAAGAATGGAAGAGGAAAACATGTTGTGCCGACCCTACATAATTGGGATAAGGGCAGGAAGATGAAGATGAGTTAATATTAGTTATAATAGTCATAGACGAACAACCGCTTTGGTGTAGTGGTGCGAGGTCGCCTGAAACACCGACTCTTTGTGGGTTTGATTACAGCTCGGGATGATTATTTATTTTATTTATTTATTTTACACTTTATTGTACACCAAACAAATAAAATAAGCAAGCAACATTAGCAATAATTTGTAGGAAAAAAAATGTACAAAAGACTGCCTTATTGCTTAAGAGCAATCTCTTCCAGGCAACCTTAGGGCAAAGGAGATGATATATGGACGGTGTAGGTGTAGAGTTTTATTTTATAAGAAATAATAGGAAACAAACCAATAGACAGACACAGACACACATACAGACACACACATACACACAAAAGTTCATACTAGATAAATAAGAATGTGTGATTGTGATTGATTTGATGATTGTATTTGTATAAATATTTCTTTCCTGTTTGGATGTCTGTCCTTGTGGCTCTGCCCACCGTGCCTCGGAGAGCACGTTAAGCCGTCGGTCCCGGTTATTATCATAAATCCCTAATAGCAATCGTTACTATTAGTTGGGAACATATCCGCCAAACTGCAGTGGAGCAGTGTGTTGGATTAAGCTCCATTCCTTTTCCTATATGTTGAAAGGGATCTATGCCCAGCAGTGGAATGTTACAGGCTGGATCATCATAAATTTAGCGTCTTAAATTAATGTAAAAAAAACAAAAATCTAAAATATACCATATACCATATACCATATTTATTACCTTCTTGTTTAACACTTACTACGCGTTAACTAACATTTTATTACATTTACGAGCTTCTGCCCGCGACTTCATCCGCGTGAAATAGGAACAATTCTGTCATATATTATTCATGCAAAACTTTTACTGTTTACGCAGGGCACGCAGCGGAAGCTCTCAAAAGGAAAAACAAACCTAATTTTGAAACATTCTTCATTGGTGCTCCGCTCCTACTGGTCATAGCGTTATGATATATAGCCTGTAGCCTTCCTCGATAAATTGACTATCTGACACTGAAAGAATTTTTTAAACATTTTTGAATATCATATCAAAAATTGACCGCTCCAGCGGGATTCGAACCCGCGTCTCCGACTGACCGTGTCGGCGCTCTAGCCAATTAAGCTATGGAACGATGTACCCGCTAGAGCGAAATTTTTGATATGATGATTTTTACTTTCGGTTTAAGCGAACCGTGGCGCCGTCTATAGTGAGTTCTTTACAGAGACCCGTAACTATTCAAAGTTTCATATTACAATGAAAATCTTTGACAGGAGACGACACCATGCTATTTTTAATATGAACGATTTTATTTTTGTGTTACCCACAATTAGGAATTCTAAACAATTTTGAATATCATATCAAAAATTGACCGCTCCAGCGGGATTCGAACCCGCGTCTCCGACTGACCGTGTCGGCGCTCTAGGCAATTAAGCTATGGAACGATGTATTTTTTAAATCGGACCAGTTGTTGCTGAGATTAGCGCGTTCTAACAAACAAACTCTTCTGCTTTATAATATTAGTATAGATTACTTCCTTTAAACATTTTATAAAATTATGAAACGAGTAACTTATTGCTTAATGACGCGTCAAAGAACGATTGGAGTTTGAAGCCTACTTGATTAAATAAAATTCTGTAAATTATAGTTTTTTTTTTTTTTTTTTTTAAATTATGGTTATGTTAATTAGCTTAAAATATAACTGTAACAATTACTACACGTAGAAGATATTTTGAAAATTATTTGAAGCTATTTCAAGGAAATTCTATTATCGATACTAAATCATTGGTATCATAGTACGAGTAGACATGTCATTTTTCTCTTGCTCTGTGCCAAAACACCAAAACTATTCAACGAATTTAAATGAAATTTGCTGTTTTTCATTCAATTTCACTTGTTTGAGCCTGTACTACGAGCAAGGACACAAGACCCATTTTACCTCGAAATTCCGAACGCTTCTCTGGCAAAAAAGATGACTAAATAAAAATGTTTTCATAAACAAAATCGTAGTTAGAGCTTGTTAACAATAAAAATAACAGACTCAACAAACGCAAAGGTAATCGATTCCTGAAAACGATTATAATGACGAGAACCTCGTACGGACGATATCGATATGCGAATAAGCCAATGTATACAATGACTTGACGAACGATTTTCTTACGATTCGTTGTAAAAAATCAATTAGTCAAATTGTTTTGTTGTGTTTTGTTTTACAGAAATTTCTTATCTGTGACCGTCTGGTGTAAGCGGCCTAATGTTACGGACAATCATTTAAACTGTTACCCATAACTTTGACATATCAACTAAAATATATATTATTTATATGCCTCTGAGAGCACGTTAAGCCGTCGGTCCCGGTTGTTATCATATATACCTGATAGAGATCGTTACTCATAGTAGGGAATATATCCGCCAACCCGCATTCGAGCAGCGTGGTAGATTAAGCTCTGATCCTTCTCATGGGGAAAGAGGCCTATGCCCAGTAGTGGGATATTACAGGCTGAAGCGTAGCGATATTATTTATATATATTTCATAAATATTTGTGTAATTTTTATTACTATTATTATTATTTTTATATGTTATATTACCTTTCAAATATACCGTATATAATATATATGTTGTACAAATATATCCATTCCGAGCGGGAATCAAACCCGCAGACCGTCAATGTTTTAAGCGACAATTCGCACCACCAGAGCGGTTTTTACATTGTACTAAAGTTATAAACTTAAATTGATAAATTTGCATAATTTTTTTCAATGTCAAGACCCTGCAAAGCCATTTTTATCATACTCATACAAATCTAACGCCATCGATAAACAAACATAATAGCCACCGGGCTTTGTCAGTATACCGTGCACTGTGCACTGTTGTCTCTACGTTGTTGTTGTATAATTTACCATCCCTGTTACACTACATCTTCACGGTAAAACAACAGGAATGTTGGTTCAATGCTCAGTACCAGATGAGGATAGGGTAAGGTCCTTGCAGTCGGTAATATTTGTTAGTTTATCAATATTAACTGAGAACTCAATTTGATATTATATCACTTCATAATTTTGGATAATAAATTAACAGTAACAATAAAATTTTGTTAGTTGCAAAAATTATTATTATTATTATTTTATTGGAGATTGTTTTATGCTGCAAATAAATCTATGATTCTATCTCTTTTCTATGATTTCAAGTAGTAAGTGTAGCCAAAATATACCAAATTTTGTAAACTCTAGAAGTCTATTTAGTATTTATGTATATAAAATATGTAAACAAAAATTTATTATCGTGCTTAAAAGTATTACAATTATAATTTTCTCAATACAACTTTACCAATAGTATTTAGACAGACAAAGAAATAATAACATATTTCCTATAGTTTATAAAATTAAAAACAAAAATATTTACTAATTAATATAATTATACTTAATTAAATTAAAATAAAAACAAAAAGTCTACGCGTCACCCCTGAAGAATAAAACACAATAATCTGCACACAGCGGCATCCCTGACTTACGCTGGAGTACGCGAATCGTAATTTTTTGCGAAACGACAAGCATCGAATTTAAAGTGAGCGCGCGCTTCCCTATCCTTATAAGGTGACGCCCTTAGGCGGGATTCCGTCGAGGAACGTGTCCGTACAATAAAACGATTACTTATTTATCGGTTAAATGAAAGCCGATCGACCGGTGCGTGCCGATCTTACCGGGGACCGCTTGCTTAACGAATTCTTAATGTCTAAAGTATTTGGGTGTTTGCGACTACCCCCGCTTATATCATATCTTATCATCACTTGAATTCATAACTTGAAGTGACAGTTAAAAAAAAAAGTTTTACCTCCAATAACGACTAGTATTGTAAGGTCTTCAAAATTCTATTAAGGTTGTCATCTCGATCGACCAAATCGATGAAGTGATAAAATCGTTCGTGTGTTTTCCATTCTACGTGTCGTTGTCGATATCATCGGACTGTGTTGGTACAGCAAAAATGAAAATAATTATAAGTAAATCGAATGGAATATAATTTGACTTTCTGATCTTTACTATGTTAATAAATTGTATATTGAAATAGAAATAACTATACTTATTAGTTAAAAGATCGATCAAATTTGTCATCAAGACAAATAGTAGACAGACAGAGAAGTATTGTAACTATATTAAATTTATCGTGTTATTTAACGGTTAAATTTTTAATTCTAATTTTGATAATATTGAATAAAAAATTATAATTGAAATGGAAATAAGTTTTGGATATTTAAAATATATTATTTATTCGTAATTATGAGTTTTCTTATCAAAATAACTGGTAAAAAAATTTGTATCAAAGGATTATTGTAGGAGGAAAGAGGTATTTTTTATTTATTTATATCAAATACAAGGAAGCTTTACTTTAACATTTGCTTAATAGTTTTATATCAATAAAGATAGAGAATAATTTATTTACTTGCCACCATATAAACAAACATTTTTTCAACCAAACCCATAAAATACAAGTACATACAGACACGACAGATAATAAATCGTATTATTAATTATATTTATCACAAATCAATAATAAAAAAAGTAAAACGCGCCATTTCAAGCTTGATGGAACCTTGGCACGAGGAAAGTCACGTGCTATGTCGAGCTATCAATATGTATCAACAGTGGCCAATTATAGATAGGGTCCGTCTCTAAGAACTAGACGTTCCGAGGTCCGTTCCCAGGGGTCTGTTCCGGGTTCGATTCCCGGTAGCACGTGAGAAGGTAGTGTGCCATATATCGGTTTGTTTTTGCTCGGTACGCTCGATTATTAGTAGTTTTTCCGTAGTAGTAGTTTACTCTACGTGTTGTGTATTAATTAAAGCCTGTTTTGATTTTGTCGCGTTGTTGATGTTGTTTGCTTTTTAATTGTAAATTGGTTTTCAGTTTGTTTTGTACGATGTTTCTTTAAGTTATAGTTTTTTTTTTATTAATTTACGATTGGTACAGGATTGTACCTATTATGGAAGTGGGATTATGTTTTTAAGTCTTATTGAAATATATAAGTAGGTAGAATACAAGGTAAAAAGTATTAAAATTTGAATAAAGTTTATATAAATGAACACAATTAATTATAAGTATATTCAAATATGCTATAATTTTTGTTATATTTTTTGGTACATATTTTATTTCATACGATTTTTATATTGTAATGAACCATATTTTACCAAAATAAAAAAATTGTATACCACACACTTACTGTCTGTTTCTAAATTACGCAAACTTAACACTTTTGTTTTAGTATTGATCTGACTGTTAAACATTTTTTTGGTGTACATGTAAATATATATAATACGTAAATGTATTTTACACCCTGATTCTGGGTGGGAACGGACCCTTAATTCCCGTAGTAGAAAACAGAACCAGTCGTAGGGTTTTTGGATGTACAAATCCTATTAACGAATTAAATTTCGTTAATCCCATAACTTACTGGGTAATCCCACCAGACTTGTAATAACATAATTGCATCCACAGGCTCCCGGTTTGAAACTATCACTTATCAAAGCTCGTCACGTGCGTGAACCGTAATACTCATTACGGGGCTCGGTATAATGACGGCTTCGGTCCAGGTATGTTGATTGGAATACCAGCCCAGAGGAATTTTATTCGTTGTTAATTATAATTGCAATAAATATTCTGTGACCTAGTCAGTCTAGATTTTAGACGAGGTAAAGGTTTGACCAGCCAAACTAGTCATAAAATGAGGCTCTTGAAGAATGAGGTATCGTATACATAATAATATTAGTAAAGTGAACCAATTTACCCTATAAAATATAAATTTCATAAACCCCATAAAATGATGGTTATATTTCTGCGGACCAAATTTTCATAGATCTAATAGGCTCTCATAACTCGTTATAAGAATTTTGGTCTTCAATTATTCTTGTTTTTATCAAGATTATAAGATTTATTCCATAGAGTAATGCTTCCAAAACGACGCGTTTGCTGTTGTCTTAATTACTTAAAATGAACCATTAGACATATGCCCGTATAACATTTGTTCGCGGCAAAGTAGAGTGATAGAATAAGATAACTAAGGATTGAAGGAAAAGGCAGACCTTTTACAGAACATTTTCCATTTGTTAGTAAGTCCTAGTCTAACTAAAATATCCTTGGCCGACTTGGGAAGTACCTCGACCTTACAGATCATAGCTAAATAATAGTGCTTTCAAGCTGTGTTGTGATCCTGTGGTGACCAAGGTGACCAGAGCTTCAGAGGGGGATTGGGGTAGAGTCGGAAACGTTGTAATAAGTTACGCTAATTGCTTACCATCAGGGGAGCCGTACGCTTCTTTGCCGACCACACTCACTTCAGCCTATCGCAATCCACCGCTTAATCTCTTAGTCCTATGAAAATTCGCGCCAAAAATAACTCATGTGTTTTGCCCATAGTCACCACACTGGGCAGGCGGGTTGGTCTTCGGCCTCTGTATTTCAAAGCCAGTAGTTGAATGGCCGACCTAGTTGTATAAAAAAAAGTTTGTTGTGTTTCAGTAAGTTCATTTAGTAGTAAAAATAATACAAACAGATCCTATTTTCTAGGTAATCAATTTTTTTCAAAGTATTAAATCTTTATATTAATAGTATGGTTTTAAATCGCGTATCAATCACATAACGTTAAATCGGTTTCAGTGTAACCACTAGGCCACGCCTCGATTATTAAATATCGCCCAATCGTTAACTGTACGACCAGGGTACTGCGTAATGCGTTCCATTAAACTAACACGACGTTCCTGGTTCCGTACTGAATAAAATCGATAATATCTCCATACTTTATGATACTTGTACAGAGGAATAAGATATTAATGTGTACGATATGTCGTAAGATCTATCGGATCGATAGATTTAAAAGAGTATTTTTAGTTAATTAGGTAGGTCACAGTAATATTGCTCAAGATCTTCAACAGCCGAACTGGGGAAGTATTTTAATCTTGCTAGTAGATCGCGCCCAATTTTTGACTAGCGTTGGCGTAGTTTCTAGTGGCCTTGCTTTCTGTTCCATGCGTTGTGGGTTCGATTTCCGCTTTAGTTTGGGTGTAATATTTATATTTATATATCTATTGTTTCTATATATATATCAAAAAAATATTTAGCTACAAAAGTCGGCTGTTACCTGTAACATAAGCATAAAATTGCTTACCTTAGGAACATACAGCGTATGTTATTAGATATTATTTATTTATTATTTACTGTTCTCAAGTCATGTTGTGCTTCTTGACACCACGCAATATTATATATAGCAATAAGCAATAAGCTTGTAGTGACGCCTTTAATGTTGCAGGCGGTTCATAAGCTAAGACAGCCTCTTACTGCAGGGTGAACACAAAACTCACTGTCAGTACAAGTCACTAACTAGCTAGTCAAATCAGCCTGCAACACTCCACAGCTGGAAATAGGTCTGTTTCCCCATGAAGGAGAAGTATCAGAGCTTAATCAACCACGCTGCTCCACTGTGGGTTTGCAGGTATAATTTCTACTATGAATAACCGACAGCTTAATGTGCTTTTTCTCTCTTTTATGGATAGACAACCAAGCCGGAAAGAAATATTTGTAGTTAAATAAAGAAATATCGCATATTATAAATGGGTTTTTTCTTTAAACTCCATTTATATCGTATCGTATACCGCCTCATTGGTGGATTAACAATATTATGAATTGTCTAGAGTAATTTCAAATTGTTTACAAACAGGTTAAATTATCACTTTAATCACTTACACATTTGAGTAAGGAAACGTATGCTATAATTAAATGTAACAATAGTTTTGGTTTTTATATATCGTATGAAGATATAGTTTATTGATTTTTTTTCCAACGTAACGTTATTTGAGATCTCTTTTCCCGAACAAAGGCTTTGTAATTTTTACAAAACTTTGTGCTCATGTACCTACAATGTAATTGAATTAATATAGATTATATTGGGTCTTCAATATTGATTCAACTAAAAACAACTTATGATATAATCAATCTCGTGATACCCGATATTTGATGCAAAATTTTTCGAATTCGAATCGACATTTTCACCACTCAGATTCTTCTATACTTTTCCCACGTAATTTTTCAAGTAACCAATGACAAATGGTCGTAATATCTTTGGCATTAAATCCCCGTCTACAATGGCGGATAGCCCTCGTGATAGTCAGAGACGGGGCCCGGGGCGATCGGCACTTTATCGAGCTTTCAGTTCCGAACGGTTTTTTACTGCACTTCAAGTTTCAATAGAATCTTATTTGAGATTTTTTCTTGAGAATAAAATTGAAATGTTCTTATTGATTTGTAGATGATAGCTATGTCATATGTTTTTATGGGCTTATGTGTTTTTTTATTATGAGTGACTTTGTGAGTTTTACAAGTTATCAGTTAGTTTTTCTAGTATATTTCAAATATAATTTTTATTTATACATTTTATTGTAGTATTTCTTGATTATTTGGTATTTTAAGTTTTATAACAGAATATTAAACTTAAATTAAATTGATTTTTTTTTAAATGATGATAAGTATAATTTGTGCTTAAAATACCAAGAATATTTGACATCAAAACGTTCTGAAAAGAAAAGGAAAAACATGAAAACTTTTTTTCATATGTATATAACAAAATCACCGTAGATAGAGACTAAGTGCTTTCGATTTATTTTCTGGAAGAACGAAGACAACAGACTAGGTTTTCTTACTTAGCAACTAAGCTTCCCTTATATTTATCCTGGTAAAATGAATTAATTTTATTCGAAGTTTTTGAGCTACAGGTACTTAAGAAACTAGACCAAAAAGGTACTAAGAATTTTACCCAGTACGAATTTACAAAATCAGTTCATAGAAAACGTGAGAAACAATTGTATGTAGTTACTAGCCGTTAACAGTATCGGAATACTACTGCATGGTTGCATTGTAGTAAGTAGCTGTCACGTAAAAAAAATAATAATTTTATAACAAACACTTCGGTTTCAAAACTACAGAAAATAAAGAAATATGCTTGAGATACACACACACAATCATCTCTTCTTAATGCAGACAATTTAATTCTTGTGTTTTAGCTAGCAGCCAACTGACATAGTTAATTTTTTTAATAATTGTATATATAAATATGTAGGTACTTATTACCAAACAGACTCAGGGTAAACTCTGAAGCAGAAGAAAGGATCAATGTAAACTGCGCCAACAAGCTAGTCAAAAACAATGTTTCAGGGGTTTAGTAAGAACATAACATAAATACAATTTCCCAGACACTCATCTATCTTCATAAACACTTGTCTTGCTAGCATCTAACAAAATATTTTAAATGGTCATTAAAAACGAAAATAAAATAATACCAAAAAGTTTTTTATTCAATATTTTCTAAATGAATTAGGGCTGTAGAAATCATCGTAAGAATTTTTTGAAGTCAAATGGCTCATAACTTCAAACAATTCGAGTAGGCTCAGTAATTAAATATTCTCTTTAATCTACCGCTTTAAGGATAATTAATGAATAGTCAAACGGTATTCCTGCTAAAAACGACTCTACAGATCAGATGTAATTGGATTACTGGATGATTGTGTTAACAGCGATAACTTTAAAATTCAAATAAAAATTTAAGTACATAGTTTAATTCTATTGATTTATTTCAAATTTATTAAAGGAAGATGTTATTGAAAATGAAATTGATTTCTGTTTTGATGCTACAACTATGCGTGCAATATTTTATATTATTAAATTGGAATTATTTACTAACAACAACAACATGTAACAACAACATACAATACAACTTGTAAAAATAAATAAAAATATGTACAGTCGACTCAAACCTGCAATAATTTGAACCTCTCTATAATTCAAAGTCATCACGAGTTCCCTACAAAATCTCTTTATATTTCGAACTAAATCAATACATTTTTATACAGTTGGTAATTCGAACGAAAAAACCATTGCCACGTAACAAAACGACGCGTTAATTCGAACTCATCGGCATGAAAAACTCGACAATTCAAAGTTGCAGAGACGAAAAAACAGAAAGCTTGTAAGTAGGTACATTTTGAGACAAGTTCAAACTTGAAAATACAGGTATGATCGTACAAGTCTTTTTTTATTATGATTAGTTTGATACACACTTCCGCACGAATTGGTTTGTTTAGTTATAATTCATTTACCGTTACTCTTTCGCTGTATACAGATTAAAAGTTTGTGTTAGTTATGAGTCCTCAAAATTATAAAAATGCTTGACGATTGTTGAGAAGAAGAAGTAAATCGGAAAAGTAGAGGGAGGTGAGAAGAAAGTTGACTTTTGTCATTGTTAAAGAATAGCAGTTAATAAATTTATATGTAATTATTGATCAACACTTCATAATTCGAAGTTTTATTTATTTTCTCTCAAAAATTTCGAATCATTTGATATTTCGAACACTCGATAATTCGTAATATTTTTCGAGTCCCCTGAGTTTCGAATTAACGAGAGTCGACTGTATATTATTAATTATCTATAAGTATAAAAAATATATATCTTTATCCTATAGACAAAACTAGATGGGTATTGTAGCATTATTTGAACAAATTATAATCCCGTAGGCTTGTACGACTTCCAAAAGTGTAAATGTTTTTCAAACATTACTTTCTTATAAGGGAGAACAGTGGAAAAATACAAAACTTTTTAATTGCTATTTTTGAATAACTACGCTTTAATTTTACCCTATATAATATGTATATACATACCCTTTTTAAATGGTAGCATAATATTTATTGAGGTTTTCAGCATGCATGCTACATACCTCCGAACGACCGAGTGTGAACTGTTATACGCGATCTTGATACTAGAACATTTTCGTCAATGCACTATGGTCTGCATGCCATACATTGCTCCATCGAATTTCCCATCGATACTTATAATAGTAAAACAGGGATAAGTACCTTAAGTATGTTCATTGGTATATTTAAAAAATAATTTAAATACACTCCTTGGTCGACATTAAAATGTAAATTTTATTAATTTCTTTTGTTTGCCTCCCTGTATTGTGAAAATTTAATCATTATTATTAATCAAGACATAAATATTTTGGTCTATAGGCCAAAAGCCATAACACTATTTATGGCTTATACGCGGGTCTATACCTATACCTGTTATTTTTGCTAGATAAAAACTCACTTCGAGTTAAACTAGACGGGTTATCTAGTAAATATAGAAGTCAATGTATACGATCCATGGTTCATATCCCGAAGGCAGCACGATCGGTCATGTCATTTGCGTTGGTCCGATGTTTGCGCGCCGATCGATCGCCCGACACGGTCGATGATCGGGGGCAGGACTAGAACGAAATCGTGCGAAATTGGGAATCCTTAGGCTTATTTTTGTACTTCGCTTTTAATCTTAATATCGTTTAGTTTCAATTTTTTTTTTCGAAACATCTGCATTCGAACTATGATTGTTTAGAGACATTTAGTGTACAGAAACACTTTTGAAAATGATTAGATGTTTAAGGTTACAGCTATAAGTAAAGAATGCACGATCGTAAAAATCAACTGTAATGTTTTAGTGTCTTAACTAAAACTACTATTGTCTTTGACTAGCTGTACACCGCGGTTTCACACGCAATAATTTGAGGAAAAAATATCCCTAAAATTAGCGCGTTTAAATAAACGAACATAAACGAACGAATGAACGAACTTTTCAGCTTTATAATATTAGTATAGATTAAATTATTGCAATAAAATAACATACATATGTATGTATGACAGGACTATTCACAAACATAATACGCACACTATAAAAAATACACACACAGACATTTTCCTTACATATTGTTACAAAAAATATAATGCATGCCACCCCCACATACTTAAAGAAAACTCAGAATCAACGTATATTTTCTTCAGTGGTAACGCTGAACCCTCAACGGTTTTGTTTAGGTTCATCGCACCATAAATCTCTCTCGCAAGGCTGGCCACACGTTCACCTTTTGTGCGGACCGCTCGGACTCAAACTACTACTATCTATTCGTTTTGTTCAATAAAGGCATTTTGTTCCAGTTTCAAAAAGCTCGTGTAAAATTTAGAACAAACTTTTTCGTCTCAAAATAAATCGCAAAAATTGTAAACGTTAAAATTTTCTCAATTTTAAGGTTAAACGTGTTTTGCAAAGTTACTTGTGTACTTCGACATTATTTTTGACGTTCAATTTTATCTAACCTCTTGTTATCTTATTAAGATATCTCTTAGTTAAAATTAGATTAGGTCGCCCATTTGTAATTTTGTCTGAAATCACTGGCAGCCATTTGTCCTTAGAAATTATTTAAGTGTTCAATTACGAGGTCGTTGTGATGTATCTGCTGTATGTGTGTGTGTCAATGTGAATTTAGTTAAAGACAGTGAGTTGATACTTTGATTTTGACGTTTTAATTATCTTACTAATATGTATCGTACGCTTGTATGAAGTATAAACTTATATCTATAAATATGTATTATTATTATTAATGATAAAATAACTTCTGTGACGTTTTGTATTTTGCTCACACTAAAACACAAACACAAAGCTTTTCTCTATCATGTTAATTTCAATGATTCGTTCGTAATAACAAAATGTCTACATTATCCTACTATATATAATAATGTTACATAACTGCAAATATAAGAAGAGAAATATAGGCAATAGCGGTAATTTTAAAAGAGAATTTTAAATTGAAACGTCAGCTGAGCATTCTCAATTGAAATATCAATTAAATAATTTTATCATCAAATATATTATTTCGCTTTTCACTTCATTTTAATATTTATAGTAAATATAGAAAGTAAATAGTAAAAAAAAATACAAGATTATCCATATTTTACACAAACGCGTGGAAACATCGTGTTTAATATACCGGCCCAAATCATAATAAGATTTCCTTCGTATTCAATAAAATAATTTATTTCCATGAAAACTGAAACAAATTTAAAATGTATATACCTAATAATTGACAAGTTGCGTTAAAGCAACATTTCTGACATTAAATGTGTTGAACATATACATATACATGGCTTGGCGCTGTATTTCATGCAATATATTACCAATTTCGTGCTAAAACACAGTTTATATATAATAATAATAATAATAATAATAATAATATTCTTTATTGCACACCATTAAAAGATACTAACAAAAGTAGTATAATTAGAGGAAGATGTACAAAGGCGGTCTTATCGCTAAAAGAGCGATTTCTTCCAGACAACCTTTGGGTATAGGACAGCGCATAGAAAAGCGGTTAGGAAGTGTACAAATAATTGTTATAGAAATTATAATACATCACAATAGATTATAAAATGATACATACATATATACATACATACATATGCTTACACACTTACAGACATCCACATATACACATATACTCATATATAAATATAAACAATTCATACATATGTGATCCAAAGATGAAAAGACAATCATGGCGAATTTAGTGACAGATAGTGAGCCTTAAGATACTTTTTGAAGCTAAAGACTGATTGAGCTTGTCTTATAGAGAGAGGGAGAGAATTCCAGAGTTTAACAGTTGTTACGGAAAAGGAGTTGGCGTAGAACGAAGAAGTGTGATTAGGAATCTTAAGAAGCAGATTTGAATATAGCAGCAGATATATATTATTTTTAAAAGATTAACTGCGGAGTTTCTTTTCGATTTTTCTCTGCAGAATCTATATTCCGAATCGATGGCAGTTTCACTCTTTAAAATAATCAAAATTTTTATATAAAAAATGATGATTCGAAGGTGCTTTTGAGGTATATTTGAATGAAACCATTTTGATTTTGACTTAATTCACAACCACATACTTATACAACAAACGATGATGATGACATGCCTCATAGCTTCACATGAATTGTTCAGTTAGTACAAAACAAAATATTTATAAATGAAGTCACGCAAAATCGATACTGTAGACATCCTATCCCATTACACTACTACTTAAACCAACTAAAATCAACAAATAGCAACATTGATATTCAAAACACGCAAAGCCAATAAGTTTTGATAATTGCACTGCCCATTAATATCAATTAGTGACTGGTAGTTTTTAATGCCTAATGCGAAATCCCAAGGGCCGTTTCCAATATATTAATCCCCTAACAATGCGAGACTAGGCTCTATTATGTACGTTACGTTGTGTTGTGTTACGTCACGCATATTAAATGAGGCTTTCATCTCGCCGCCCATTGTGTCAGCTTCCGTAGCCCGGTAGAGTGGCGGTGTGGTCTAAGATTCGAATTGCGAAAAATACGAGTAGCTATTGTTTTATTGAATGTGCGGAACGATTTATAGATGAATTGCCATACGTGGCACGCTAGATAAGGTAATTTAAAATATATTTATAACGAGTAACCTCTCTTGAGATGTCACTGTCAGGGGACATTGCAGGATCCCGAGTAGAAATTTTTTTGTCTTCCTTAGAAGAACCGGATCAGGCATGCCTGATCAGGACTAGATAAGGCATGTAACGCAGATGATTGGTCTGGACCTGAGATCTGAGATCTCATCTCATCCTGATCAGCCGGTTCGGCACAGTCCTTTTAAAAACACGAATGTATATTCTTGAAAAAATCGTTTAACAAAAAAATAACGATTTGATATTATAAATATGTTACTTAGCATAATTATTATGATATTTATTTCCGTTTATTTTTTCCAATGTATTATTTATTTATGTTTTTACTTTAAATATAAATTATTTTTATTTATTTTTATGTTATTAATTAATTATTATTATTAATTAAATTTTATTTATTAACTTCTAATGATTATCTACTAATTAACTATTTCCTATTACTTACAACTGCTCCACTATGTAGAAATAGACTCCCTGCTAGACTGTCCTGATAACTGTATATATACTAAGTGCTCTTAAAAACATTAAAAACGCGATTCATCCTTGTCTTGACCAGACCTGGTCCTGATAGAGCTTGCCGGATCTGGCATGCCTCATTCTATCCTGATCCGGTCCAGATACATGATCTAGTTGAGCCTGACCTTTTTTCTAGTCGGGATGATCAAGCTATAAAAATACGGTGGCTAATATTACTTATTTGCAAGAACGAAATTATATCTAATCTATATAAATAAAAATGAATGTTGCTAAGCGCATAATTCGAAAATAGCTCGACCAATTCGACTAATTTATTTTTTTGTATGTTCCTTAAGGCCCACGAAGGTTACTACCTAATACTAAAAAAATTTTTTTTTTACTATTAATTTTTTAGATAACGATGTCTGTCCGGGCAGCTAGTTATTTATAAATAAGAGTTAAGAATAAGAATTAATTGTCGTTTCTTTGTTTTCGAGTGAGAGGGTTGATAGATTTTAAGTGATTTTTCTAATAATGTAAATTCAAATTTCACGAAATAAAAATCTTTGTTTTCAGAGCAACGCAATAGTTTATTTTAAAGAAATAACTTATTAAAAAAATAATAATCTAAGAGTTCTAAATTGAGTAAAAAATAATTGTGTTTGCTCGAGAACGAAAAAAAAACCGACTTCAATTACATCGACGAGTAATACAACGTAGATCGACGAAAAAATACTCAAGTAACTGCGCGTTATCAAAGATTACTCAAAAAGTAGTTATCAGATCTCAATAAAATTTATATGTGACCACATGACAAACATCAGCTTTCGATTAAATTAAAAATTATTAAAATCGGTACATCCAGTAAAAAGTTATTGCGGATTTTCAAGAGTTTCCCTCGATTTCTCTAGGACCCCATCATCAGATCCTAGTTTCCTAATCATGGTACTAAACTAGGAATATGTTCTTTCCAACAAAAAAAAAATTATCAAAATCGGTACATCCAGTAAAAAGTTATTGCGGATTTTCAAGAATTTTCATCAATTTCTCTGGGATTCCATCATCAGATCCTGGTTTCCTTATCATGGTACTAAACTAGAGATATCTCCTTTCCAACAAAAAAAGAATTATCAAAATCGGTACATCCAGTAGAAAGTTATGCGGTATAATACAACGTAGGTCGACGAAAAAAAGCATCAAGTAAAAACGCATTATTAGATATAGCTCGAAAAGTAGTAGTTAGATCTCAAATAAATTTAAATGGGACCAATTGGCACACACCACCTTTCGATTAAAAGAAAATTTGTCGAAATCGCTCCACCCAGTCAAAAGTTCTGATGTAACATACATAAAAAAAATACAGTCGAATTGAGAACCTCCTCCTTTTTTGGAAGTCGGTTAAAAAAGTATATAATAGTATTTAGTTTTAAAAAAATTCAAAAATTTTGCTTTACTTTTTTCTTCAGACTTTTAGTACCATATGACAAGCACAACCTTTCGATTGAAAAAAAATCATCGAAATCGGTCCACCCCGTAAAATGATCCGAGGAAACCCACATTAAAAAAATAGTCGAAACGAGAACCTCCTCCGTTTTTGGAGTCGGTTAAAATAGTAATCCGCTTTTTTATACTTTTTACATATTCTGTAGTACGACATAATAAAAATTAACAATAGGTAAACATAAAAATTTAATTTAATAATAATTTAATTTTAATTTAATAATTTTTTTATTAAATTACATCAAAGCTATTAAACAATCTTTTTAAATTAATGCATTCAAGTAAACCGACAAATCTTAAAATTATCTCCATACCAATTTAAAATAAATAAATAGAGTAGTATCATACGCCGGTCCCTTGCCACCGTCAACGTGCCAAGTCTACTTGAGCCGACTGGTATTGCAAGAGACGATGGCAAGAGACCGGACGGTATGAGTTTGATTCCATGGAAGATGGGCCGGGTGCTGGTATGGGATGCAACCTGTTCAGACACGCTAGCCCCTTCCCATCTACATGGAACCAACAACAGAGCTGGTGCGGCTTGTGAAGCGGCTGAAAAAACAAAAGCGGACAAATACAGGGGTCTAGGCTCCGAATATGATTTTGTCCCATTTGGTGTCGAGACCCTTGGTCCATGGGGTCCTAGCGCTATAAGACTTTCTAAGGAAATAGCAAAAAGGTTATTCGACGTCACAGGAGACCGAAGAGCTGGCAGCTACTTCGGACAAAGAATTAGTTTAGCTATTCAAAGAGGGAACGCTGCCAGTATCTTCGGAACCTTGCCTAAAGGGACTCCTTTTAGTAATATTTTTTAGTTATAATGTATATATACTTAAGGTTTTTTTTTTTTTAGTTTAATGTAATTTATCTTATTATTATTATTATTGTTATTATTATCAATTTATTAATTAATAAATATTATTTAAAATTTATAAATTTTAGTCTAAAACAGCAACATAATTATTACGAATTTCAATTATTTCATACTTACCTACATTTCATTCCCGGCCGTTTACACTGCTCCGGTTTCTTGAACCAAAAATGGCACTCAAGTAGATATAATGTTATTAACATTGGAATTACGACACTTTATTGCCCTCTAATCGCCATCGAGCGCTATTTCCCCGTTATTTCGTAAAGCACAATCAATTTTATTAACAAAGGCTAATTGAGATCTGAATCTTGGAATAATTAAGCTCGTGTGTGGCGTTTTTATTGACGTATTTATTTCTTGAGTTTTTTTTTTACTTATTGTGCGTTTGATAGCATTGTACTATTCAGCCAACTTAGAAAAAAGGATTGTCAATTTGAATCTGTGTGTGTGTGTCTCAGTCTGTCTCTCTCTCTCTCTCTCTCTGTGTGTGTATTGTGTGTGTGTGTGGGGGGGGGGGGGTTAATTGTTGTTTCAAACAAAAATATTCCAATAAACTACTATTATTTGAAGGAATAGAAAATAGTCGAATTAAATTAAAGCCGAAAGTATTTATGTTATGAAAATAATATATAATTCTTTTTTTCGTATTAAGCTATTCCAAATATATAAATAGTGTATATATCTAAACTATCCAAAACTTTTACATGCCAGCCTGTAGGCACTAGGCGTCGTGTCAGTAGACAGAACCCAGTCTAGATGAGAGCGTGTGCCGCCCGCCGCGTCTACAGGGGGGTTGACGAGTACACATAAACCTTACAACATAAAATTGATATTATACAGTTAAATTCGTTCATATTATCGGTGAAAGCCTGCTTACTATAATTAATGTTTTTTAATATTAAACAATTTTTTTTAAAGGAGGTTTCAAAAATTTATGTACTTTTGACGCCTGTTTGATGAAGAAATTTTAAATTTTGATTATTTTAAGTCATAATCTTCTATAGATATACGTGTATAGCAGTATTGGTCTATCAATACGCAGATTTAGGTACCACCACTCTCTCCCATGACCATCGTACTGAATTTCGGTATAAAAATCTAACAAAGGACAATTGATAGCTAGTCGACTTATATCGTTCCAAGCTTCTTCTTCTTATTCAGTAGTTTTACGTAATTCGCCGCTAAAATACAGGCAGGCAAAGATGATAAAGAAAAACAGTTTCCGTTGTGCCAAGGTTCTTTCAAATTTTATTCGGCAGTTGTGGCGTGATTCTCCGCCAAAATACAGATAGTAAAATTTAAAAAAAAGTTGGTTTTAGTGTTGGCTTCTAGACTTTTTTTTTTAATATTTGAATGATGTTCTATATTCTTCGTTGCAACTATTACGATATTATCTATGATATAAAAATGAGTCGCTGAATGTGTTGCTAAGCGCAAAACTCGAGAACGGTTGGACCGATTTCGCTAATTCTTTTTTTAAAATATTCCTTGAAGTACGAGGATGGTTCTTACGGAGAGAAAATTTCTAAAAAAAATATATTTAAATTTCCTGAAAAAGTCTAAAAACAACACTTTTCTATACTCCCATACAAAAGATTTGTGATAATACTTAAAAGTCAATTTGAACTTTAATAACATACGATAAAGTTTGTGTTAGGCGATACGAAGTTCGCTGGGTCAGCTAGTATATAATATATGTAAGATATATACATATTGATAATATATATAGGTATATTTGCAGCGATAAATCATTATTACATAATAAATTGTATAAAACAAACATTTATGTGTTTATAATCAGCCTATATAATACATCAAAAAAGGGTAAGTGTCGCAAGTAATTGGCACCTCCACCAGCTAAGCTGAAATTCAAGTGTCGTGTCGATCTGCCTCGCGCGGGAGTCGAACTGCGACTCACAATGGACGTTCGTCAACACGTCCGGATCAAGATATACGCGTACGCTTGTTTGATCGTTCTTATCACATTACATTGAATTAAAACGATGACGTGATGAGATTTATTTATTTTTTATATTATTTTATTTTAAAAACAAATAAAAAAAATTGTTGGCATTTCAATTTTTTTATCAGATCACCAACAAAATACAAACTAAAATTACATAAACAGTACAAAAAACTTAATGGCATCTTGATTTTGAACCTAGTTATTTTGAGAAAATGAAGTACAACAAACAAAACAGAAAAATGAGAAAATGAGGTAAACAAAAAAAAAGAATAAACTTGAGAAAAGTTTGAACACTCACTTCACACATAATATATTTATAACTTAACTAGCTGACCTGGCGAACTTCGTATCACCTTATTTTTTTCTGAAACATAATAATAACATAATATATCAAAATAAAATATAGCCTATCTTTTAAGTTGGATCAAACTGCACACGGTGTGCAAATTTGACTAAAATCGGTTAAGTAGTTTAGGAGTCCATTGAGGACAAACATTGTGACACGAGATTTATATATATTAAGATATAATATAGCCACCCCTTCTCTTTCCATGGCTGTTGTAAGAGGCGACTAAGGGATAACATAGTTTCACTACCAACTTGGAACTTAAAAAGCCTACCGATGGCGGGATAACCATCCAACTGCTGGCTTTGAAATACACAGGCCGAAGACGGGCAGCAGCATCTTCGGTGCGACAAAGCCTGTCACCAACCCGCCTGCCTAGCGTGGTGATTTTTGGCGCGAACTTGTTGAGGCTTATGTCCAGCAGTCGACTGCGATAGGCTGAAGTGACGTACAACAACCGGACCGTTACAGATTTTGGGATAAAATCTTCTGAAAGATTAAGGTACTTATGTATACCAATCAGGATGCTTCAAAATTTGAGAAAGATACTCCCTACCCTAATTAGCAGATGAGAAAGAACCAAAGAAATATAAATCAAATGAAACCGCAAGCCAATTTACAGTCCACTACAAACGAACAGCAAAAACGAATCAACTTTTAAATACAACCAAACCTTATCTCAAGATAACAATGAGAACACGATCTAAGCCCTGTCAACACCCACGCTCACATCGTAAAGCGTAGACTACAACGTACAGATGCGGTACAATTAGCTATTCTATACCGCAGTGTGTGCATAGCCCCGGTCGATTGTAAGGCGCTGAACATTAGCGCGATTGACAGGAACAAGAGGCTTGTTACCGCCGCGCCGAGATGCGTATCGTTCGCCTTTGGGCTACTGTTTGCGTATCTTTCGTTATGGATCTAGATTCGCTGGAAGCAATCTGTGACAATGTATACTTCGTGCTTATTTGTGATTTGAAGCTAGATGCAGCATTTGGCGTAATAAACCTCTAATAAAATTTAAAAAAATCTGTCTCGACAAGATACGCTAGAATTATGCCTAAAGTATGGGTTGGTAAATAATTTATCGATAACTAGATAATAAACTACTAAGACTCACTGGTCACCAGCAGGATGATAATCCTGTGTCCGAAAACACAATCGTACAGACCGCATCAAAGCCTAAGCAGCGCATTAGCCATTTGTTATGACTCCGTCGAAACCAGTCGTCCTACAAGTAAAGTTTAGACTATTTATCAAAGGATGTTGTCATATTTGGTAAAATTATCATATGATTCCAAAATATTTCTCGGATATTAAATACTCATTTTAATCGCCTATTGCCTATTGGATCGGATTGGTATCGAATAGGCGATCCCGATATCTCTCGTTGCTATTTCAGCAAATGTTACTTGGGTAGTTACCGGTGGTAGGTTCTGCTAAGAATTTTCTGATCTCTCAAATTCATAGTCAGAATTAGTATAGAGAAAATGGTTGATGAAACGGTTTCACATTTATAAAGTCTGTAATTGGGTAGTATTAATCCGCTGATGTGCACTGGAGCAGCGTGGTGGAAGCCTTGTCCTTTTCCTACATGGGGAAAGGGGTATATGCCCAGCAGTGGGATATTAAAGACTGAAGTGATTTTTATTATAATTAATTAATTATAGACGTGATGTAGAACATTATTTCACTTCTAGCAAATGATAATTAGTCAACCGTAGCACAAAATAGCTTAATTCGTTAAACTCGATGTCCCTTCTAGGTCAAAGTAATATGTATCGACGCGGCCGAGCTTCGGGTGTAAATGGGTGCATAATAAGCAGCCATTCAAAATCAAGAGGACGCATTCCGCGGTATAATAGCTATTCACCAACACATGTTCGCTCGCAGGACATTTGTATAGCTCGAATAATGATTTGCTATACGGGACTCGGAAACGGGTTACTTGGGGCATCGTCGCTAAAAATTGACGGATTTTTATACGATTATTTGTATCGGAGATTGATTGAAGATTGCAACGGAAGATCATAAAATTTATGGCGCAAAATATTGATAACCACTCAAAATATTTATAATAAAGCCAAATACTAGTAAGGTCAAAGTAGTTCATTTTTTGGATGTACAGGTGAGATTATACCAAACAGATAAAGTGCCAATTTTAAGGAAATAAGCCTGTTGTCGATTAAATATTTTAATCAAATATCTAGATTAAATTTTATTGAATTAATTTGAGGATTATACAACTTATACTTATATCTTAAATATTAAAAGATTATTTTTTAATGTTCGAATTCCAGGATTCGAAAATTATTTCTTATATTAAAATAAAACGCTACTTTTTCACCCAATGCCACGTATACAAACTTAGCTTTTTCACCTTAATCTTAATATGCTCCAGATGAAAGAATAATAGAGCAAGTAATCAGCTCATTACTTTCCTACCAAGTCTCAAAATCATCCTCTAATATTAATCACAACAACTAGGATCGACAATTTTCCGTGTACTTCGAAGTACTCCAAGGAGACACATAAGAACAAACACCCAAATACAAAAAAAGTACATATTTATTTATGTTTAAACACTAATGTCAGCTTTGATCGAACATAAAATCTGAGACCAACAACATTTACGTCACTACTCCAAAACGGCCTTAGTTCACACCATCTAAATCTCTCCAGGGTAACAGCTATTAAACTATGGAGCTAGTTGAGACTTATGTCCATACATTTGTACTACTTACTTAAGCAGCTTGCAGCTTTGTGTCTAGGATTTACCGCTGGCAATATTTCGTGCCCTAAATACAGTCGCGTGTGTTAAACTACAAGGGCGTATAATTGGACACTGCGTAATAGTGATAGAGTAGGATATCTTGGAAGTGGCATGTTTTAGGTCACGTTTGTGGAATGGTGCGTATGGTTGCCTAAACACAGCAGTCACAGGTTCAATTCATGTTTGGGACAGATACTTGGTTTCTGGTCTGACTTTGTGTCCTAATCGGCTATGGCTACCACGCATCTTACCCAGGAGAGCACGTAAAACTGTTGATCCTGGTTTTTATCATAGACTTGTAATAGCGATCGTTATTCATATTTGGGAATATTTTTGGTTTCTTTGCTGGTTGGCAGTGTGCAGCGTGGTGAATTAGCTGTGAGCTTCTATATCAAAGTAATATTACCATGTAACCACATTAAAAATTGTTATTAGACATATTGTTACTACATACAACTTAAAAACTACTAAAAATTTATGTATAGATCGTTTTTTTGCTAGTCTTTTTTTAAAACGCTGTATTATATTACATTACTACACATACATTTTTATTTAAATTATACACAAAATTGTTCATTAAAAGTATTATAAAATACTCGCCATGCCATTTATATATATCATCTAATCTGTGGTATAATTCTTATTGTAGACGTAGCGACGATACGATATAATAGGTCTTTTGATACAAGTCCTAGATAGGTCTAACTTATGAGTAGTCACTGAGCACGAGTTATAACATATAGAATTGTTACAAACAATTATATTGTTACAGTAACACTTACTAACATCTCACAGTAACATGTGTAATATAAGTCACCACAAATGATCATAATTTTGAATTAAGGGTTCTTTTTAACCGACATCAAAAAAGGAGGAGTGTTCTCAATTCGACCATATTTTTTTTATGTGTGCTCGGGGATTTTTTTTTTGGAAAGGAGATATCCTAAGGGTGGTACTATGATAAGGAAATCAGTATCTGATGATAGCATCCCAGAGAAATCGAGGGGAATCTTCAAAAACCTATGTGGCGACTTGTGTGTTTTTTAATTTTTTTCGTCTACTTACGTTGTATTATTTGTTGATGTAATTGAAATCGGTTATTTTTTTCGTTTGCTAGCAAAATTACTAAAAATGATGTCCCTTTTTTGTACCACTAAAGTGGTAAACAAGTGCACATTGTTCTTTATGGTAAATATACAGGGTTACAGAAAAAGTCGACCTAGATCCGTTAAGGGCGTGTAGTACACACCATTTCTGAATGATTTCACTATGGAACCCCCCATCCTAAACTTAACCGTTTTCGAGATATTCGAGTTTTAATTTTTTTTTTTTATGAAAATGCCCAATTTTTCGGCTATTGAACTGAATTTTTTGAATTTTTTTGACTCTTATGATTATTTTTTTGGTTTCTTACATGAAGAATGAGATGCTTAATGACCTCAATGACTAAAATTGCACGTAAGTTAACTAAATAGGTCGTTGTAGACGATCGAAAGTTAAGAAAATAAATACAAATTATAAAAAAATATTTTTCTTTTCTGGATATCTCAAAAAATTATTATGGCACTTGCTCTGCAGATGTGCTTAAAAATATCTAAATTTTATCAGCTATCCAACGAAGTATAACACTC
The DNA here is from genome assembly GCF_905220565.1 of Melitaea cinxia. Taxonomy (NCBI): domain Eukaryota; kingdom Metazoa; phylum Arthropoda; class Insecta; order Lepidoptera; family Nymphalidae; genus Melitaea; species Melitaea cinxia. Next base: position 1,979,715 of record NC_059405.1, on the reverse strand, counting down.
TAGGTTATTTATTAACCTCAAAGGTGAAACTTAGTTTCTAAGGCTACATGGCAGTCAGAATAAATAGTGCTTATTTAATTAATTTGACTTAAGTTCAGCATCATCATCATTACAAGATCATCGGTGATTGTAGTAAGCTAAATGAAACAATAAATCAGTTCAAAATAACATTTATTCACCTAATGTTTTTGAAGTTCATGTTCCACGTGTCCACCTCTATTTCGCACACATTTTCTCATTCTTTCACGTAGTCCACTTTTCACTACACCAATGGTTAATGTTCTTCTTATGTCGTCTTATGAGAACTCCCACTGACGATATGGGGTTGGGCCCACTGTAAACGAGGCTCTTCATGTGCCCACATACATAAAAATCCATGGGGGTCAGGTCGGGACATCTGGCTGGCCAGGGTAAAGGCCCACCTCGTCCAATCTATTTGTTAGGATAGTTAGTGTCCAACCATTCCCTAACGCTTCTTCTGAAATGAGCAGGGCAGCCATCATGTTGAAACCACATGTCCCGCAATAATTTTAATGGGAGATCATCTAGAAGGTCACCTAAGTCACCTCTTAAGAAAATTTCATAAGTATCACCATTCAGATCTTGTTTTTGCACATTATTTTTCTCACTCTCACCTGCATAAATCTTAAGTTGTCTCGCTCACACGCACCGGATTAACTTGAAGGACAATAGCCGACCTACGTTAGACCTACTACCTGAACCTTTTCAACTATGTTTTTTTCTATGAGTTTAAATACAACCCTAGGTTGTTATACCTCATTGGATAGCTGATAAAATGTAGATGTTCTTAAGCACATTTGCAGAGCAAGTGCCATAATAATTTTTTGAGATATCCAGAAAAGAAAAATATATTTTTTTAATTTGTACTTATTTTCTTAAGTTTCGATCGTCTACAACGACCTATTTAGTTAACCTACGTGCAATTTTAGTCATTAAGGTCATTAAGCATCTTATTTTTCATGTAAAAAACCAAAACAATAATCATAAGAGTCAAAAATATTCAAAATATTCAGTTCAATAGCCGAAAAATTGGGCATTTTCATAAAAAAAATTAAAACTCGAATATCTCGAAAAAAGGTTAAGTTTAGGATGGGGGGTTCCATAGTGAAATCATTCAGAAATGGTGTGTACTACACGCCCTTAACGGATCTAGGTCGACTTTTCCTGTAACCCTGTATATAGCCTGTACGCCTGCAGCACAAAGTACGTTTACACCCTAACGCCAGGTACTCTGGCAGCTTTAACACAAGCACACAAAACTATTAAGAGCAATATTATTACTCTGTGATCTTCTCTAAGCTACTTCAATTTACATTTAACATGATCATGAGATAAATAAAAATATTAATTATAAAGAAAGGGTCAAACGATCAAACGAGGTTAAAGGTGTAGTATGTACGTAGGTGTGTGCAGTCGACGCTTTAAAAGGTCCAAGGCGTCATGGAACACTTTTCTAAAGTTACTATAATAGGAACAAAATAATGGTCAAAAGTTTCATAAGTTGTTTTTGCGTGAAGCATGTACAATATACAAACAGACAGACAAAGATTCTAGCTAAATTGAATATTTTGGGCTTATATTCGTCCTTGGAAGACTCTTCATGCATTTTTATTAAATATCTCCTATGCACAATATATATAACAGTTCCTATCAGTCAATGAACGCCTGTAACACCAGAAGCATCCAAAGCGCGTTGCCAACTCTAACCTCCTACCCTCCATCGGAGCTCGGCTAGCTTACTCACAACTTACGTTTTAGCTGTAATTTTCTGTATCGTTTTGTTAAGTCAGTATTAGCAGAGCATACATAAATTTAATAATAACAACAGAGGCGGCACATTCGGCCACTGCGCGCCATTATGTGAACAAATTCGGGCTCATTATCGATGCGATATCGTAACGCGTGTCCGCGACGATATCGGACACAATCAGCGATCTTATCGGACGATTGTGTTGGACGATTCAACGGTATGCTGTGGATTCGCTATCATAAGTATCGTTACGAGCAGGTTTTCATGAATATAGTTTTTGTAACAACAACATACGTGTTACATATTTCAATTTTATTGAAAAATATTCAGTATAGATAGATATATATATATATGTATTTACGATACATCAATGACCATTTTTGTATTTGTACGAGTTCTTAATATAAGTATTATTTTGATTTAAGAAACTATTGCGTGTGACCTTTGATTTTCCACAAAATGTTACAAACTGTACCTGCGCTGAACTAACGCTTCCGTACAATCTACATTTAATTTCGATAAAAATTGTCTAGATCTCTCGATATGTGTCTCCCACGTGAAAAAATCTTACTGTTGATGCAAAACTATGTATAAATAAAATATATAAATGTACGTCTAATATATTCATATATGTATATAAGTTTTTGATCGAAAATTACCTATTATTGCCAAATAAATATAACCGTATCCGAATCAAACCGCGCTGAACCGATGCGCACGCGCAGGACACATTGAATCGCGTTAATGACGCCGTATTCGACCCACACCTCTTGTCTTTCAGTGATTTATCGCTTATTTTGCGCTCCTCCGAATACACTAGTAACGGTACTTTGACTTTTTTTAGACTAAAATTAATTTAAAAAATTACAGAATTTCTATTATGTGTCTGTTGTTTTATAGTTCCAGAAAGATATTATAAACCTTATATAAAACTTTTTATCAATTGATCTGTTAAACGACAACACTTATGAATCCGATAGCTAGTTGCTCGGACAGACATCGTTCTATCAATAGTTAATAGTTAAAATTAAATAAATGTAATTGTTTTTAATTTTTTTAATTTTTTTTTTTTTTGTATTAAAACCTTCCGTGGACCTTAAGGAACATATGAATTAGCCGAATTGGTCGAGCCATTCTCGAGTTATGTGCTTAGCAACATTCATTTTTATTTATGGAAACACATGTCGAATGTTGATGTCGAATTTTATAAAACCAACGTATTATATTTGGTTTACTTTAAATTAAAGCCTAGACACACAAGCGCTAAGTAAAAAACTATTAAATTCTACGTGGAATTGATTGGTGAGATTATCTGTGTTCTTTTGGTACCATTGATTACCACTAAAACCAATACAATTCAACTTGAAAAAAACTACTTTTTAAAACTAATTAAAATTTATAGGTACATTGTAGTTTTAAATGTGTTATATAGGTATTATTCATTTCATTGTACACACATCGTATATTTTAAAAGTTCACCAGTCCACATACGCAAATATCAAGCCAAACAATACATAAAGTGAAAATTTTCCTTATTATAATTTTAAATAGTTTGTTAGCGACCACAAAAATCTAGATGTGTAATATAAAACCTCAAACAATGGCACCACAGAGCATAATGAGGCAATCATTGTGACGTCACCGCTGGAAAGCGAACAAAACAACGGGCAACGGCTTGTCCAAAAAAGGCTTAAGCGGTGATCGTCGGGCACGCATTGCGTACTGTCGCCACTCGAATTACATGAAACGGTAATGGGGAAAATATTATTTTCCTTTTTTTCGTATACTAGTGATGTACAAAAGAGGATTTAATGTCAAAGCGTTCTCAGATGGTATATCCATTAGAAACACATTTCTATACATATGATATTTTATTATTTTTAATATTATGCATTAAATCACTGCTTTATCATTTAATCATTTCTTATGCAAATAAGACAACAATGGTTTAAAAAATTTAAAATTGCCGACACGGCATTGGTTGTCCGATTTCTTGAATGTGATAACATGCCTGGTAGATTACCTAGGTTATCTAAGATCCAAAATACTCGTGCCTAAAATGCCAATTTTAAATTTATTATTACAAAAGTACAACGGTACATACATTTCATATTTAGCAAATGGTAAAAAAAACATTACCAATGAACGTTGGAAGCTGGCCTTCCAACGACAAACTAGCACATGAAGTACAAGGCTGTGATATATATAGAAGAAGTAAAAAATCGATTAAAGAAAAAAAGAGAAGATAAACAACAAATAAAATCCTTAGTCTCGAAGATGATCAAGTTATCAATATACATGCTCATTTTAAGTATCATAAGAAACAAACAAGAATAATTTCTCTTTTTTGAATATTTGTATAAACTTGTTCTACCCACCGTACTTTGTTATCAGATGAACTGCGAAGCGGCGAATGCGTTAAACGGTAGTTAGTTAACCACAATTATTATTTAGTGCTAGCACAGAGCGCCCACGCCTTTATTATATGATACACAATGAATGTATGCGTAATGCTATTTACATTATTTTTATCAAATTTCAATTATCTGTATGCAATTTCCTTTTACTCATTAATATATAGAAGTGTAAGATTCTGTACTATTCAAAACCTTAAAATAAATAACATTCATTCTCACACACACACACTTCAGCCTATCGCAGTCCACTGCTGGACATAGGCCTCCCCAAGTTCGTGCCACATATCCCGGTCTTCCGCAATCCTCATCCAGCCTACACCGGCAATCTTACGTAGATCGTCGGTCCAACGGGCCGGAGGACGTCCCACACTGCGTTTGCCAAGACGCGGTCTCCACTCTAGGACCCATCTATTCATTCATTCATTCTCATATTAGACCAATTTCAGTTTTAACTTTGTTCAATTTGTAGTTTCCACTATTATAGCAGTTTCAGCAACCCTTATTATTAAAACCTAATAACTGGGTTAATAGACCTAACCTTAATAGTACTTTCTATTGGATAGAATTCCGCTACAAAATCAAAATTGTATTAAAATACACGATACATCATATAATTTCTCATTCTTCTTTACAGGAAGAACCAGCAACTTCAGGTGACAGCGGCGACGAGAGCGGCAGTGAACCAGAGTCGCCCAGCGAAAAGATTATACAGAACACTATCAAGCAGGATTGGTCTTGTAACGACAATGAAGGCGACGCTAAAAACAGGTGAACTTTGAAACCTATAGACCATCTCGTTTATGATTTTCGAAAAAGTTGGAGATTATCAATTGGATTGCATTAATTTTGTTTATGACTTGATATTTTGCACCGCAACCTGCAGTGGAGGAGTGTGGTGGATTACGGTCAATCCTCGCCCTACGTGAAGAAAGAGGCCTAGGCCCAGCAGTGGAATATTAAAGGCTGAATCGTGATATCTTGACTAGCCCATTAGGGCAGTTTGTAGTGGCTCCGTTTTCCCCTCGGTGTATTATTTTTATTAATTATATCTATTATTATAGTATTACTTTAATTATTTTTGACACAGTAACAAAACACAAATCAATAAAATCAATACAAAAACCCGCCTGCCTAGCGTGGTGACTATGGACTATAAGCACATAAGCTCACGCCGTAGTTTCTGGCGCGAACTTGGGGAGCCCTATCTCCAGCGTGCGATAGACGTTAGTGATATTGAAAATATAGTCATAAAGTTCAAGCACCTTTTAAATGAGAAGTCATTTGTCATCAAATTTTTTTCTCTGGCTTTTACTATATCCTCTGTAATAGTCTGTACGACTACTGAACGAATCCCTATCATAGAAAAATATTTGATTTCACCATGATGTTTCATGCTTATAATACAAATATCCTTTATCAAATCTTCGTTTATCAAAAAAAAAAAAAAAAAAAATTTTGCAGAGATTCCGTACCCGACAATGTACCATCCACATCATCCATGAACTCTGAAACCGAGACCAAATCGAGCCAGGCAACCTTACCTAAACTTCTGCCGAAGATCGACCTTCCTGGAGGAGCAATGCTGTACCGTTCGAGCGTTTTAACCGGAGTCGGATTGGATGGACTTGGAACGAATTTGGGCTTAGGAAACTTGGCAATGGGATATCCACATAGCTTCATATTGGGACTCGCTAATCAAGGACAAGAAGGAGGTATTTGTTTGGATATAATTTTTTTTATACAACTAGGTCAGCAAATAAGGTTCACTTAATGGTAAGCGATTCCGTAGCTTAGAAACACGTGCAATAACAGAAGCATCGCAAGCGCATTGCCAACCCTACCCCTAATCCCTCAGGATCTCTAGTCACCTTACTAACCACACGAACACAACACTTCTTTAAATCAGTATTATTAAGCTTTGATCTTTTGTAAGTTCGGTTTTATACTGTAATCTCTATTTTCAATAATAAGAATAATTACTCCTATCATTTGGAGATTTTAACTTTATTATATATTTTGAAAACATAGTTTACATTACTTACATCATGCATTTACACACGTTATGTTTATTAATTGTATTGTGTACGGCATAAAATTTGCATCGCATAGCATATATTTTAATGTAAATTTTGAATCGCCCATAATTATGGTTCTAAAATTCCTGACAACCTTCCCTTAACAGCATCGTCATCATCAACCCAACCGCAGTTCATCACCATACCACTGTCGATGGCAATGGCGGCTGCGTCAGGAACGAATGACAATGGCTGCCCCAGCGCCTCCAGTGACGATAGCAGTGAGCTCCAGGATCTGAGCACCGGGGGCAGGAAGTGAGGATAATTTGTAAGAATAAAACAACAGTATTTCTAAATTTTATTTAATCCAGTCTTTTTGCACATGTTGCAAAGACAAAATCTCCATCCAACATATAAAGATCTTATACAAAAGTTTTTCATTGAAAGTGATCACCAGCTAACAAGGTCATATTGCGTCTTTAACCAAACGCTTTGTCCTAAAACTATCAACGTCATATTCTTTTAGTCTTGGACTTCAATCAAATTAATCAATTCAATCTAATGTATGTCGTTAATTTGTATTTTTTTATTAGCATGTTGTTATAATACTTTTATCAATAAATATATGTCCTTATTTTTTCAGATGACGGCTGAAGACTGGAGACTAATAAATAAATAAAACAACATAATTTTACCCTTAACACGTATTTAAATTATACCAAAGCATATTGGTTGATAACATAGTATATTTGACACAGTAACACTTGTACTAAATTGTATTCTTGCCCGATTAATTTATTATGTACTTGAGAAACCATAGCTTGTCTCTTTTATTCATATGTAATTACAGTTAGTGTAAAAGAGACGTACAATTTATTGTTATTCTAAGACGGTTATAAGTCAATCTATCAATCTAGCCTAGCAAGTTGTAAATTGTACTCAATTTATTATATTACTCATTGAATATATGTAAAATACACTAATATAATTTATTATATTAAGTATTTAGGTAAGGGATTGTTTGTAACGTATAAAAAAAGTATTTTTGTACCGAATTAGTACCGGGTCAATGTCCTTTAAGGTGAGACGGTCACTCAGAGTTAAAAAAAAAAAAAAAAAAATTCCGATTTTGTATCGTAATATATGTCGAAGACAGCTTGTTACAACTATCTTTAGATCATGGATAGCAATAGACATATTGTCGTTTTGATGCCTTGATCATATTGCTCGACAGTGCTGCCATCCCCCGGATGTCGTAAGAATCGTTTTTCAACCGTATCACTGACTGTCTACGACGTATATTTTATTTAACAATTTACCTTACGTTTATACGCATTTTATGTAATTTCTTGTTTTACTTAGCTTTTAATTCTAACCTAGTTACCGACTGAATGGAGCTGAACAAAAGAAACGGCAAAACAATGTGTTTTTATATTTAAGTTTTACATACAAATTAAAAATTCAAGGACTTAAAGTTAATTTACTAGACTTATTTTTCCTTGGATTTTTCTTTGTTGTGTATTAAATTACCACTTCGGTTTATAAGCATTTATTATTTTGATTTCTTACTTTTTTTTGTTATTAGAAAAAACTTAATTAATTGTATGTACAATGCTATTTGGAGTTAATGACACGTTCAGAAAAAAATTATTTATGTTGTCGATAGTTAAAGATATAAATTTAAATTACATATAGATATTATAGAAACTGTCACATAAATTACTTTGAAAGGTTTTCCTCTGGATACGTGCGAAGTCATGCAAATATGTGCGATTCATCCCGATTTTGAGTTCTATGGTAATTATAATATCTTAATGCGTGCTATTTATAAAAAGAGCTATAGAAAAAAATACGATGAAGATAATAAGAGAAAAGGAAAAAAAATGAGTGGGTACTGAGAAGAGAAGTTAACACAAGATAAATATAATTTTCTTTCCTCTAGGAACTCTCCTTACTCCACTCTAATTTGCTTAAGTTAAAAAAAATATATATTTTATTTTAAAAGTTTTTTTTAGTTTTACTTTAGACAAATATGAAGTTGACATTAATTAAATTTTATCCTTGAAGTTATTTAAAAAGTTTTAGTTCTTCTAACATAGCCGAAAATGTGATAGTGATTGTAGATCCATGTCAATCTATATTTTCAAATCGGAAAAATTATCTACACTTTTGTTTAAATGTCAAAGTACTATATTAAAATAGGATTTTTTTCATTAGTTTTGTTATTATTTTTTTTTTTTTTGTATTTTCTCTGTCATGCATTTTGACGCACACGTACCATATTTTTTTTTTCTGAACGTTTGTACCGTGTCGACTGATACTCGGAGTAATAAGAATGTTGTTTTAAGGTAATTAATTAATGTTCCTTTTTCGTTTCCTATCAATAAATGAAAGATTGTAATTTTTTTGTTTTTTTTTTATTCCTCTTGCCAGTCATATCATTTTCTTAACAAATATGCAATCTATAATATAAATACGAATAATTAATAACAACAAGCAAATAAGTAAACGAAAATTACAATTCTATTTTTTACATTTATTATAATTAGAATACTACACACTTACAAAAAAAACGGAAAAACGGAAGATTTTCGATCGTATAAAAACATCAAGAGCCCGTTGTAGAGTTCAAAAAATAAATTTTCAATTTTTAAAAAAGCTACAATCGACGAATAATCGTCTAAAGTGAAAAGAACTACATCCCGCTATTTTATTACAAACGTCAATGAAATGTCGTTAAGCATTTTTTAAGACCATAGAATACGTTACTTGAAATAAAATTATCATCTTAAATGAGTATATATATTAGTATAATACTCGTGTTTACATTCGATATTTAAACTAACAGTTTAAATAAAGAATTAAAGTACAAGCAAATGTGAACTACATATACACACACGCACACACACAGACTCATACTAAATTATACACATGTCAATATTACGTCTTATATGTTCGAAATTTAAGTTGAATCTATCAGTGTTCTGGAACATTAAGCACCAGAGGTTTAATTATGCATTATTAGTACAAGCAAATATGAGCGGAATTTTTGATATATATAAGAGTTATTATTGCTTGTAGTGTATTCAAAATTCGAAATTGAGTTTATCAATGTTCTGGAACAGTAAGCACCAAAGGTTTATTTATGTATTATTGGCACACGCAAATATCAACAGAATTTCTTTGACGGTACGTGTCATTATTGCGTATATTCGATATTTAATATTGTTCGTACGTTCTGGAACAGTGAGTAACAAAGGTTTCTTACGTGTATTTGATATTTGGCTTACTTCATAGTCAGATTTTTTTAAGAACTCTCATTGGCCAGCTCCGGACCAATGAGCACGATTGATTGATTGTACAATCAATAATTATAGTCATGGAGTCGTATTTTTAGAGTGGGAATAAACTACTTATTTTTAATTTATTTCATTTTTTATCGATACTCGATAAGAGCTTATTACATTATTTTATTTCTCGTTTCGACGAATAGTTAATAATGAATTTATCGACATGTTACAATATTGATATATGACAACTTTTCAAATCGTTTATTGAATTCTTAACATCTACTAATTTTTTTAACAAAAAAAAAAACAAAAAAAATATACAATGATCCTACTCCACAAAACGTATATTCCATTTAAAAAAAAAATAATATTCACACAGATAAATTCCTTAACGTAAATGATCCGTAGACTGACAGGTTTACCAACTGATAGATATTTTTTGTGTATAAATTGATCCTGCACATAAGTTACGAAAAGACTTTAAAAGCAAAATGTATAGGCCATTAGGACCTGTTCCTCCTCACTTAATAAATTACAAATTTTGTATTATTCTTTGCGAAAAGAAATATTTCCTAAATATAGTGGAATTTGATGGTCATAATGAATAATATATCAAAAACTTTCATGTGTTGGTTACCGTCATCCGTCAAATAGCGTTATTCACACCAGTAAAACAGACCCATAATCCATCTACGAGTTGTTATTTTATAATCACTCAAAGCAATGATCCCATTGCATTCTGCAATTAAATTTTATTATCTGTGATAATCTTCATACATACTCTTTTGATATTTTAGTATGCTCATTAAATGTCTGCTATAATTAAAATAGTATTAAATACTGTTTCAAGTTGAACAAGATCTAGATATTATAAAATTTATAATTATTTTAAATGGATTTCTTGTTGGAAACATTTTAGAAGTAATTTAATTTAGTTTTTTTTTTATTCATTAATGTCGTTTGGTTTTATATGTCGGAAATATTGTTGTTCGAAATTTAAAATATAACTTATATTTTCACATATTAAAAAAGAACAGATAGGTATGCAATGTACAGACTATCTGATTGTTTTGTTATCCTTACACCTACTACATAAGGTGTTCGACTCCTAACTGCGTTCCTTCGAATGAGGCGTTCTCTAGGTTTGATAAATAACGTTTCGCGTGAAAATAAATTCCTGACTCATTTTCAAATATGATTTAGTTTAAATAGAAGAGCTACTATGATAGACTCAGCCCGCATGATACCTTCCGTGAGAAAAAGAATTTGTTTGCACATGTGGTTCTTAGTTGTATGCGGCAGTCAGTATTAATATTTCACTTTATCGATGTTTTTAGGGCTAAGAAAAATAGTATTAAGACAACGTAAAATTTAAAAAAGGTCTAGATTTTTTTTAATTGTATCTATAACACCTATAGAACCTCTTATTCGAAAGAACGCAGTTAGGATTCGAAGCCTCTAAATCTAAAAAAAAAATATAACAAAAACTCAACTTCAAGAGCTCACAGTCTATTGAACTGACATCTGAACATCTGGACTGATAATTAAAAAAACGTATTCCATAGCAATAGGCTCGAGTTTCAACTCTCGTCGACAACAGAACTAATGACGGCGATTCGTCCCTGCCACGAAGGGACGAAAAACATCAATAAACGACAATTTTAATAAAAAAACAACAAAGACTAATGACGACAGTTCTTCACGATGATGCCCTTTGAATTTCAATTATTGTAACTGACGGGAAAGGGGTTAGAAGTTTTCAGTGTTTATACATGTTGTGGTCGAATTACTAAGAGCCGTTTTCAATAATTAGATTTTGCCAACTAGCTAGCCCTCTCTTCCCGTGGGTGTCGTAAGAGGCGACTAAGAGATAACACAGTTCCACTAATACCTGAGAACTTAAAAAGTCGGCGGGATAACCATCCAACTGCTGGCTTTGAAATACACAGGCCGAAGACGGGCAGCAGTGTCTTCGGTGCGACAAAGCCGCCCTGCGGTCACCAACCCGCCTGCCCAGCGTGAGCGTGGTGACAATGGGCACAACACATGATTCGCACCATTTTTGGCGTGAACTTGTGGAGGCCTATGTCCAGTAGTGGAATGCGGAAGGCTGCTGTGATAATGGTGTGATGAACTAGCGATATATTTGACAAAATTTATATGAAGCTTACGTCAAAATTCTAAATCTAGTAAGAAAGTTCATAGATAAATTGAAACTGGCCATAGGACAATATGTATGTACTAAGTTCTTGATTTTCGACCATTTCATTAAATGGTTGAATATCTTTGGTTGTAATGATCTGAATAATTCCACGATCTACCGATTTTATTTACGACATAGTGTATTTAAATTATATTGTTCTGATATTGGTTTTACATTTTCTTACTTATACTTCTTCAATGAAGCTAATGATTTGCTTGAATTCTGGCTAACTTTTGTAAATAAATTAATGCCCAATACATATTTACAGTTATTTAATTATAATTAGTTCTAATTTCGCACTTAAGTTATTTTACGATAACCTTAAAAAAAATATAGTTTAATTTGTGTGTGTGTGTTGTGTGTGTGTTTATTTATTGTTTTTTTATTTATTTATTTATTGTGCGGTTGATAATATTTTACTATTCAACTGACTTAGAAAAAAGGATAGTCAATTTGAATCTCTGTGTGTGTGTGTGTGTTACATTATTACTTTAACAAGCTATTTGCTATACATTTACAAACAACACGAAACGAAAAATACTTATCATAATTGCATACAAGAATTCACATCGAGTCATTAACGGATAAATATTTTTATGCAAGTTAGGCTTAACGCGAGTCTAGGACTAGGCGCGTATCTAGGTATGCTGTAATGACTTGGATTCTTTGAAAGCAGATGTCCTTGTGCCGTGAGTCAAGCATTTTTGACTTTGTTTCTCAGAAGCTGTGATTGACTAGCTAATGTCTGTGACGTTGTTTGAATAATTTTGTACATTATATACTTAACTAGCTTTGCGACGCGGTGTCACATGCGCTAATTTTAAGAAAAAGATAGCCTATAGCCTTCCCCAGTAAATGTGCTATCCAACATAAAAAGGATTTTTCAATTCGAACCAGTATTTCCTGAGATTAACGCCCTTAAACAAATAAACAAACAAATTTTTCATCTTAATCATCTAATATATAAAATTCTCGTGTCGCGGTGTTTGTAGTTAAACTCCTCCGAAACGGCTTGAACGATTCACATGAAATTTTGTATGCATATTGGGTAGGTCTGAGAATCGAACAACATCTATTTTTCATCCCCCTAAATCTTAAGGGTAGTCTACCCCAAAAATTTTATTTTTTATTTTTAGATAAATTATTTATTTATTATTTTATTATGAGTTGGCGTTAAAATACATACAACACTAAATTTTCACCCTTCTACCGCCAAACCCTATTTTTAAATAGCGTTTAGCGGCAATGCAACGTTTGCCGAGTCAGCTAGTATTAGTATAGATTATTAATATTTGTCTGTTTCCGTATAAACATTCAAACCCCAGAATGTACTGCAACGATTTTTATGAATCTCGTTTTAGTTGTGCGAGTATACGAGTATATTACGTAACTGTCCATAATTGGGAATAAAATATTTTTTTTCTCTCTCTCTTTCTATCTTCACTAACTTATATCTCCCTCTCAACTTCCGTTCTTCTCGCTCGATCACAATTTTCGTAACGGTCTCGTCACGCATTCACCAGCTTAATCCACAAGTCAAGTGTATGTAAAGAAGTTTTACATCAAAAATTAGACGGGGAGATTAGTTAGCTTGAACTAAAGTTGTCTAACATCACGTAGCTCCTATCTAATCTGCATTACGAAATCCACGTAAAAACATTTGGGTCAACTGCCTAAGCATTTCTTAAGAAAGAAAAGGTAACGCCAATACGAAATAAGACGACCGCATCATATTCTATCAAATCAGCTTTATTTTCCAATCGACTTTAGCTCTAGTATTGCAATTCGTTAAAAATTAAACGTATTACGTTGGCGAAATATTTATTTATTTATTAAATATATAAACTTTTTTATAAAACGAAACGATTTATATTAACTGACAAATTGAAGAGTAGCCATATAAGATAAATAGGGCTGCAAACAAGCGTAAGCGATTACCATAGCCTATAAAAGCCTGCAACACCAGAAGCATCGCAAGCGCGTTGCCGACCTTACTTTCTCCTCAGAAGCTCTGGTCACCTTACCGAGAGAGCAATATTATTTAGCTGTGATCTTCTGTAAGATGGAGGTACTTCCCCAATGGAGATGCTCCAGATTTTGAGCAGGATATTTCCTTCTGTGCTTTACCTTTTAGTTTTATAAAAAACACAGATAAATAATATTTTTTTATTGTTTATACCGCCAAAAAAAAAATATGTAAAAAAATTACACAACACAACTTTAACAGACATTTTATATGTATTTAAAGATGATTAAAAATAACACGAATAATTTAAGTCTAACATAAAATATAATTGCGTACTAACGTATCTATTTAGCTCAGATTATTTAATTATCTATGTTCTTATTTATACGAAGTACGTTTTAATGTCAGCGCCATTTTCATATACAGAACTCACAAAAATGAGTATTTATTTTCCGTTCTTCTTCTTCTTTTATAATTGGACTCCCATAGGAATTGCCAAAGTCAGAGTGTTTTCCTTCAATTACTTTTGAAGACTCTGCTGATAAGATTAGCGTTGTGAGATTACAAGGTTATGTACGGTTTGCTTCACACCACTTATTCGTCTGAAAAAAAACCAAACACAACAAATGTTAGTATGTTAGAAAAAAACTTCACATTTCCGTTTTCTTATGTATATTAACAAATACAAAATCAAAAATTACTTTATTCCAGTAGGCTTGAAAAGCACTTTTGAATGGTCATTCTAAAAATTAAAAATTATAAGTATTTGTTTAAATTAGTTCATTAAAACTACCAACGTTTTTAAAGTATAGATTCTGTAGAGAATAATCGGCAAGATACACTGCACTTTTAAAGGAACTAATTATTATTAATAATATAATAATGTTGATAAAAATATGGAATATATTAGTCTTGTATTATTAGTAATTGAACCTATTACTTTGTTTGAAATTGTACTTTTTTTCTTTCATACTTCCTATGAAACCATATTCTAGCGCTATCGTATACACTGAAGTCATGCCAAATTTCATAAAAATGCACTTAGTAGTTTCTGTATAAATTAATCACACATTCCGCATAAACATATCCGGACATAACCTCCAAACGTCTATACCAAATTGGATACTTTGTTTGTTAGTTATTATCAACAAAAGATTTATATATGGAAAAATAAAATAAAAATTAAGAAATACATATGTATATATGTATGTATAGCATATTTATGTTCACAGCTATATAATTACTTTATTGTTATTATTTATTCTTCTCTCTTGCACTACTTTGCCCCGCGGTTAAATCATTTCTCACCACCATGGGTTGACTGGAAGAGATCCCTTTTAGCAATATCTTCGCACTTCTGTAAATGTGTTTTAAGTGCAATAAAGAATACAATTGTAACATGGAAAAATAAATATAGCGGTTCAAAGACCGCTGGATAATCTAGTTTATTACATTCTATTTATTACATTTGGATAGATATTTAGATAAAAACTTTATTCACAATTCCTCATACACAGTTAAGAGTAAAAATTAAAAAAAAAGTAACAAACAAAATATCATAATAACATTAATAATATAACACTAAAATACAGTGTATGTGTTCTGCAGAATCGCAAAAAAATGTAACTTAGTACTAAAAGATCGGATGAAATGATCAAAATCGGTCGATCTTTCCTAAGACATCAATCTTAGGAAGATCGACCGATTTCAGTTACTTCCTGTTACGTATTTTTGAAGTGTGTATTATAAATAATAATATATATAAGAAACAAAAAATATAATATAATAAATATAGTACATCAACGCCTTGATACAACTCTCACAGTTCCAGTAAGACCCTCCTGTCATCCCATATCTATTTCGACCTCCGTCTCTTAGTGTCATTTACATAACAATGGGATACTTTCAGTTATTATACTTGTGTTACTGACTGTTCTCAAAAATATAATAATTAAATATATGTCCAGTATAAAAAAACTGTCATCTTCCTAAGTGAAAAAATTTATTGTCTGTGTCCGGCTGATATAGATTTTTTTTTTTTGTAATTCAGGCAAGCAGGAAACGAAAACCAAAGGTGTAAAAAGTAGAGTCAATGTAAGCTGCACAAACGGGCCGGTCTCTACTAATATTAATGCTTTTCCATTCGTTGATATAACGTAAAACCATTTTCTTTGAAATAGTCCTACATCTCGTAATGAGCTTCGATGAATTGTAGTTATCAAATGCTATGTTTAAAATTTGTGAAATATTTCCTGAAAGTAACAAATATTTACGACAGATTCATTTTTATTTTTTCATTCCAATTTATTACAAACGTAAAAAGAATTGATAATAAATATAGGGTTAGAATAATAATCGATCGGTTTAGCCTGTAACAATCCAATGATGGGGATAAGGCACTTTATTTATGCGGGAAACGAATACGGGTAAGAATAAAAAATAAGACGCACTTTAAAAAAAAAATAAAAAAATACAATAAGCAAATAATATCGATATCGTCGATGCATAATTAATCGATGTACGTTTGAAAATTTTCCTTCAAAAGAAAAACAGTCATTATATATTCAAAATGGCTACCAAATAAACATTTCGCGAGCGACCGTTCTATGGGCGCATTATTTCAATAACGCGCGCCATAATTGGTTTCGCGCGTCAAATTTTCACGCGGTGGCCATGAATTTATTTTTTTTAATTTTTTTTTTGAAGGAGCAATTTAATCAAAAGTAATGTAAATTTCTATTCGTAACGAAATATATTTATTATTCGTGTTTTTTTTTGATTTTTAAGAATATTTCTTTTTAATTTTTCAATTGAATTTTCTCTTTGAAGATGTAGAGGACTTCACCCATTTTTTATGGCTTACATTGCTACTTATTTCTATGCAAACTCAAATAATTATAATAAATTTAGTTTTATAGTATTTTTGTCTTTAAAACTATTTCCTTAACACTAATTTTAACGTTTTTTTTAAATAGGTTGTAGTATGTGGATACTCAAAATATAATTAGTAATCACCGCGTCTCAAGGGTACGTATACGAAGATAGAGTATATAGATGTGTATTGTTCACTTCAAGGGTAAACAGATTAAGAGGGATGATGACATAAGATGGCAAGTATCAAGGGCTTCAAACTCTCTTAATCATTAATATTGACTCATCATTAGTTTCATCTTTTCTGCGAAATTGCTCCAGTTAAACCGGTCGAGTACTAACCACTGACATTGTAATTATTTGTTGAAAGTCATTGACAGTCCTTAATTAAATCACAGAAAAATGTGGTTTTCTAAAACAAAAAATTTTTGTATTTTTAGTCGCACTCCTCCAAAATGGGTCATCCGATTTTGATGAAATTTTTTGACTATTTTTAGTAGAAATGATAATAGGACGTAAAGTGTATTTCCTACAGAGGATTGGGTTGTTTTATATAACTTTTTTTGTATTTTAATGCCACGCGTCCGATAGCTAAACGATACACTTAAATATCTTGAACAATGGCTGATGGTAGATAGGAAGGACAGTAGATAACTACTTTTTTTCACACAAGTAGGACGGCAAACAAACATACGGCTCATGTGATGGTAAACGTGGTTACCGTAAAGACACACCTGCAAAAGAAGCGCATCACAAGCGCATTACCGACTCCCGACTCTTCACAGGAGCTCTGCACCCATTCATCGCAGGAACACAACACTATTTGAGAGTAGCGTTATTTAGCTGTGATCTTCGTTAAGACCAAAGCACTTTCCTTGTTGGGCTACTCCACATGTTGATCAGAATATTTCCTCCGCCATTAATTATTTCTATTATTGTCAATACTACGACACATTTTGTTCTGTATATAAGGAAAATCCATTAAAACATATCCACCCTACTCTGTTCAGTATTCATGCGCGCGCGCATCCCTAAAATGTCGCGTCCGCTCTGTGTATGGCGCTGTTCATTGTGCCGACTGAAGGACGATTTTCATTAATAAAAACAGATTCCTAGGCGATTCGTCAATTATATTGTACTTAGACCTACTACTGTGTTATATGCTAGCTACATATACAGATGTATATTTTTAATACTTTGTATAATATTATTGTGGAAATATCAATTTAAAAAATTGTTCAGTAAACTAAACAATTTCAGAAAACGTAAATATTATATAAATTTTCATGTTGGTTTCCCCGCTTTGCCTTGGCGAGCACGTTAAGCGGTCGATCCCGGCTGTTATCGTGTACTCCTGATAGCGATCGTTATTCATGGTAGTGGAGCAGTGTGGATTAAGCTCTGATTCTTCTCCTAGATAGACTAAGATACCTATATCCAGCAGTGGAATATTACAAGCTGAATGTTCATCGCCATCTTTTAAAGTTCATGAGTTTGACAGTTCGCAAGACAGGACAACGTCTAACGGGTTACCTAGAACGAAATTTAAAAAAACGAGTGTGATTTAGGCCTTACGACTGAAGTAAAACTTACGAAACGTAATTACCTCTCTTTCTATTATCAGTAACTTATATATTATTGACTAGCCCGTTGGCGCAGTTTGTAGTAACCCTGCATTCTGCTCCGGGGGTTGTGGGTTCGATTCCCACCCGAGTCTGGGTGTAATATATATTTTATTTACATAATTATGTATTATTTACATGTATGTTTATCGAAAAAAAATGTAGTTATACCAGTCGGCTGTTACCTATTACACAAGCATTAAGTTGCTTACTTTAGGCACAGATTACCGTGTGTATGTTGTAAATATTTATTTATTTATATTCCTCTCAATTCCCGTTCTCCTCACCCGATCACACTTTTCTTAACGCTATCGTCACACATTCACCAGCTTACTGCCCATATCAAGCGTGCGTATAGAAGTTTTACTTCAAAAATATATGTACAACACATTTTTAATTTTATTACTTTAATGAAAGGCTTGTAGTAAATATTGTAATATTTACTACAATAGACGACACTTCTTTTCTATTCTTCCTAATTGCAATATACGTGGTTTCAGCTATATATTTTCTGATAACAAAGGAACAAGGTCGTTTTTCACACAAGAATTAGAACGGAGACGTAAAATTATTGCTAAAAATTTCTGCTACCGTTCCCTGTGGATACTGTTTTCTCTATAATAATTTTTGTGTTGTCTCCAGTTGTAAATGGAAAACAATTTTTTTTGACACACTTGATATTTACCGTAATAGCTTGTATTATATTACCTGTTACTGTTTTTAAAAATAACTAAAACATGTAGGACGAAACGTATCGTGAGATAAGCGTTTTTTCTACTTAATATGTCTTTTCTTAAGATATTGTCGAAGTTTTTTTTTAAAGATACTAGCTGACGTTGTCTTGCCGTTAAACGCTATTTAAAAATAGGGGTTGATCGTGGAGCGTTGGAAATTTAAGGTTGTATGTATTTTTTAATATTATATCATAAAAAAAAAAATTAATATAAATTATTCTAAAAATTAAAAAAATAATAATTTTGGGGTGGACTACGCTTAATATTTAGGGGGATGAAAAATAGACGTTCGATTCTCATACCTACCCAATATGCACACAAAATTTCATAAGAATCGGTCAAGCCGTTTCGGAGGAGTTTAACTACAAACACCGCGACACGAGAATTTTATATATTAGATAAAAGTCTATATGCAAATGAGATAAATTTACTGCCCATGACTGGGAATTATTGTAAAAAAATATATAAATATTTCTGTATCATTTATGATTAATTTCTAGAATTTTCCATTGTTTACTGTTTGGTGTGAGAAAACCACACTAATACCATAACGATATCGTATTATACCTGTATCTATCCATCCATCCATCCATCTATCAGACTGTATCATTCTGTAAAACATCGAAAATGTCAAATGGGAATCGAAAACAATGAATTGTTACGTTTCATAACTCATTAACTGCTAAAGTGCACTCACCCTTATATGACAGTAGTATGTAGCAAATAGCGTAGCTACTTATTTGTCGGGGACTAAATAAAGGGTTCCTTTATTCGCATAAATTCGATTGTTAGTAAATTCTTTAGTATTTTATTGTTTTATTATTGTATAATATAGATGTGCATAATTAAATTCGTTTCTGGTATCATTACATTCTCATAATTTATACCCTCACCTATAATTAGATAACAATAGCCACGTCAGTGAAATCAGAAGCCTAAATATCATCTCCTTACTACTTATATTTATACTTATAAGGCTCAAACAAGTATCCTCTATCATACATTTTTTTAAAGCAAATTCAATCATTAAATCAAGCGATGAATGATGAATGATGACAGGAGGTTGACAAAAGCAAAAGTTAAATATACAATATATGTATCTATCAATTATTTTCATTCGAAAAAAAAGGGAAAAAATCATAGCGTCATAAATCAGTTATATTTATATCCATTTGTTATTACCGCAGTCGGCGCTCGGAGGCGAAAATCAATGCATTTGAGGGCAACAGCGTGTGTCAATCACACAGGTTCGAAGCTCTGGTAATCAGGGAGCCGATCGCAGCCTTAATAAGGACGGTGGGATGAAAAAAGCTAAAATTATGAGATGGCCCGATCGTGTTACGCGTTACAGCAAAAACTGAGGCTCGTACGTCCAGTTGTAAGGATCGACTTGTGGAAAATTCTTATTTACACGATACGATTATTTGT
This sequence comes from Melitaea cinxia, assembly GCF_905220565.1. Lineage (NCBI taxonomy): Eukaryota > Metazoa > Arthropoda > Insecta > Lepidoptera > Nymphalidae > Melitaea > Melitaea cinxia. Next base: position 1,959,398 of record NC_059405.1, on the reverse strand, counting down.
TACGACCTCTTAACTTGACTTAAATATTTTTTAATCGTCAATATTTATAGTACTTTACTAGGATAGATCAAATTAAATAGCTGCAGATTACAATTATGTACACTTTATTCACAGAAATATAGGTAGGTACAGTAAAATGTATTATAAACATACATTTAATGTACTAATTGATATATGCTAATATAAAACAAATATCATACATGAATATATAGAGTCGATCAATCGACTTTCACATCCAATTTTGATTCATAACGTTAATTTACACGAAAATATCGTATTTATCGTGTCGTAAACGTATCGTTAAGTGTACGGCAGCCTATCAGTTGTAAGATAGGTAGCAGTCTTGAGTCACAAGCGTACAGGGCGTAGCTCTGTCTCCTCCGATAAATCGTAATTACACACGAGGCGATTTCGCAACACACTGTATTAAAAATTTTAATTAAAATTGACACATGTATTCATTCTTGTGCCAAATATTATGTCAAAATAATTTTGCCTAACAGTGGCTAAGATGAGGTCTATATAATATTTACTTATGTTTTGAAGGTACTCAAGTTAAACGGTACAGAAAATTGAGACTCTGAATGATTGTTCCATACAGGGTTAAGGGGAAAAGTTAGTTAAAAATCTTAACAAGGATAAAACTAATCTGGAGTTTATAAATATAATAAATCAAAAATAAAACAAAACTTACTTAGTTAACTTAGTATTAAGTAAATCAATAAATAAATATCCACGTTAAAAGGAAAAATGCTTCAGTGTGTAATGTTCCACGCGCGTAGCTTATGATATTCGGAGTACGCACACACGGCAAAAACTCGCCGAGACCATTTTTGATGCGCGCGCGTACTCCGCCGTTATTACGAGAGCTCTTATGTTAATTACAAATATATATACCTGAACCGTCACATGCGCGATAAAAAACGAATATCCTATACAATTTTAATGCATTCGTAGGAATTTACGGCGAATACCATTGGGGACAATTTCATGAAAAAAAAAAAAAAAATAACATGTGTGGATCGATGCGTGGCTCGAATTTTGATGTAGTTGTCTAGGTGTAAGCTGAAGTGGGTGGAGCTTGTGCACACCTATCGTATGTAATCTTGTATATTATTTATGTACCTTTGTTGATAAAAAAAAAAATATGTATCATAAATGCCAATACATTGCCAGATATGTATGTTTTCTTGAATACAATGTGAAGGTACAATTGAATTATCTTGTTATAGTGCATGAAGATTATTTCAATTAGACGCAATTATCGTTCGATGATAACGATTTACTGTAAGCGTGGTAGACATCTTTTTCAACTCGTAGTTTATTTAAAAAGTAAACACAGGTTAATAGATAGGTATTTCTTAATGGGAGACGTGTTAAAAGTTCTTTTTCCAAGTTCTTAAATAATAACAAAATATAAATTTCGAGTAACTTTAAAATGCAAAACTAAGGAGCTAATAAAATGTTATTCTCGTTTTAATTATTAATAATAACTAGCTATGCCCGCGACTTTGTACGCGTGGAATTTAACAAAAAAGCTATTGTTCGTTTCGAAGAGTTATAATATAAATTAATTTCTAAAATAATAGTAGCCTTAGCTACTTCTTATTACTTCAGCTATCTGCCAGTGAAAGTCCTATCAAAATCGGTCCAGCCGTTTCAGAGATTAGCCGGAACAAACAGACAGATAGACAAAAATTGTAAAAACAAATGTTATTTTGGTATATGTACCGTGTATACATCTATATGCATTTAGTAAAAAACGGTTATTTTAATATTACAAACAGACGCTTCAATTTTATTTATTTGTATACATGACTTAAAAATTGACTGTGATGGGTCTGCTTTTTATATAATATACTTTGTTATATACGTTTAATAAATAGTTTTAAATATATAAAATAAACAGACAAAATATCCTGCACTTTCCTTCTTACTCCCATCTGATAAACATACCATCGTTGTATACATAACTATGTATATAACACTTCGAAATGCTATTCCAATAACAAAGGTCGTACGTATCATTGAATATTTTCACGATGTCAGTTGTAAAAACGGAGCGCGGCATTTCGGGAATCGAACTGCAAGCGATCGGGATTTGACTGATATGCTATAATTAGTTAAATGAGACCACCGAAAGTGTACTAATTTAATTATTGCAAATATATAGTATTGTATGTGTTTAGTAAGAGAGCATGTTTTTAACGGAAGAGGTCTTTAATTCCCCAGTCGAATTACAAACTCTTTTTTTTTTTTTAATTTATGTAATTTCTTATATTTAATAATTAACGACGAAATAACTTGTAAGTCAGGGGTGTCAAACTCAATTTTGCAGAGGGCCAAGGCGGAGGGCAATTTTGAATGTTTAGGCGGGGCAGATTAAAAAAAAAATGTAGTGTGCGCATTTTAAAACTTCCGTAGAGGAATCGAGTGAAGTCATGATTCTTCTTTCTGTGACACACTGCGATCGCGGGCCGTACCTTTGACATCATTACAGCCTTTACAGTCCACTACTAGACATAGGCCTCCACAAGTTTACGCCAAAAATAGCGTGAACTCATGTGTTTTGCCCATAGTCACCACGCTTGGCAAGCGGGTTGGTGACCGCAGGGCTAATATAACTATTACTTGTTAAATATAATACAGATGACTTCCTATTTTTTTATATCACTAGGTTGGCAAGCGTACGGCTCATCTGATGATAAGCGCTTACAGTAGCTTATAGACATCTGCAACACCAGAAGCATCGCAAGCGCGTTACCAACCCTATCCCCACTTGTGGAGGCCTATGTCCAGCAGTGGACTGTATAGGCTGTAATGATGATGATGATGATGATTTATATTATTCTTTTGTTAAAAAAGTAATGATGAGTTATTTAATGACAATTACATCGGTACACATAAGCTACTATGATGATGATGAGCTACTGTGAGAGTTTTATCACTATCATCATCTTTTAAATTGTAGGTAAGAAAACATTTTAATTCCACAGATTGTGAATAGAAATATATACACTAAAAAAAACTGGACTCTCATGGTGAAACGGAAAAAATCCAGGGACTTTTGTCAGTAACCGAATTTTTATCAAACGGAAAAAGTCATCTTTAGAATACAGATTTAGATTTTCGTCAAATTTAAAGAAAAAACGTAAAACTTGGACGAATTAAATTTTATGTTTCGAACAGTACAAACTCTGATAACCTAATCCCTTTTCCTTATTCCCTTTTGTTTGAACAGCATCAAGGCACCCACATACACACGGAATCAAGCTAGTAGGTTACACGTAGCTCTCCCTATACGGTGCCAATCACCTTACTTTACTTACGAGCATCCGCCGGACGCGGTGCTTTAGGCCTAGGAAGGAATGAGCGGCTAACGGAACTAGCGCGTGTGCGACACGTGCGCCTGAGGTGTTTATTAACAATATATAATATATTACATTAAATAAAACCAAAATAAATTGAATATATACATAATATAAGTATGTGTGTCAAATCCTGTAAGCGTCTGGAATGGCCTTCTTAGGAAAGATTACGGCGATATTTAAAAATTAAAATGTTTTGTTAATTTGATCAAATTATAATAAAATAATCGCTTCAGCTTGTTATATCCTACTACTAGGCATAAGCCTCTTTCTCCATCTAGAAGAAGAATCAGAGCTTAATCCACCACGCTGCTCCAATGCGGGATTATTAATAAGATAATACGCTAAAGTCAATATATAAAATAATATTAATTAAAATAATATCGTGGGTGTCGTAAAAGGCGACTAAGGGATGACACAGTTCTACTACTATCTTGTAACTGGAAAAGCCGACTGATGGCGGGATAACCATCTAACTGCTGGCTTTGAAATACACAGGCCGAAAACGGGCAGCAGCTCTTTGGTGCGACAAAGCTGACTAGCTTCCTGCGGTCCTGCGGTCACCAATCTGCCTGTTGTGCGAACTTGTGGAGGCCTGTGTCCAGCAGTGGACTGTATTAGGCTGAACTGATGAATTAAAATAATACAGCGCTAAAATCAAAATACAAATCGAATCAAAACATAATCGCTTACCATCAAGTGGGTCGTACGGAATTATCAGTTTTTGGAAAGTGGAAACATTCTTTACGATTTCATTACAAGTGTCACTATGAATATAATGTGATTTTTTTTTAATTTTTTAATCGGAACACAATGTGTGTATCTTTACATAGATAGCTACTTTTCTTTACGAAATTTCTAAAAAATTATTTATGATTTTTAAAGTTTTCCCTTACTTAAGATAACTAAATTTAATCGTAAGAAATTGAATTACAGTCAAACTAAGTAACACAAACTGAACTTATAACCCTGTTACAATTCAAACAGCTAACTTAAACTAAGTTTCTGTTATTAGTTAAGTTTTAGTTTAACGGGAATTCAGTTAGGTGTCAAAGCTTATGTAAGATTATTTGATCGACTTGTATTTAAAACAAATGGATTAAATACTATAATTATATATAGGTATACCGATAAATAATATTTATATTATATTTACGTAAAATTAACGTCCAACAATATAACAGTAAGAAGAACTGTAACTGTTGGGATGACGATCACGCTAACGATCCCCGCACCTGGTAAATATTGACCATACATGTGTTAGGCGTATTCAAAGATGAAGTAAATCCAAGTTGAAACTGTGTAGTGGGAGGTACTCATTCATTTAATTACTTTTTGTCAAAGTGAAAGAATATTACAAGATTTACCACAATAAGACTTTATTATTCAATTCTTTCTAATTACAATATATGCAGTTCCTGAAACAAAGGAACACGTTTTTCACACAATAATTAGAACTACAATATAAAAATATCTCTAACATTTGAATGATTTGAGTATTATGTTATCGTATAAGCGATCACTTATGTGTTTTTTTATAATTAATAAATACAATGTTGCGACTGTTTTCATTATTTAAACGTTAAGAATATTAAAAGCACAATAAATTTTCGTAGCAAATTTTCAATGCAATTAAAAACTTAAATGGTAAGAAACTGTTGAAATTACTTCATAAACTAGGTCGTACCGGACCGCAATCTTTAAGAATTATATTTTTTTTTTATAATAGACCTATTAACTCTAATTACTTCTAAACTATAATGAAAACAATTTAATACTAGTCGTATACCAGAGTAGCTCTGCTGTGTCCGTGGTTTCATACCCGTTAATTTGAGGAAAAAATAGCCTATGACCTTCCTAGGTAAATGGGCTATCTATCATAAAGAGAATTTTTCAATTCGAACAAGTCATTCCTGAAATTAGCGCGTTTAAACAAAATTTTCAGCCTTAAATCGTTATAGTATGTTATGGATTGTTAGTCATTAAATTAAACCACTACATACCACTTTTAATCTATAGGTATATAAAAATAAATAAAATGCCTATGCCCATTCTTTATCAACTCTTTGTACACTTCCCTGCCGCTTCTCTTTTTCTACGCCTTTTACTATACCCAAAGGTTGTCTGGAAGAAAGCGTTCTTAGGGATAAGACCGCCTTTGTTCATCTTTCTTTGTATGTATCACTTTTTTTGTATTATAATATTTATTTATAGTGTACAATAAAGAGTATTTATATTATTAAAGGTATGTCTGTCAGTTGCGAATCCGACCAAAGCTTACTCCTTAAGTATTAAATTAATTAGATTTAAATTAATGAAAAGAATAAAACATAAAGTGTCACTTGCTATTTGTACCGGTACAGTAAATACTATAGTAAATTCTAGCTTTGCCCGCGACTTCGTTTGCGAGGAATTTAACAAAAAAGTAATTGTTCAGTTCGCAGTTATAAAACAAATAAATTTCTAAAATAAAAGCCTAAGTTACTCCTTATTACAACAGCTACCTGCCAGTGAAAGTCCCATCGAAATCGGTCCAGCCATTTCAGAGATTATTTGAAACGAACAGACAGAAAGACAGACAAAAATTTTAAGAAATGTTATTTTGGTATATGTACCGTGTATACATCCATATGCATTTAGTAAAAAGCGGTTTTTTTAATATTATAAATAGACACCAACCAAGACCAATTTTATTTATTTGCATAGATTATTAAACAGCTAGAAGGGCTATAAACGTCACTGTCAGCGTCACTAAACGTTAGCGTCAGATGTTTGTTGTGTCAACGAACGATTTTACCTCCTACGATATTTCCTTATATCCTTCCTTGAGGAGTGAAACCCAAAAGTCAGTTACATAGAAGTTTTAGTTCAAATCGACACATTAATTAATATAGACAACGTGTCAAACGTAAAAGTAAAATAACTTGCATTTTCAGCTGAAAACGCCGTACATTTTTGATACGATACACGCAAATACAACGTTACATATAGCATTTTACTATCTAAATACACAATATATACTTTGACGTAAGCTTCATGTCCATTCTAGATTTTTAGTAGGAAATTATACGCAAATCCGCGTTGTACAAAATGGTAGAAAATTTCTCACATATGATAACCATTAATTATGCATAATATAATGAAACAGCTTTTTTCGGATTTTATCGTGGTTTATTAGGTTTTTTACATGCCCGACGTTTCGGATATTTTACAGCAAACATGGTCACGGGAGGAAATCCGAAAAAGTTGTTTCATTATAGTGAGCGTAATTCGCGTAAACATAAAAAAACAATATATGCATTGTAGCTATAAAAATAATTTTTAAACTGTTTCTTTTGTAAGTATTGGTTTTTGTGATTAAATAGTTTTTTGTTGGAATATTTTCCCTCTCTAGTTTTACGACAATAAAATTAGTAGGTCGACATCATTCGTAACTTTTAATTTACTAGTAAACAGGTGTACGAAATTCCTGAAAATTTTAATATTAGGCACAAAATAATTCAAACGATAGTAAAAAAGTTATTAATATACGTGTACATGGCTCCCAAAATACCGTAACACTTTTAAAATATTTTGAAACAGTCATTTAAAAGTACCCGAGCTTTATTGCATCTATATCAGTATGACATAGATTATAAATTCTATTTTATTATCAAGAAAGGAGGTCGTATACAATATGCGTCGCGGGTAAACCGATTTTGACGTATGAGTTTCGCGCGCTTCCGCCCGCAAGATGGCGTAGATTGTTATGCAATTGGCGCGAAAGTAACTGTCCACGTCCTTCCTGTGGCACCGGAAGGGAAAATAAATAAAATGGACGACTCTGTATTATATTCCATAGCACGTAAGCGACGCACGGACAGAATATGATGAGTGATTGACATTGAAATATTATATTAATAATTTATACTGCCGACACAATATTGTTTCGAAGCGATGAATCGAAAATATATATTCATATTTTGTTATATTGTTATGAAATGTGATGGATATGAGGATACTAAATTGTTTTTCGACGTGTCATTTGAAATTCAACGTTGAAATACAATCGGTCTTAATTATTTTTATGATACTTTTGTAAAAATATTGTTGATGAATTTTTTTTATGTTGCACGTATCAAATCGATCACACGTATGACGTATCAGCCTATATAACATTCCACCGCTGGGCCTCTTTTTCCATGTAGAAAACGGCCCACTGCTCCACTGTTCCAATGTTTAGTTTAAGCATTTTTAGTGTATTTTTTTCTAGATGTGTCAAACTCCTAAAAAGTCTATGAAACTCCGTTAAATATTTTTGTATGTTTTCGTCTAAACAATACCTACTTCGCTTAAACCGAAAATAAAAATCATCATATCAAAAATTTCGCTCTAGCGGGTAGGTACATCGTTCCATAGCTTAATTGGCTAGAGCGCCGACACGGTCAGTCGGAGACGCGGGTTCGAACCCCGCTGGAGCGGTCAATTTTTGATATGATATTCAAAAATGCCTACTTCTTTAAACTACTTACACAAAACAAATATAAGATACATTATAACAATTACATGTTCTTAAAAGTATGTTAAATGATCAGGACGATTTCACATGTGTCGATTTTAATGGTTTCTACCACGCCATTATTAGCCGTGTAATGATTTTATGTACCCAGTATAACTTCTATATAATGTGACTTTCTAATGATGAAAGTATTATCAAAATCAACATGTCAGTTCCTGAGTGTATCGGTTATAAACTAACTAAATAACAACCAAATTTGATGGCTTCAAATAATCGCATATGGAACAGCGAAACATTTTTTTTTAATTGAATAATAACTTATTATCTAGAAACTTTTATAAAAGTTTCTTTGATAATCATTTGGGTTGTATGGAAGAAATGGCTAAATAGCCATAAGTCCGCCAAATGTGTTTCGAAGTCTGTAAACATCTTTAATATGTTTAATGTTTAAAATGTAGTTGTGGTGTACATTAAAATATAAATAAATAAATAAGCATTCAAAATCAAAATAGCCTTAATGAAATAGGCTTCAAAAGCACCTTCAAATCGTCATCTTACAAATAAAATTTTAATTATTTTCAAAGTGAAGTTACAACCGATTCGAAATTTAGTAGAGTTCTGTAGAGAAGAGTAAGTAAAAAACTCAACAGTTATTTTTTTCATGTAAAAAAATAGCCTGCGTTTTTTATACAAAATTAGTAATATTATCATTATATTCGGTTTTACTCACGGTGCCATTTGTAACTATTTTAGGCATATATTTATTACAATAAACAATATAAATATAAGCACTGGCTGAAAAACAATAAAACTAGCTGAAAAAAAAAATAAAAAAAAATAATAATATTGACATTAAACAAACAACAGTTCACAAGCAAACCAGACACACTGACCGATACAGGGCTGCAACCTCACCAATAAGGTGACCAGTGATTACCATACGAACGTGAAAAAAAAATACACACCATAAAAAAGGGAAACTGACCATTTACACGTATTATGTAACATAACGGACACACAAGAACGACCCATACGAGGCGAACAGACCAAAAAAGTCTCCATCAGAACATAAAGAGGCTTTAGGATATACCAGTTATGGCGCAGTGTACGTAGGTTCGCTAAATAAGTATTGTAACAGCAATTGGTTATGGATAGGGTCCAAAATTATGGTCTTCGGATGCCTGTAAGGAGATGCACGTGGTGTCTGGCCGCTGGGGTTTCCTCTGTTGAATGAAAGCGAATTTATCTCATTTTTACTTGATTTTAATTTACAGGACATGTGATTTTGTGTTGTGGTGTCAAAGATTTTTTTCGGATTTTGTAAAGGTTATATGGTTCTGTTCTGGTGGTTGCGGGTTCGATCCATGATCCATTTGTATTGACCATACAGATGTTTGTGCTTGTGTATTGTTTATGTTACCATACCCCGACACAGGAGTTAATCCTGGTTGGGGCCGTTGAGTGTGAGACGATTATTTATTTATTTATTTATTATCAAGTTTATTATAAGTTCATGAGTATTGGTATTGTTTACAACAGTAAAAATCAACACAATACTTTGGTATTGTTCAATAGAAGCAGTAGAAATCGTATTAAATATTTAGAGCTAATGGTTAAAATAATGTCTTTAAATTAATTGAAGTTAGCAACATCAAATTGCTTTTATTAAAAAACATTTTTAAGTTTACTGTGTATTAGTAACCTAGTGGTAGAGAGCAGCACAAAATATTTAAGATAAGAAAGACTTCCTTACTCTGTTTTTAAACCAACGTAAAAAAAGAGGTTCTCAATTCGACTGTATTTTTATGTGTGTTACCTTATAACTTTGTAATGTGTGTAACAATTTTACCTGAGGTAGGACACAGCAGGAATTCCCTCTTCAAAATATGGAGCAGCCCGACTGGGGTAGTACCTCGACCTCGACCTTACCACAGCTAAATAATACTGTTTTCAAGCAGTATTGTGTTCCTGTTGGTGAGTGAAGTGACCAGAGCTCTTGGGAATCCCAGTGGGGATTGGCTCGGCAACGTACTTGCGATGCTTCTGGTGTTCCAGGCGTCTGTATATAAGTTACGATAATCTCTTACCATCAGGTGAGCCGTACGCTTGTTTGCCGACCTAGTGAACTAAAAAAAAAACATTTTTTTTTCAAATGCTGGTGGTTCCCATGTTGTCCCATTTAACTTTGTACGAGATCTGACAAGTACTTTTTGATTTATCTATAATAATATGTATTTACTTTTTTCGTCTACCTACGTTGTATTTGTGGGCGATGTAATTGAAGTCGGTTTTTTTTCGTTTCCAAACATAGTTAATTTTTCACCATCTGGAAATCTTATGAAGGGTAGATACAATTTTTATTTTCAAAATCATGTTTTTATACGTAGGAGAAACCAAAGTTCTCGCAAATTCTTTCAAATGGACGCTAAGTCTTGAAGAGCAATAATAAAAACTATTCAAAACGGGAATACATAATGTTTATTACATACAACAGACACCAGTCATGTCAAACACGTGGCCAACTAAGCATTTTTCTGTGGTCTGAATCAATATTGAAAATACCACCACCACCAACCACTACCAACTACCCACAGTATGCAAGTTATGGCGGGCCGTATAACTATTTAAAAACCTACGTCTGCATACTGTTGCACGTATAAAGTTAGAAAATATCTCCCTTTTAAGTATTAAAAACAATAAAATATAACCAAATAACCTAATTTAATCAATTGTCACTTGTCATTGTCGGTTACGAAATCATTTAACATCTCAAAAGAACTTCCCAGGCATTCGTTTGCGCACCAATTCGCGAAACCAAATAGGGTGTCACATGTGCTTGTATATAAAATTTAGTGTCGCTCGATTTGGTGCGCGCTTTTGGTGACGTTGTGCTAATTGTGTTATGAAAATTGTTTTACTAGTTTGTCTGTTTATTTTACGTCATATAGTATTTAGTTCGTTGTAAATTTTTAAATAATATTATTACGATTTTGAATAATAACTCTGACGTAAGATATAAGATGGCTGCTGTGCTGTGCTGTGTGGCTACGGCACTAAAGAATTTAGCCATCCCCTCTCTTCTCGTGGGTATCGTAAGAGGCGACTAAGGGATAACAAGGTTCCACAACCACCTTGGAACTTAAGAAGCCGACCGATGGCGGGATAACCATCCAACTGCTGGCTTTGAAATACACAGGCCGAAGACGGGCAGCAGCGTCTTCGGTGCGACAAAGTCAGTACTGCGGTCACCAACCCGCCTGCCCAGCATGGTGACTATAGGCAAAACACATGAGTTCACGTTATTTTTGGCGTAAACTTGTGGAGGCCTATGTCCAGCAGTGGACTGTATAGGCTGTATTGATGTATTGATGAAGATATAAGATATCAATTAAATTAAATCTATTATAAAATTATAAATTATAAAACTGAAAAATACGCTAATCTTTGGAACTACTCGTTTGAATTGAAAAATATATTTTTTGTTGGATAGCATTTACCGACAAAAGCTAAAAGCTATTAAGTAGGCCCATTTTTTCCCAAATAAACGCATGTGAAACCGCGGGCCACAATTAGTAAATAAAAACAAATTTTGTCGACCGTTACCATTAGTTGCATGACATACCTATATATTCAATGCTCGAACACAGCCTCGTTTTTAAAGAGTAACTAAGGAGTTTCTTGCCGATTGTTCTCTGCAGAATCAATACCAAACCGGCGGTAGCTCCACTTTTAACTATAATATATAATAAACTAGCTGACCTGGCAAACTTCGTATCGCCTTATTTTTTTTCTTAAATATAATAATTACATATATCAAAACAAAATATACCCTATCTTTCAAGTTGGATCAAACTGCACACGGTGTGCAAATTTGATTAAAATCGGTTAAGTAGTTTAAGAGTTCATCGCGGACAAACATTGTGACACGAGATTTATATATATTAAGATGATTTAAGACAAATATAAATTTAATTTGTAAAATCACGATTGAAAGGGTGCTTCTAAAGCCTATTTGAATGAAGTACATTTTTGATTTTGATTGATAACCATAATAAAGCATCAACAATGAAATAAAAAATAAAATAAAATATAAACTAAGGCACATTGTTCTCTATTTTCTTTGCATGTTTCAATAGCTGCGCCACGCGGTTCTGGGGGAATGTCAAGATAAAATGACTATGTGTTAATCGAGATCTTCAGCTATCTAGGTACCAAGTTTCGTTAAAATCGTTCTAGCAGTCTTTACGTGAAAGAGTAACAAACCACATACATCCTCACAAACCTTAAAATTTATAATATTAGAAGGAGTCACTTGTATTGTCACCTCCATAAAGATCGTCATCAGACCATTTTCGTAAAACTCAATAACACCGTTACATCGTACTAGTTTCCTAAAATGAAACGTATACTAAAAAGGGTAGTTCTATGGGACGTTAGCCGTTCTTTAAGAAATATATGTAATCCTAAGTATATGCCGTTAAATAGCTTTTTTTCCAAAACAAGAGAGTCAATGAAACTGAAGGCAAGAAAAGATTGATATTAATTCAAGCTCTCGGTTCTGGTAGTTATCATAAATAAGTGATAGCGATCGTTATCATAATAGGGAATATATCCGCCAATCCGCAATAGAGCGCGGTTGATTAGGTACATGTAGAAAAGGGCCTATGGCGAGGCTGAATTGTGAACTATAATAGTTTATTATTTATTTATTTTTCTCGTCATCCAACTCCACTAAATCCTTCTTTGTTAATAATAATTAAAATTAATAATCTCTTTTATTAATCTAATAATAATAATGAAATATAATTAGTAGTTTCGACATGATACGCGTATAAAGACTGATAGACATAAATAAAAAATAAAAAAAGATTGAGGTATGGAATATAGCATACAGATTTTTTTAATGTCCAATTAGCATAATTGAACCCGTTACTATTTTCTACAGCTTACTATTTTGACAGCTAATCAGGTTTGCCCTGACAATAACGAACTCAAAATAAAAAAATTCTATTTTGGTTGGTTTTATTTATATAATCTACAAAAACACGTTACGTTATGATAGAAAAGTAGAATCGGGATAGCCTAAAAGCCTAAACCATCGTCAAAATCTTAAGAGACAATCTCAGAAATTATTTACTGCGGAGACAAATGAGAAAAGTTATCAATGTCTGCATGAAGGAATTAAGGAAGTTTGTATTTATTAGCTTCTTGTACAAAGTTGTACGCTTATAATAGAAGCGTGCTCATTTGCTTCAAGTAAATAACAGCACATTGTTAGCAATAATATCTACGAGTATATATTAATACGTGAAGAAAAAACTTTGTACCCCTTTTTACGAAAATTGCGCGGACGGAGGAGTATGAAATTTCGCACACTTGTAGTTTATATAGAAAAGGAGTGCAGAATGCTAATATTTATTTTTAATTATGCATAAAAATATATTAAATCAATAAAAAACATTACACACTACCATGTATTCCACGCACACACACGCATGTATATATTGTTTTGTTTATTATTATAGAAGTACTTAGCTGACCCTGCAAATGTTCATATATCTTATTAACCCCCTTAATCCCCCCCCCCCCCAAAAACTTAGGGGATGAAAAATAGATGTTATTCGATTCTCAGACCTACAACCGTTTCGGAGGAGTTTAACTACAAACACCGCGACACGAGAATTTTATATATTAGATAGTATTTGACAACAGAACCTTAATATTGTTCAATATTATAATTTAAATTAATTATAGTCGAATTTCAATCACCGGGCGACCACTAGTCATAATAATAAATAAACGTTTCATAGTCAACGGCCCCCAGTAGGATTTACTTCTGACACAACACCCGTCTGGAAGGATCCTCCCTTTGCGATGGCGGACGAGGAACTGAACATCCTATACCATCGCTTACTAAACCTTTATATATTTTCAAATTGCGCCACTTCTGAGACTTTGGCCTTTAGCATAATTTGCTATTGCTTTTTTTAAAATCCTACAAATTTTACGCCAAATAGAGATAAATCGAATAGGCTCCTTTATAAGATACTGAAGGAATTTGCCAGCTTTCTACGTAATAAAGTCTTAAATTAAAAGCATATAAATAATAATTCATACAATATAATATTTTTTTTATAAAAAAGGGGATTTATTCTCTAATTATTTATTATTATTATTTATTATTGTTTATGGTTTAGACAACAGAATTCTGATATATTCTTACTATTTATGATACATATATTACAACCAGGCTCCGAGCGGTAATCAAACCCGAAACTCTCAAGCAAACAGCAGTAACACAATCAGTTGCGCCAATAAGACATTCAAAAAGTTACAATAACAATAACAACGGAGAAAATCATTCGCTACTTTAAACTTTCAAACTGAAAACAACATTGAAACACGGACTTAGTCACATCTCCATAATCGGCACGAAGTTGCTTTCCAATAAATCTGTGTTTTTTATTCCATTATTACCCCAAACAACAGTTAACCGGTCAGTGAACTCATGTACGTGTTTCCAAACACTTCGCCCTAAAAATTGCCTTTTAAAGAAAAGCGTGGTCCGCGACCTACGCAGTTATATCCAATACATATATATCCAATCTTATATATATTTAACTAAACAATATCCTTGGATTGTCTTATATTAATTTAATTTGTTAATTTTACTTAAATACATACATACCATACATACAATGCTTTTTAAAGATTGTCAAACTTGAAAAAAAAAACATGTATTACTACAAAACCTACATATTTTTGATTGCTTAGAAAATCTAGAAAATAGTAACCATTTAATACTCAGTAATGTTACACCGATAAAAATACAACATATAAGACAAATGCATAGGTTACGATTCTATAAAGGACGTATAGACAAACATTCATTTATATATATATATATATATATATATATATATATATAGACAAGATTGACGATTAACGTTCAAACGTAAAGCCAGTTTGTTTTATTTTGTTAATAGGTACTGTCTAGACGTCATGTCTTAAACTATTATCATATTAAGCATATTTTATTAACATATTTATAATATATATGACAAGTCATTGATTAAAACATATAAATCAAGGTACAGACTATGTGTACAGACATATTATTTCTAACCATCCTGCATAAGTTAAAAATTAATTAATTATATCTAATTGGGTTTGCTTGAAAACGAAAAAGAAACTAATTCAATTATATAATACAACGTACGTATACGAAAAAGTAGTCAAGTAAATACGAATTATTAGAGATAGCTCAAAAAGTACTCGGTAGATCTCGATGAAATTTAAATGAGATCATATAACAAGCATCAGCTTTCGAATAAGAAAAAATATCTAAATCGTTCCACCTAGTAAAAAGTTATGAGGTATATAATATAATACAACGTTGATCGCCGAAAAAATTGTCAAGTAAATACTCATTAGTAAATAGGTAATTTATTAGCGATAGCTCAAATAGTACTTGTCAGATATCAATTTATTAAATTAAAATGGAACCATAGGTATGACACGCACCGTCTCAATTAAAAATAAATTACCGAAAACGGTCCACCCAGTCAAAAGTTCTGAGGTACATAAAAAAATACAGTCGAATTGAGAACCTCCTCCTTATTTTGAAGCTGGTTAAAAAAATAGGAAAACAAATGTGTAATTTTTACATCTAAATAGAATTAGAAATTCTATTTTTCGAGACAGGTAGCGCCATCTGCTAGCACATTTAAACAATAACAACAACGATCAATTTTATATTCTTCGTAGCTACAAGTGAGCTCCAATAATTTTAAATTATATTACGTAGTTCAGCAGTGCTTCACTAGATGGCGGTCATAACATTAAATTTGGAATACAGGTAGATTATATTATGTATTTGTATTTAAAACAATTGTTAAAATTGATAAATAATGAATTATCATAACAAATACATAATACTCCTACAATAATTTTAGCGCAAGGTTCTCAATAAAAAATGTTTGAATATTTTCATGCGTTAAACATTTATTATATTTATTTTATCAGAAAATAAATAAAATAGACTCCATCAAGTTTATCTAGATATATAATAAAGAAAGATAAGAACTATTTTCCTACTACTTAAAACTCAAACTTTAAAGCAAAAAGTTCGAAACAAATTTAATAGTTGTTGTTGTTTTAAAATATATTCCCAATAGGGAAAGGCAAAGGACTATAATCCATACAGCCTAGACAAATTTAATAGGTAATTAATGACATTGACATTGTTGTAAGTTTTTTTTATGGACTGCACGTTAGTGCATTGCCAATGACGAGCAGGAAGTAAGGAAAATGTTCAAAAATTGTGGATAACGGACAAGAGGATTTTAGAGGAATCAGAACAGGATAGGAAAAAACAAAATAACATATTTTATGATGAAAAGGAAAATAAAAAATAAATAAAAAACATATACAGTATATTAAATGTCTATATATTATTAAGAAATATATAATCCAATACAATTTTATATATATCATACTCTCTAGAAGACAATAAACAATATAAAGATGTAGGAAAAGGAATTTTATATTCAATCAGTGACTCCAGGAAACGGGAGCGGAAAAGTGGTTGTTGTAAGTTATAATTTTTTTAGTGCTCAATTGGCGAACAGATTATATTTTGATATTAAGCTCGTTTTTTTTTAAATATCATAATCATTTTTCGAGTCAAATTTATATTTCTTCATAAGACGTGCAAAAACTATTTAATTGAATGTAGTGATTTCACTAAAAAAAAATTACGCTACATTAACAAATAAATACTTAACCGACAAATAATTTAATCAAAAATATATTACACACTAGAAACCTTCATGTTTACAATAAACTTACTATGGTATTTTTGTAACAGTCCGTGTTACTTTATGGGGTACGCCTCCCGCCATGTTAAAAAATATAGAAATTGACCAAATAAACTAACCAATACCCGATGTTTTGATTCTGTCCTTATAACTATAAATTCCAGAAATCGTCAACATGAAAATTGAGGTAGGTATCATGTAATAAAGTTGACTCATAAATACTGATGACACTGTTTCATTATAATAATACATTGAACGACACGTAACAGTTTTCAATGTAATTGTTGTAGTTTCTGAGGAATTTAATAATTATTTTAATGCATTTTTTTATTACGATGAACTTGAATGTTTATCGATAAACTGGGTGAATAAATATTTTAATTATAGGAGAACCCACCAACGAGAACCATACCAGAAACAGCGAGAATCGAAATCGTGATTATTTATTTATTTATATAATCTAAAAAAGGTACTTCAATGACTTATTCGCTATTAACAATATAGGGTTCAAATATTCGGGAAAACAGTTTATAGTGAATTTGTCACTTATACGTACACAGCGCTTAGATAAAAGAATTTTATTCTATCGTTACATCGATAAACAGATTAACAAACAAATATCCAAAACCATGGAAACAGGACAAGAATTTATTTATAAAGGAATACAACAAAATTAAGAACAAGGTAATGAGAAATACGAAGAATTAACAATAATTATAACTCAATTCAACCGTATATATATATACATATATAATATATATGGAATTCCAGATAAGACGAGGAAAACCCTCGAAAATCGTAGTGACGACTAGTGCTAGTCGATGTAATTGAAGTCGGTTTTTTTTTCGTTTGCGAGCAAACACAATTATATTATAACCATAAAATTTCAAACTTCTCCACTGGCAACTATTAAAAGCCATAGATACTCTTATGTTTAATTAATTGAACAAAAGAGTACCAAGTCAGCAACTAATGAATTCAACGTATTCTGAATTTCAACGGCCCTAACACATGAGAACCAATATGAGAACTATTTAGAAAAACTAGTCATAGTAGTTAATATATGAGAAAAAAATAAGCTAAAACGATTTTTTTTAAGTTTCTGTCTATCTGTCTGTGTATTTTTACCCCTTCACGCAAAACTGGCGCATTAAATAGTATGCTGTTTTAAAATCAAATTAAAAATCTCATGTAGGTTTCATTTTGATATCCTGAAAGTGTAATTATTATTGAAATAAATATTTTTCTTTTTTTCTTTGTTAATTAATTATTTAATTTAATAGGTTGACTTTGCTTATTATTGACATTAATAAATTATTGACATGAATTCTATTTAATCGATTACTAAATATTGTATAATTGTGTGTATTTTGATATAATTATCCTATGTTTTATTATTTTCCTATGTTTTATTTTGGTTTTTTCTCTGTTTCTTAATTATGTTTGTATTCTGCTGTTTAATTGTATGGACTTTGTCTGAAATAAAATTATTATTATATTATTATTATTATTATAGTAAAAATAATTGTAGAGAAATCGTCACGAAATTATTTTGAACATACATCCAACGCGGGTGGAATCACGTGATAAAGCAAGTAGCATATAAAAATGTTCATAAAATGCATAAAAACACTACGTATACAAAAATGTCAATTAATAATCGATAGTCTGTATGTATATCTAATGTAGTAGGTACATATACGCTTGATTTTAAGCCTTTCGAGGGTAGGGGGTTAAGAGGGGGTTGATTGGGGTGGCATACATTATGTAGCGGCAATCAGGTAGGTGTTTGATAGTGACTGTCCGATGAGTGAACTGAGACGTGGAGTAGTTTTTTTGTTTTTTAATTTCATTTTTTTTACATTTTAATTGGCTTTATGGTGAAAAAAATTGTCTAATTTTTAAAACGTTTTTGCGAAAAATGTTTTTATGGAGAATGTATACATATGAAAGTGATTTATAAATAATAATAATAATATTATAAAGAAATAAATATTCGATTTAAAGTATATATAAATTCCGACACAAAAAAATATATTATTTGTCAACATAATATAATATCATTGTATACAGTAAAAAGAAACATAAAATCTGGTTGGAAAATATTAACTAAAGGAACTACGCCCCCATCCGCATACAAAAATATAATAATAGCATCTGCTTGAATTATTAACGTTTTTAACCAAAGCAAGTACTGTCGACATTTTCACAAATCGACGAAGGATTTCAATCGAGAATATCGTGTTCGTAACGAATCCAATGACTCGACCGAGTGGAGGGTAGTTGGAAATTATTCTTTGAAAATCGAGTAATAACTAAGTTGATTTATAAGAGCACTGCAACCGCGTTTCCGACCTTCCCCGGGAGTTCTAGCCACCTTACTCACTGAGCAGTGTTATTTAGTAGTGATTTTCTGAAAAGTTGATGTAGTTCCGCAGACGACCTGCTCCAGATTTTGAACAGGATAATTATATCCTATTATGCCCTACCTTAATTAAATTTTACATATTATGAATATTAAACTCATTTTATTTTTACTAAGGGTTATTCTTTATTATCTACATTCTTCTGTGAAGTTTGGCAGATATAGACCGTTTTCTTGTACTTTTTTTTTACTAGAATACAGAAAATTAAAAATATTTTTAAAGTCCTGTTGATTCGTTCAACGTTACAACGTTCTTTTTTATTTTTATTGTCCTATTTTAAATTTATAAAAACAGAACGTTTAATTAACGACCACTAAAAAAGAATAAACAGCTTGTTGTTATCACATGAAAAAAAAAATGAATTATGACACCTACAAAAAAAAAAAAAACAAAAAAAAAATTTTACTATTTTGTTTCATAAAAAATAATAATTTTGGTTTAATCATATGTAAATCATAATACATATATCGAATCACCACCGCTAGAACATGTAAGTACACGTTATTTTTAAGCCATAATATTCAAAAAATGTATTTTTTCAATAATTTATACGTCAAATCATCGACTCCACACCACCTCTATAAGCTGGTCGCACGGCAGCGGGGTGTTGGCTACAGTGACCTGTAATTTCTGTGTAAGCATTGTTAATCCTGTTTATACCGAAACTAATGCGTCTTGAACTTATCGATCTGCCTGATAAACACATTTGTAAATTGAATTCTTAACCAAACGTTTGGAATAGATAAAAGCAAAACCTTCTCAATAATAAAATGTTTTAGATATACATAGGCGCTGTGTCACTGGTTGCTGATGCTATTTGACGTATCAATGTGTTCGACTGATAAAAACTTGTCATATATTTGCTTATTATACTCTATTTATCTGTCGAATATGTCTATTCGCAACCTGTGTATCTAAGTTAAAGTTGTAGCTTACTATTTGAGGTGAAGTAACCCCTAATAGATTAGCTCAGCAATGGTAATGGTATATGGTAAAAAAGCCTCAAATGTATTAACTATTGAATTTTGAGAATATTGCGTTCATACTCTTTCTTATCTTTATAGTGCTATTTTAAATAATACAAGAAATAAATATTATCAAACCCACATAAAAAAACGTATTTTTTACCTCATTGAGTAATCTATAATTAATTAAAATCGATTATTTACAAACGGGGCAAGGATCAAAACTACCGAAGTTTACTACATTAAAAAATCATGTTTGAAAATGTATGGTGAAAATAAAACCATCATTAATCGAAAGGATAGTCGCGTCCTCGATGCGAGCGAGAGCGCACGGGTTGTTCGTTCGATTCCCGCGTAATACATGTAATTAGTCAGTGTTAGATTGTCAACAAAGTGAATCGATTTCAAATTGATGGAAACTGGATAAGATTGTAAACAAAGCATAATGTGAAAATTTTAAATATAGATCTATAGTGCAATTATATGTATATATTTTTTTGTTATTTTTTGCTTAAATAGAACCTTCTTTCGTGTCTTTTTAATTTGTAACAAGGATAATAATTTTTTAATTTTTTTAATGATAAAATTGAGATGGCACGCACGATCTATGTAGCCTTTTCATTAATACGTTTTAAGTACAATTAACGGCCAGTTTCAATACTTTATCTATCTCTGATTCTGCTTGCTAAAGATATAACTTTTACTGAAGCTCTATAGAGTGTGCCAAAAATCTATTGATAGTAGTCAAAACCAGAGATTATTGAAAACTTCCGTAAATCGCCTTTATAATTTATCTTGTTCTTAGTCTAATATTTACGGTATTAATAGGTATTATATCCTTATAAATGTAGATAATACATAATATAAAATACATAAAACTTCAAAAAACAAAATAAATACTCTAACCTGCATAATCTTTTATGCGTTGGACAGTAGCTTGCTGAATGGCTGGAGTCTCTGATAATGAATATAAGTTTTATTATTTTATTTAAACACGAAAAGTAAAATAAAAGCATTTCATAATAATATATAAGCATTCATCTCAATTCCCTCAGAAGCTTGGGTCACCTTACTCACCGCAGGAATACAAAACTGCTTGAAAGCAGTATTACTTCGCTGTGATCGTCTATAATGTCGAACTCTGGCTACCTTATTCACCACAAGAACAGTTACTACATCAGACCAGTATCATCACATCACAGCAGCCTTTCGCAGTCCACTACTAGACATAGGCCACACGCCAACGACCGACGCCACGACAAGCTCACGCCAAAAATGCCGTGAACTCATGTGTTTCGCCCATAGTCACCACGCTGGGCAGGCGGGTTTGTGACCGCAGCGCTGGCTTTGTCGCACCGAAGACGCTGCTGCCCATGTTCGGCCTGTGAATTTCAACGCCAGCAGTTGGATGGTTATCCCGCCATCGGTCGGCTTTTTAAGTTCCAAGGTAGTACTGGAACTGTGTTATCCCTTAGTCGCCTCTTATGACACCCACGGAAAGAGAGGGGGTGGCTATATTCTTTAGTGCCGTAACCACACAGCCAGACCAGTATTATTTACTTGTAATCCTCTGTAAGATCGAGGTACCTCCACAGTCGGGCTGATCCATGAATCCTCAGTAGAAAAAGAGATTTATATTTCGTATCATAAGTTTAGGTAACTGGGGCGTCATTTCATGACTTTAGGAATTGTATTGAGATGCATCGTCTAAATAATTTGTCCTTTAATTAGGTATTTAGGCCACACGAGAGTAGAATAAAGACTATATAAATTTTCTACTTCTGCAAACACAATATCAACGCAGAAATGAGTCTATCGGAATATCCGAATACCGAGAATCGTTTATTCGGATTAAAGTTCACTCATCCGAATCACTCAATCTCGGTCGAATAATTCGATTATCAGCAACTTTAAGGTGCAAAACCGATTCATTTAGAATAATTTTCTTTCATGATTCTTCTTTTGAAATAAACCTTACCGTAGACCATTGCTTAGTGATGAATTATGTTTTTAATGCGTAACAAATTGTTTCATTGATTTTAATTTAGTTTTGAAATGAATGTTTTTTTTTTTAAATTTAATTTAGATTGTCGTGAAATATGAACTCTTTTAGATAAAATAACGTGGTAAACGCCATACTATAGATATCATTACAGGAAAATAAGTGTATTTACTTAAAAAAATAAAATGAAACCGTCATTAATTCCATTGACAATCGCATAGATAATAAATTTCATATCTATAATATAAAAATGAGTCGCTGAATGTGTTGCTAAGCGCAAAACTCGAGAACGGTTGGAGCGATTTCGCTAATTCTTTTTTTTAAATATTCCTTGAAGTACGAGTATGGTTCTTACGGAGAGAAAAATTCTAAAAAAAAAAAAATTAAATTTCCTGAAAAAGTCTAAAAACAACACTTTTCTATACTCCCATACAAAAGATTTGTGATAATACTTAAAAGTCAATTTGAACTTTAATACCATACGATAAAGTTTGTGTTAGGCGATACGAAGTTCGCCGGGTCAGCTAGTTATCTATATAAATAAAAATAAATGTTGCTACGCGCATACTTCAAAAACGGCTCGTCCAATACGGCTATTTTTTTTTGTATTTTTTAAGCCCACGGAAGGTTTTAATACAAAAAAAAAAAAAAATTACTCTTAACTTTTGATGGAACGAAGTCTATCCGGGCAGCTAGTTTAAGACAAAATGTGAGTGAATGCAATAAAACTTTGTATGCAGATAGTTATAGGAGACCCAGTATAAAAAAATATGTTACTTTTTATCTTACCGCATTTTATGGGATTAAAAGTCATGAGAGTAAAATCCAAAGACACAGCTAACGTAAATAATTATAAACGATTTCAAAAATTATAAAAGAGCGTACTATTTATGTTAAAATTTTCTCATTTAAGTATTTTTAAACATAAAAATTCATGATTAAAAGGCGCGATGTATATTAGTAATGAAACAGGTTAAATAAATTCCCGCTTAGAAACGTCAAAGGCGTATCGCCGCCATCTTGAAGATTGAGGAAATACAATTGATTACTGGCGGTATTTCCGTTACGGAGCTGAAAGCGAGATGAAATAATGTCACAGACTATTTTAAATTCAAAAATGAATACATTTATGGGTGAAAGAAATTGATAAATAGATAATTCCTTTTTTAAACCGAGTTCCAAAAGTTAGTGTGTTACCTCGTAACTTTTTACTGGGCTTAACAATTTATATATATATAATATAGTAAAACAATGTTTACCAAATGTCAATTACAAAGACCACAAAAATTGAGCTGATAAATTAAAAGAAATTTATTTCACTTTCGAAAAATTAAACATGATCCGTAATTGTCTACATATTAAGTATTATTCATAGTTTGATACGTTGGTCGATACAGAGTAGTGTATCTCCATGGAAGGAAAAATTTAAAAATTTACTGGAGCGTGATGATACAACCTGGCTATCTTGAAAAAAATTTGAGAATTTATTACCACCGGTATGTAAAAGTACGCATAGTAGAAGGAACTCTTAGGGTCTGTTTACTGGTTCTGGATGAACATAAGTTACGAATAGACTTTAACCACACAAGGCTAAGTAGGCCATTAGCGCCTATTTCAACTCAGTTAAAAAACTACAATTTTTAGATTTACAATTGCAAATACGATTATCCCATAAATAAACCGAGAAAAATATCATTGGCTCATATTCCTCCTTGAAAGGATTGAAATGATTTTTTTTATTCTTTGCTTTAAACAATATAAATAAATATAATTTAAAATATTTGAAATAAGGCAAGCAAGGCATATATAACCTTTTTTTTACCCGACTGCCAAGGAAGGGTTATGTTTTTCGCGCGTATCTTGTATGTATGTATATATGTTTGTATGTAATATTCTTTACTACCTCATATTTCCAGAACCACTGAATGGATTTACATAATTGAGGTATCGTTAGGTTCGTCTTAGCTGCCCAAGTGTTCTTAGATAGGTGACATTAAAAAAAATCAAACATGGCGGCTGCGCGAAGCCATTGTAGTTAATGAAAAAAAAATTTTTCAATTAAATAAACTACAAAATTAAAAAAGCTCCACCAAAAGGCCTCGTTAAAAGTTCACTACATGTATGTATATATTGTGTGTATGTGTGTGTGTATTTCCGAGTATCCTAAAAAACGCCGTTTCATTTTTAAAACTAGGTCGTCCGCATACCAAGTCACTTTGTTGATAGTAGGTTAATAGTGCTAACACAATCAGGGGGTTCAATATATGACCTCAGGGAGGATTCAAATCGACCTCCTTACTCATTGGCTATTGATTGAACTGTTTTGCAAAAATATCTTTTCATATATTTCTTTCTTTCTTTGTGAAAACTTTTTTGTCTTCGTAATCTAGTTTATCCAAATAATGTATTTAAGTAATGGTTGTTTTCTTTGAAACTTTTGAATTTAATTCTTAATTTTTTTTTTTTAATGATTTTAATTATTTGTAGTGCTAGTAGCCGCGGATTTATTCCTCGTTCGTAGCAAATATTTGTATGAGACATACATATATTTGTCTGTTTTTTATTATTTGATACAAGCTCCTACAGGCTTCTAATTATCCGTGTACTTTATAAATCGTCCATTTTATTGTAATTGTCTACGTGCGACTTAATTTCAGTGTGTTTTAAAAAA
Source organism: Melitaea cinxia (assembly GCF_905220565.1). Lineage (NCBI taxonomy): Eukaryota > Metazoa > Arthropoda > Insecta > Lepidoptera > Nymphalidae > Melitaea > Melitaea cinxia. Next base: position 1,934,649 of record NC_059405.1, on the reverse strand, counting down.
CCCAATGTTGTTTGTATGGCGTAAAAACAGGCTAATTTTTTGTAGACTTGCGTTGCATCTGTCTCTGTTGTGTGTCTTTCTGGACTCCTGACACAAGATTGATTTGTCCTGTAGGAGCTGTTAAATGTTAGGTGCTTATTTGTTATTTATTGCATTTAGTGATAAACTTTTTTTATTATTATTTTTTATATTACAATACATGTATGCAGTGTAGTTTTACATTTTTTTAATTAACACCATATTTTTTTTTTGTTATACATTGCAATTATACTCAACATACTTGGGGGGCGATTTGTCATTTAATCTATAAGGACTCTCGACTACAACTTGTGAACATCAACTAATATTCATTAAGAGATTGCTCAAAGGGGGCATTGTAAAATAATTTATTCTCTTAGTGGGCAGTAGACAAAATAAGATTGAGAACCCCTGCTCTACACCTACAGAAATAATAAAAATTAATTATTAAAAAAGAAAAAAACTAAAGGGCCGACTGCGACAAATAAGCTTTAAAATTGGATGTGAAGTATATTCAGTGCACCGTGTACTATATTCCATTCGATACTTTCATAAGCTACAGATATTTTCATGTAATTGACATTATAATTATATAATTCAAATTATCGCTCGCGGCACAAAAAAAAATCTATAAAACACTGATTACTTTATCAATCAAACATTAATAAAACATAAGTTTATGATTATATGTGTCTATTGTCAGTGTCTATCTTGTTGGTGTTAAATAAATAAATAAATAAATAAATAAATAAATAAATAAATAAATAAATAAATAAATAAATAAATAAATAAGTAAACTACTATCAATTGAATTTATTTGGATTATTAGTTTGTCCCGTGGATGCTTAGCAATTGTTTTTTATTAATTTTTTATTTATGGCTTCCAAACACCGATATTTTTAATTTTTATTTATTTTTATATATGAATGGAAAACTTTTGGCCAGATCGAAAGGGGTCGGGCACAAAAGTGGTCGATTTGATTTCCACTTCCTACATTTTAGATTTGAAAGCAATTTATTGTATACGGGAACTCAAAACAGAATCATTTATATCAAAAATTGCATCATAAACTACCATCTCTTGGGTCTCGCTCGCGTTCTGTCAGTTGGACTGCGCTGGAAAATGCAACACAATAATGCAATGTATCCATCAGTGTAGAGAGTAGGTACTGACGTCTTATATGTAATATTTTATTGCGGTGTGTTTGGATTTTAAAATTGTCTAATGTAGACCAGAAACTCAAAATAGTTTTGAAAACTTATTTTCCTTTAAACTTAATTTTGTTTTGTATTTATATCTTTCCGAAAATTCGTTAATTTTAAAGCCACAAAACAGTATAGTTGTGTTAATATCTGATTTTAAAATTTGAAAATACTTGAAAAAAAAAAGAAAATAATAAACATTGACTTCCAAGTGAAATTAAATTGAAACATATGAAAAAAACAAATCAAAATGGGTTGCGGTTCTTCCGGTCACGTGGTCGCGCCCGCAGAGAGCGTCAACGGCAATGGAAAAATGTCGGTTGGCAATGGCAGAAACAGCAATAGCGCTAATGACCACAATAACGATGACCTGCCCACTGTGGTATTGCCAGAGACACCAGCCAAGCCTAAACCACGTGAGTATTTATGTCACATTATGTCGAATTGGGTGCCATAATGGTTTTGATAAATATGTCATACTAGCTGTGCCCGCGACTTCGTCCGCGTGAAATTTAACAAAAAAGTTATTGTTCAGCTCGCAAAGTTATAAAATAAATAATTTTCTATTCGATTTTACATTCGGTTTTCTAATCGATCTTCTATTCGATATTTAATCGATTAGAAAATCAATTCGATTTTCTAAACGATTTTATAATCGATTTTCTAAAATTACATACAATCCTAAATTTTCCCCCTTCTACCACCCCCTATTTTTTAAGAGCGTTTACGGGCAAGACAACGTTTGCCGGGTCAGCTAGTATGTCATAATTTTCCGTGATAGAGATTTTCATAAACAATTTACCTTCTAAACTATAATGTTGATTTCAACAAAAAAAAAAAAGATTCTACAATAAAAAAAATTAAAGTATTGTCATTTAGATCCTAGTGTTCACATAGCTTTAATTCTTCTTTCAAGCGGTCGCCTATGAAATACCAATAGAAGAATTCGATGGTAACAAACGACCATCAACACCACCCGCTCACCTTCAGAGGCTCCTCCAGCCGTCGAGTTCTGACATTAAATTACCAGACATCAAGGAGAAGCTCGCTGAAGCCGAACAGAGGAGATTAATGGTAATTTTTCCATCTCTAGACTAAAATAAATTTTGAATGTAGTCCATAAAGATGGATGTACCTTAAGACCTGTCACCCTAACTTAACGAAAAGATGACATTATAATTATTACGTTAAAAGCTCAGAAATTAATTATATTTCTATGATTAATTTCTGATCTTTTAATAATTTATTTTATTAATATCAGAAATTGATATATTATCGATAATTTTGTAATACTAAAAAACCGTTTCTTTCTTACACCTCACATTCAATAACTTCCAGTACAATAATGAATCATCTGACAGGAAACATACACAATACATCCACAAACTCCTAGGCTACGCTATATTCACATATGTATGGCCCATATATACATTTTGCTTTGTAAGGGGATCAAAAAGCAACGAGCGTAAAAGCTAGTACTGTGACTACTGTGTCAACGTCTCGTAATTCTAATAAATGTAGAATATAGGTGCTGGCAACTAGTGGTTAGGTCTCAACTATAATCCAAAAGGACATACCTGTTTTTCAGTAATGTGTGTTGTCTAAACATACGCTGTAATAAAAAGCAAATATTTTGAAATTCGAATGAATTATTTAACGTGAAATTTTATTCATGTTTAATTTGGTCTTAATCTTGAGCTATACACGCGAACATTAAAATTATTAATTTTTAATTTCTAGATACTTCAGCAGCGTGCGGCGTCTGCACAGAAAAGAGCACAGAAAATGATGAAGTCCTTTAAAGAATCAGTGAGAAATTTTGTTATGTATTTTTTTTGTGGTGATTTTTTTTTTTTAGTTAAGTTTACAAATAAAACAAAGAGGTCTGTGAAAGTTATATAAACTTTTTAAAGCTAATAACATTCGTGGGCTCTAAATAAATCCTGGCTTTTTTCAAGCATCATGCATTACGTTTATCCTACTGGCGATTTATTATGTAAAATACTACAAGTCCAGAGTCCCGTGACGACCTAGTAACGTTAAAACTTACGTTATATTATTATTCGAGACTACTCCTAAAGAAATGATATTAGAACCGTAGTATGAAAAAATATGGGGCATAAAATCGTGTGAAACAGTAACGCTAAGCAGTGACGCGACCTACGCTGATTACAACCGCACAGTCTCTTGCCAGAACGAGATAATTATATTTTTCAACAACACGGTAATAGTTTTAAGGAGTTTCGTGTCGCTTTTTTTTATGCAAAACAATACAAGAAACACAAAATTGTTTTGAAATTAAATTTTTTTAAAAGTAAATACGACAAAGAAAAATTTAAAATGTACAGACGTACCATATATACATTAAACATATATAGATATTAATGTTACACGCCGTCAACGAGGTAATTGATAATATAACTGGGAACACTATCGGTCGCTGTGGACAACACACGCCGAGACCATACAAACATCTGTATGGTCCATACAAATATTTATAAGTTGCTGTGGCTTGTCACATAACAATGAAATAATACATTTTCAGGATCCAGAACAAAAGAAGCACGGTTCGAATGTGGTCACCATTTCTCCCAAACCTGGTGTTTGTGAAGATAAAAATATATGACAAACTTAAGTATTTTAGTTATAAATTATATATTTACTAATACAAATATTTAAGTGGATAGTAAATTAGTTTATAGTTATTATATGATAATTGTGATAAAAATACGATTTTGTTTTTTTTTATGAATTATTATTTTTATTTTAGAAAAATAATGATTTTGTAATTTATTTATAATGATAATTGCATAATAACATATTTCTGAAGTAATTTTTTTATTGTTACTATTTTTTTATTTTTTATTATTACTTTGATTTAGAATCTGGTTGTGTGTATGCAAATCTGAATTTGTCACACTGCTCAACCAAGGATCAATCAATGGTCTATCAATTGTCATTGTCATTATAATGATACCAATTTCATTGTCATTAGAATGATACGAATATAAATATCTTGTAAAATAACCAATCTTTAATATTAACATTACGCCATAGTAATACTTAATTGTCTGCTCCAGTAGGCAATGTAACCTTTTATAGCCTATCACAGTCTATACAAGAGACTTTTTTAAGTAAATATAATGTGTTTTTTTTTTATAAGTTCGTTTTAAGATTAATAAACTTTTCAAGCTGATAATGAGTTGTTTAATTATAACAAAGGTTAAGGTTCCAGTTAGTAATCGAATGTATCGTATGCTGTATCATTCATTTGCTAGGAATATAATTTAGTATAAATTCGTACCCTTGTTTTTGATACGAAAAACAGATATAATTATTTATTCGGATATACACGGTGTTCCTTCTAATCGGGGGTTCTGTAGGTGTTATCAATCACGTTCCACGCAATTAAAAATCTTAGACCGTTTTTTAAATTCTACTGTCTTAATATACGAGCTACTCTGACGTAGTTTTGCATAACCGTTCAATACTTTTTTCCTTAACCCTAAAAAACGTTAAAAAAAATGAAATATTAATACTAACTGCCGCATACAGCTAAAGAACCGTATATGAAAACCAATTATTTTTCTCGTAGAATGTTTTTCATTGTAAATTAAAGCCGTGCTTACGCCCACGAAAGGTATCATGCGGAACGCATCTATCAAAGTATCTCGTATATTCAAACAAAGTCAAATTCAAAAATGGACTAGGTTCTTGTTGTCGCGCAAGATGCATTCTTTTACACATACGGAACTCCCCATTTGAATGAACGTAGTTAGATTAGGTTAGGTTAGCCTAACAACCTGTATAGAGGTCGTAAATGTATATAATATATTTTATCAATGTTTTCGTGTATTTACAGCCGGTGTAAAAGTAAATTTCAATATTAATTTAAATCGTTTGGTAGTAAAACATAGAACAGTATCAGCACTAATTTATGTGTGTTAATGAAAAATACTATGTGTTGATGCAAATATGTTAAACTTCTAATACCAGCTCGGGTAATGAATCCGCTTTACTTAAAATTTAAGGGTTTTAATGTATAATTCAATCGAATGAGAAAAGAATGTATACGCTTCGCTATGCTACACCCTCTAATATCCCACTGCTAGGCATAGGCCTCTTTCCCCATGTAGAAGAAGCATCAGACCCACAAGGACTGCACAAACACCCCGACCACGACAAACATCAATATGGCCAATACAAATGTTTGTCATGTACGGGGCTCGAACCCGCAACGCCGCCATCGCAACAGCCGCAAACTAGTGCTGTGACCGTTGCGCCAACGCGTGTCTATAATTAACGAATATATCGCTTCAGCCTGTAATATCCCACTGCTGGGCATAGGCCTCTTTCCCCGTGTAGGAGAAGGATCAGAGCTCAATCAACTACGCTAGCATAAGCATTACATAATTTAAACCAGCTCAAAGGCACAGATGACGAAGCATTGATTTTCGTGTGCCAGTAATTGCTTATATTATAAGGAACCTCGCTTCGTGAATATTATAATTAAACATCAACATTTAAATTACACTATCAAGCTTTTCGCTTTGATGGCACTCATGACATGTAAATTTTTCTATCTAGGACGGTTCTATCCGACGACCGATTGCTTTTTAAATATTATACCTTATAATGTGTAGGAAACATTTTAAACTGCTTACACATAAACTGAATAAGCCTGTAAAAATGCCACAGCTGGGATAATGAGCTTAATTCATTGCACTGCTGGAAAAAAAATTGAACAAAAATATATTTTTTTAAGTCATATAAAGACTTTTTTAAACTTATTTTTCACTTTATTTTTCTACAGAATTCCAGCATGTAGTTGTAACACTTCTGTCAAAAGAATTAAAATACAAAAGGCTTGCTTAATCGTTTATAACTTTCTTCCGTTTTTCTCGACAAGAGAGCTCTCAAGAAACCTTGTGTTATTAACACTATATTTAACAGAGCATTTGTTAATTTTGTATCCCTTAAAACTAATTTATGCTGTGTAGCTACGGCAGTAAAGAATGTAGCCGTTCCCTCTCTTCCCGTGGGTATCGTAAGAGGCGACTAAGAGATAACACAGTTCCAATACCACCTTGGAACTTATAAAGCCGACCGATGGCGGGATAACCATCCAACTGCTGGCTTTGAAATACACAGGCCGAAGACGGGCAGCACCGTCTTAGGTGCGACAGAGCCAGCCTTGCGGTCACCAACCCGCCTGCCCAGCGTGGTGACTACGGGTAACACACATAAGTTCACGCCATTTTTGGCGCGAACTTATGGAAGCTTATGTCCAGGAGTGGACTGCAATAGGCTGAAATGATGATGATGATGAAAAAACTAATTTTTATAACATATTAGTAATAGAAGCTTATATGAAGTTGGCTCAAATGTCAGAACACGTACATCGATAGCAGACGATTGTCGGTTCAAATCACTTTGTATAAACCTTTTTAAAAATTATAAATTAAGTTTTTAAGACATGTCATTTTCTGTGACATAAACTACCATGAATAGATTCTTTTCATTTAGAAAAAGTTTCAAAATATATATTTCCACAAACACGCAGTAGAGTGACGTGTTATAAGCTTTAAATCTAAGCCTAGTAGTCTAAAATAAAATTTTAGATACGCCTTTCTTACAAATACTAGGAAATTCCACCTTAAAAACAAAATAGGTTTTACAAAGCTCTGCCTGCGCAAGCTCGGCGTTACCGGGGGGAAATCTCATCGAGTACTACGAAACGCAGTTCGAGGGTCTAATGAAGCGGAACACCGTGGAAATATAGAACAAGAATGTATCTTTAATTCCTTTAAACGCAAACGTTCCTTTGAAAACGCTTCGCGATGAATTTTAAACTGAGCTCCGGGAAACAATTTACATCTTGTCTTATTTCCCAGTGGACTGAGTTTGTTTACCGACATTCTCTCGTCTAGTACTTTTTTCGCTGTTTACTGCGATTTTCTCGTATCGAATCGAAATCACTAGTTTAAAAATATCAGTTATTTATGTTGGTTCTGTCTGTCATTTTAATTAAGTATTTATACAAAATATTATACATATTTACAATTCACAACTTAAGAACTAAATATTCACAGATAGTTTTGGTATAAATCATGTCCGCGTGGAATTGTGCCAAGAATGCTGGCACACTTTCCCCGTTGAATCGCTATGCCGATTCTCTGGGCAAAAAATGCACCAGCCCTCTTGTCACCAGTGGAGGCAATAAGGCGAGGTGTTATCTCATTTAAAAAAATTTAGCACTGCTACTCCAAGGTCCAATTTATGTTATTTATTTTTATTATTATTAGCTGACAATCACATTGATATTTTAATATTGTAAACTTGACGACGCGATGGCGCAGCGGTCACAACACTGGCTGTTGCGCTGGCGGTCGCGGGTTCGACTCCCGCTAACTGCAATTGTATTGGCCATATAGATGCTGTTGATGATGATGGTCTGGGAGTTTGTGCTTGTGTATTGTGTGTTTCCGGACCCCCGACATAAGAAAATCCTTCTGGGGGCCGTCGAGTGTTAAGCGTTTATTTATTATTAAAAAAACATTATACTAATTACGTATGTATGTAATTATGTATATAAGAAATTAGGTTAAATTAAAGAAAACTTATAATTAATCTGAGGTAGCGACAGCAGGACATATCTTGCTCCAAATATGGAGCACCCTCAGTGGAGAAGTACCTCGAACTTACAGAAGATCACACCTGAATAATTTCAAGAAGTTCTGTGGTGAGTAAGGTGACGAGCTCCTACGGGGACTTGATGTAGGGTCAGCAACGCGCTTGCGATGCTTCTGGTGCTGCAGGCATGTATAAACTCGATAATCACTTACCATCAGGTGAGTTCTAAACTCGTTTGCCGACCTAATTGTGTAATTTTTTTTAAAATAATATATAAAACCATGCAACTCAAAACAAACAAAACAATAAATCTCCCTCAAAAATGAAAGTAACACTTCCATATAAAAATATCGGAGTAGAAATATACATCATACAGTATTTTCAGTAAAAGGTACATTATTTATTTTCTCAAACGCTGAAAATGCTACTCCGTATATCTAGGTTTTTATTCCAAATAATTCAACCGGCGGTCTGACAGCCGTGAACTAGGGTAAAATTTAGTGCCTTTGAAATTAAAGTGTACAGTAATAATTGTGTTTGCGGGCAAACAAAACCGATTTCATTGACAAGTAATACAACCTAGGTAGTCGAATACATTACAAACGAAAAAAAAAAACGAATTCAATTACATCGACAAACAATACAACGTAGGTAGACGAAAAAAATAGTCAAGTAAATACGCATTATAAAAGATAACTCCAAAAGTTGTAATTGAGTCTCGATGAAATTTAAATGTGACCATAAGATAAACATCGGCTTTCGATGAAGTTAAAAATCGTCAAAATCCGTACACCCAGTAAAAAGTTATGCGGAATTTCGAGGGGTTCCCTTGACTTCTCTGGCATTCATTCATCAGATCCTGGTTTCCTTATCATGAACACACTTAGAATATTTCCTTTCCAACAAAAAAAGAATTATTAAAATCGGTTCATAAACGATGAAGTTATCCCAGAACATACATAAAAATAAATACGGTCGAATTGAGTAACCTCCTCCTTTTTTGAAGTCGGTTAAAAAGTACTCCGATTAAAAACAGAATCATCGCAACCGGTACACCCAATAAAAATTTATGAGGTAACACAGATACAAAAACATTTGAATTGAGAATCTCCTTCTTTTTGAAATTGGTTAAAGAGGGGGGGGCGAATGAATGTTGAGACAAAGGGAATAATTTAAGAGAGAAACGTGGCGACTAATGACTGCTCCGAAGTGCTTCGAACTAGTTCTAACTGGTTTTATTTGAAACTTTTAATGGACATAGACTGTTCGATAGTTAAATAAATACGTTTTAAGTTCTATTTCATGTTGGATTTAAAGCAATGCATTCAATTTCGAATCTTAAAAGATATATTTAATTAATACAATTAGTTTCGTATGTTTTATTTGTATACCTTTCTTCCTTTCTTTTACTCTTCTATATTTTTAGCCTTCTTCATCAACTGACTTCAAAAATGGGGAGGTTAATCAATTCGTCGAATATATATATATATATATTGTGTATGTTCGGGGATAACTTCATCGTTTATGAACCGATTTTGATAATTCTTTTTTTTTGGAAAGGAGATATCTCAGGGCTGGTACCATGAAGGAAACCAGGATCTGATGATGTAATCCCAGAGAAATTCTGGGGAACCCTCGAAATCATAGTGACGACTAGTGCGTTTGTTAATTTTGTTCGTCTACTTACGTTGTATTACTTGTCGATATAATTGAAGTCTCAGCCTCTAACGTCGTATTGTCAGGCATAAATCTATTTCTCTATTTCTGTTAGTTCTTTAAAAACACAATTCCATAGCCAAGTGATTCATACACATTATCGAAATACATCAGTTGCTTTTCTGTAATTATAGATATCGTGGCTGGCCGGTAAGTAATTTAACACCAAATACTAATTTTAATATTCGACCTCATTTGTTTATAAATTGCGTGCTTCTGATGTAGCACGCGTACAGCCTGTGATTATTGTGGTAATTACTAAACGTTTTTGAATAAAATTTAAAAAAAAAAACGTATTATTAATTATTATTAATTATTGCAGGCGTATATAGGCTAATATAGGTAACCGCTTACCATCATGTCCGTTCGCTTGTTTACCGACTTGTTTATTTGTGCCCCTTCTGCAACTGCTCTTCTTTATAGCAACATTTACTTACTACTAAATTATACTAAGCGATTTCTTATTTGTTACTAGCTTCAGCACACGACTTGATTAACGTAGAATAGTTAAAGTTAACTTTGGGCTAATGCTAACTTTCGCCGCACCGTACTTACACTGTTTACGAAGCGCAAGGTCTCAAAAGGAAAAAAAACACCCGATTTTTAATCATTCTTCATTAGTGCTTCGCTCATATTGGTGTTAGCGTGATGATATATAGCCTATAGCCTTCCTCAATAAATGTGCTATCTAACACTGAACGAATTTTTCAAATTGGACCAATAGTTCCTGAGATTAGCGCGTTCAAACAAACAAACAAAATCTACAGTTTTATAATATTAGTAAAGATAAAAATAGTTTTAATTAAAATCTTAATCAGGAATTTTCCATAACATATAATACGACTAAACACAATACTCACAAAGTACAACAATCTGCAACAGATATTCCTTTGTTAGAAAGTTTTCAGAGTTTAAAGATTAGCCTCGACCCCGGGGTTATTAACACCTGAACCCTCAAACGCTTTGTGGGCCAAGTTTCGCTTAAGCTTTTACGTCATTTACCAACTTTCCCTAGAAATAGTTTGTATATTCCGAGCACCGTTGTTCGAATAGTAAGGCCGGCTTTTGCATTTATCAATTTACTTACTTACTCAATTTATTAAAATACTCAAATGCATTTGTTACTTATATTTTTACTGACTGTAAAAATAATCTGACAATTTAGAAAATTCTTAAATACTAAAAATAATTAGATTTATTTCAATAAACATTTTTAACAAGTGAAAAAAAAATTAAGTTCATACTGAACATCCTATTTGGATTATTAGTCTATTCTGTGTTAAGGATAATTAGCCAATCTCCCTCATCATTACAGCCTATACAGTCTACTTCTGGACATAGGCCTCCACAAGTTTACGCCAAAAATAACGTGAACTCATGTGTTTTGCCCATAGTCACCACGCTGGGCAGGCGGGTTGGTGACCGCAGTACTGGCTTTGTCGCACCGAAGACGCTGCTGCCCGTCTTCGGCCTGTGTATTTCAAAGCCAGCAGTTGGATGGTTATCCCGCCATCGGTCGGCTTCTTAAGTTCCAAGGTGGTTGTGGAACCTTGTTATCCCTTAGTCGCCTCTTACGACACCCACGGGAAGAGAGGGGGTGGCTAAATTCTTTAGTGCCGTAGCCACACAGCACATCTCCCTCATGATAGATACAATATATAATTTTGGCACAAGTTCTATATGTAGGGGTAGACATTAAATATCTCTTTGGCCAATATCGCAGTTACTATAAGAAGAAAATTGCTAAAGAGAGACAATTGATAGATACATTCTTTTTGTTTTTATTGCAGTTTGTTTACTACTGAAAATGTTTCTTAGAAACTTAATTGCAAATGTTGCAGTATAAATTAAGTCTGGACTGAGCTAAAAATATTTCCCTCTGAATGTCCTTTTGTTTAGCATATATATCTTCTATAGGAGAAGAATCAAAGTATAATTCGCCACGCTGCTCCACCATTGGTTGAGGGACGATTTCCCCACTCAGAGTAAGAATTGTTATCAGGTCCCATAGCTCGGTGAGGACGGCTATAAGAACAAGTATTCAAACCAGAAAATGTATACCACAAATTCAAATATTTGGTTTGAGCGTAAATCTAACATGAGTCTAAGTGATGTAACTTAAAATGAACTAAACTAGAACGCTCATTAGTACCATATTACGTAATACGCTGTTTTGTTGTTTGATCGATCGGAACCTTGGGAGTTATTATAGTTACACATAGAAAACAGGTTGTTTTAAATAAATGAATAATAAAAATATAAAGTAATGAGAACAGTATGCAACAGAACAATATACGAGGGCAACGAACTCGATATTGTAATTTTATTTGTTTGCACTTGGAACGCACGAAATTCTCATTAAAATCATCAGCCGCATGCTTTTGTTTTTTTTTTTTTACTGATTAATTAGCACCTGTTATTCTTTAAGTTATTTAACATTAAGTGATTATTCGTTTCAAGAACAAAACGCAAAGATCACAAGGCAGGAAAAATAATTTGAACGGAGAAGTGCCTTAATTAATATTTTGTAATCAGAAGTATATGTCAAAATAACTAGAGCCCCTAGTGAGGGGAAGCAGCTTTATTGCAAGCAGGGATAGAGTCGGCAACGCACTTGTAGCGCTCCTAGAATTTTAGAGGTTAACAGGATACGATAACCATCAGACGTACGCTACTTTTTACGAGTAGTCCGATGGCGCAGTTTGTAGTGAGTTGTTTTGTAGTCAGTTGTTTTTGGCTGCTTTCTGCTCCGGGGGTTGTGGGTTCGATTCCCACCTCGAGTCTGGGTGTAATATATATTTATTTATATATGTATTATTTATATGTATGTTTGTCAAAAAAATGTAGCTATACCAGTTGGCTGTTAGCTATAACACAAGCGTTAAGTTCCTTACTTTAGGAACAGATGACCGTGTATGTGTGTTGTAAATATTTATTATTTATTTATTACTTTGCCACTCGTAGTGGTTTGTAAAAATAAAAAAATAAAAATATTTCCAAATCTTAAATATTATTTTATTTATCTATATCGATTGCAAATTTAAAACAAATGTTTAAATGTTACATAAAAATATTCACGTCAAGTGTAAATCGAATCACGATCACGAGCATTAATTATACTTCAAATTATTACACCAGAACGGTCTTCATACAATACAATACAAATATACTTTATTGTACAACCAAAAACATGTAACATAAAACATGCAAGAAAAAAGAAATGTCTGCAAAAGGCGGCCTTATCGCTAAAGAGAGATCTCGACAGCCCTTAAAAAAGGACATGAATAAGAATAAAGCGGCAGAGAGACGTACTTTAAAATAATATACATACACTTAAATAGCGTAAATATAAATATTTTAAGAAGTAGGAAGAAGAGAAAAGGCATAAATTGTGTATTATTTCTGTAATATTAGACGTTAAAACAAACAATCTATCACTATTGCCACATTTCCTTCACAAACATCTTGAAATTAGGAGGAAGTTCGCGTCCAGTAACCGACGATGCGTTTAAATTATTCCGACCGGCAAAACTATACTTGCTTTCAGAATCGATTATTTCGTGAAGATTTATCATTTGTATTGCACGAGTTTTTGTTTATTAATTTCCATAATTAAAGATTTTATTTGTTAAATAAATATTTTTTAATTGAATATATTTCGAAACGCATTTATATTATAGCTTGATAACTTTATTTATTTATTTAATAATAGTTAACAGTAGTAATAATAGTAGTTGTTATTTGTCAAATCGAAATAATTAATATTTTATTTTTATTTTATTTATTTTATATATTTATGACATGAAATATGTTAGACTAATGAATATGAATAAAGTAAAGCAAACTTTTAACTAACCAAAGCCACAGTTGTTTAGTAGGTACCTCTTAATGTCTTCATTTTTGCCGAATTTTTATAATTTAATTATTAAAATTATAAGAACTCAAATGGGTTTTATTCAAGGATTATAATAAAATCTCTAACGATATCTACATAATTTAAGGACTATATAGAATTCAAGTCTTTAATTACAATAATGTCACTATCAGTGGCTAATTACTGACGTTATAGTGATTTTTATAATTCACTAGCTGTACCCTACCGTTTCACGCGCGTTAATTTGAGTAAAAAATAGCCTATAGTCTTCATCGGTAAATAGACTATCCAACACAAAAATGATTTTTCAATTCGAACCAGTATTTCCTGAAATTGACGAGTTTAAACAAACAAACAAACTTTTCAGCTTTATAAGTATAGATTCGGTAATAAACCAACAAATGATTGATGACAAATGATAAGACGACGCATTGGCGCAGCGGTAATAGCACTCACTGTTGCGCTGGCGGTCGCGGGTTCGATTCCCGCTCACGACAGACATTCGTATCGACCATATAGGTGTTAGTCGTGGTTTGGGCGTTGTGTTTGTGTACTTTGTGTGTTTCTGGACCCCTAACATAGCAGAAAATCCTACTGGGGGATCCGCTGAGTGTGAAGCGTTTATTATTTATTTTTAGAAAACCAAAAGCAGACACAATCAACAATTATGATGACAGTCTACTATTATCTATAATAATCAATCATTGATTACTTATGACAAGATAAGAAGCCTTTGTTAGTTTAAATTACGAAGTTTCTAAATCAAATTCCAAATATAAATCAGTTTTCATCGTTGACGACGTAAACGCATTTCTGAAATAGTGTTCAAATTTGAGTGAAATCCCCAGGGCGTGTTCACATGAAATGAATTTTAAAATAGCTGGCAAGTCCTTTGCCGATTCTCTTTAATAAAATCGACGTTTCGAATCGAAATTTCAGAATAAAGATAGAATTTAAAATTGTTCAAAATTCTTAGAACTCCTTCTCAATGTGATAGTACCATTAATATTTAATAGCATAACAGCATGTTAAATTTATGCGTACGAATCATTGGTATAACTATTTTTTTATTAATTAAACGAGCATTTTTGCCTTTTCTTGTCCAACTTGATCTATTAAACAAATATCTAATACGTATAACCATTTTTAAATTTCAAAGAGAAAATTTGAAATTGAGTGTGTTACAATTTTTTTTTATAAATAATATTAGTATTGACAACGATTAAATTTTAGAAAGTTTTTAAGATTGAAAGATTGGTTTGAGGAGAAGCATTATGCATAGTTTTATGAGAGTAATTAACTTGATATGTATGGGATTACTGCAATACTTTGCTATTAACTAAACTGAAGTATATAAGTTAACGACGAAGTAGCGGTTATTCTATATACTCGTAATATTGCTGACTATACCAACTTACAATACATATATATATATATATATATATATATATATATATATATATATATATATATATATATATATATATATATATTACTTTCTTGCATAAATATAGCCAAACACTTTTAAAGAGTAAAAAAAGGAAAAAAAAACAGCAATACACACTGACAGCATACAAAGGCGATCTTATTGCTTTAAGCAATCTCTTCCAGACAACCCCAGGTTAAAGGAGATTATTAGTAACAAAGTGTGGGATTGTGCAAAAGTAGATATAAATATAATTATATATATATATATATATATATATATATATATATATATATATAGAACAATTCATTTATAAACAAGACAACCATACACCATACAAAAGGCATACAAAAGAGAAGAGAATATAAAAAAAATTCTTTTATTTCTATTAGTTATAATCGTATTAAGATCGTTGTTTTTAATCATAAATTTATCAGCTAAAGAAACGAAGGGGATTATTGTAAAATATTGGAAAATAAAATAGAAAGTAAATGAAACCAGCATGAATCGAGTACTTTGTCTGGTTTTCTATGAAGACACAGAGAGAACACAAAGCGTTAAAGAATCATGATTCAGACATTTTGCCCGCGTCTCGAGGAAAAAACGTGAAAACAATAAAAATTCTTTCCTTTTTACAAACCATTCTTAAAACAAAGAAAATCCATAAAATTTTATTTACGAAGTCAAAGACTTACGACAATGCAATATAAGAACCGTATTGTTAAATATCTATTATTTTTATTATATTATTATATTTAACATACTCCTATCTAGTCTAAAAGAGTTCTGAGTTTTTGAGTTTTAAAAATAAAATGACTAACATTTTATACATAAATAATACAGAGGTGGTAAACAAGTGTACGATTCACCCGATGTTAAGCGGATACCGTAGCTTATGGACGCCTACAACACCAGGAACATTGGAAGCGCGTTGTCGACCCTACCCAAACCCTTCCCAGGATTAGATATACTTAATAGATCAAAGTGTAATAAACATTAATATCTTATAGCTTAGATTTTCGATAATAGGTGTAAATTACCAGTTCTTATTTTTACGTTAAATTCAATTTAGATGTACGCGAATGTATATATATTTTTTACGTAAGCCTCTTTGTTTCTGGTTGTCTGATAGAGGTCGCTCTATTAGCGATTATACCGCTTTTTTGCATATTATTAATTTTTCTTGCAGGCTATTACTTATATTTCTAGGAGGCTGTTTTTTGGTTCAACAATAAAATATATTTTATATTTTATTCAATTCTTTCGCTGACTTAATTTATCTGCCAACCCACAAAGGAGCAACTTAGTGGATTAAGCTCCAAACCTTCTTTTACATGGGAAAAGAGGCTTATGCCCAGCAGTGGTGCATGTTACAGACTGAATCCTAATTTAATTCTTATTTGTATGGATAGCCATAGTCGTTATCATATAATAAATATTATTGGAAATAATTAACAAAAACAAAACACAAACACAGCAAACAATATTTTTTAATAATTATTCAAATGAAACGAACACCGAATAAGGACTAACGATTATTACAAAGTTCAAATGCATGCGTATCCGTTAATAATTAACTCGCGAAACCGACCACTGTATATATATGGAATAGATTTACCAAATCAACACACTTCGTCTGAAGGAATTTAACAAAATGAACACATTCATAACTGTGAGTATTACATGATTTTGATTCTTTTTTAAATTGCAACTTTTTAAATCTACTAAAATATTAATATTATTTTTTTAAATATTTTAGTATCGTTTTGTTCTTCTTCTTTAGGGTTAATGGCCAGTATTTTTTTTATTGTAATATATTTCTAAGTATTATCATTGTCAGTTTTTTAGTTAATAAACGTATTAGATTTTAAATTCTTTGTCAAGTAAGAGAGAAGGAACGATTCACTACAAGCGTTACTTGTGCTGAAGTTCTGATGACAGAAAAATCTTTGAGGACTTTCTTTCACAGTTTCTCTCGTATTTATTCAATAGTTCAAATTACTCATCGAGTATATCTTAAAATTACATAAATAATGGTTGTTTTGTAGAGTTGATAGATATTGAATCATAGAGTCGTCAATTATACGTAGAAAAAAATTGAACTTATTGTACTTTTTCATGTATTGTATTTTTTCTTGGTGACGTAAAGAATACGCACTTAAAATGGCATGAAGTTAATGAATTAGACTCTACTACTGTAACAAAGATTTACTTTAAAAAATCCCCTTCTTATCATATTTTATGTAATTTCAGTTGGCTTGTCTGTTGGCCGTCGCTGTGAGCGCGCACGGCTCAGCAATTGGATTGGGCGGATTAGGCGGATACGGCGGATACGGTAATAATGTCAATTATTATCATGACAAAAATGACACGATACACATGATATGATATTCGTGACATCACATACATAACACGTCAAATATTTTACAAAATTAGCCAAATAAAATAAAAAATATTATTGTAAAAAATTCACAATATGAAATAGTTTGAGATAAATCAAGTAATAATATTGTATGTTTCTTAAATGTATCGTCCATATGCACTGGATATACGATTTCATGATAAACGAAAAAAATAAAATACTACATTGATGCAAAATGTTTCAAGGCTATTCGCGTTTTAATAACTCAGTTCCTCTTATTAACTGTGAATCAGTAATAAATCAACATCAATGTTACTTTTTTCCTACGTTACAAAATCAAAATCAAAAACAGCTTTATTCAAATTCGAATCGTCATTTTACAAATTAAAACTTTAAAAATAGATTATTATTTTTGTAATACCACCGATTTGGAATGTAGTTTTGTGAATTAAAATTGTTAAATCAATGTTTTTTTTTTTCTAGGTTACTCAACCAGTGTCGTCAGCGCCCCCATCGTGTACAAAGCCCCTATCATATACAAGGCCCCTATTCCCGTAATTAAGAGCGTAGCAGTCGCTCCAATTATATCCGCCCCGGTTCTCAAAACTGTGCCTGTATCTAGTCTCAGCTATGGCCTCGGAGGAGGTCTTGGCTATGGCGGATTAAGTCTCGGCTATGGCGGATTAGGTCTTGGCTACGGCGGATATGGTCTGGGCAAAGGTCTCGGCTACGGACTCAGCTACGGTCTCAGCGGCAAATACTGAATAATAAATTATTAATTTCTTTTCAGACGAAGAATCTCAAAAAATTTCAAACTTCTTGATTGATCTATGAACTCAATAAAGCATTCATCTTTATTTTTAGTTTTATTTATTTCTAATAATAATTAATTTCATATAATAATTATTTTATGCTTTGTAACTAATTTTGAACATTAATAGTACATCATATAACTTGACAATAAAATGTTATTGATCGAATAATTTAGAAAAATGTATGAAATACATGTTTTTTGCTTATTTTTATAAAGAGATGCCAAGCTAATGCATTTTCTTACCATGATCTCTTATATTTTTCTCATAAAATTAGATAAACTATTATTTCTCCTAGTTCTCTTGATTTTTGGTTTGAGTTACATATTTATTTAAACTAGTGATCGCCCATGGGGTCGAAATTCAACCATAATTAAAAACTTAATTAAAGAAAATCAACAAATTATGAAAATAAAAAAACCTTTTTTAATTTTTCAATTTGGCTACAGACTATAACAGTCAACAACTGTATAATATGCATGTGTGCGTCAATTACATGGTAGTGTGTAATGTTTTTTATTGATTTAATGTATTTTTATGCATAATTAAAAAAAATTAGCGTTCTGCACTCCTTCTCTATATAAACTATAAGTGTGCGAAATTTCATATTCCTCCGTCCGCGCAATTTTCGTAAAAATGGGTACAAAGTTTTTGCTTCACGTATTAATATATACATTTTCTAAGCAAAACTTATGCTAGGGAACTGTTAATTAAAAAAACAGCTTGAAGATTTAGTTCATTATATCCTTTTTTCGCGAAAAATGCTACTTCTTTTTGTCATGAAATTCGGCACGTTACATTTTAATTAAGTCTTTATATGTCATAGTTACTTTATTTTTATTTTTTTAATAAGTTTAGAGTTGCGAGCAAACGTATCACCGTGGACGAACTATGGACGTCTGCAGCATCACAAACATTGAAAGAGGAAACAACAATTAATTACTATTTATCACATGATTTGACCCTACATGGAAACAGAAACCTATGCCTAGAAGTAGGATGTTACAGGCTGAATCGTAATAATCGCCATTGGTTTATAGACAGTCAAAAACTTACATACGTACCATTAAAAACTGTTTCAATGTGAAATTTTGAAAAAATCTTCTCCGTTTAGAAGAAGAGGAAGTCAAATTAAATTATATAACCGGAAAGGAATATTTTTTAATACAAATATTCATCCCAAGCGGGAATCGAAACCGTAAACAGCCGGTATGTAGGCGCCAACACGACACACGCTATACATACAGAAGAGTAGTTTATGACTTCTTCATAATCGAAGGTAATAAATAAATACACGAAATTCTTACTTTGCCTGGCTCTTTCCCATTTTATTTGGGGTCGGCCGTCCGTATCATGTGCCTCCAGACAACACGGTCCTGGGTCGTCTCTTTGTTGACTTGGGCTTCTTTGAGGTTCTTATTTACTACAGACATCCATGTGATTCGGGGTCTTCTTAAATACACTACATATACAAATTATTATTTATAATTAAAAAAAGGCAAAAATAAAATCGCATTCAGCCTGTAACATATCTCCTCCTCCTCTCTATGTAGGTAAAGGAAAAAAAAATATTTTTAGTAAAACTAATTTTAATTTATTTTCATTACAAGTGATTTAACATCAGATTGTACAGTTATTTTATTTTAATTTTTTACTTTAATGATCTACATCTATCCTATTACAAAGCCAGCCCTGCGGTCACAAACCCGCCTGCCCACCGTGGTGACTATGGGCAACACACATGAGTTCACACCATTTTTGTCGTGAACTTGTGGAGGCCTATTCCAGCAGTGAACTGTGATAGGCTGAAATGATGATGATGATGATGATGATCTATCCTATTTTTTGTAATCTTGAAAATATTTGAGCAATCACCAAAGAGCAAGGTGTATGGGAAATCGGGTGAATCCTCGGTTACCATGCTGCTCTAGTTAGTTCAGCCTATTGCAGTCCACTGCTAGACATAGGCCTCCCCAAGTTCGCGCCAGACATCCCGGTTTTCCGCAATCCTCATCCAGCCTACACCGGCAATCTTACGTAGATCGTCGGTCCAACAGGCCGGAGGACGTCCCAAACTGAATTTGCCAAGACGCGGTCTCCACTCCAGGACCCGTCTGCTCCAACGGCCATCAGTCCTACGACACAAATGACCAGCCCACTGCTACTTCAACTTGCTAATTCTGTAGGCTATGTCGGTTATTTTCGTTCTCTCGCTAGTCTGACTTTAAACTTGAAACTGGTCCAAGTTTAAAGTCGCTCAACGTGCCATGGAACGGGCTATGTTTGGGATTTCTCTCAAAGATAGGATTAGGAATGAGACTATCCGCGTGAGAACGAAAGCTGCTCTAGTACAAGAGATAATTTCCTCAATAACCAGGACCGTAAGCTTTACATGATTAGATTCATAAACAACTGAACCAGAAACCAGTTTTGTAAAATACAATAACATTATAAAAAAAACTAATATTAAAAAAAGAGAAATACTTCGCACGCGACACAATTACTTATTTATTATATCTTAATATATATAAATCTTGTGTCACAATGTTTGTCCTCAATGGACTCCTAAACCACTTAACCGATTATAATAAAATTCGCACACCATGTGCAGTTCGATTCAACTTGAAAGATAGGCTATATTTTATTTTGATATATTAATTATTATATTTAAGAAAAAATAAAGAAGGCGGTACAAAGTTCGCCAGGTCAGCTAGTATTATTATATAAATCATTATATTCTGGTGGGTAGCCTGGAAGAGATCACTATCTAGTGTTTACTCGGGCCATCTAGATGGATCCAACGACGTCCAAGTCATATAGGCTGTTATGGAAAACAAAAAATCTACATACATAAATACATACACTCAACAAACATTACCCCCTCCTGCAGTCGGGTAATTAAACAAAATACTAACGACAAACTGATTTTAAACACTTCCTCTACTTATTTTTAATTAGCTTCAATATTAATCTAAATTTAACCAAAAAAAAAAAACAATATGTAAATGCGACGGACAAGGATTGTACTAACGACTAACTATTGCATTATGCCCTAAAACACATTCAATTCCTTTGTAATTTACGAAGGAAACCGCTTAGTATATAAGTGAAGCAATTTGTATGTACCGACACACTTCGTCTGAAGAAATCAACCGATATGAACACCTACGTCACTGTAAGTATTACTTACGCTACAATATTTTATTTTTAATGTTTTTGGGCAATCTTGACAATGCCAAATGTCAACAGCTTAGATGACACGTGTGACTATTTTGTGACTATTTTCTGTTGTTACCTTTACCTTCCGTTGTTTGCTTTTTTCACTTCTACGGGATTTACCGCCGTCAAGATCACGGGTGACAGTCTCCTGTACGACAATCGCGGTTAACCCATAAAAGTAAAACTATTCGTTGTGATTGTGCAAGTTTAAAACGAATATTAAAAGAGATTTTTTTATGTTTTAACTTTAATAATTGATAAATACACTTTTGGGTAATGATCACTTCAGTCTATCGCAGTCCACTGTTGGACACTGTTGGTGTTTCGCACCAAAAATGGCGAGAACTCATGTGTGTCGCCCATAGTCACCACGCTGGGCAGCTGACGCTACAGTCACCAACCCGGATGACCGCAGGGCTGGCTTTGTCGCACCAAAGACGCTGCTGCCCGTCTTCGGCCTGTGTATTTCAAAGCCAGCAGTTGGATGATTATTCCGCCATCGGTCGGCTTTTTAAGTTCCAATATGGTAGTGAAGTGATCATTAACAAAAGATAGCTAAGCAAGTTCTATAGATAGAATACGCCAACTGTAATCGACGTTCGGCGATGAGTTAAAGAAATACCTGCCAATAAATAGTAATGGGACTTAATTAAACAATCAGGTTGCTTTTTTGGATTAAGAAATATGTAATGTATAATTGACACTAAAAAAGGAGAAGGTTCTCAATTGGACAATTATTTTTCATATTTGTTAACTTTTACATGGTGCACCGATTTTGATGATTCTCCTTTGATTCAAATGTTTCTGATGTTTATCGTGTGATTGTATTTAAATTTGAACGAGATCTAATGAGTGCTTTTTTACATTCCGAGAACATTGTCAGTATTTATGTTGTACTTTAATTAGTAAGTAATGATGAAATTAACTTCAATTATTGTGTAATTTTCAGTTTGTTTGCCTGTTGGCTGTCGCAGCGAGCGCGCACGGCTATGGACTGGGAGGATGGGGCGGCTACGGTGCTGGATACGGTAATTATGTCAACTATTATGACACAAACGACATGCCATACATGGCATGACCATGCTACCATATTGTAACAAGCACAATTATTTATCATCACTAAAAATACTAAGCTATATCAAAATAATTCAATTAAATCTATTAAGAAAACAAAAGACCACAAACTGTACCAACGTGCTGGTCAAATAATCATAGTTTTTTTTTTACTAAAAAATAATGTATACTAATAGCGACCCATTAGTATTGGAATAATAGATATGAACTACAAAAAACTTTCTGATGCTGGTGAGCTGCTATTGTATATATATTATTAAAAGGTTGTCGGGAATGAATTTTTATTAGCCTTTGACATCTCTTTCTGTATTTTACTGTTACATGTTTTTATTTTTGTGTACGATGAAGAATAAAATAAATTAATTAATTTTTCCAGATGTTTCGAAAATAATCAGTGCCCCGATTTTGGCCCCCGCTGTCTCAACCGCTAACGTATACAAAGCAGCTCCGATCCCCATTATTAAGAGCGTAGCAGTCGCTCCAATCATCACCGCACCTGTCATCAAAACCGTACCAGTCGCCAGCTACAATCTTGGCTACAGCGGCCTGGGCGGCTACGGTCTTGGTCTTGGCGGATATGGCCTTGGCAAATCTCTCAGCTACGGACTTGATTACGGCTACGGCAAATACTAGAAGATATACCTTCCATCTTCAGACGAAGAACTTAAACAGAACAACTTCTTGATTGGTTGATGCACTGAATAAAGCATTACACGTCACATCCAGTTTTTATTTTTTTACAGCCTGTAATATCCCCCTGCTGGGCATAGGCCACTTTCTCTATGTAGGAGAAGGATCAGAGCTAAATCCACCACGCTACTCTCATGTGGGTTGACGGATATATTCTCTACTATTAATAACAATCGCTATCAGACTGACTGCTTAACGTGCTATCCGAGGCACGATGGGGAGACCCACAAAGACTGCACAAACACCCGGACCAAAGGCAAACAAACATCTGTAATGCCAATACAAATGTTTGCCATGTGCTGGGATCGAACTCGCAACCGCCAGCGCAACAGCCATAAACCAGTGATGTGACCATTGCGCGAACGCGTCGTCGTTGTTTTTTTCCTGTAAATCAAATCTATAAAATAACGTGCCCTATCTGATTGATTAGCTTATTGACTGATTACCTATTTCACAGTCATTTACGTTGTTTATAACGTCTGAACGTTTCTAGAAATTCTACCACCTGGAGAGAAAAATAGGTTACACCTGTATAAAAAATCTGTTTAACAGTATTCGTATATAAAAGTATTTGAAAAGTATTTTGGTCTTCTCAGCTATGTCTAGTAGCGCGTTTTCAAAAACCCCCTGCCTTAAATGTCATTTTCTACAATTTAAATATGTTATGTTTACATTACATACACACACATTCATATATGTATACATTTTTTTTCCAATTTAATGTTTCTTATACGTTATCAATCTAGCTCTGCACGAGGAGAATCATGGAAACCTACAAAACTTTTAACCTACAAGATTATTAACAGTTAAAAAGTATATGGATACCCTTTTAATTGTAGTAACTAAATAATAAAATAGGTTTATCTCAAAATTATCTAAATGTTACATCACTTATTTAATTATCTCCTTTAAAAAGGTGAACACAAAATGTACCCTAGTACAAACATTGCATTTTATATAAGTAAATAAAGAGAGCATTGAAAGCATATCAGGTGTATCTGCTAACATCCCGATACCTAATGGAATTATGACCCTCTGCAGAGCGCCTTCTCAAAGATTAAGAGTTGATATAGATACTTCAAATATTTTTTTTAAACTTTATTGCACATATAAAAAAATGTGTTTGCTTGTAGTGTCGTGTGAAGGCTTTGCAAATAATACTTACGTATCAATCGCCACTTTTTATATTTATTTTCTAGATTGTCACATATATACATATAATTAAATTCAAATAATAATTTTATTTATTTATTTATTTAAACTTTATTACACAACTCAAAAAAAAACATAACAACACATCGAGATAACAGGTTGCGCAAAAGGCGGACTTAAGGCCTTATCTACCAGTCAACCTTAAGGCGTAAAATGGTAAAAATAGTAAAAGGTAAGTGTAAAGGTAGGACTATAAAACAGTACAAGCAAAATAAACATACGCATATAAATACAGAGACAAAAACTTATATATATACATACTACAAACAAAATATTTAAAAAAAAATAAAAAAAATACGTCCATACAAAAGTAAACACACGAAGAAATGTCATGACATGAAATAATTATATTTAATGTAAGCCTAAGATGAAGAGAGTAAAAAGATAAATAAGGATGGGCTATTATCAAAGTTTTTTTAGGTACCACTTTTTAACCTGGGTTTTAAAGGAAAGTTGAGAAGGAGAGTTCCTGATGTTTACCGGTAACTCATTCCACAGTCTGATAGCATTAACTGTAAAAGAATTAGACACAAAACCAGATTTATGAGAAGGTACGCATAGAGTAAAGTTATGAGAAGAACGAAGATCCCCAGAATGAGTGTTAGAAAGAAAATTAAATTTAGATTTTAAATAAGAAGGAGCAAAAGGGTTGGAAATTACAGAATAGAGGGTACAAAGAATTCTCAATTTTCGCCATTCTTTAATCGGCCCCTTGCAGTTGCAGCCGGTAAGACGAAATATGGTCGTATTTGCGCAGCCCATAAATGAAGCGAATGCAAGTATTTTGCAGTCTCTCTACCATAATCTTCCACTACTCAACATATATATTTTACAATTTCATTTCTACCCACAAAATGATACTCATATAGTTTTAAAAAGTGCAAAAGTAAAAATTAAATAACTATTCAAACAAATAGCAAACAAAAAATAAGCCGATTTACATTTACATCGACAAGTAATATGGCGCAAAAAATAGCCAATTAATTACCGATTTTCAGGTATAACCCTAAAATGTACTCATCAGTTCTAGACAAATTTAAACGGGACCACACAACAAGCATTAGCTTTCGTTTAAAAATAGAATCATCAAACTCTAACCCAGTTAAAAGTTATTAGGTAACATACATAAAAAATCCAGTCGAATTGAGAACCTCTTCCTTTTTTGAAATCGCTTGACATTTGTACACAAAACGTTTGATACTAAAGAGTGTAATTTGAAAATCAATTTCACATCTACGTATAATCTATGATGAGTCCATTACGCGGATGCGAACTGAAGATCGCGGAGGCGCTAATTGAAAAAGTAATTAAACCCGCCGAGAGATCTCAAGCCGGGTCGATCATACCTTGATTAAATTTCAACGGGGATATTCACCATGTTATCATACTGAACAAGTTAAAAACTCTTTTTGACTTGTGGTGTAAGCTGGTGGTTACGAAAAGTGTGATGTTATGAGCAGTACGAAATCAAGAGAGACAGATGCGAGCCTACATTTTCTTTCTCTCTTTCTCTCATAGCCAGTTACGTTTCATATATTTAAGATTCTGTGCATGCCTATTGTGCAAAAGTTTTACTTCAGTCAGTGTGGTCTAAAGCACATTCGTTTTTTTTAAATAGAAGTGAATGTTATATAGAACTCTTAAGACTTGTTTTTTTAACTTTGAAACGTTAAAAATTTAACAAGAGATGAACTATTTTTATAGCTGTATTTTCGCCTATACTAATTGTATATTTCGTTTCATTAGATATCCTAGCGATGGACAAGCCGTCATAGTAACGTACAGCAACTTTTATTAAACTGTTTATGTAATTACGAGTACATACTTTAACTTCCAACCACAAATTTATACTTAGTTATTGCTGCAATCCGTATCCATTTTTTTTTTTTTTTTTTTTGATATCTAATTTAATCGATCGATATATCACTGATGATATAATATCAATAACTAATAAAATAACAATAACAATACGTCGAATAAATAATTTCATATTCACATCCAAATTGATGTTCATGTCATTGCAATTGCTAGTAAATTTATTCCGAAATCAATTTCTAACTAGCTGTACCGTGTGAATAATTCGCACTAAATAAGTGTAATAATTATCACTTTATAAAATAACAAAAAAGTATTTATACGTGAGTTGATTTAATTCAAATTGAACAAAAAATTTACCGACCTGCAATAATGTTGACGTTGTGTCTCAATCTATATCTACATACATAGTTTAAAGAAATTAATTAACAAAAAAGAAGCAATACAATACAATACTATACAATACAATACTCTTTATTGTAGACTATCAGAGAAAAAAATTTACACCGAAAAAGAAAATATAGACATGTACTCTCTCACAATAACAAATTTATAGTTGTTGTCACAGGTACAGTAAGCAATTACCTATAAAATGATATATAATTTACCTGGAATAACTTTGAGGCATTTTCTAAAAAAGTAAGCAATCATCTTAAACCTTAGCGTATAATATATATGATACTTACACAATTTAACCATTAAGTACGGTTAGTTAAATAGCTGCTAAAACATGAAAATTTCAGGAAAGGAATCGATCAACGTTGCAAATAGCGCCACACGAGCTCAAATGAATCCACTTATCGATAAATTGTGAAAGATACATTTACCTACTGCGAGCTAAACTCAACTCCTGCATCTCATTTCCGTGCTTTTAAAGTTACGGAAATTATATTTAAATTTAGAGAAATGCAGTGTTTTTTATCGAATCAAATTAATTTTTAAATTGTAATTAAAATAAATTACCTAAAGCTAAAATTTATTTTATTCGTGTAACTTTTTAGAAGTGCTTTTAACGGTCAATATATAATATGGTACCTTCTATTCGACGTGTCTTCTTTAAGAAGATTTAATTTAGCGTTTTAAATTAGAGCACAATTCACAACTTTAGTCAAAAAGCATAAATACGTATATATTCAAAGGCCTCTGAAAATATAATCTACAAGATATAGTCTTAACTGCTGGCACGAGTTCATGCTTCAATTCATATAAAAACCTTCTACTAAATAAAAACCTAAGTCAACATAAAAAAGTCACAGTTATCATATCAAAATTTAATCAACCTATCGCTCTAGTCTAGATGGCGTGGTGTGTTAGCGTTAGCGCCTACACCTCGGCTTTCGGGCTTCGATTCCCGCTCGGAATGAATATTTGCACCTGTACAAATGTTTATGTTCGGTCTCGGTATCTGTCCCTGTGAGTCTCCCCACCGTGCTTCGGAGAGCACGTTAATCTGTCGATCCCGGTTGCTATCATTGACCCCTGATAGCGATCTTTACTCATACTAAGAAATATATCCGCCCACCCGCAGTGGAGCAGCGTAGCGGATTAAGTCGATCCTTCTCTTATATAAAAAAAGAGGCCTATGGCCAGCAATGGGACGTTACAGACTGAATCAAAATTACTTAACAGTAATAAGAACCCTCAATCCGAATGGCTTAAGTAAATAAAAATGTGATCTGAATATTGTATCAGAAACGTTAGTCGTGAATTCATGTATTTTATCAAGCTTAAATATGCTAGTAAGTGCAGCTGCGCAGCTAAAAGCAAGTCAACTTGGATTTGTTTCTCTTGAAATTAAATCCGTTTCGACGCTTTTTGTTTTAGCGGAAAATAAAGTTAGTCGAGTTTGCTCTTCGTCGTGTGAAAATGTTTAAATAATAATTTAAACGCTAGAGAGTGTACGCGGTAAATGTTTTAATATTTTGTCGATTTCGCTTCAGCCTGTAATATCCCACAGCTGGGCAAAGCTCTCTTTTCCCATTTAGGAGAAGCATCAGAGTTTAATCCACCTCGCTGCTTCAATGCGTGTCGGTGGATATATTACTTACTATGAGTAACGATCGCTGTCAGGTGTACATGACAACGACCGGGACTGACAACTTAACGTGCTCTCCGAACCAGACCGGAAAGAAATATCCATCCCGAGTGGGAATCGAATACACAGTCGCCGGTGTGTAAACGCCCACACTATGTACGCACCATTACACAGAGCAATGATTGGATCTACATCTTAATTTAATTGTATTTGTATCATACAAAGTTTTTCCCTTTTTTTTAAGTTAGAACCATAGATAGAAAGTGAGAATATTGGCTATGACACTTTCGTACTGAATAAAATACATAAAAGTATTTCAAAATGTAGTCCACATATAAAAAAAACATCCTTAAAACTTTAAGTAACATATTTACGAAATAACTTATATGTATAGTATTTAGTAAAAGAAATAGATAAATTATATGTAAGAATGTTAAGAGTTCCTGTCGATTTGTAATATGCGCGTTACTTAATTGCTTGCGTACATGCGAATTTTTCATTATTCATCGGACTGTGTAATAAAATATTGTATCGGTATTTATAGTTTTTTTTTTTTTGTGCTTGTATTTAAGTGTCTTCTCTTGTAGTGTGGTTATGTAGCCATTACAATAGTAAGGTCTGTGGCACCATTTGTCTCACTTGCACTCAGTATGATAAAAATATACTGTACAAAATGTAAAATCTACTGAACCAATGACCTCGTTACGTTTCTCGTAGCGCCATCTATCGGAACTCAATAGGGTTCCGATAGACGACGACGTTTTCTAATAACGCCATCTATCGCCGATATATGAATTTATTTTATTCGTTTATTTATCATTTGATATGGTATTAACTTTTTTCTTAGACTAGTAAGACTTTTTTGTGCCTATTTACACGGTCGATCTGAAGGAGTAAACTAGTCGTGCGCGGAGCTGACAAATATACTATTTTTTGATTCATCATTCTTGTTACCGTTGAGTTCTACTCATATTTATTAGATATTTCTATTCGCGTATGTTAATCTTAAAGTTGCAGTTTGTTAATTAAGGAGAGTAGGGTTTGATTCTCGTATACATCAGATATATGTGTCTATAAGAAAATTACCTCGGAGAGCAAAGAAAGTCATCGGTCCCGGTAAGTCATAGTAGGAAAACTATCCGACAACCCTTAGTAAAGCAAAGCGATGACCTAGTTATATAAAAAACATATAGTTTCATAAAATTATATTTATCCCAATGAACATGAGACACATGAGTTCACGTTATTTTTTGCGTAAACTTGTGGAGGCCTATGTCCAGCAGTGGACTGTATAGGCTGTAATGATGATAATGATGATATTTAAACAACCTGTTGCGAAAACAAATGATAACGGATAAATAAAAATAATTACTCTTACAGATGTATATTTACATACAAACAAAACAATTTTTTTATATATATTGAAATCACTAAAATATTTTATCCATCCGTAGTGTTAGGTATCAAAAGAGCATTTTACTCCGAACGCCGGGTAAGGGCGTAAAGTGTCGAACTCGAGACCTCTTAGGGGATAAACCGCCTCTTACATTAAATATCCAAGCTCTATTGTGAGATTTTGTATTGAGTGAAAATATTTGCACTAGAAAACAGCGTACATATGAATTATTAAATTTGAATAAGAATAAATTATTTATCACGTATCTACCTATCTATATAAATTGTGCGTGTTGTTAGCCTATGCATATACTATCAATATAAGTTCTGGCTCACTATAGCTATGTTTTACCAATTCGCATGCAAATTAAATATTTTGTATAGTAATTTAATTTATCATTAGTTATACATATACTTATTATCTTCTCAAGCCGCACTGTCTTGTAATCATTTGTATTGTTGAATCCCACATTACAGGCATTGCCTAGTGTGGGAATCACTGTTCCTTCCTTCCCACCTTCTATGTAATGTGTATCTTTACAGTTAAATAAACAATTTTATTTATAAGTGATTGTTACATTGTTGAAGTGAAACTTCTTTAAAACCGTTGTGATTTGAAACTCGATGAAAATGCGTCACGATAAAAAAAACACACAAACGTAGGACAGAATGACTCAAAACTCGTAATGCGTTTTTTTTTTCACGAGATCATGATCGTCGTCATAGAGCAAATCGCAACGGTGTACCTTCCTACGACTTATAAGTTTCCCTTCTGCTGTGTGTAAATTGCACACACACACACTTTTTTACTATATGATATTTATTTTTTTATAAATCAACATCAAAATAAAACATAAGTAAATGAAAATGAATTGCCAAATCGTTAAACGCAAAACTCAAGAACGGCTAAACCAATTTAGCTGATTTTTAGTTAGCTGAAGTTAGTACACCCTTTTTTAACCTTATAGATTTCTTTTGTAGATACTGAAATAGATTATATGATATACGATGATAGAATATAGATTTTGAATTTACGAACACCTGTAAATAAAATTGGACGATCTTCTAAATTCCGTTGATGCTCCCTTTTATTATATTTTTCTTAAATGTTTTAGAAGTCAGTTTTTTTTTTAATTTTACTTTTCATAATTTAGGTTCTGATAATAATTTATGAATTTAATCTCGAATATTCATTACTGTATGCTATATGGACAATTTTTAATTTGATTTATTCCGATGTTGACGATATGCTTAGTAGTTTAAGGACACCTGTAAAAAAAAGTTGGCAATTATCTAGATACCGATGTTTACTTTATTAATTTTGTATTTGTTGTTGTACTACTTGTTGGGTTTGACTTATAGATAAATAAATATATTTACTGTAGAAAGAATAAAAACATCTTTACTGCATTAAATATACACACAAATCTTAATACAAAGACAGGTAACACCGAAGACAAACAACAATATATCACTTACCTGAGCTCAGGTAAAACTGGTATTGTTAGAAGTTACCAACTTTAGTTCGGCGAGCTAAACTTTAGTCATAAATATTGTAATTCATCGGTCATTAGATTTATGAAGGGGATTATATTATCTTTGCTATTTGAAGTAATCTCTTTGTTGGTAAGGTCGGTTAATATGATATTAGATTTTAATTAGTTGAGTAACTGAAATGATCTTTATTCTAGCACAGTGCTACGAAAGTTGTCTAGTCTCTGCCTAGTTCTGTCCTTGTGTGTGTCCTCAAGGTGCTTTGGAGAGCACGATAAGTTGTCGGTCCCGGTTATTATCATATACAGCTGATAGCGATCGTTACTCATAGTAGAGAATATACCAGCCAACCTGCAGTAGAGCAGCGTGGTGGATTAATCTTCAATCCTTCTTCTAGATGGAGAAAGAGGCATATATCCAGCAGTAGGATGTTACCGGCTGAATTGTAATTGATTAAAATAATGATGAAATATTTTTGTTTCTTATTCATTCTAAATATTATATTATATTTTCAGTGGCTTTTTTCGGATACCAGTAGGTACCAATATATAGGGATGTTCGACTCCTAACTACTTTTCTTCAAATGGATTATTTTATGGGTGTTATAGATTACGTTGCATTTAAAAAAATATCCAATATTTGCGTAACACAGTTATAATTTACAATGAATAATATTCTACGAAGAAAAGAATTAATTTTAATACGCAGTTTTTTAGTTGTATTCCTAAGCTAGTAATAATTTTTTTACCTTACCTACCTTCCTACAACTTTTCAAAAGCTTAACTTCTTCCTGAATTAATTGCACACATACTTTTTTGTACTTCTACTGTATGGTAGGTGGTTAACGTAGCTTATGTAGGCTGAAAGACCTGAAGCATCGCGTGTGCGTTTTAACCTGATCCTTCCCAGTACCGTGACCACCTTATTCACCGCAGGAACACAACACTATTTAAAAGTAGTTTATCTGTGATCTTCCGTAAGGTCGTGGTACTTTCCCAGACGGACTAATTCAAATTTTGAGCTGAATATTTCCTACCTCAATATATTTAGATATAATTATATTCTCTTAGCGATGTATAATTCGTGAGCATGAGTTTTGCATATTATAATATAAAAAATAAATGAATACATAATTACCTTTCATTAATATTCCGTTTACCCGTTTAGTTCCTTTGCGTAATATTCTTTATTGCTAGGAATATGAATCCACTGTAGATTTTATTAAAACACACAATTTATATTTCAAAGTGAGCAGACAATAAAATCAATAAAGATTTCAAATTTTTGCTGATAAGTAAAATTAAAAAAATATATTTTTTTTATAGATTTTGACATATTTTTATTACACGTAGACCTAATATGTCTATATTAAAAATCCACGGCAAACGAGAAAATAACACTGTTTAGTTAAATTTTTATTGTCTTTGGTTATACAAAAACATGGAATAATCTTTAAAATAACTTACAAAAGACACATTCATTTATTGATAAATACACCATGAAATACTAAAATTGTACATTGATTATAATAAAAATTATCGTAGATTTATCAACTGCTTTATCATAAACTTGTATAGACACATCTCATTCACAACAGGTCACATTATTTATTTGCATTTATTTTATTTATTTAAATTGAATTTTTACAAATCAATATCACATACTGTGTTAATATGCTCGACAGTTACGTTATAATATCATGCTGTCCCACTAACACTATTAAAATATTATTTTAGAAAATGATTCACTAACATTTCAATTGATTATGTACATTGTTGAAAGCTATAAAATACAAGAGCACATAATCTTTTAAAAGCCCTAACGCTCAACAAGAAATAATAATTACAAAGAACTCATTTTTATTCGATTTGCTTTCATATGACATTTTTCAAAATAAAGATACGCGCTTGTCTTTTACCTTTTTGTAAATTAAGTTACAAATATTCAATTACAATTACAATAACTGGTTTATATTTATGTTTCTTGACCAACATTTTTTGGCACACAAATCAAACTTGGCCACCATTTGTAACACAAATCCAACTTGGCTACTGTATAGGAAGACCAACGTCACGTTGGTTACAAATATTTGGCATAGCAATATTATTGCTCCATTATATTGCATACAATTTACTAACTATGAAAGTAGTTTTACATCCATACACGTGCTGACATATTACAATATATTAAGTGGTAAATCAGAGATCTAGTTAAATGCAGTCCAATTTTTTTTTCGCATAAATTACATCCATTAGTATTTTTAATAAAAAACTTTTCTTACTTCATTATTTTAAAATAACATTTTAATTACACATGCCTTACAAAAGTTGTTTAAATTTAATTACAATAAACAACATTATCAAAAATAAAGTTACAACAACATTATTTCCCAATAACTACTTGGGCATAAAAATTGTTGTTGTGCTATTATTTGTGTATTGTTGTTTATCGTAACATGGTACACTCTGGGTTACAATACTGTGGGTATATTTATTTATACATACACATAACTTCTAAGTTACATTTTATTTATTACGAGTAATAGAAAAAATTTCATTTGGTTGAGAATATGGCACACTTCAATATTTGTTACTCGATTTGGCACAAAAACAGTGATTTCTGAAAAATATCAACTACGTTACATTACATATAATTTAAAACGCTACAATTACGATATTTATCGTTAATTAGTAGTTTCTCAGTTCGTTTTATCCCTTGTTTTAATTTAAATAATTTAGTTAAGGTCAATAATTATATTTTTTTTATAAAACTCGATTAATACTGTGTATTACATTTAAAATATAATGAAACCTTACATTTTACCTTAAAATGTTTAATTATATACTAAATAAGATCGTCCTGCGATTACAACTTAAATAATATTGAAAATAAAAATATTAGTGCTGAATTATCATCAACTCTCATAAACACTTAAACACATTTTATTTACATAATAATTAGTGACGCTAATATCTATAATAAATAGTATATATTGTAAATCGGTATTTTTTATATAATTACATATATGGCTACTATGAAATTCTTTGTATATTCTAGAATGCGACAAATCGAGGAAAACCCAGCCTCAAAATTAAGTATTTTTATACATTATAAGCATTCATTAACATCTAAGGTCTATTTTTGTACGAAATTAAACCCTTTTACTAAGCAATTTAACGCACCCCTAAGCTAAGGGACGAAACTGAAACACGGTATAACATTACGCTCATTATCACCCACGAAAATATGATGCGATTAAAAAAAGAATTTTATGATATTTTTTTTAAATATAAATATACTATTTATATTTATACTATTTTATTTTTAATACATTGCATAGTCTATTTTCAAGACTACACAAATACTCGAGATTTTTCTTTTATAGTTACTCCTTTTAGAGCGAAATTCGAAAAGACTTTCGAAGAGGCAAAACACTCTAAAGGCAGTAAAATACCAACTCACGTCGAGTAGCCTGGCCACAGACAAAAAAAAAACCAGAGCTTACTAAAAGCGATAACTTCACTAGCTTCAAATACTTGGTTAAATAACTCTATTAATTGAGCATTTCATTCAATGATTTCTTGTATAAAAGAAAGAAAAATGAATGAGTCATACTGAAAAACTTTATACAGAAAAAAATCCTAGTCTTAGATTTACTTCGTTCCGGCCTTACTTTTAAGATACTTTTTACTATAAAGATAAAAATTATATTTTTTATAAAAATAAAAAAAATGATAGGGGAAGGTTTGGTATATTGGACCATTCGTCAAGTTGGACCACCATCAAATAACTGTTTAGTAGTTTATTTATTTTATAATTGGCAACACCAAACCACAATCAACTAACTTCACTACACATCGGCCATTTTGGATTTCTCATAACACAGCGCGGCTAGCTGTCATTAACGAAAAACGAATTTTATTGTTTTTAATGTAAAATTTGGTGTTCTTTGCTAGTGGTGTAACTAAGGCAAAGGTAAGCTGTCTATATTTATATTTTTAATTGAGATTCGTTATTAATTAACAATTAACTAGTGATAAACATTAACCGGCTTAGATAGGTTATGTTCTTGTCAAATTCATTTTTTTTATGCGAGTAAACAGTTTGCTTAAATGGACCACACATTGTCGGTTAAAATGGACTGGTCCAATTAATCGAACTTTTTCCTGTTTGTTACAGATGACTGAACAAAAACATTTTGAATGGAAAGCAGAAGATCTACAAAACGCTATACATGATTATAAGAATTCGGATATTGGTTTGAACGAGTGTGCACGATTACACAAGATTCCTAAAGCAACATTAAAAAGACATTTAGATAAAAGTTATTCAGAAGGACGTGTTGAAATTAATAAAGGAAGACCAGCGGTATTTGACTGCAAATTTGAAAACGTTCTAGTAGAGCACATATTATTTTTGGAGGAACACATGTTTGGGTTAACTATCACAAGATGTTAGGAGACTTGCTTACCAAATTGCCGAGAAAAATGGAAGCGTCGACTGAAGAAGAAGAAGAAGTCAATCTTTGACGATTCAGAGATTTGCGATTCAGAAGATAAAGAAAATGATTGTGCGAAATGTGGGCGAAGTTACTACGATAAGAAAGGACCAAAAGTAGATTGGATATAATATGTGCGTTGCCATAACTGGAATCATGAAACTTGCACCACTAACCCCGATGTTTGTGATGATTGTCTGAATTAATCTTTTTCAAACTTATTCAGAATTTTGATTATTTTTGTAAAAGTATTTTTAGTCAAAGTTAGATTTGCTATCGTTGTTGTTTGTAGTACAAAAGATATTTTTTCTTAAAAGTGTTTTTGTTTAGTTTTATAGGTAAATTTTCTTTAAGTCCAAATTACCAACCGCGTGGTCCAATTAATCCTACCGGTTGGTTAAATTGAAACAAATATCTGATCTCATAAAATGATAATTATCTTGAGTGTTGCTAAAATTATGTTGATTTTTATTAATTATATGTGAAGCCAAATAAATATAGTTTCATTTAATACAGCTGTTGTCTGTGCTTTTTTCAAAGAAGCATTTTAAAACCGCATTTTTTAAAAAATGGTCCAAAATAACAGACTCTCCCCTATATATTTTTCAATCTAGTAAACGTAAAAATAACATGACTCTTGTACATTTTGATAACGATAAAATACAAACATTGCCTGACCAAGACATGTTTAAGATAGAATTTTTGATCAAAAACAGCATCAGATACGGAAGTAATAACAAGAAAATAAAAAATGATATCTTTAGTTGTTGTTGTACAAACAACCTTTTTCCTTACTTAGAACACAATAAATTATAAAAAAAATTAGGACAAAATTTTGCTATGAACCTTATCAAACCGGTTTTAACCGGTGAGTAACCGGAATTCATAGATTATTTTAGTTTTAAAGCGTCAGTGGATTAAACGAGTTGCATCTATTAGCAATTCTAAAACACTTTTTATTTAAATATTTTAAATTATAACATATTATTTCGTTGTTGAATTAAAAATAATGTCGTAATAATAATAATATATCAGATATATATTTTGTGGAATGTGATCACAGCCGGATATTATATCCTGACAATAATTCTAACACTTGTATCTCACCTCAACGGTAACTTGTAGGTACTTTAGGATTCGTTTCATATAATTATATATTAATACAATTTGTTATCTATGAAACTATTACGGTTCACGCAAACACAGATTATTATCGGTCGACATTTGGTTGATATCAAATGGAGGTTTTCAATGATCTATCTGTCTGTGGTTTTGCCTAGTAAATTTTTGCCACAATTTCTTTGAAACTTACGTCAAATTCTATCTCTAGTAAGCAAATTCATAAATAGATAGAAATATTGAAACTAGCTGTCAGTTACGTTTTTTTACGAGAAGAATCGCGGCAGCGATTATGCCAAACTTTTCGAGCTCCTAGCGTTTTTGTAATCTTTATCAGAACCTTTATAATTCATTGTGATTAATATATGACACCTGAAACCCATAAAATAATATATTTAGAATACACTAGTTTGTAACTGTCGAAATTAAAGATATATTAGTCAGTCTCAACGGGAAACAAACGGTGACCATCAGACGAATCAATACATTAGAACAAAAACAAGCAGGACTTAATTATCGACCGACAGATAGTCTGTGAACAATATTTGTTTAAACAGCTTACGGCTTTAGAGCGTTCATGGAAAAAATAGCATTTAAATAATTCGAATGCATTAAATATTAATTTGAAAATATTGCTTGTATTTTCATGTGACATCGACTTATTATATTTTATAAAGTAATTTAACCATTACTAGCTTCAGAACCGTTCAAATATCAACGTTGCGTCTTCTACGCCACATTCCCTGTGAAATGATCAAAATTATACACTAACAATAATTAATATTATAATTTTATGAAATAGCAACTTAATTTAAATTCCATGTTTCTACGTCTAGTAACATTGAGACTAATAAACGCTCTTTGTTTTGGTCGGTTAAATAAATACGCTTATTAGCCAT
Source organism: Melitaea cinxia (assembly GCF_905220565.1). Classification (NCBI taxonomy): domain Eukaryota; kingdom Metazoa; phylum Arthropoda; class Insecta; order Lepidoptera; family Nymphalidae; genus Melitaea; species Melitaea cinxia. Next base: position 1,897,155 of record NC_059405.1, on the reverse strand, counting down.
AACATCGACAAAACTACGTACTAACGTATCTACAAAAAAAAAAATTATGTAAAATGTCAAACACGTACGTAAAATATTATTAAAATTACATTCTAAGTATTTTACTGTGCGCATTGGTAATACGAATAGGATTTAGAGTATGTGATCGAAAGTTATTACAAATTAAAAAATAATAATTAAAAAGTGGCTCACCTAATCTTTGGTTTAAGTAATTAGTCCAATTAAAATAATTAAAATTCAGTAATTGCTATATTAAATGACAGAGTAGATGTCTATTTTGCAACGGCATTAGTCGTATAGACGAGATGTGGAAAACTTATGCCTGCTAGCGTAAACCGACTTTAGTTTGTCCTGGTCACATGGGCCGTATTCAGAATTTTGTAAAGAATGGGATAAAAACACAAAAAAAAATTACCTGCATAGTTAAAAATTAAATTATTTATCATCACTAGCTAAACTATTTCAATAATAGCTTGGAAAAATTTTGGCTAATCTAAAATTTTAGTGTAAAAATTATTTTATTAGCTTCGAGTCAAGGTGGGGCAAACGCCTCATTTTGTCTGTGTTTACGCCCATGACTGTTCTTACCTTTTTGCATTTATTTACTTTTAAATTTCTTTTTTGTTAACATTTTTCCTATTTTAAGTTGCAAAATGTACACATTTTTAAGAGCGTCAGGTGACTTATTACATTATCGAATAGTGTAAAGTACAGAAATCACTTTTGTTCTATATTTTTAACCGACTACAAAAAAAGGGGAGGTTACTCAATTCAACCGTATATATATTTTTTTTATGTATGTTCGGGGATAACTCCGTCATTTATGATCCGATTTTGATAATTCTTTTTTTTTTTTTTTGTTAGAAAGGAGATATCCTTAGTTTAGTACCATTATAAGGAAACCAGGATCCGATGATGGGATCCCAGAGAAATCGAAGGAAACTCTCAAAAATCCGCATAATTTTTACTGTATGAACCGATTTTGATGATTTTTAATTAAATCGAAAGCCGGTGTTTATCATGTGGTCATATTTAAATTTCATCGAGATCTAATTACAACTTTTGGAGTAATCTTTGATAATGCGTATTTACTTGACTATTTTTTCGTCTACCTACGTTGTATTACTTGTCGATATAATTGAAGTCGGTTTTTCTTCGTTTGCTTGCATACACAATTATTACGTATAAAAATTTTAATAAACCTTAGATAAAAACAACGCAAAAATATTTGTAATAATTTTCGATCTATTAAAATAGTGAATGTACATTGAATTACGCATTCTTAATACTGTCTACGAATAAAAAAAAACGATGTAATTAATAATTATACATATAAGTACATTCTTAATGTTATATAATAATTAAAATTTAAATAAAATTAATGAACTGTTATGAAAAAAAAACGTACATTAAAAAGGCCTAAATAATTTAACCTTTTTTAAAATTAAATTAAATTAATTCTGCCTTCAAAGCATTTGCTTTTCCATTGAATCAAAACTAACACTTAATAAAAAAACAAGAAAATAGAAACGGGACGGGGAGAGAAACATCTAATATATAAAATTCTCGCGCTTCCGAAACGGCTTGACCGATTCTCGTGAAATTTTATGCGCATATTGGGTAGGTCTGAGAATCGAACAACATCTATTTTATCCCCCTAAATGTTAAGGGTAGTCCACCCCTAATTTTTATTTTTAGATAAATTATTTATTTTTTATTTTATTATGTTTTGGTGTTGAAAAATACATACAACCCTAAATTATCGCCCTTCTACCACCAACCCCTATTTTCAAATAGCGTTTAGCGGCAAGACAACGTTTGCCGAGTCACTAGTATTTCTATAAAATCTTAGTCCAAACTGAAGTTTGTTTGTTTGAACGCGCTGTTTTCAGAAACTACTGGCTCGAATTAAAAAAACCTTTTTTGTGTTGGATAATCTATTTTCCGATTAAGATTTGGGTGCGATCACGGGGCACAGCTAATATGTGAATTAATTCATAATTTCTTCACCCAAATTCGTACTCATAGTCGTTCATTTCATGATAAAAATAATAATAATATATGGATTATATAAAAATATGGCACAGAAAAAAATTTACTTAGAACTCGATAAAAATATAAAAATAAAAGAAGAATAAAAAAAATGTAACAGTCTAAACGACAACTAAAAAAACTAATTACAAATCCTCTCGTACTCATGGTTGCTGTAAAGTATCCGAAACGTCGGGCATCTAAAAAACTTAATAAACCTCGATAAAATCCGAAAAATTCGTTTCATTATAATAATAAAAAATGTGATAGAACTAGCAATATTATTAAATTCCTAAAAAAAGGTAATAAACTTCATTTAATATGGAAAATAAATATACAAAACTAAACAAAAACAATTAAAATATAATAAAAAATGCGTAATTCGTCTTATTCGTATAAAAACTCTTTAAACCTTAAATTTTATTATGTATTTATATAACTACGTATAGAATACAATAATTCAATAAAATCTTATCGACAAAGGAACGTTTCACGACACTGACTTATACATTTTTAATAAATTATGTATATTATTTATATATTAATAATTCATTATAATATACGCGAATACAAATACTATGCAAGGAATTAAATTTAATATTTACATATATTATTCGTTTAAATAAACACCAAATTTAGAATATTTATATTAATCTTCGTTTATATATTCTATTTGACACATTTATATAATATATAATTCTTAGGTTGTCTTTCTGTCTATGACTGAGAACATAAGTTATTTTAATGACTATTTTTTTTAACTGACTTTAAAAAGGAGGAGGTGACTCTATTCGACTGTATATATATATTTTTTTAATGTATGTTCGGGGATAACTTCGCCGTTTATGGACCGGTTTTGATAATTCCTTTTTTTGTTGGTAAGGAGATATCCCATGATAAGGACACCGGGATCTGATGATCGAATCCCAGAGAAATCGAGGGACACCCTCGAAAATCGTAGTGACGACTAGTGCGTTTGTTGATTTTTTTCGTCTACTTAATACGTTGTATTACTTATCAATGTACGATCTTTAAGAGCGTGTAATCGCCTTATCTCAAAATAAATATTTTCATTTAATTGCACCACCTTTTTTACATTTCACAATTTATGTTCTCCGTTATAGTTACATGTTTAGTAAATATCCATTCTGGTTTAGTAAATGACATTTATCACAACAAATTATGAAAAAAGACAAACACGTTTTGTTTATTAACACCGAATAGAACTTGTGACGTTCGTGAAAAAGACGTAATAATTTAACTATGTAGATTCCACATAAAAAAATTTACAAGTCGTTGTATGAAAGCTTACTAGAAGACGTGATTCAAATATTATACAATAAGTACTTACATCCCAGAATAATCAAAAATACGAAAAAATTTCAAAATCTATAAATTGCAAAGGATAAAATATTAAATTCTACATTAGCACAGTATATCAACATATGCCCTTAAAATCACCTCTTGATATAAATTAATACAACAACGATTAAAATTGCAAAACTTGACGAGAAAACTTTTCCAATATTGCTTACATTTCTACAATTACAAAAAACATACGAATGTTTAAACACCTAGAGATTGAAAAATCTAGGCTAAAGTCTCTCTCGAATACTTAGACCCACAAACGCGTCAACGCGTCATTACGACCTTTCAAAATAACGTGCAGGTCATTTAGATGGACATAAATTGACAAAATAAAATATAGAAAAAATTAGAGATAATATTCGATTCAAATCAAAGACGTTAAATTTGAAATTAAACGTCAAAACAAATTTATTTATCTCATGCACTAAATTCGTCAATTTTAACCCTACAAGCTCACACTTTACCAGAACACCATAGAAATCTTTGACTAGAGAAATACTTAAATCGAGACTAAATACTACAGTGTTTCACAACGTTTATTGTGATATTTCTAAGCTACACTCTACTCACTCTTATACGCCAATAATTTCTTAGCCATTTTTTTAAATATTGATCTTCTTACAACAGAAGATTAGAAATCCAAAAAAAATAACATAGCCAAGGTATCCAAGGATACTAAATATATAAAACACAAATAAGATTAACAATGGACGGGACATCAAACTCACTAACTGAACATAATAGAATGCGCAAAAATAATCCGAGACATTTTCGAAACACGGTCGAAATTGTTTTCGTTACATTTTAAGGAATACAATGTTAATACTCCATTTTAAAAGACTTTAAAGTGCAGAAATAGAAACTGAGTAAAGTCGTTCGACACGCAAAGAAGCAATTTAGTCTGAAAATGGTCTTTTCCAACACGATCTAAATGAAAATCTTTAAGATATTTAAAGTAACACCTTTTTCCTGTTTTCACTTGACGACGACTGATAGTAAAAGAAAACTTGTACTCGAAATAGATATTCAATCGGGATTATAAATATCAAAATTGTAATTCGTCAACAATAAAAATGAGTCAAATTTGTTAAAATTGCGTATTTATTTTTGTTCAATACCAAAATTGGGCAATTACTTATTTTGGTATCAAAACGTTATTATTTGGCATCGATGTTGATTCTATTTCTATCTTATTTTAAAATGTTCATACCATCACTAATTATACACTCCTCTAGTCATAGCTTCTCTATTTCTGTTATGCCACTTACAAGTCAAAATTCTAACATACGTTCTTCTAAAAGTTGCATTGCATAAAGCATAGCAAACTGGATTTATCGTTGAATTTATATAACACAGAGCATAGAAAAAGGACCATAGTTCGTCCGGGATACACTTAGTGCATGCAGTGAGAGGTTTCAGCAACACGAGAATATTATAAGGCGTCCAAGTGAGGATAAAAGACAGAAGAATGGCCGAAAGCGTCTTTGCCGCTTTCGTCTCTTGTTTCTTCTCCTGAGTTTTCTTTTTCTTCGGTTGCTTCGAAGTTATACCTTTACCTGCCAATTGTTTAGGAATTATTTTTGCGTTTAGAGGTATTCGAACATCTTGTATGTGTGACGTTCTTCTTGTTAATGCTGGATGACCTGCCGGATGCAAGTTAAGTTCTGAATCCCCTCTTGCAGGGGGCCGATAGTGTGTTCGCGCATTTGTTGGGGGTGATTCCTCTGTGATCATCTTAATACTAGGTCTTTCTGTATCCGCATCAGGCAGTCTGATCAAAATAGTGTACACAGAATCAGCAGATGCAGATTTTGGCACTGGTGAGGTAGAAGCGTTTATTCTAGTATTGGGGGGAAGAGAGCGACTGTCCCTTGCTGCTGGTATGGGGGCAGGAGGCTCAAAGTTTCGCCGTAGAGGCGACGTTCCCCCATCTGCCACAGTCGAACCTCCAGACCCACCACGTCCAGCATACGGATCTCGTATGACATTTAACGAAGTACATCTGTGACAAGAAAGAAACAATTAAATATACACAGTGATATGCGAATAAATCGTTACATAGTATAAAACAAAGTCACTTCCCGCTATATGTATGATTAGATCTTTAAAACGACGCAACGGATTTTGATGCGGTTTTCTTTAGTAAATAGAATGATTCCAATGGAAGATTTATATGTATAATAAATGCATAATATAGTAGAGGAACACTGACGGCTTTTGCAACCGTACGAAGCCAGGGCGGGTCGCTAGAATTCTATAAATTTGTTATCAGTTTTAACATATTTTTACTGCTCTTGTTATTATTTAAATATTCAATAGCGTTGCTATTACCTCGAAACCGAACTCTGAAGTGGCGTTTCAACTGAAACCGGTGTCGCGTACCCAGGGTCAGAAGGTTCTTCTTCTGGCTCAGTGTCTTCTAGATCTTCCCTCCCCGAATGCCACCATGCCACACACCACTCCCTGACAGCCATCCAGCCACGCTTTGGCTGTCGCGATGATGCACCCTATGAGAAAAACCATTTGAATAACTCCTAAAGCCAAACATTGAAATTTTAATAAATACTGCATTAAGAATGTGAAAAAAATGTACATAGGAAATATTTACTTTCGAAATATCAAACAATCCTGACAGTTTAATCCCTTGCTAAAGTAAATACTATATTTTGAAATCCTGCCAGAATTATAGGTCTCTTCGATAGGTAGACTGGAAATTTTTCTGGCGTCAATTCCTTACAACTGTAGGCAGAGGAACAAATTAAAATACTTAGATACACACCTTGGCGATCAGATAACAAAATCAGTTGCCAACAGGGGCTCAGAAACTGTGGCTCAATGTTACTACCATTTGCCTAACGTTCCGGTAGCATTTACAGTTTTTGGAATATCGCCAATTCCGAAACCTAAACTAAAATATATCGCCACATTTGAATATAAACCTAACGTCGTTATAATAGGAGTGACGTTGATAGAAATATAAACGCTTGTAAAAAGATTTATGATTTGGCTATGTCTCGTTTATGTTGTATTTTATTTTGTTGCTCTATTTTACTATAGCCATAAAAGCCAGCTTATTTAGGATAGTATATTGTCGATTTAAATTCGATTAAAAAAAATAAATATTATTCAGAATTTTTATTTCCTTAGCTTTTTTATTACGTTTAAAAAGTAGAACTACATGTTTTAAATAAGCAACAATGAAATATTAGATAATTTTAAAAAATCAAATTATTATAATCTTAGAAAATTACGTTAAAGATCGTTATTGCAGAAATTTTCCTTTTTTCAATATCAAAATACAGATTATACTATAATACACGTCATCGTCAAATAATTAAAAAAAGTCTTATAAATTATAAACAGATATACTTTCGCAGAGATAAAAAAATATAAAACAAAAACAAAACAATTTGACGATTCAAATTAAATTTATGATATTAAAGCCGTAAGTCATATAAATTTAATCAAATTTATCGCGCAAGAGAAAGTTGCTGTAGAAACTTCCGCATTGGCAAATTGGTAACAGCTGTACCAATGATGAAGTGTACGTACACAGGTTTCAGAGCAAACATTACAGAAATAACATCAAATATTTCAGATCAAGTTAAAACTTGACGTGAACTAAGAAATATTGTGTTTCTAAAACTAAACCGTATATCTCAGAATATTAAATATCAGATGAAATGGTTGTAAACTGCTGACGCCTAACGAGGAGGCTGTTCTCTCACAAAATGAAAAATATAGGAATCGCGGACTTTAAATATCAAGTCTAAAAAAATATTCAATTTTTTCAATATAATTTTTAATTTTTACAATACTAAAATAATGAATCAGAGCCGTCTGGTTTTATCTGTAAGAACCAAATCAACTAATCGAACTTATAATCACTGTACGGTCGATCATTAGTTGCTAAAAAATACTAGAGAGCGTGGAGGCGTGCCCTTTTTGGATTTTTCATTTTTTTATATGATATAATCGAAAAGACATACGCATACGATTGCTTTACGTTACTTTTTTTACTAACAATTTTTTTTTCAAAAGAAATATACATAGTATTTTTGATATACAAAACTATGCATCGTTCTAGAAAAAAATTACCCGTCCTCAAAAGAAACTCTAAGCTTTCGCACCGTTGCACGTCAACCAACATAACAATGAAATCAGATAAGCTGAGCTGTCATAATGCCACATTAAGCTTTACTCGGATAGTTCAACGACAGAATCAAATACGATTAGGTAAGAAAGACGAGTTAATTGAAAATAAAAATGTTAACGATCATAAATTGAAGCAAAGTTATGACCTATTAAGGTGAAAGAAAAGTCATTCGCATAGTCCCGACTATCGATTGTCGAACATCACCTGAAATTATAAAATTTTACGGGAATTTTTGAGTTTACTCGTGTGAAACAACGCTGAGTGTAATTGTTAATAGCAATTTTAGCCGCTTAAATTAGTAATGTATCAATATGAGTAGCAATCGACAAATTAGGTTTTTTGTTTATACTTTTATTATTTTTATGAATTATAACTAGACATATTTCATATTATCTATCTTCTATATATAAATCAATTGCTGTTCGTTAGTCTCGCTAAAACTTGAGAACGGCTGGACCGATTTGGTTGGTTTTGATCTTGAAATATTTGTGGAAGTTCAGGGAAGGTTTAAGCGATGAAAAACATAAATAATAAGTAACGGAAAATAGTAAAAACGTCAGTTAAATTTTCCAATACAAAATGTTCCTAGCTGTGAAATTTGATGATTTGTAAAAATCATAGTCAATTGGTTGTCAAACATTTATAGATGATTCAGAAAGCGTTTTGTCTATACTTTTCACAAATATACGTAGGTGATACGAAGTTCACCGGGTCATCTAGTTTTTTAATATTTTAATATAACGCTTATCGTCGTTAAGAAGTGAACTCAAGTCGTCTGTCGGAGACATAACGTATTATATCGGCAAGTTGAAAAAATGTCACTTTTTCATTTTCCAATACAACTTGAAAAGAGAATTCTTACTTATTCACTTATGCTTGTATAGATATAGAACATTGGCTTCGGGCCTTTGATGTTTTTGATTACGTTAATTCATTTGCTCATTATTACAGCTCTTTAGATATTTCTAAGAATTCCTAGGAAAGTGACATGGAAGTAATATATATAGTAGTATGTGAGTAGAGGAAAGTAAAATTTATGTCCGTTTTGTATAAATCTATTAAAAGCTCGAAACTTAGAGCTTTAAGTTGTTTATAAGAAGAACATTTACTGGAAATTACTGCAATAAATAAGACAAAATTAATGAATTGATAAGTCAAAGCATATTCGGTAGATTATTATATAAATAACAAAGATGTGAGGGATCAGTGGCACTCTCCCTTGTGCGGGACGTAAAACTTAATTTATTTGACCCAGCATCAAATATTATAGGTTTTATGTCAGGCTATCGCAGTCCACTGCTGGACAAAGGCCTCCCTAAGTTCGCGGCAAACATCCCGGTTTTCCGCAAACCACATCCAGCCTCCACCGGCAATCTTACGTAGATTATTATCGTACACTGTGTATTTTTGTAATTTATAGAAAACTGACCAACAAGATTGTCAAACCAATTTAATTGGTTACAGCCTGTACATATTTGTCGTCAAACGAATTTGATAAGCTCTAAGTCACATGATCAAGCCGACAAATATTTGTTTCATTGTAGAGTCATAATATTTGTCTTTATACTGGCTTATCAATTTTGAATAGTCTGAGTTGTAAAGCTGGTTGCAATTATTTGATTAGCGTCGACATCTGAGTTATGGATGGGGTTAGGATTGTAAAAAGAAGAAGTTGTGAGATTAATTTCTATGCTATTTTCACTTCACTTCCCTTTAATATTTTCAATATATAGTTTGAAATAAATTGTTTAAACTTTTTTGTACTGATTTTCGTAACTATATTTAAATACAATACTAGTCCATATGTAAGTTTTTTTTCCGCTCATTTTAATTTTATTTCGTTGATTGATTGATTGCTTAAATCAGCATGTAACATCTTAATGATGGGTATAGGCAACTTTTTCCATGTTAGAGATCCTCCTCTCTATTTCATTACTATTGAAGTATTGTTCTTTGAATAAACACACAATTACCATTACGCAGTTGTGTGGATAGCTTTACTCTTTAATTTAAATCAGCAGATTATTCTCTATCTTAAAGTTAAGCTGTTTCAAATCGACCACAGTTCGTACCTATGTGGCTGATTCAACAAGGCAGGCTAGTACTTCACTTTAATGGAAATTCTAAGTGAATTGCATTTCGTACTGTGAATGAGGGAGTTGGAAACCAAAATCGTCCTCACATCGCCTTCTATTTTCGCCTCTCCCACTCTTAGTCATACAACGTAATCCTTTTAAAAAAAACAACGAGTGATGGGATATCTGAAACTTTGATTTAGTTCAGGCGATCCTTTTTCTATTATATGAGCGATGCTAATCGTTTGTTGGCTATTGGTGTAAAAAATATCACAGTTCTGTTATTATTTGTATTAATATGAGCAAAATATTCTAAATCTGTGACTTTACCCGTGTTAGCCCCAAACTCGTGAGACATATGGGAAAAATACAAGCCTTCTTTTGTTCACCATTTTTGAAAATTAATTTACCAACGTTAAATTTGTGTAGACTTATCGTAATACCGTCACAGTTTTTATCTATCTAGCCGTCTTTAGAAAAATTTGAATTCGTAATATTTTACATGATACAAACCTGGTGATCTCTCCAGCGTGCGTCATGCAACGCCCCTCTGACGTGGTACACAGAATCTGCGTCCCCAGACTCAGACCTCGTACGACCATCAACTTCTCGAGTCTCGTCACTGCGCAGAAAAAACTAAATAAATAATTGAAAATTAACACTTATGATGTAGTATTTGTTCATAAACAAGACAAGTAAAGTACAATACACAAATCAAAAAGCACTCCTCAGATTTTACTCAACTTTAAATGGAACCACAGGACAAGCTACAGCTTTGAATGAAACATCATCAAAATCGTTATACCTAGTAGAAAATTTAAAGTTGGTTTGGTTATTCACCTTTTTTGAAGATTGTTAAATTAAAAAAATATAAATGCCTTTATCAACATATAGTTTTATTTATTATTTTTTGAGCCCAGTTTTAACGTAAGATCATTAAAAATTTTAAAAGTAATGAATATTTTGTCATGATTTTGTCTTGAAAAGCTTTTTATAATTAATTTAGTACACATTTATTTTATAAAATACATTAATATTTTATCTTTTTCTTTTGACTTAAGTCAAGTCTTCAATCTCATCCTATTAAATATTAATCACTATAAATTTTTAGCTGGTTGACAGAACATTGGCATTATTCATTACGAGGATATTATAGATTCATAGCAGAGATGTGTTTAATTTTTAAGTTATTATTTATTTTAAAACTTAATGTGGTCAACGGTGAACAAATGAAAGATAAGTAAGGACACTGTTTATCTAATAGCACATCTGAATTTTCTGATCCCATTATATATATTAAAACACAAAGGTTAAGATGTTTGCCTCCCTTTTTAGAAAAAATCTCATAGTTATTCCACATAAATTGTATATCATTATATAGATAATTGCTTGCTCTACCGGCATTCACAACTTAAAAATTTAAACTATTTAAAAAGGAAGGTTAGGTATGCTTTAAGAAGAAAGAAGGCTATTTTTTCTTCAAATCAACGCTAGTGAAACCGCGGTTGTCAACTAGTTGAACTTAATCCGTTATCCAAACGACTATGTCTTGACGTCAACGCCATATTTGCAGTAATATGTGTACTATTATTTGTAAATACATAAAAAAATACAGTTTCCAAGTTTGAAATTTTGAAATTGACTTTATACGATAAACGACAGGATTTTCCGAAATTTATCATCTAAGGAGGAGGTGGTAAAGTAGATTTTCGTAACATTTGATGTTACTAATAATAAGTTACTATGTACACAAGCTTCCTTATGAATGTAATGACTATATCAAGGAAATATTAAAAAGACACAATTACAATAAATTAAGAAAGTTCTTGCTCTACATGGCAAGAAATATCTAGCCTTTTGCTAGGTATGAAAGTATATAATTATTTCGGTCACATACGCGTGAGCTATGGGTTAATCAAAAGCACATAAGGCGAGATGAATAGACGTGGAGCAGAAACTGGCATTATGCCAGAGTGCAGGCGATTCTGAATCTGGTCTAAAATACAGCTGAAAGCGTTTTAGTATTTAATAATTTTTTATTTTAGTATTAAAAAATGTTAGCGTTAAATCGTTCAAAATATTATATTTAGGTGTAGCAAAATATTACTACTTGATACAATTTTAAGTTTATAGCTAGATGAATATTATAAATGTTAGTGAAATTTTAGTATTCCTCCTGTGTTGATTTTGTCAAACCGGCAATGCTTGAAAATTAATACGTGCTATATTTTCATGCACATTGGAAAATAAAATACAGTTTGAGAAATTTCATGATATTTTAGTAACTAAACGATGCATGATATACGTACATATTACATTTTCGGATGCGTTTTATAAATCGCTATCGCTCATGACTTAAGCAAAGTACAGTAACTTCCATTCTCCAAGTGGAAATTAGTCCCGCCCAAATCGTCTCCAGATTAGTCCTGCGCTCGAGACATTTAAATTGCATCTTTTTTTATATGTCCTTCCGGTTCACTCATGATATTTTATATGTTATATTTACAAGCTTTCTTACAAAAAAAAATTTGAATACTCGCTTTCTTTTAGTAGGGTAGGGTAAGGTAAAAGAATTTTATATACTGTATCTATACAAATAAATAAAATTGGAGTGTCTATTTGTAATATTAAAATAACCACTTTTTACTAAATGCATATGCATATAAAACATTTGTTACAATTTTTGTCTGTCTGTATGTCTGTTTGTTCCAGTTAATCTCTGAACAGGGTGAAACGGGTGGACCGATTTGACAGGAAATTTACTGGCAGATACCTGATGTAGAGACCAAGAAGTAACTTAGGCTACTTTTATTTTAGAAATTTATTTATTTTAAAACTCTGCAAACTAAACAATAACTATTTTGTTAAATTCTACGTAGTTGAAGTCGTGGGCACAGCTAGTCATATAAAGTTAGAAGAAGTTAACCATTGAGCAGAGGGTAAATATTCCTTTACATCTAATAAGTTGACGAGGCTACATAAGACATCAAATTAAAAACCAATTATAATTAAGTAGTTGTAGCTTTAGGGTTTCAGAAAAATTGTGGCTAAATATATATTTTTTAGTGTCATGTGAAATTATGTATCGAAGTAAAAAAAATTGCTAATAATGTTTAATACATAATTGATTGTAGTAATGCAACGTCACGTAAGCAAATCAGGTCACACACTTGCAAAACCGCGATTGGTAGTTGCGGTCGGCTCACCGGAGGAAACGCTGTGCGTATTTTATGCGTTACAATGCAGAAGCTATACTTGCAGCTTGTGTGTGGATAGCATACGCTCTAACACACGCCAATTCCGATGCAAAACGACACAATAACATATTGACAATCTCCGATAAACCGAATCGTGCCCAAATACTTTCCCTGCCAGTGGGTCAGTGAACGAAAACTTCGACAACGCGAGGCGATACGACAAGTTATGAAAATATAAAGTACTTTTTTGTCGTATAAACACTTTTCTTGACAATTAAGAACACAAATAAAAAGAATTCTCCAATTTGGGGCGGTCGTCAGGAAGCTATGCGCATATATACATTTGGGGATTCATTTTTCTTTATATAGATTAGGATATGATCCATAAATTACGTCATGTGATAAGCGGAGAGGGGTTTGACAAAGTGTGACATTGTGTGACCAGACTTGCAAAATGTAAATTGCGAAACGTCAAGCAAGGTAGGGGGTCTCATAAATGTGACCTGGAAGGTAAAAGATCGTGAAATCCGTGAGATGTATTTATGAATAGCCCCTTAACTTGTAGTAGGAAACCATTTTATGCTCGATGGCTCTCTGTTTTTATATTTAGTTGATTTCCTTACGAATCGTTTTGCTCAATATATCAAGCAGCCCGACTGGGGTAGTACCTCAACCTTACAGAAGATCTGAGCTAAATAATACTGTTTTCAAGCAGTGTTGTGTTCCCGTTGATTTAATGCTTTGGTATTGCAGACGTCTATAAGCTACGGTAATCGCTTACCATCAGGTGAGTCATACGCTTGTTCGTCGACCTAGTTATATATATAAAAGAAAAACTAGTAGGTAGAGTTATCAAGCTTCTGATGCCCTGGGTGTCGTAGGCGATACTACCTATTATCAGACAAGACTATGCTTGTTTTTGAAACCCGTCTCTTATCTAAAAGAACATATAAAATTGCTAATTACAATTGAACTAACTACTAATAATGATGTACGGTCATCTCTACGACGTCCAATAAAAATCACTATTAAACATAATCATAAAAGTAATGTCTTACTACTTTGAGGAGTTTGTACGCTGCGGTAACCACTAAAACATCTTCCACCTTATCTCCCAACTCCTTAACTAATTTAAAGTCTGAGATTTATGTGCGCAGTTAGTTTATAAGGTAATTAGTGTACATTGATTACGTTTTGAACAAGCTAGCGTCATTTTGCGGTACGCGAAGTGTTCAGAATTTATGGTTTAACACCTGTTCTAATATTTTATAGTTTGTAAATTTGCTTCTTTCGTTTGCATATATGAAGGTACTGCAATTAGAAAAATAAATTTGTAATCCTTATCTGAATTTTAATTATTTTAATATTGTAACTTAAGATTAAATAATAACTTTACCAAGTCATAAAATCTACGTTTTTTATTTAGGACTGAATTAATGTCCATAAAGAATATAAAGAAATTGAATTTGAATACGTTTAAAAATTATTATTTTGTTTGGTAAAGATATTACTTTTTTTGTAATTATGGTTAATAAAACCATTATTTAATTATTATATAACCATCCAACTGCTGGCTTTGAAATACACAGGCCGAAGACGGGCAGCAGCGTCTTCGGTGCGACAAAGCCAGCCCTGCGGTCACCAACCCGCCTGCCCAGCGTGGTGACTAGGGGCAAAACACATGAGTTCACGTTATTTTTGGCGTAAACTTGTGGAGGCCTATGTCCAGCAGTGGACTGTATAGGCTGTAATGATGATAATGATGATTAAATTAAATCAAAATGTTTGTTATTAAACTTGCTTTAATTACTTTGAGTCATTATTTTATAAAAGCAGATTGTAGCCAATATAAAGCTAACACTAGATTCGTAATATAGATTCAGCAAATAGAATCCCCAAAGTTCTTTTTTTATATAACTAGGTCGGCAAACAAGCATACAGCACATCTGATGGTAAGCAATTACCGTAGCCTATAGACGCCTGCAACACTACAAGCATTGCAACGTGTTACGGACCCTACCCCCAATCCCTCTCAGGAAATCTGGCCAACTCAATACGGACGAAGTCGCGGGCACAACTAGTTATTAAATATAACTAGTACGTGTCAGATCTCAATAACATTTAAAAGGGACTACATGACAAGAAATATCTTTCGATTAAAAAAAAGAATTGACGAAATCGTTCCACCTAGTAAAAAGTTTTAAGGTAACATACATTTAAAAAAAATGAGAATTGAGAGCCTCCTCCTTTTTTTGGAATTCGGTTAAAAAGAAAAGCTTCATGAAACTACAGTGTTGAATTGGATCGCAGAATGTTGCCTGTAAATAACATCACGCAACAAAGAGCAGAGAGAATACCTCTGAGACGAAGCTCTAATTTCTTATTAAAAGTAACATCGCAAGTATCTGAACGGCTATTTTACGAATGTCGTGAATCTAGCATTTTATTTCATACACGATCTCCAGAATAATGCACTTTACCACTCATTAATAAGACTGAAATTCGCAGGACGACTTGCGGAAAAATCTCTCACATATCCGAGGTCCATTCAGATATGCGACAATCGAAATTCGACTTAAAGATCTACAGAAGAAGAACGATAAATGCTTGACTCGCAATAGCTGTGATGATTCTTTAGTCGATGCAACAGATAGAAATTCGCAAGAGTGCTTGCTGCGCCTCAGAAGTTTAATAAGGTCCTAAAAGTGTTTTACATCAAGTAACTTTATGCTGTATATTTGTTAAGTTAGAGACTATTTTTCGCTGACAGAAATTTTTCTACTTCTTTTTTTTCGTCGTGAAGGGTTATTTTTTCAAGGTGGATGAAAACCGTTTTTCGGCTGAGACGGTATGTATGTTTCTTTTACAATGTTTTGCGCTTTTGTTGTGAATATAATTTTATGAAGTTGGTTTTAGTAATGGTTTTTCTCGAGTACTTGCAACTTCACAGACAAAGTAGAAGAAAATACAATTATTTTCTGTATATTATACAAGTTTTTCTTGGAGTTTTCTTTGTTCAACAAAATCATAAGGGTTTACTAACCTTACGCGTTTGAAACCAGAGTTATTGTTTTTTTTTAATATAACTAGGTCGGCTAATAAGCGTACGACTCACCTGATGGTAAGCGATTACCATAGCTTATAGACGCCTGCAACACCAGAAGCATCGCAAGTGCGTTGCCGACCCCATCATCAATGGAGCTCTGGTCATCTGGTCATCCACGGAGCTCTGGTCATCTTACTCAACAACAAGAACACAACACTGCTTGAAAATAATGTTATTAAGCTGTGATCTTCTGTAAGGGAGGTACTACCCCAGTCGAGCTGCTCCAGATTTTGAGCACGGAAATTTCCTGCTTTGCCCTAGCCTCATTTAAAAATAAATGTTTAAAAATATAGCTTAAGTTATTGTTTAAAATTATATATTCAAGATAATCAGTCGTTTATAGTTAATTATTATATTAATAACAATATGCCGTGTGGTGTCGGCCGAGTAGAATAGCACCACCCCCTTTCTTCCCATTGGGGTCGTAAAAGGTTACCGAGAGATAAACCTGACTCAAAATCATCAGGGTCCTGGAGAAGGAAAACTTCATTCGAAACCCGGAATAGGTCTCCGTCAAGCATTCGTGGCATAGCTCTAAAATGCAAAAGACTCCTGCAGCCGAACTGGCTCCACACGTATCGACTCGTCGTTCCTGTGGGCCCAGCTAGTGAGGTAGAGAGGGTGGCGCAGAGCTTAGGCAACTTTGCGTTTGCCTGAAGAGTGTGTGTCCTAGGCGACACAGTGTCTGTCTGACACTGTCTAAATCGTCTGTAATAGACGGACAAAGGCCAATGAATGAAAATGAAGATATTAATAATAAAAAAATTAAAGAGTACTATTTTACGATTGTTGTCAATTAAAAATAACTTAAGTAATAATTAATCAAAATTCAACACGCAGAAAATTTTAAAAATAACACGTTCCTGTTATACAATTTTTGGCACTTTAATAAGAAGATATTTTCTTACAATAACTATAAAGAATAGAATCAAAAATAAAACGAAAATACTAAGTCATTGCATTTTATAAACAAAATAAATTATTTGTAGTATTATATATAAATAAATGATTGTGTAGATATGCATGAAACCACACGTCTGCAACAATTGTTCAATAATACTAAACATAATATCATTTTAGTTAAAAAAAAATAAAAATCTTAATATATATAAATCTCGTGTCACAATGTTTGTCCTCAATGGACTCCTAAACTACTTAACCGATTTTAGTCAAATTTGCACACCGTTTGCAGTTTTATCCCACTTAAAAGATAGGCTATATTTTATTTTGATATATTATGTTATTATTATATTTCAGAAAAAAATAAGGTGATACGAACTTCGCCAGGTCAGCTAGTATTATTATATAAACTAACAATAGCTAATTACATTGAACGTTGCATATTTATAAACTTACGTAATAATGTTTAGTTTAGACTGGTACATTACATCTGACAGTTTTGACAGCGACATTTAATTGCCGTATTTATGCGTTGTTTGCGTAAAAATCGACACGCAAAAGCGACTCGTTTTTCACGTTTCACGTCAGTTTATATCGTTTGTACTGACAGGGCAATTTACATTTATTTTTGTTTTGTTTTCCGTAAAAATATTGGGATAATTTTTCGCTATTATATTGTCCTTCGACGACATAATATTAAAATTATAATAATATATAATACTTAATATTTTTATAAATATTATAAGTAGGAAAATAAGTCTGTGCGCTCCAATCACGAGCTCCAATGCTTATAAGATAAGGGATAGGGACAAATACCTTTCTTCTTTAAAGGAAAAGGGTTCGAGCTTAATCTGCTAAGCCTTTTCACTGCGGATTGACAAATAATTTGCTTACCAAGAGTAAGGATATCAGGTTTTTATGATAACAACAGACTACCACAGATTTTGACAAGAATATCCTGCTGTGCCCTAATTTAAAAAGTTAACAACCGACCATATCAAGATACGTTTCAGAAATTGTTATAATGGCAAAGGCAGCACGCGTTATTAAATCATGCTGTGACAACTTAAAAGTCCAGTACCAATTTAATGGGTATTAGGACATCAAAGAAAAGTAAAATAAATTCTGACAAAGTCCTGACCCAACTTACACCGTCACCCCAAGGTAAAGACCGCATAAAATATATTATGGAGATTTTTGCCACGACGGCTCGTGTAGATGGAATAATATAGTGTGGTATTATTTGCGACATATTGAGATCTACCTATATATACAAAACACAACACTCATTTTATATTTCGTTACTGTTTTTTTAGTTAGAACCTTTTTATTTTATTGTCAGGACAGAAAAATAAAACATTGTTCTGAGGACAAAAAAATTTTTACATTAAGATTGTAAGAGAAAAAATATAATTACAATTATATATATATATATATATATATATACATATATATATCTATCTTCCTTTACTTGTTGTAATAACATAAATATATCGTAAAAACTTCGTCAGTAAAAATTTAATTAACCAGCTTGTGATCATGAACAAAATATTTAAACCTTTATTATTTTGGCAAAGTATCGTATCAAAAACAGTAAATGTAACACAGTTCCACTACCATCTTGGAACTTAAAAAGCCGATCGATGGCGGAATAGCTATCCAGTCGAAGTTGTCATTTATAAAATCTAAAACGTTTCAGCCTTTAATATCCCACTACTGGGCATAGGCCTCTTTACCCATGTAGGAGAAGGATCAGAGCTTAATCCACCACGCTGCTCCAATCCGGGTTAGCGGATATATTCCTACTATGAGTAACGATCGCTATCAGGTGTACATGATAACAACCGGGACCGACGGCTTAACGTGCTCTCCGAGGCACGGTGGGGAGACCCACAAGGACTGCACAAACACACAGACCACGGCAAACACCTGTATGGCCATTACAAATGTTTGTCATGTGCGGGGATCGAACCCGCAACAGGTACAATCCATGGCTGTGACCGTTGCGCCAACGTGACGTCTTAAGCTGCACTAAAACAATGATCGTTGGTTCTCAAACAAAAAAACCTACTTCAATTCATAAAGAGAAATATAGTTATAAATGATAATCCAAAACGTTCTCTTCCGATCTCGTTCAACGTTAAATAGGACCATATGAAAAGCACAAGCATTTAAAAAAAGAATTGAGAAAATCTCCTTTTTTAGTCTGAATTAAGTTTAGTTTTAGTTAGTAGTGAAATGTTATTTTCGTCTTTGTTCCCTTAGCGTTACTTTTTGTTTGAATTTTGCTTTGTCGCAGAAACCTTCGTATGTCAGTTCAACAATTTTTTATATGTTCCCAATGGATAAGTAAAAGAAGGAAACCTAAAACGGCATATGATTTTTTGTGTTTAGAACTCCACACAAATACATATTAATCATCTCATTAAGCGTAGCAGATGATAAATCTGAAGCAGACCGAAAGAGGAAGTACCTCAACGTTATAAAAGTTTTTAATTATTTAAACAAATGATGACTACTAGATGTTAAACTACTAATTATACATATATTTAAATATAAAATAAAAGGCAGGCTTAAACTAGGTTGTGATATTCAAAAACCGCTTCGTTTAGCTTACGAACCGTTTGAGTTACACGAATATTCGAAATATTTGATATTGAAAATTTCGTGAAAAGGACTTGTTTTTTAACGACGACGAAGATTTCGGTACAATAAATGTCTGAGTCGATGTTCGGGAAATACACAATATAAATACAAACGCCCGGACCAAGACAAACATCTGTGTTGCCTACACAAACATTTGTCTTGATCTGGGACGAGCATGACAGCTAATACAACAACCATTTCTGGTTTTCCTGTTTTTCAATCAGCCTTAGAGCTTTCTAAGTTGCAGCATTTTGGTGCTAGGATTAATCACTATCGTATTAAGAAAATAAAATAAAGATAAATATTTGACTAGCCCGTTGGCGCAGTTTGTACTAACCCTGCTTTCTGCTCCGAGAGTTGTGGGTTCGATTCCCACCCCGAGTCTGGGTGTAATATATATTTATTTACATATGTAGTATTTATCTGTAGGTATATCGAAAAAAATATGTAGCTATACCAGTAGGCTATTACCTATAACGCAAGCATTAAATTGCTTACTTTAAGAACAGACGACCGTGTGTGTGTGTGTGTGTGTGTGTGTTTTAGATATTTATGTTTATATATTTATAGAAAAAAAATAGCTGTACTAGCTGTAGCAATTAATGTGATAATAATTTATTTATTACAGGGTGATTTAACTGTTATTATACTACATAAAAAGCATAGATACCTTTAAAAACTAAAGCACTTCAGCGCTTTAAGTTATAACGCACGAACGCAACGCACTCATATGTCAATAGATTAAAACATTTCAAAATGGACGGCCTATCGACGCGCAGAAAGCTGCACGACGATATTTCTTTACAAAATACTAAGAAATAAACTTAATTTTCCTGCTCTCTTGAGTTCGTTTCAATTGCGGTTTGTTGCATCAGCCGAATGCCAGAAGTAACCTAAAAAAAATTCTGCCATATCCCGTATATCGAAGACATATAATAATATATGTAAGAAGGTGGATGTTTTTGATGATAAATTACCTGCTTTCAAAAAAGTTGTTTTGGGATTGTTGAGGAATTAATTACTTATAAATAATTTTTGTGTTTGCTGTTTACGTTTATTTTTAACTTTACTACATCTATTTTTAATTATACTCATCTTTATTTCAATTTGTAGATATAATATTTTCAATAATACTAGTGTTACATCTCTTTTTTTGCATGTTTTGACAACTTAAAATGTTGCGGATTTAAGCTCAATTGTAATATAATTTTTATGTGAAAATTGTAATGTAGCAACTACTGTTTGTCCAAATGAAATAAGTAGATAAACAAACACACCAAACGTGACCTACTTAGGTATTACAATATTACGCTTTTTAAAATTTTAATAACGTAGAATATGAACAACATTTTGGACCCGCGACAGAACGAAAACAGTGTATAAATTGAAGCAAAGTATTTAAATGTAACTGGGACTTTTAATGTTAATCCACAACTTAGATTAGGATCGAGCGAGCTTAAAATTATGCTGGATTACGGGATCCCAACTTGCAACCCCTACACCTAAGAAAATATCTGTAATTACTCCATTTTTGCCAAAGAACCAGACTGTCTAGACAAAATTAGTGTATTACTTAATTTTCTGTCCATTGTGACCAATCGCTGATCTTATTTTAGTCATTAATTATCTTTAATTCTTATCATTCACTCAGTCGTTAATTTCGTTAGTATTGAAGTTTCAAAGCTCTTAATCAAGAAGCAAAGCTAATTAGTGAAACAAATATAAATCTGTAATTGTTGAAAGAGATTTGAATTTTAGAACTGGATGATGAAAGAAAATAAATTGACAATTGTTTCTAAGCCACGTTTATTCACATATCTGTTAATTAATTTATGTATTTGTTATTATATTTTAAATTAAATTTTACAACGAATAAATGACAAAGTATTTTGAAAAATTCACAGCGGTTGCTTAAGATTCTGTAACATGTAAAAAAAAATTAGGTTCATTATGTGAGTCCACGATTTTCTACACTGCTATATCGCCTTTATTAAACCTACAATATACATTAACATGATAATAAAAATACATAATTCGAATTTCAAATTTTACTTTATCTAAGATAATCGTTTCAATAATGATATCATTTATTTTTTATTTATTCTAATGAATTAACTACTCATAAATAAATTGCGCGTAGCTGCGATTTCCGTAGCCTATAGACGCCTGCAACACCAAAATTATCGCAAGCGCGTTGCCGACCCTATCCCCAATGTTCCGCCAGGAGCTCTGGCAACATTACTCACCACAAGAATACAACACTGCTTGAAAGCAGTTTTATTTAGCTGTGATAAAGTCGAGGTTCTTCCCCAGACGGAAAGTTCTAGATTTTGAGCAGGATATTTATATTATAATTTACAAATAATTTTTCGTTTTTTTAGTCAACCACTTTCAGCCAGATATCGTTTTTTTTTTATCGGGGATAGCTGCTCTCAAAGAACATAAAACAGATACTCAATTGTTCAGACTACGACATATTATAACAGTATTTATAGTACCGTGATCGACCTGCGACCGCTTGCAAAAGTTGCTGTAACCTCTGCGTCAACCCGTCATCAAAATTATTAATTATTTTAGATGTCATCACCAGCAGTGCACGGGAAAGTATAAATAGTATGCGTGTGTATGTGTCTAAATGTAAAATGTATTATTGGGGGTTACTCTAACCTGGTTATACAAATACGCATATATTATTTCACTCAGCACGACATATAAATTAGTCGCGAAATTATAATATGTATTTATATCAGAAACTAGCTGACCCGGCGAACTTCGTTTCACCTAACACAAACTTTATCGTATGGTATTAAAGTTCAAATTGACTTTTAAGTATTATCACAAATCTTTTGTATGGGAGTATAGAAAAGTGTTGTTTTTAGACTTTTTCAGGAAATGTAAATTTTTTTTTTAGAATTTTTCTCTCCGTAACAACCATCCTCGTACTTCAAGGAATATTTTAAAAAAAGAATTAGCGAAATCGGTCCAACCGTTCTCGAGTTTTGCGCTTAGCAACACATTCAGCGACTCATTTTTATATTATAGATATATCTTATATTTGTCCAATTTACTGTGGTTTGGGCATTGAATGAGTTGGGATGATGGAATCTTGACGCTTTGTCATCCTTGACGCCTTGCAATATAACTATTTGCAAGAAGAGCGTGAAATCAAGTGTACACTTGATTTCAAACGAAATTTTTCATACAAAAAAGTTACAAAAAAATTACTTGTAAAAAGTTATACATTTACTATTTAACTACATTATACATTAAATTTCTTAAATTAGTAATTTAGTTTGCTTGCAAACAAAAAAAAATAAGATTGGCATCAACATCGTCGGTAGTCGAAAGCATAATCAATTTAATACGCATTATTAGACACAAATCAAAAGTACAAAGAAGTATCAAATCTCTATCAAATTCAAAGAGGACCATATGACAAGAGCCAGCTTTCGATTATAAAAAGAATCATCCAAATAACACCAGTAAATAGTTATGAGGTAACACAAAGAAAAACTTTTCCTTTTTTTTGAACTCGGTTAAAAACAACTAAAACTTCTTATATCTTATGCTCAAGTAGATAAACACTTCCCATAAAATATCCCATCTGCAACATCTCAGGGACAATTCTATTTTTTCTAAAGTAACTCACGTCCCTTTAAGGGACAAACTTTCATCCCGTTTATCTTCCTTTACTTATCCATTAGGAACATATAAAAAATTGTTGAACTGACATACGAAGGTTTCTGCGATAAAGCAAAATTCAAGCAAAAAGTAACGATAAGGGAACAAAGACGAGAATAACATTTCACTACAATTTTAACTACATTTAACTAACTCTAACTTCTCACTTCAAAAAGAGTCGAACTAAAACTAAACTTAATTCAGACTAAAAAAAGGAGATTTTCTCAATTCTTTTTTTAAATGCTTGTGCTTTTCATACGGTCCTATTTAACGATGAACGAGATCGGACGAGAACGTTTTGGATTATCATTTATAACTATAATTCTCTATATGAACTGAAGTAGGTTTTTTTGTTTGAGAACCAACGATCATTGTTTTAGTGTAGCTTAAGACGCCGCGGTGGCGCAACGGTCACAGCCATGGATTGTACCTGTTGCGCTTGCGGTTGCGAATTCAATCCCCGCAGATGACAAACATTTGTATTGGCCATACCGGTGTTTGCCATGGTCTGGGTGTTTGTGCAGTCCGTGTGGGTCTTCCCACCGTGCCTCGGAGAGCACGTTAAGCCGTCGGTCCCGGTTGTTATCATGTATACCTGATAGCGATCGTTACTCATAGTAGGGAATATGTCCGCCAACCCGCATTGGAGCAGTGTGGTGGATCAAGCTCTGATCCTTCTCCTACATGGGGAAGGAGCCCTATCCCAGTAGTAAGATATTAAAGGCTGAAGCGTAAGACAATCATAGTAATACAGTATGTTAAACAATTCACTATCTACTGACAAAGATTCGTAAGGAACCAGCCATTTGACCAGTTTATTGACATAGGATAGTTGAGCTCTAAAAAATTCCCCTTTAGGGTCCCATTTGGGCATCCTTTGGGTCCCCTTTGGGCATCCTTTGGATCCCCTTTGGGCAACCTTTGGGTACAGAAAACTAAAATTATTTTAGTTTTAAATTAGTCGTTCATACTATTATTGAATAGAAAGGAAATCAGGGCTCGTATAATTATTATATTAATAATATTAATGTTATAAAGGTGTCTTATAAGGGGGCGAAATATCAGTATCAATAAAAAGTACATGTACATACAGAAAGAAATATTTTTAAATATATTATTTTGTTAATAAATGCCTTTCGGTTTTGTAATGTTATAGTTTTTAGCAATATAAATAATTCCTAAGCTCCGTAAGCCGTAATAAGCCGTAGTGTTACTTTATAAGAAGTCTGAATAAACTTCCTTTACACAAGAATACTCATTGTCGGAATAGATCTGGAAATTAGAGCATAAACAAATAAACAAAGTCATAAAAACTATTTTTATTGACCCCATACTACTGAGGCCTAAGAAATACTAGGACTTCATAAACGAAACGAAACTATTTTCATATGAAAAACAATGAAACAATTGTGCCTATAGAAGAGATAAACAATGTAATTGTGAAGCAATCTTATTTAACACATCTAATATTATGTTACAAAAACTGAAAATGTTTGTATATTTTGCCCCTTCATAAAATATTTTTAAACTTGTTTGTTGTCGGCAGTCGTTGAATGTCTCCACGAATCAAACATTTGTCGTAAATATTGATACATGTAAACAAGACTTGCTACACGAGACACTTTGTTGTTATATTGTCATTCTGATTGTTGTTACTTCAATTCCGAGTCAATACAAATATACTACTACCAGTATATAAGTGTATAATCTATGAATATAACGTTAGGTCAATAAACGGTAGCATGATATTTTGTCAAAATATCGTATTGCTCCATAAAAATACCGAATATACTAATTTTTTCTTTCAGATTTCTATGTAGTCTGACATCAAAAGTAGAATCTAAAAGAAAATTTAACATGAATATACATACATAATTATGTACTGTCTAAATTACTAATTTATCTAGTATTAACTTATTTTGACATTTAAAAATAATATTATTACTTTACTTGAAATTAACCAAAATAGCCTAAAATGTTCGACATCTGGACAAAGGCCTTCAATGTTAACTTTTTTTTTATTTAATGGCTTTCAAAATGGCATCGATAATTTTACCAATGTCACAAAGAATGGAGAAACATGCGATAGTCATTGACTGGTGCTCAGTGGCGTAGCTATCATAGGGCCAGGTGGTGCAGTGCACCAGGGCCCCGGAGCTCAGGGG
This sequence comes from Melitaea cinxia, assembly GCF_905220565.1. Taxonomy (NCBI): domain Eukaryota; kingdom Metazoa; phylum Arthropoda; class Insecta; order Lepidoptera; family Nymphalidae; genus Melitaea; species Melitaea cinxia. The sequence goes on along the minus strand of NC_059405.1, from coordinate 1,871,830 downwards.
GCCCTCTAACCTCAGCTTTGAAAAAAAAAATAATAAAATAAAATAAATTAAAAAAAAAACTTGTGAGCCTGCTCGAGCCTCGAGTCAAGATTTTTTTTATTTTTTTTTTTCAAATCAACATCACCAATTATAGAACTCCTTATTCAACATTTTCAACACATGCGCCAAGCGTCCTCGATAAGCATGTGCTGTTTGTTATCGTTATTTCAGTTATTTGGTAGTTTGGATGAGTACGCCCGTAGCACATTGGATCAGCGATAAGCTCACATGCTTGACGGTCGTGAGATCAATTCCACCCATCAACTTTTTAAAGCGCGCAAGAGATTGTGAATAGGACGGGGAATTCTGTTAAAAATCGTTTTTTCCCTTAATTAATCTCATCTGTATAATAAATATTCTATATTGTCATGTGCGTCGTTGTTTATTTATTCCCTTTTTCTTCTATTAAACACATGGATATTCTAATAGAGACGGGGTATGGATTTAGCCTACTAGGGATAAGTTCAACTCACTGCTTCCTATTCTTATTCCTATCAATAATTTTAAAGGCCAATACAAGTTCAAACAACGCGGAAAGAGGGGAGGAGGGCCCGATTCTTTCCCTATGCACCAGGGCCCTTGTCCCCCTAGCTACGCCACTGCTGGTGCTTAATCTAAAAAAAAAAAAACAAAGCGATGATTCAATCCAAAAAGATATATTTTTATATAAAGTTCAGCGTTTGTTAAAAAAGAGAAACTTTTTCACTATCATTTTTTTATTTGTAATAAAAAAGTGTCAAAAGCAACAGTAATATGTGAGTCCAAATACGTTTATACCAAGGCAGCATATTCGTAGAGGTAGTTTCCTTTTGCATTCAAAGCTGTCACAATCGAGACGCAACACAAAGACATGTGTCCTTCCCATTCACGCGCGTGACACGAGCATAATGCTGTCTCGCTTGACATATCCTTCCTTACCTCGCAACAACTATAGATGCTATCGACTGACAGCGATTCAAAACGTTTTAAATGGCGAGAGAATCCGTACTTGTCTGAGTCTTAACAATAGTCAATAGGTAAATGAAAAACGAATGGAAAAGATATCTGATTCAATTATATTATACGTGTGATTTGTTATACATTAAATTATTAAAAGGATTTCAAAAAACGAACAAGAGTCAGGAGGCAGGAAATTAAAGTGCCCCAGTGTTGTCAATTATTTTTAAATTAGATTAAATCCTACGATAAAAGGGTTGACTTTTATTAAATCATTGTATAGTTCTTGCTTTGATCTACAAATATTAACTAAGAAAGGGGTAAGAATAGTGAAAGGAACTCTTTAAAAATATGTCTTGTAATTCCCTTTATATAAAATACATACATATTTTTAATGAGTAATAAAATTCGCCAAAAAAATTACGCTACTCTATGAACTGAACTAAAACAAACTGTAACTGTCCCACAAACTAACACAAATCAATGCATACTCAATATATAGGAAAAGGTTTAGAGCATAACCCATCTTACCATTTCACTGAGATTTCACCACCACTTGTCACGCTTTTACTTGCTCAGTGAGGCCAGAAACAACCACACAAGTAACAAATTTTCTTTTAAATATAAAACCGGGTAGAAAATTGAATCCCATAACTATGAAACTTAAATAAACTTTTACAATTCCACCATAGCGTTTTTCTATTGTAAGTCATTGTTTATTGAACATTCGAAATTACTAAAGAGCTCAATAAACAATGCCTTCCATCCAATTTCAGTACAATTTCAACAAAAACTCGTATTTTCGCCATCGCACATTCTCGACAATTATCAATTAAATCCAGTTCAATTGATCATTAATATTGAAATATTCAATATTGCGCCTTTGCCAATATTTTTTTTCTCGTTTTTATTTCATTCTTTCATGGATACGGTCTAGTTGCAAATTGGATTACTGATTGACATGGTTACATGTTTGAAATGTTTGTAAATCTGTTTTGTTAACATGATTCATGCAGAATATATTGTAATATGTACGTACAACATTATTAACTCATAAATACATATTAATCATCTCATATAAGTGGTTTTAAAAAACAACAGTACAGATTTCTTGCTATTTTCTATAGTCGTATCGATTTTGACTCGAATATTTTTGACAACAGCGGGCATTTATATGGCCTATACAATTACCTGATTTTTTAAATGCAACTAAGTCATCAAACAGACATACGGCTCACGTAATGGTAAGCAATTATTGTAACCTATAGACGCCTGCAACGCCTGCAGCCCTGACCGTCCCCAAGAGCTCTGTCCACCTTACTCACTATAGGAACACAACACAAGCAGTATTATCAAGCTATGATCTTCTGTAAGGACAAGGTAGTCCCCCAATATAGATACTCCAGATTTTGAACAGTATGTTTCCTGCTATGCCCTACCTCAGTTAATATATTTGTCATGAGTCGTATTATGGCATGACTCGTTACCGTCAGAGTGACCAGCCACCGGATACTGTTTAGCTGTTTGAGAATATTCTACCGTTACGATAAAGTTGCACCTAATAAGGAAAACGATCTGAACCTAATCCCATCCTCATAGTAATTGGAAAATAAAAAATATAATGTGTTTTATTTATTTCAAATTAACATCCACAGTCTCTAAATTACCCTTTCCTATTGTCAAACATACACTTTTTTTTAATCCATGGGCTCTTAAGTGCCCATGCCTTTTTTATTTACATTTTTATTTTCAAAACTTTGAGGCGTATTTTTTTCAACACTGCATGCTTCAAATTACGAACTAAAGCTTATTTTTTCTAATTCGATGGTGAGTCCAAAACTAACCGTGAGGTACATATATATATATATATATATATATATATATATATATATGTATGTACATTTATGTAGGTTATTAATTAAAATAACTATTTACGACTATTTGTTTTCTTCATGCTACATGCTCTATGCATTACTATTTATAACACTCTACATGCTTTATACATTACATTAATGTTTATCGTATATGCTCTATAATGTTAATTTACCGCATTGTCGACGGCCACACTCATTTCAAAGATACACAACAACAGTCAAACATACACTGCACATATTCTACCTGCGATTTATTACGTAAGACTGCAGATCGACAGTCCTGTAACTGCCTAGTAAAGCTAGGAAGTGGTCCGATACTGACGATATTTCACTACTCAATACACTTCATCCTATCGCAGTCATGAAAATGAATCTGGAAAATATACGTACGATTGTACGCACATAACTTTCGAACGACTGCAACAAATTGGATAATTCCTTTTTTAAATTTGATAATTTCTTTTTTGGATATTTTCCTTTTTGTGTACTGTATGGTTAACAACAAACACCAGAACAGCGACATCAGTGACACTAGCACATCATTTCCTTGTTCGGTGTGGTAGAGTCTGTCGCTCCCGTATCGGCTTGTACAGCCATCAGCAAAAATGCTCTTCAGACACCGTTTAAATCGTCTGGAATAGACGTAAAGGCCCATGATGATGGTTAAGGTTTCAAAAAAGAAAAGAAATAGTAATAATTATTTCGGCCTATCGCAGTCCACTGCTGGACACAGGCCTCCCCAAGTTCACGCCAAACATCTCGATATCGCAATCCTCATCCAGCCACAACCGGCAATCTTACGTAGACCGTCGGTCCATTTCTAATTTTCATTCATTTTCCCAATTTCTCCATTAAAATTTCTTAATATTTTTTTTTTATAATACAATCTAATATGTTATCGTAAGTTTGAAATACACTTTTACCAATAATGTAAAAGAAGGAAGATATGTAAGGGTATAAACTGATTTGAACGTCTTTGTCCATCTTTATTGTGTCCTAACGACAATACAATTTCGTATTGTTGTGTTCCAAACAGAGGGGTGAGTGACCTCGTTCCGCTGCATGCGCAAGTGACGTCTCAGTTGGCAGTGAATCGCCAAAGTAAATTGGTTTGTTGTACGTTGTATTCTCGAACGGAAGCGGGTATTTATCTCTCTGTGATGTTTCTTGACTTTCATAATAAACAAATATTTTTGGTAAATTTAGGGCTTTATCTGAAATTGTAATCTAATTTTCGTTGTTTCGTTGATTGAATTGATTAAATGGTAGATATCTCTCTTTATACATGACTACCGAAGTCGGGTATATTTCAGTTATTTATGTGTAATGTTTATTTGAATATTCCATACTTCGTTAGTTAATTCATAATAATATAGTTTCAAAAAATAGTATCTAAAAATTTGTAAATAATTGTGTTAGATCGCAAACGAAAAAACAATCGACTTTAATTACAATTAAATACGCATGAATAGAGGTAACTCAAAAATTATTCGTTCAATCTCGATTAACTTTAAATGATAACTAGCAACAAGACTAGCACCACATTTCGTTTAAAAAAAGAATCATCGAAATCGGTCCACTATATAAAATTTATGAGATAACACATAAGAAAACAGTCAATTTGAGAAAATCTTCTTTTTCTAAAGTCGGTTTAAAAATAATGTTTTAGGATAGCGCCATGATTACTTCAATCACTAACATAGTGGCGTAAACAAAAAGTCATGTACATGCGCCGTATATATATACATATTTTTAATATCGCGTTATCATATTTATAATTTGAAGCAATAAAGGCAAACAAATTCACAACCACACCTTACTTATTGTGAGAAAATAATTTAATAAAATATTCTGAAAATCTCTACGGGAAAAATATGAAAAATTTATCGGAGCAAGATGATATTTTTTGGGGTGAAAAAGTTCTCAACACTCCCGGAGGTGCTTTGACTTGGGGCCTCATTACCCCGCCCCATATTCCCATATTTGAGAGACTGATTCCGTCTTTTTACATATATTACACGCATACATTTCCCGCTCTAGTTTTATGTAACAACGCTTGTATATGTGGAGCGGGTAAAAATATAAAAACCTTGTGATATTCCTAAATTATTTCTTTGCCCAATGTTAGCTCCAAATAAAACTAAACTGACTAAAAATAATATAATTAAACATAATATACTTTTATTCATTATACATAATTTATTTTCTGTTGATTCATTTGTCTTTTTGATGAGTTTGACAAAAAAAATATTACTATCTTTTTCATTTTAAAAAAGACTTAAAAAAATAGTTTTAATATTTTCAAAATTAAAAAGATAAATTTGTCTGGTTGATGAGTTTGACATAAAACTATTTTATTATCTTTTCATTTTAAATAATATATAAAAAAAAACAATTTTAATATTTTCGAAAAAAAAAAGTTACATAAAATAGTTTGGCATACAGACATAGACAATGTAATGTCAAAGTTATTTTTAATTATACATACTTTATACTGAAACTCAAAAAAAGTGCTCTTAAGTGTAGTAGATCTCCGTAGTTATTGTGTTATATTGCCATTTAAAGCTTTGTAATTAATTCTGTTACATTTTCCGTGTACTAAATTTAACATATTAAAAAAATTCCAGGATTTCTAAGTCTTTCATTTTTATAAAAATTTTAACACGGCAGTATAAACTTTATTCGATCCTTTATCATAAGAAATCACCTTTAGTGGTTTGCCAACTCGCTTCTACTTATTACAAGTCGCCGTTATGGTTTCATCATCATCACTTTAACCTTATACAGTCCACTGCTGGACATAGGTCTCATCAAGTTAGCGCCAAAAATGGCATGAACTCATGTGTTTTGCCCATAGTCACCACGCTGGGCAGGCGGGTTGGTAACCGCAGGGCTGGCTTTGTCGCACCGAAGACGCTGCTGCCTGTCTTCGTTATGGTTTACGATAACTTATTTACTAATGGTTTTTAAACTATTATCTGTACTATTAAGTTTATAAACAAACGTACGGTCCTCCTCACAGTAAACGCTTACCTATAAACGCCTGAAGGATTAGGAGAGTCACAGCATGAACTAAGTACATCACAAGCGTCTTGCCAACCCTAGCCCCTTCACAGTCATCATTACAGCCTATACAGTCCACTGCTGGACATAGGCCTCCACAAGTTGACGCCAAAAATAACGTGAACTCATGTGTTTTGCCCATAGTCACCACGCTGGGCAGGCGGGTTGGTGACCGCAGTACTGGCTTTATCGCACCGAAGACGCTGCTGCCCGTCTTCGGCCTGTGTATTTCAAAGCCAGCAGTTGGATGGTTATCCCGCCATCGGTCGGCTTCTTAAGTTCCAAGATGGTTGTGGAACCTTGTTATCCCTTAGTCGCCTCTTACGACACGGGAAGAGAGGGGGTGGCTAAATTCTTTAGTGCCGTAGCCACACAGCCCTTCACAGTATATCCTCAAAATGTCTTACTACCTTGCTCGTCATAAAGACACAGCTATATTTAAGAACAGTATTATTTGACTTGTATTCTTTAAAGCTGAAGAAACTATTTCTGTCGGACTGTTCCAGATTTAAAAATTTTAAGTACGATATTTCCTTTTTTTACGTGGGGAAAAACCTTATGTCAGACTCCTACTGATAAAATACCACCATGTGTGAGCAGTCCTCCGCCTGGGTGGGGCGAGATGGAGGCACGCTAGCATTCGCCACCTAGCACGATATTTCCTGCCCTAGATCAATAGGAACCAAACTGTAGGATAGTCTACAAAATGTTCTTTTAGACACAAGATGAGTGACTTTATGTTTTTATTTATAATTATAATATTGTTTTTGCTATCTGTGGTAATGCTAAATAATTTTTTTCTGTCTGTATACAAAACTTCTTTAAGTTTAATCTCACAGATAATAAAAACACTCATAAGGAATGCAGCAAACATTTAAAATATCAGTCTGTAACAAATATAAGATTTGTGGACAAGCAAATAAATAAATAAAATATATAAATACATTAACCTAGATCGTGTTCTAATTCGATTCCGTTATGGTTAATGTGGCTTTGACCTTGATAATCAATTTCGCTTTCGAGGCATCTTAGATAAGTAGTTATTGTTCTGGGCAACAGAAGCTAAATGGCTCGTAATAAGGTTAGCGTTGGCCTATCGTTGGCAGACAGCCATGCCCTTATCATGCGATTATGGTCTACCATAGCGATGTTAGCTTCACTAAGGAGGGGCTTACTACATAAATTCGGATTTAATATCAATTGTTCAAGACAATAAGTTTTAATGAAAGTTGAGTAAAATCCTAAGCCTTTATATTTTTAAAGTTTGTGATTGTATTTCAAGCACTAGCCTACCAAGTGCAATTATTTTTGGATAAAACTGGAAGTTTTATGTATTAATATTAATCCAAACATTATACTTTACAGAGTTATATAAAATATTTGTCATTGTATCGACTGTGTTTATCACTCGAAGATATTTCTTCAAGCAAAGAAAATTAACAATTACAGGTTAGATTGTGCAACAATTTAGCCACGTGTACATTGTTTTTGATTTTATTATTCTTTAATAAAAATTCGGTGAAGATATCGATGATTTTATCATTATGTCCTTTATTCGTTTAATAGCTCATTTGCTCAAAATGTATTTCAACTTTTAATAGCATAACTATTGAGATATATGCCGGTTCTCCTAAGCAGAATCTATATTTTGAAACAGTGGATATCTTCGCATAAAGTATAGTTAATTAATCCAAAAATAAATAAATTTTATTAAATCGTGATATGTTACAAAGGTATGTTATACCGGTTGCTATCGTGTACACCTGATAGCGATCGTTACTCATAGTAGGGAATATATCCGCCAACCCGCATTGCAGCAGCGTGGTGGATTAAGCTCTGATCCTTCTCCTACATGAGAAAAGAGGCCTATACCCAGTAGTGGGATATTACAGACTGAAGCGTAAATCATGATAAAAAGCTTGTTTGAAGCCTAGTAGAGATGTTAATAATTATAAAAGTACAATATTCTATCCTAATCTAGACTATTATTGATAAGAGCAAAGATTTCTTTGTTTGTGTGTAATTGATAATGTACTAGAACGATTTTGAAAAGTTCTAGCACCAGGACGAATACAGCGCTATCACTGAATAACATGGGCTATAATATTAAAGCCGTTAAAATATTTTAACGGGAGCAAATGGAACAGCAACAAATTGTATACCTCACGCTGACCAAGGTATGGACGGAAAACTAGTACTTCCTACTAATTTTTTTTTTGTAACTATATCGGCAAACAAGCGTACGGCTCACCTGATAGTAAGCGATCACCGTAGCTTATAGACGTCTGCAACACCAGAAGCATCGCAAGGGCGTTGCCGACCCTATCCCCAATCCCCCTAGGAGCTCTGGTCACCTTACTCACCAACAGGAACACAATACTGCTTGAAAACAGTATTATTTTGTTCTGATCTTCTGTAAGGTCGAGGTACTACCCCAGTCGGGCTGCTCCATATTTTGAGCAGGAAATTTCTTGCTGTGCCCTACCTCAGTTACTATTTGTAGGAAATGATTTCATGCATATTTAATTATCTACTACCTGGATGACCAAGCTTAGCTCGGTTTTTTTTATAATATACTAGCTGACCTGGCGAACTTCGTATCACCTTATTTTTTTCTGAAATATAATAATAACATAATATATCAAAATAAAATATAGTCTATCTTTTAAGTTGGATCGAACTGCACATGGTGTGCGAATTTTATTATAATCGGTTAAGTGGTTTAGGAGTCCATTGAGGACAAACATTGTGACACGAGATTTATATATATTACGATTACTTTATCTTGTTTTTTGAAAATTTTATTTAAATACGAATTACATGCTAATGAAATATGAAATATATATTTCGATTTTACCGTCATAATAATAATAAAAAAATATGGTTATTGGTTCTTTAAATAAAAAATCACGTATGCAATTAGGAAAAAAAGAGAAAAAGGATAATAAATCTGGAGACATGAGGATTTGAACCTAAAAACTACCTAGGTCTGCTCAATTCGGGACCGGCCGATTCCTGAGATATTATAACTTGATAGCAGTGCCGGATTTATATTTTTATGAGTGTAGGCCACTTTATTTCTGCCGCCCCATGTACATACCTTTCTAAAATAATAATTTTCCATTTGTAGTAAAGCGATAATATAGGTTTCGCTAGGAATAAGTTTCTTTCTATAGGGATTTATTGAAAGTATAAAAAACCATTAGAAAACCAGTGGACGTGTTTGACTTTTACCCTCTGAAATCAAGTGACCGTCCTCTGAAATTTACCGCCCCTAGGACGTTAAAACCTAGACCTAAAATCGTTGGAGGAGTTTCAGAGATTCAGATTATCTATACAAATAAATAAAATTGGAGTGTTTGTTTGTAATATTAAAATAACCGCTTTTTACTAAATTCATATGTATGTATACACGGTACATATACCAAAATATCATTTTTTATAATTTTTGTCTGTCTGTCTATCTTTCTGTTTATTCCAGCTAATCTCTGAAACGGCTGGACTGATTTTGACGGGACTTTGACTGTTAGATAGCTGATGTAATACGGAGTAATTTAAGCTACTTTCATTTTATATTTTTTTATTATTTTATAACTCTGCGAACTGAACAATAACTATTTTGCTAAAGTCGCGGGCACAGCTAGTATAACTATATCTAATATATAAAATTCTCGTGTCGCGGTGTTTGTAGTTAAACTCCTCCGAAATGGTTTGACCAATACTCATGAAATTTTGTGTGCATATTGGATAGGTCTGAGAATCGAACAACTTCTATTTTTCATCCCCCTAAATGTTAAATATTAATAAATTATTTTGGTAAAACCTGGCAACCGATGGGGAAGAAAGGTGAACAAATGACGACCAGATCTCGGCAAAAGGAGCACAGGGCGCCCTCCAACCAGATGGGCGGACGACCTCAAGAAGACAGCGGGAAGCCGCCGGATTCAGAGAACGCGGGACCGGACGGAGTGGCGAACATTAGGGGAAGCCTATGTCCAATAATGGACTTTTGAAGACTGATGGATGGATGCTTATGATCTAAATTAATATCGCAAACTAAAAAATCTAAAATTTAGTTAAATAATGTAAACATGGTTTTAGTAATACTGTGTTACAATTTTTTGGTTATATATTTGTAATACCATTACAATAACAATAATAATAGTGCATCATATGTACAAGTTTTATGTCAGAACTGACAAGATAGAAGATTAAAATGCAGTAAATATTGAAGAATTTTCCCTTTCCTTTATAACAATAAGGTATTCGTGGTCGTATTTTATTTGCGAAATATTGCGCAGAAGTTAGATCTCAGCGGTATAAGTTAGCGTTCTCTGAAACAATGCAAGCAAACAATTCTTCGCACGGAACACTATAAAAGTTAGAAGGATATGACAATTCTTTTCTTGATGTTTTTTGTTATTTAATTTATTGTATAATGCGCTTATATTGGTTGTGATTTTTGGATTATCTATTCCTTTCGCAAATTGTTTATAGACTATTTGGCAAAAAATTATCTTTTGAAAATGGAATGTCATTAGATTTTTATTATGACGAGGATCCACTGGCTAGCAATGTTTTCTTTGTTGTTGACAAAAATATTATTATAAGAACCGACTGAACCGATTTGCTTTATTAATTATTCTAATAACTTAACACACAAGGTTGAGAGATAGATATGAGATGATACATTTAAATTTATAGTTATTTTATATCATACTAGCTGTGCCCGACTTCATCCGCGTGGAATTTAACAAAAAAGTTATTATTCAGTTCGCAGAGTTATAAAATAAATAAAATTCTCGAATAAAAGTAGCCTTAAATTCTCCTTACTACATCAGCTATCTACCAGTGAAAGTTCCGTCAAAATCGGTCTAGCCATTTCAGAACTAAGCCAGAACAAACAGACAGACAAACAGACAAAAATTATAAAAAATGTTGTTTTGGTATATATATACCGTGTAGATACATCCATATGCATTTAGTAAAAAGCGGTTATTTTAATATTACAAAAAAAAAACATTCCAATTTTATTTATTTGTATAGACAATACAGAAATGGCTGGCATTCTGTTTAATAATCGAATTTGACGTTTTCGTAGTGGTCACAGCACTGACTGTTGCGCTTACTGTCCCGTGTTCGATACCCGAACATGACACAAATTTGTAAATGACATACAAATGTTTGTCGTGGTCTGGGCGTTTACGCTTGTGGATTGTGTGTTCCCGGACACTCGACAAAGGAGTAAATCCTAGTGGAACCGCTCCACGCAATTAAATGCCTTTGATAAGTCACACAATACACCAATAGCATTTTGCAACATTTAGCACATTTTCTCTTCAGATTTAAGATATAATGTCAAAAAAATCGGTTAATTTATTTATGCAAAAACTACAAACTAATCTAAAATAATTCCCCTCACATTCTCTTACATTAGCCCCACCTGGGCCTATGGTATAAATTTATCCCTTCAGTGTTTCGAAAGAGGCAAGGTGTAGGATTAATAAACCAGCCGTGATGTTCTTGAATTTATCATGAACCCGCCAAAGAGTGTAAAGCTTGGCATACACTTTACAGAAATTTTAGCTATTTTCTTATGATAAATTTGAAATATCACAACTCACATTATATAATGAGGATGACATAAAATTTACGATATATAACATTAGAGATTCAAATTTTAAATTGCTTTAAAAACGTCACACAAATATCGATAGTGTATTTCTAGCTTTATTTAATGTGACTCATGAAAGTTTAGACTTTTCAACTATCAAAATGGATCATTGCTGTCACACCGTAGACTCGCAGTGGTCTGACGCCTTTGAAGTCACAAAATATACCTAAGTAATGCTTCGCAGGTTTTATTTATTCTGGTTTTTTTTTTCTTATCACGATCACGATTCAGCCTGTAACTTCCCACTGCTGGATGTAGGCCCCTTTATTCGTGCAAGAGAAGGGTCGTAGCTGTATCCGCCCGCTGCTCCACTGCGCGTTGACGAATACTGCGGGTTGATGGATATATTTCCTTCTAAGAGTGCCAATCGCGAGGCACGGTGAGGTGAGCCACAAGGAGAGACATCCAAACTAGAAAGAGATATTTGTGCAAATACAAATATCTATTCTGAGCGAGAATCAAATTCGTAAAGCACCGGTGTTTAGGCGCCACACGGTACACGATCCACTACACCAGAGCGGTTGTTAAATTAATTAAAAATAAAAAGTAAATATCTCTTTTCCTAGTAGTAAAGTTATTAAATAACTTTGAAAGTTTTTTAAGGTTAGATGTTTGCTAATAATCACGCATCAATGAACTATAATTACAAGTAAGACAAATTCAATTAGACCAAAGACAAAAAAGGCGGGAGTAAAACGATTACGTACATTCCGAATTCAAACCTTTATCCCAAAGAAACGTTTAAGAATAATAAAATACGCACTAAATAAAGCATCAACTTACGTACGTCACTGAGTACATCTTCCTTGTAATGCGAATAAAGAGGGCGAGAAAGGGAGGCTCTAAGGGTGAGCCCTTAGGGTAGGGACCCGGATTGAACTGAGTAAAAACGTGCAACCGCTAAAATTTTTAAAGGCTCTCACGATAGGTATTTTTTATTAGATACGTGTGGTGAAAAACGGTGAGAAAATTAGTTTTAAAAAACTTTTTACCGGCTAATCGTGACATGTTTGTATAATCTATATATTTATTACAGACTTCCGCAATGATTTGGCCAACCTAGAATTAAAAATACAGAAAAGAAATTGATGAATCCTTAGATTTGCAATCAAAGTCAAAAATTAATTTAAAAGAGCATTGACATCCTATTGTAAGCTCATGTGTAACAAACTATTATTAATGTATCTTTTGTTGGTTATCCTTCAATAAATAAATAAATTCTATAATTTTAAATTATATTCGTTTTCAACAAAATACAATAATAATAGTAAATGTGTAGCTAACACCGATTCGTAATATAGATTTTGAAGAGGAATATAAAAAAAAAACGGTATTCTCTATTTAAGTGATTGGCGAAATTATCTGTGCCGTCTGTGTATGTGAAAACAATGAATTCTACTAGTAATTGATATTTGTTAGGTTCTTGCCAATTCATTTTCTAGCTTCTAAGGTTACATTGATTACATTACATCTTATTACACTACATTTAATCGAAGCACGTAATGTCGGCCATTTTGAAAGTATGTGAAAAAAGTTATTACCGTCGTTATTTTTGACAATACTACAAATGGAGGTTGTTCCATGGTTTGAAATTTATGGGAAACCACTAATATTTAAAAGATCGTGTCTTTCATCATTATTTTCTCTTAACTTTAATTTAAACGTCAAATTTTTATATTTTAGTATTGAAAGGACTTTTCTTTTCTCTACATAAAATGGCTAATTCTTTAAAAAAGGAATTTACAGCACAGTAGGTAACGCACACAGTAATAATGGCGCAGCACATATACTCTTTATGTAGATTTAAAAAAAAACACAAAAAATCACTAATATATACTACTTTGTTATTTATTACTTGTTGGTTTGTTGCGATTTATTTACAAAACGAAAGTATTTTGAACCGATTTCTTAAAGTAAAAAAAGATAAATAAAAAATGTACATTAAACAGAGTAATTCGAAAACCCTAACACAGGAATAGCAACCAAATAGTTGTGTTAACTGTTGTTGGTTATTTTTATTATTATCTTAGAATTATCCATTTTGCTCAAATTATGAATAATCGTATTTAATTAAATGTGACAAAATTTCTTAGAATTAAGATATAATATTGTATATTATCCTAAATTATACTGAAAACCGTATTAACATACTTGAAACACTTAAAAGGAGAACTTGTCGTCATCCCGAGGTAGGGGAAGATCTTAGTGTTCGAGAGAGCCTCTTGGGAGTCACCTATGGTGACGGGCCCTAGTTTGGACAACGCCGGTGGGATCGCGGAAGTGCTTAGCGTCCCCGTTATTCCACCCCAGGCGAGTGAAGGAACACCCCAGAGGTTTTAGTCCGTGCGAATCGGACATACCCTCTTTCTCTACCGGGCTGGAGGTATTCGTTAGGGATTTCTTTTGGGTCAACAACAAAAAAAAAGAACTTGACGTCAGACGTAGAAGCGATATCATTTTGTACTATTTCGAGACTACAAAAAACTGAATTTAAGAATAACAATCTTTTAGTGAAATCTGATTCGTATTTTAAAAGAAAAATAAATTAGAAAACCTAACCTAACACCAATAAATTATCTCGTATATCTTGTTATTTTAATCTTACAAATGAATATTCATTCGATGCTCGGTTCAATTCGAGTACATATCGATTCTGATAATTGGACAGACTCGATTAACATAACAAAGCGTTTATTATCTGTGCAAAAACATGCTCGTTTTTAGAATTCAATTCGATTCGATTTCGTTTAAAAACCAAATTTAATAAACACTTTCAAATTATTTAAAAACATATTTTGATTTTGACACAAAGAGCCCGACGAACAAAAGAAACATTACAAGAAAATATTTAAATAGAAGCAAAGAAAAAATTCCAAGAAAAACTATAGTCCTTCAGCTTTTACAGGCTTAGGGCGTGTCTGTTCCGTTGAAAACTTTAGAAATAAATACAAAGCGTGACGAGTAAACATAAACCTTAAGGTTAGGTAAAAAGAACACACATCATATTTTCGAAGAGGTATGGAGACGCCAAACAAAATTACAGTAAAAGTTTTTGTGACCTTTTCAAAACTTGCAATAATGCTTGTGAATAATGATTTTGCGCGTTCACGATCAAGTTTCGTAAGTCCGCCAACTGAGCTCAGTGATCAATAAACATAAAAATCGTTATTATTATTGACATTGCGAAGGCTAGAACTTTAAAAAAATAAAAATAAAAATGTTTATTACTCAGACAACAAAGGGTCCATAATTGTTAGTAAAAATAAAAGATGAAAGCTTAATAACTAATGTTAGTACTTAATAACTAAAAGTGACATTGTAATGTCACACAGATGCCTGAGTAGTGGACAGTCCCCGCTATCGGCGATGACCCTTAAGACATTGTTGCGGCTGCCGCGCACTCGCCTTAAAAGTGAGCTAGCCTTTTTGCGCAGAATGGCCGGGAAACTGTCGACCCCTGCGTGCGCGAACATACTAGAGGCACTGCAGTACCGCGGCAGCCCCAACAATGCCCTAAAGGCGTTATTGTACTGTACACGCAAGGCGTTGTAAGACCTCTGAGTATAGCTGACCCATAGACTGCTCGTATAAAAAGAAGTGCAGTAAGCTTTAAAAAGCGTGATCTTAACTGGTGTTGAGCAACGAGCAAATCTGCGGGCCAACATGTTCGTCCTGATCGACAACGCCCTGCGTTCTCGCTCAATATCAACATTATCCTTTAGGTCTTCTGTGACAATGTGACCTAGGTACTTGAATTGGTGTACTCTAACAAGACATGTCCCGTTTAACTTTATTAAGGGTATATTTTCCGGTAGTCTGTTGCCAGCCTTGAAGACTAGGTATTCACTTTTCTTGTTATTGTACACCAATCCATGCGTCTCAGCGTATGACTCGCAAAAAGCCAGCATCCTCCTAATTGCGCTGACAGAGGGGGCCAGCAGCACCATGTCATCCGCGTAGCTGATATTATTGAAACATACGCCACCAATATGGCATCCGACCCTCATGCTGCTGAGCTCCTCAATCAGCGCATTGACATACAGGTTAAAAAGATTAGGTGAGCTCAACCCCCCCTGCCTCACTCCACATTCCAACCCGTATGGCTCCGAGTACTCGTTTGCCCACTTTATAGTATTCAATTGGTTGCTATACCAATATTTAAGCAAAGAAATCAATTCTGCAGGCATTCCTACCTGCTGTAGCTTGTTCCACAGACCACACTTTGCTTTTCTTGAATTGTTTTTGTACCATAAATATACGGACTCCGTTAGATTAGCTACAACTATCCTCATATATTCAGCTGGAACTAACAATATTAGGTATTCTAAACATTTTTGAATATCATATCAAAAATTGAATGTGTTTAGAATTCCTAATGTGTGGGTAACACAAAAATAAAATCGTAAATATTAGGTATATTATGTAAAAAAAAATCTTACCTAGAATTCGATCTTTTCGACGAGTCGTGCTTCTTTCCCCCTTGAAGATTCGGCAGGTCCTTCTGTCTTTTTTTCGTCTCCCGCCAAATCTTATAATATAATATACACATAACTGTCACTGGCACATAAAACGCAGCAATGGCGGTCCCGAATGTAATAAACTGATTCGTCTCTATAAACTGGATGTAACACTCGTTCGGGGGCACCTTCCTCTCCCCGTCTATGTACGGCCACGCATAGATCCAGGGAGGCCACAGCAACAAACTGAAGCCCCACGCACCACCTATCATAACGGTCGCGCGGCGTGTAGTCCTTTTAGCCCTGTAAGTGAGCGGCCGCGTCACACTAAAATACCTATCAAAACTTATGATTAAGAGATTGAGTACGGACGCGTTAGACGCTAGGTAGTCCAAAGCCAGCCAGGTGTCGCAAACGTGGGGCCCGAGCGGCCAGTACCCGTATATCGTGAACATCGTGAAGAGCGGCATCGATATCAAGCCGACGGCGAAGTCGGCGACCGCGAGGGAGAAGAGAAAGTAGTTGCTGATGGTCTGAAGCTGCTTGTCGATCTTGAAGCTGATCATGACCATGGAGTTGCCGACGACGGTGAGCACGGAGAGGACGGTGGCGATTATCGCGATGACGATCTTCTGGGCGAGGCTGAAGGGGCTTTCGGGGAGATCGGGATCGAGCTCCACGTCTGTGAGGTTGGCTGATTGGTTGAAAGCGTTGTGCATGACGTCAACTCGGCGAGCCCGCGGCCCCCGCTCCGCCGCGGCGCGGTCGCCGACCGAGAGCGGATCCGGCTGTAACAAACGGAACTTACGTTAATATTTACGTTTTATAACTTAATTCAAATTCAGTCTAATGAAACTAGTACCTACATCGAATCGTACTAGTATCAAAACTCTACTAAATTTGAAATAACGTTATTTCGTTTATATAATATATGTTAAATATTCTTTATTTAAAAACTTAGTCAAAGTGTGACTCAAAAATTCTAAATATATTTTAAATTAAAAAGATTTATTAACACCGATGAAAAATAACACCGATTTTAAATTATTATTGATTATTTGACCTTAATATATTAAGTACGCTGTAAGGCCTTATATCTACGTTTTTATATATTAAAAATATATATTTACGTTTTTACATATTTAACAAAATATGGAAATATTAAGAGCATGAGTAAAAAACTTTTAACAGATATTAAAGTACTCACTCGTGTAAGCGAATAATATTTTCGCAGTTACTTAAAAATACGTCCTAATAAAACGTCATTATAAAAACACCATAAAAGTGACGAAATATACTTTTCACCCACATTTCAGTGACGTAAGCACGGACGGTATAATATTCTGAAAAAATTACCTACTAGAATTGAAGCATTTATCGTCCGCTGTTTATGACCAACCCTACACGATGTAAATAAATTTAATACTGCTTGTATTTTTGATTGAGTGTACAGAATAGGAAGAACTAAACGAATTTAGAACTAATTAGATAATCTTTGAAAATTAGTCATATTGTGACGCGTTGTGATTACGTAATCTTGACGAGGTGAGTGGTCCATCACGTACGTACTATTCGCCTTTAAGCACGGATATGGAAAATATGATTTTTACACTACTATGTAATAGTAAGTGGCTACTGTAGCATACGGACACCTTTAACACCAGGAGGATCACAAGCGCGTTGCCGACCTTACTTCCTTCCATCACAGCCAATTTACAGAAAGTCAAGCTACTTTCCACACCACAAGAACACAATTGGGTATGACTAAAGCATTTTCCCAGTCGGGCTGCTCGAAATTTTGAACAAGATACTGCTTGCACTGCCCTGCCTCGATGAATGGTTATGAGAAGTTTAATTTGTGGTCACTCTGACCACAAATTAAAAGCGTCCATGTGTCGTAACTTCATATAAATATATAATACTCAATATCGTGA
This sequence comes from Melitaea cinxia, assembly GCF_905220565.1. Taxonomy (NCBI): domain Eukaryota; kingdom Metazoa; phylum Arthropoda; class Insecta; order Lepidoptera; family Nymphalidae; genus Melitaea; species Melitaea cinxia. The sequence goes on along the minus strand of NC_059405.1, from coordinate 1,853,853 downwards.
TAAAGTTACGATACCATGTATTTACATAACAAAATCCTTAACCCTCAATCATGTACGTACGATAACGCACTAACAGGGGAAAAAGGATGAATAAGTATTTTGCACAAAGATTCCATGTATTGTATAGATGTTAAGGGATACGAATTCCTGTAACGATTATTAGAAATAGCGCGGTTTACGCCTATCTTAACGGTATACTTACTTAATTAACCGGGAAATTTAAACACAGCGCTTACTATGAATTTATTACTCATAGGGTATGGCTGAGCTAAATAACAATGATGACTCACTTTTTTTTAACATGAATGCAATAGTGTATTACATACTAATCTTCTATAACATACATATACTACATAACTTGCTATAGAGCAAGGCATAACTATAAAGAAGGTATGTCAAGTTCATGTTCTACAGAAAACGTATTTCAAATCCAATGCATGTCCTTTCAAAAGAGTATGTACGTAATAAATCCAGTCTCTTATAGTCTGTGGCGCGGCTGGAAATAATAAATTTATGGAATGTTACCAAGCGCTGAATATGCAGAGACACGGCTTGCGCTTCACTGTGGAATCGGTAATGAAGGTGCTTCGTACAATTGTACGTTCTTCCTTGACCGTATAACGTTTTTCAGGATTAATTTTTTTAAGCGTTCCTTTTTTAAATATCAATTTTTTCAAATACGGAATTGCCAACTTTGAAATAACATTTAAGGATTTCGTACTTACTTTCACAGATTAGAATAAACTGCATTGCACGTTATAGAAGATAAGCTATGAACCCTTTTTATAAGTAGTTTTTTTAATGAATGCATACAGTAGTTTTTTTTTTAATATATAGCACATTAAACAAACTGCTATTATCGGGAAACTGTCAAAAGTGACAGAAACAGCGTTTCTAGCAATTGATGATTGAAAATTAGTTTAAAATAAATTACTAATTAAAAAAATGTTTAGAATTTCATGTCTTTTTTCATTTATTCGCATTCGCATAATGTAGCGATCTCAATATTTTATTGTCAAATAAATGAATTAAAATTTATATATCAAATAATTGATAAATAAAAAATCTCTAAAAAAGTATAGGTACTTAAAGATTTTGTAATAAGTATCTATACTCAATATAAATTTATGACAGCATATTTTTTTAATTATAGTAACATTTTTTTACCAATTAATAGCATAATAGAACAAAATATATAATTTTTTTAATAATATTAAACGCAAAAATTTTACACTAAAACAATAAGTATTCTCACATAACTATCATACATGTAAGCTACGAAATGAATGAAAACGAATGGAAACAAGCGTTATCTGGAAACAAAAGCACAATCTGTTACTACGTGGAGTAATCACTGCGCTACAATAAAAAATTTGTTACTATCAATCAGAGCACTTGCAACGTTTTTTTTTTTTTTTTTGAAGCAAAACTTCTTTACACATGCTTGACTTGGGGAGTAAGCTGGTGAATGCTTGACGAGAGCGTTACGAAAAGTGTGATAGTTAGTGAAGTTAGAAAGAGAGAGTTATGTTTCATAAGATATACTTCAGTCGTGTTATCTAAAGCACACTTATTTTTTTGTTGGCAACTACTTTAGGATTTTTAACCAGAACCGGAGCGCCAGAAAATGCCCTTTTTATATAATTCAAGTCACAATCCTAACAAATTACGTAACGAAAAAATCAAATTTTGTCAAATATAGTTGACATTGTTCAACACTCTACCCTTGTCAAACACATTGGACATATAACTTGACATATGTCACACATATAAGAACATCTCGAAACATTTACGGATGTCAAATAAATAACATACACACAGTCGCCTATTGAAATGGTCATGGCTATCTGAGTTTTAGGTACAAGTCGACTGACACAGCTAATAAATATATATAGCATAATTTTGATCAATTATATTGCCAATTATTAAACTAGAATCTTAATTGCAACTTAATTAGTTAATTTGCTTTCATTCTAAATTACCTTGCTTACTTCAATTATATTATTGTAACAGAGAGACTAAACAAAAAAAAAAATTATAAGATGTACCATCGCTTTCTATCGCTCATTTTACCTTCCGATGAAATGATTTGTGAATTAAGTTGTGAAATTGTAGTTTACATCACATGTTTGATATAATTAATCTTCGAATGTGCTTGTTTTTGCTTAGAAAATAAACTATGCAATTAATAATATTAATAATCACAGCTAAATAATACTGCTTTTTTTTTATGTCACTAGGTCGGCAAACAAGCGTGCGGCTCACCTGATGGTAAGCGATTACCGTAGCTTATAGACGCCTGCAACATCAGAAGCATCGTAAGCGCGTTGCCGACCCAATCCCCAATACCCCCAGGAGCTCTGGTCACCTTACTCACCAACAGGAACACAATACTGCTTGAAAACATTATTATTTTGCTGTGATCTTCTGTAAGGTCGAGGTACTACCCCAGTCGGGCTGCTCCATATTTTGAGCAGGAAATTCCTGCTGTGCCCTACCTCAGTTTGCTTTCAAGCAGTGTTGTGTTCCTGTTGTAAGTAAGGTGATCAGAGCTCCTGGGCTGGTCGGGGGAAGAGTCGGCAACGCGCTTGCGATGCTTTTAGTGTTGCAGGCGGCTATAGGCTACGGTAATCGTTTACCATCAAGTGAATCGTACGCTTTTTTGCCGACCTAGTTGTTTAAAAAAATACAATTAGATTATAATGACACTTAACAACACACTTATAATGGAACTTACAACATTAACAAGTTAATGGTGTGAGTTCCTAAACGTGACTCCATATATATAATATTCATCGGTTAATGAATTGGAAACTTTTATTTGATTGTTCATATTATATGAGTCATAACATAAAGAAATCATCTTATATGTAGGTACATATTCATATATTTTGTTATATCTATCATACATAATATAAGACCACCGAGAAGACAGTTGCATCCCAGCGCATGACAAACCATCGCACACTGCAACCCTTTGTCTTGAACATTGTAATAACACATTTATTACCAACGCCATCGTGCAGTGACATATCCTGGATGTTCAAGATTATTCCGGATTGCACCGGAATGAACAAGTTTGAGGCTGTTATGCCACTATCATGTCGGAATGTGTGTTGATTTGTGACTAGTAATTTGCATGTGCTAGTTGTACGTTTCAGTTATTCGTAGTACATTTGTACACTAGATGAGAAGCGCGTTTTTGCCTGCACTTACATTTAAACGTATAATTAACTCCTAGTTTTCCGTGTTAGATTAGAATTAGGTTATCACAACTAAGTTATTAAGTGCTAATTTTTTTTTCATTGGCTTATTTTTTATTTATCAAGACACATAAGGAAGTCGCTTGAAAAAAAAGTAAAAACAAAAATAATATATGTATATAAATTATTTTGAAAAGAAGTAATAGACAACAATACAACACGAAATTGAAATATGCAATGATATTAAAATACAATTCCTGAAATTTAAAATTATCATATCTAAGAAAGCACTTTATTTGAAGGTTAGATATTAAAAAAAAAATGTCAAACTTAAGAAAACTACACATGTAAAAAAGTGGAATGTACAAAATTATTTAGAGCCCGTGACACGCTTATGGTGCTCTTGGCAAGTGCTTGTAGCACGCTTCCATAACCTATTATCTATTTCTTGGTTACCATAACCGCTTACATGGTAGACCACTTTTTTACCACTATGTAACACTTTTAAAATACCATACTTAGTGTTCTGTGTGATTTTCATTCGTTCATTTTATCTTGAAAGTAATCCATCAATCGATCACAATCACAATCAAGAAAATTCGAACGAAGGTTTGAAGCTTAATCCACCACGCTGCTCCACTACGGTTGGCAGAATTGAGTAAAGATGTAAAAATATCGACGAGCTTTCAGAGTTGTTACTTAGTTCGTTTTGTTTTCCACTCTATTCTATAAATAATTCTACTTTATTCAATTACTGTTTTTTTCTTTTCCCATTGCAGAAAATCGAACGTAAATTAAAATAACAAATGGTTACCCTACTTGAAATAAAACTGTACTACAAATACGACTACTATTTAAAAGAACTAATAAATAAATCTTCTTTTAAAGAACTTATTTCAAAGACATCTAATCATTAAATTGCAACTAGTACCTCGCTGCTCGGGATAGATGTGTGTATTTGTACAAATATTTCTTTACGTTTTCGATCTCTGTCCTTGTAGATCTCCCCACAGGGTCTCGGAGAGCACGTTAAGCTGTCGGTCCCGGTAGTTATCATATACAGCTGATAGCAATCGATTGGAAAAAAGGGAATATAATTATCAGACAACCGGTAGCGTAGCTGATTAGGCTCCAATCCTTCTCCTACATGGAGAAAGAGACCTATGCCCAGCAGTGGAATATTATGTAATCTTTGTACCAGTTACTCGAAAAAAATCAATGTTATATTCTACCTTCCACCCACCTATTTCCTTGTATTATTACAACGGGTTGAGTTTAATGAAAGAAACATTTTTCATTTCAATTTTAGGAAATATTAATTTCGATTGTGAGATCTGCTTTTGTAAGGTTTTAATACGAAATTTTATATAAATAGAATCTCTTTTGAGGTTTCCTTTCTCTCGTCATTTTCATTGCGGTTGATTAGAGAGGTTGGTAATGGGTAAAAAGATCACATTTTTATAGAATATTGTATATGTAAATACGATCTTTTGTCATGGAGAAAATATTTTGATTACAACAATTTTTTTTTTTTTTTTTGTTATATGATTGGCTTGCTTTTAGTTACGATTCATATATCTAGAAATAATCACTAAAATTATATTAAAGAGTTTGTTATTTGCAAGTTGTTGAGTATTTCCAACCTATACTAATATTGAAAAACTGATAAGTTCATCTTTTTATTTACAAATGCTATCCTTGTGAAGCTATATAAGCAAGTTTGTTAAATAGGTACAAAACAAGACGCAAACTAAAAAGATAAAAAAAATTATCTGTGAATTTGTTCAAAATACCTTTAATACATCTTACAAGCGGGCGCGTTACATTATATATATGTATATATATGTAAGTATAGTCTGATCGTAGAAAATCCCCCGACGGACGTCTGGCTAGCAGCCAACTCCAGTCGACTAATAACCAACTGTGATTAATTATGACTCGCACGAAAACATCTGAACATCAGCTAATGTAATTGCTATACGGTTTAGGACAAGTGAATCAATCCGCAACGGAACAGCATTATGCATTATCATTAGCATATTTTTATATATAGCCCTTATCCTATAAGTAGAAATATTCAGCGGTAAACTTTTTTTAGCTGTAGGATGGCATACAAGCACCACACCTAATGGTAAGTGGTTACGTAGCCTAGGAACGCTTGCAACACCAGAAACATCGCAAGAGCGATGGTACTACCGACCCTCCCGAGAAACTCTAGTCACCTTACTCACCACAGAAACACAATACTGCTTGGGAGTATTATTAGCGAATAATTGAGTTATTTAGCTGTGATCTTCTGTAAGGTCGAGATACTTCCTTAATTGGGCTGCTCCAAAATGACAGACTATATAATATTTTATTGACAAAGAGAGTTTTGTTTTTAATTTTATTTTATCAGGGACAAGAAAATTGTACAGTAGATAAAATAACAAGTATTATAACTAAAAATTTGTGTTGTTGTACAATCAGCACCATTATTCTCAGATTACTACGAGTATAATCTTAATACAGTACTTGCAGCACAAAAATATCAAGCTAGAAGTTACAGTCTTATACAAAAGTTTAAATAATAAGTATGTTCGTACAAAACATAATTATTAACGTATTTAACGTATTTGCTCGCAAACGAAAAAAAACCGACTTCAATTACATCGACAAGAACGTATATGGACGAAAAAATAGTCAAGTATCTACGCGTTATCAAAGATTACTCAAAAAGTACTTATCAGATCTCAATAAAATTTATATGTGACCACATGACAAACATCAGCTTTCGATTAAATAAAAAATAATAAAAATCGGTACACCCAGTAAAAAGTTATTGCGGATTTTCAAGAGTTTCCCTCGATTTCTCTGGGATCCCATCATCAAATCCTGGTTTCCTTCCGCCATCCATCCATTAGATATAACTCGAAAAGTAGTTGTTAGATCTCAAATAAATTTAAATTGGACCAAATGACACACACCACCTTTCGATAAAAAAAATTTTTGTCGAAATCGGTCCACCCAGTCAAAAGATCTGAAGTCACATACATAAAAAAATACAGTCGAATTGAGAACCTCCTCCTTTTTTGAAAGTCGGTTAAAAAAATAAATTGCGTTTCATCTGCATATAAGTGGTAGTCAACCGCTACCCTAAGTCTGTATACGCAGAACTTAAGGGCGGTTACGAAAGAAACATTTTTACTATTATGAACTATGTTACTAAACTATCGATTTGATACATTTCAATTGCCAGCAAACTCTAAGATTAATCATTGGTCATAATAGTAACAGCTTAATCAGACCAGATACGAATTAAAAACGAACCCATAACTTACTAAAATTTCGAAGTATGCACCAGAATGATTGTATAACACAAACGAGTACGATAACGACATAAAAATACTAATGTAGACTTAATATGTTCACTCAATGTCAAGTATATACTCGTATTATAAGAATACAGAAATAAGTTTCATCAAAATCTATATGAATTAAAATGAAGCGCTGAATATGTTGCTAAGCGCAAAACTTGAAAACGGCTGAACCGATTCAGCTAATATATTTGATTGGGTAAAAACCCGCGGCTTCGCTCGCATTATTTTTTTTCAAATAAAAAGTATCCTATTTTACTTCGGTTGTCAGTCAGTTCAGTTTCATGATGATCGGTTAAAAGTATTCGCAACATACAAACTTACATTCACATTTATAATATTGGTAGGAAATGCAAAATCATAAAAAATGCGCAGAAAATTAGAAAATTGGAGAAAATATACAATTATTTAAACCTCACACGTTTGACAGTTCGTACAAAATTGGACGTATGTTGGGTACGCTAGTCTAAAATAATCATTTTATTTAATCGTAGCTTAAGGTCAACTTTTACACATAAAACACTTAGTATTTCTAGACTTCTAAATTTCATTAAGTTTGTAATCTCGACCACACAAACCAATCTCCGTCGTGTCTTCTTTATTTCGCATGACATTGATAAAATCATAAACCAATGAGTGAATATATAAATGAAGATACTAATAATGAGATATTTAATACAACAAGTCATTTTGCTCTATTTGCCTTTCGACTGTGAACAAATGAGTAACGCTATAGCAAACCACAAGCAAGTTAATTTTAGTTATGAATTTCTGGGATCTCTATAGTACTATCTTTACATGTAATATAATTTTAACCATCCATTAAGGATCCAATTTGAATAATGAATACTTCTTGTACATTAAAAAATATAAATCTATGTCCTAAACCTAATTATTATTATTACAACTCAATAATATTGCAGTGTCTGTTTGTAATATTAAAATAACCACTTTTTATTAAATGCATTTGGATGTATACACGGTACATATATCAAAACAACATTTTTTACAATTTATGTACATCTGTCTATCTGTCTTTCTGTCTGTCTGTCTGTCTGTTTGTTCCAGCTAATCTCTGAAACGGCTGGACCGATTTTACCGGGACTTAGGCTACTTTTATTTTAGAAATTTATTTATTTTATAGATGCGAACTGAACAATAACCTATTTGTTAAATTCCACGCGGACAAAGTCGCGGGCACAGCTAGTGTTAAAAATATAATATTATAATTAACAAACTTTCTGTGTGTATGTACCTTGGCCTATAATCTATAATATAAAAATGAGTCGCTGAATGTGTTGCTAAGCGCAAAACTCGAGAACGGTTGGACCGATTTCGCTAATTCTTTTTTTTAAATATTCCTTGAAGTACGAGGATGGTTCTTACGGAGAGAAAAATTCTAAAAAAAAAAATTTTAAATTTCCTGAAAAAGTCTAAAAACAACACTTTTCTATACTCCCATACAAAAGATTTGTGATAATACTTAAAAGTCACTGTTAGGCGATACAAAGTTCGCCGGGTCAGCTAGTATTTGTATAAATGTATAAACAATAACAAAGAAGTATAAATTATTTTGGTAATATTTATGGCTATTCGCTAGTAATTTACAAATTCTGCTCGAAAGGACCATTGAAACTAGTACATACCGGTGTGAACCGGAATTTCAATCGGTATGTAAATAGCAATGGCTTGAATACTCCACATTGATGCCATGTTGGCCATTCGACCGAAAACAATATTTGGAACCGAATGACGTAATATAACCCTACTAATATTATAAATGTGAATATTTGTATGAATAATTGTTACTATTTGCACATAAATAACTAAGGACATTACACTAAAACTTGATACGTTGGTAGCTGAAGAGGAATGATGTATTTACAGATATATTATAATTATTACAAATATAGATGAACCGCTCTGGTGTAGTGGTAGGTGTATCGTGGCGGTGCCAACACATCGGTGACTTGTGTGTTCGATTAACGGTCGGGATGAATATTTGGTAAAATATTTACAAATAAATATAAATATTTACAAATATTTATTTCTCGTTTTGACGTTCGTCCTTGTGGGTTTCCCTACCGTGCCTCGGGGAGCACGTTAATCTGTCTGTCGGTCCCATTTGCTATGATAAGCCTGTAATACCTGATAACCATCGATGCCCATAGTGGGGAATATATCTGCCAACCCGCAGTGAAGCAGCGTGGTGGATTAAGCTCCAATCCTTCTCCTGCATGGAGGCCTATGCTCGGCAGTGGTAGTTGTTAAGAATACTAAATTGAGAACTCTACTTATGTATCAATCACTGAAATATAGGCTATAAATAACTATTTAAAACGTTATATGTTTGCTCCTTAAACAACGAATTTAATTTTAGAATAGTAAGTAATAAATTACAATATTTTACTACCAGTTTCCTAAAATAAAATGTCTTTGACTAAAAAATACCTATATAATATAACAATATAATCTATATATATAACAAATAGCTTTAAAAAAATCAATATTTATTTATAACGAGTAATCATATATGTCGCTTATTAAGTTCTGTTGATGAGTATTGAATTCAGTATGGGGTATATTCATATTATTCCAAATTTAACTATCAATAAACCGGTTAGAACTGGTTAAAGCAAGCACAATTCGGAACGTTCAGGAAATATCACAGAACGATGACATCTGTCCTATGTATTAAAGCGTTCGAATACAATGAACGGTCTAGTGTTATTCAACACGTAATATTGTATGTTCCATATCTTGCGTCAAATAAAAGCCTATTTCACTATGTAAGTCAGAGAGAGTAGTAGAGTAGATAAAAATCTATCTTGTATATAAATAAAAATGAATGTTACTAAGCGCATAACTCGAGAATGGTTCGAACAATTCGACTTTTTTATTTTTTTTAATGTTTCTTTAGACCCACAGTTATTCTTGAGAAATCATTCATTTTAATATATTATCTATATTTTGTGACAAAAATAAGATAGTTATTCTTGATGAAGCTAGGAATTTTATTTACATATGCAGGTGCTATGTACATCCTATGAATAATATAACTAATCAAACGACGATAGAATCGAAGTCGAACTAAAATTGATTTGAAAGGGAAACAGTATTTTGTAACATACATCTATACTAATATTATAAAGCTGAAGAGTTAGTTTGTTTGTTTGTTTGAACGCCCTAACCTCAGCAACTAATGGTCCGATTAGAAAAATTCTTTCAGTGCTAGCCCATTTATCGATGAAGGCTATAGAATATAAACGCTAAGACCAATAGGTGCGGAGCACCACTAAAGAATGTTTCAAAATCGGATTTTTTTTCTTTTGAGAGCTTCCACAGTTAGCCTAAATAAACTGTTCTGATAAAGTCGCGGGCAAAACCTAGTCACACATAGACATGATATAAAAAGTCCGTAGATGTATTACATGTTATAAAAAAGACATACTATTTTATAATAAAAATCATTCATTTTAATATATTATCTATATTTTGTGACAAAAATAAGATAGTTATTCTTGAGAAACAAAAAAAAACATTTGTGAGATAAAATTGTATACATCAACAAAAGCATCGATGCGCTTCCAACGCTTTCTCAGTACTATACACAATCACAGATTTCTTTTGAGAAATAATACCGCAAGCAAATGTAAAAGACGTTTCTAGGAAACCGACTAAAGATTCTCGAAGCAAATCGATCGATGAAAACGAATACAGATTCGTTAAAGAAAAATAACCTTTATAACAATGGTCGTAAAGTTCTAACTTTGGTATTAAAAAAATACTCTTTCGACAAAAATTTTACACCACTTTAACGTCTTACGAGTAAATCTTTTTAAAATTAGCTATAAACGATTTTATATTACTTTAAGTGGATTGAAGACAATATGACTGAATATAAATTTACACTTCGAAGATTAGTTCATAAAACATAGTAATAAGTGCAAGAAACTATTTTTATGTTTCAATCTAGAATAATAATTGACACATAAATTAATGATAGATTAATTAACACAAACACTTTTATATGAGACACGAATATGTATGAGTAAGTCATTTAGTTCCGTTCATTGTTATGTTATCCAGAACAAAAGAATGTAAACGAATATAGTAATAAGTGCAAAAAAACTATTTTTTTTTAACCTAGAATAATAATTGACACATAAATTAATGATAGATTAATTAACACAAACACTTTTATATGAGACACGAATATGTATGAGTAAGTCATTTAGTTCCGTTCATTGTTATGTTATCCAGAACAAAAGAATGTAAACGAATATAGTAATAAGTGCAAAAAACTATTTTTTTTTAACCTAGAATAATAATTGACACATAAATTAATGATAGATTAATTAACACAAACACTTTTATATGAGATACGAATATGTATGAGTAAGTCATTTAGTTCCATTCATTATTATGTTATCCAGAACAAAAGAATGTAAACGAACATTGTAAAAGGTGTGAGAAACCATACTTATGTTTCAATTTAGAATAATAATTGACACACAAATTAATGATAGATTAATTAACACAAACACTTTTATATGAGATACGAATGTGTGTGAGTTTGTCATAAAGTAGTAAACTTTTTTTTAAAGTTTTGACCTTTCTTTTGTTCGATAACTTTTAAAGGTTACGAAAAAGAGTTTGCGGTAAATCTTAAAATTATATTAACACTAATACCATAACATATGTTGAGTCATCCTCGAGCATAGTCTCAAGATGGCGATTCATAATAGAGACACCGCCGTCGTTGGGAGTATTCTCGAGATGTCAAAATAAAATTCGAATAGGTTGCTTTGCTTGGGAGGAGTAAGTTTGGTAGTAATATAGACAATATTAAAAAATATATTTCTAAATAATGTATGATTTAGCTAGATATAAGTATAGTATTATAAGGAAATAATAATAATACAAAAAAAAAAATGTTGTACCATAGATTAGATTAAGAACCGGTCGGTGGACTCACGTCTCTTTTGGAGACATTAAAAACAAACATAGTCTGACTTGAACAGCGATGTTGTTGACAAACGCCTACCTTGAAATAGAGAAAAAAATAAAAATAAAAATTTGCATGTATTAGAGTAAAAAAGGACATGGGTTCATAAGCCCGTGGATGTATAAGACTTGTTAAAAAAAAAAAAAAAAAAAAAAAAAAAAAATAAAAAAAAAAAAAATAAAAAAAAAATAACATATGTTGAGTACCTTATTTCATAACATTAGTCTTGTCAATATAACGTGTCAAGTCGACAAGGCATTATTAGGGCAACCGAATCGCAATATTTTGCTGAATGCACTTCAAATTTTTTTTCCAAGTCCCAATACCTAAATTTAACTGAGGCTGATATAGCCTGTCTTACAAAGAAATCGTGAGACAATATCATTTAATCAAAAATATTTATTGTATGAATAATTATGTTAACTTTACATTATTGTCACGAAAAGCAATCGCATTTTGCAATATTTATGCATATTGTTACATAATTCAAATTTAACGTACACGAACAAAATAAATGCAAAAAAAAACTAAACAGCCTTGCTACGACGGTTCCCTCTACGAGTGCTACGAAATTCGTAGCACATCTACGTTAGGTAGCTACGACACTGCCTGAATCGCAATTCTAATGCGATTCAGGTCAGTAGCATTAAAGGACATTACGCGATGAAACTTTTAGACTACACTTGCATTCTACCGTTTAACACTGAAATTCGTTTAAAAAGAATTTTTCTGCAATTACGAAGACGAAGCACAAAACTTTTCCTACAGCATTTCTATTCGATTCCACTAGATAACCAGTCTCATTTCGCATATTTTTTTTAAGCATATGCATGACCATTTTGTAGGTATTTATATTTTTTTATATATTCTCATTACCAGAAATGCAGAGATATTTCAGTATTGTTTAGTAATATGTAAAGTTTATTTGAGTATTTTTCTGATTAAAAATACATGGTTATCAATAGGTGTTTAATCGATAAATATTGATTTGTTTTCTCACAAATAGATTGATAGAGTAACATCTGACTAATAAAGCAACTACAAAGATTTAAATGTAGTATGACCAAGCTTAAACCGAATCCTTGGCCAACATCGACTTCGATACTTTCATAAAATTTTGATAAAATTATTACTGCCTGTTTGAAAAACAGGCAGTAATAATTTTTGAAAAATTGTTTATTTATTTTAAATAAATGATAGTTATGTTAGATAAAATTTTATAATATATGTGTGGTAAAAAAAAAAAATATTTGTACGATTTTATTTTGTGTTACCCACACATTAGGAAATTCTAAGCATTTTTTAATATCATATCAAAAATCGACCGTTCCAGCGAGGATCGAACCATAACAACATCGTTCCATAGTTTAATTGACTAGAGCACCGACACGTTCAGTCGGAGATGCAGGTTTGATCCCCGCTGGAACAGTCGATTTATGATATTATGATATTAAAAAATGTTTAAAATTAATATTGTATAGTATACGTTGCAAGCATTAATCCCGCCGATAAACTGTCACACAGTTTGCCGGTATATTGTAAAGTATTTGGTCCAATAAAGAATTTATAATTATTAAATATTCAACCGGTTTGGAGTATAAAATATGAATTCAGAAATAAACTTAAAATTTTATATTTAAAAATAAACTTAAGATTGAAATGTGAACTTTACGTATTTTCATATAATACTACGTCTGTACTGTCAACTCATCGCTAGACGTGAACCAGCTGCCTGCCACTGAACTCCTTACAAAAGCTGAGTGGCATCAATTTTTCGCGTTAAATTTATGTACAAAATATATTTCTTTTTTATTTCTCTCTATTTCGTTTTTAGCGTTTTTATAGTAAAGAAAAAATTTCTTTTGATTTAATAGAAGAAAGGATAAAATGATTTTTTTTTCAGTCGAGGATTTTCTTTAGTTCAATATATAAATTAAAAAATCATGATTTAGATTTTTTTATTTTATATAGTTTCTCTATAGCTTCCCAAGCTGAGAAATTTTCTTTAATGCGCGGACAATCATACAGAATATATAGAATATACTATTTCTGCTGAAATATTCCCTGTGTGTACACACTTTAATGATATGTAAAATTAAAATAATAATAATATAATAATAATAATAATCCAGTCACATAATAATAATAGTATATAAAATTTTCGATTGAATTAACAATCTTCATAACACATCATTAAGTACACGCCTTCAATATAACTTAAGTGTTTTTTCATATTTTTCCCTGCAACCGTCACCCACACATTAGCTCTCAATCGATCTCAGTTTTGACAACGCAACATGACACTCTCGACCTAATTTTCGAGTCGAGAAAATATCCATTCACGTGAGGTCTATTTACGGGGTTTTGCTTTAAAATAAATTCCTATTTGGGTCACGGAACAAAAATGTTCTATCTGAACGAAATAAGAAATTTGAATGTAACCTTAGAACGATTCAAAAGAGATAATGTTAATTTATGTTACTTCCTGCTTCATTAATAATTCTTTTTTTTTTTTTTTTTTGATTGAGCCTCTAATATCTCACTTTTGGTCATATGCTGTTTTTGCCGTGTATGAGAATTATTGGAGCTTAATCAACCTCGCTAAACCACTGCAGCTTGTTCCCTACGTTTCTAACGTGAATTTTACAAAAAAAAAAACATTCAAATGTAATTACAGTATCTTTTATAATAAAAAAAAAAAAAACGGATTTGTCACCTAATTTGAATTAACATATATACTAGCTGACTCCACAAACGTTCTTTTGCCATATATGTTATTAGACCTCTTAACCCCCCCTTATAACTTAGGGGTATGAAAAATAGATGTTGGCCGATTCTCAGACCTACCCGATATGCACACAAAATTTCATAAGAATCGGTTCACCCGTTTCGAACGAGTATTTTACCTAACATTGTGACACGAGAATTTTATATATAAGACTAGCTGACTCGGCAAACGTTGTCTTGCCGCTAAACGCTTTTTAAAAATAGGGGTTGGTGGTAGAAAGCTGAAAATTTAGGGTTGTATGTATTTTTCAAAGCCAAATCATAATAAAATAAAGAATAAACAATTTATAGGGGTGGACTACCCTTAACATTTAGGAGGATGAAAATAAATGTTGTTCGATTCTCGGACCTACCCAATATGCACACAAAATTTCGTGAGAATCGGTCAAGCCGTTTCGGAGGAGTTTAACTACAAACACCGCGACACGAGAATTTTATATATTAGATTGATAAAATGATAGCAAATGTTTCAACCCGTTTCAAATGTTTTACTTTCTATTCTTATATAAGAAAAAATTTACCTGTATCTTAACAACTTTTAAACTTTCGCGTTGCATTATTATATTTTAATGTTCACACCGGGATTAACGCGAACAAAAATTTTTAAGGTAAAATATATTACCTTGAGGCCTGACGTTTCGGCCAGGTTACACCAGCCGTGGTCGCAGGCAGACTGCCATTTTACCTTAAAAATTTTTGTTCGCGTTAATCCCCGTGTGAACATTAAAATATTACCTGTATCTTCTTTGTGAAGGCGATAAATAGATTATAATTTCAATTATCTTAAAATACAGACAGAAACTTAATAATCTATACATAATTTCAATTTCGTTACTACAGTTTTGATTAAGTTAAAGGCTAAATAGCTTGTTAGCACACTAACACATTGTTTACAATTAGGTTACGGCGAAAACGCGGAGCAAAGCAAATAACTTCGCACTGATCTAAGGCAAGGGATGTTTGTCTACCCACATTTCTAGTACACATTTGAATTTATACTCTATGCTCTTAGAATAGAAGTCAAAAGAAAGGCCAAGAATAGCGTGTGTTCAAAGAGGGTTTGTTCATCAAAGTCTGGTTTACTTTCTCAATATAATGAACAACTGTATTTAGCAACTGCTAGATGTTAGTAACTACTAAATTTTAGTAAAAAATTACTTATCTGTGGCAGTTTCTCGTTAGGTTTTAGTTTTGTTTTTTTAGCGATATTCCGTTATTAATATTTCGAAATACTTATTTACAAAGCTTAGCTTTTTCTACGTGACATTGGCGAAATCATCTGTGCTCATTTGGCACTATTGAAAGCCATTTTAAGAAGAAGAAGAAGCTTAGCTTCAAATAATTGATATGCCTTGCTACATTTTTTTTTTTTTTTTGAAATTGAATAAAAATAACGTTATATGCCTACAAACGACTATTTCACTTCTTTAAGATGCTCTCTATTTCGTATAAAGGTGTTAGGCTGATACATAAATCATATATCGTTCAATATTTTAACAATAAATAAGCAATTTGCGATAATTGCGCAGTAGTCACACAACTTATTGCTCTGTAAAGATAAAAGGTAAAGGTCTGTAAAGGTAAAGGTTTCAATAGAAAGGTAAAGTTAAAATTATCACTTTTATAGCTGATCACGTAATTGAAAGCGATAACAGTAGTAGATTTTGAACAGGCCCTACCTTATACATAGATTAGCTATAGCAATAACTACTTCTAAAGCTGGTTGGTACAAGCTCAATGATAGTTCAATGCTTGTTGTTATTGATGACCATAAGACATTTTTTTATCAAATTAATCTGCTAAAAAAGTTATTAAAATAGATGTTTCTAGACGTACTTAAATAAATAAATCTCCTTAACATACATACACGGCCGTCTGTTCTTAAGGTTAACAAATTAATGTTTATGTTAGAGGTAACAGCCGGCTGATTACTGACTACATTTTTTTTAATATACATGTGAACAGTACATAAAAAATAAATAAATAAACAAACAACAAATAAATATGTGTACAATCAATGAATATATGTATACATATTAAATTCAGACTTGAACGGGAATCGATCCCACAAGCCCCAGAGCCGAAAGCAGTGGTTGCTATATTAATTTATAAAGAATAAATAATACACAGTACAGAAAAAAAAATCGAGTGACTATAAAAGAGCAAGACCTGATTTTAAATTTAATGTACTTTTTATTACTCAGTCTTAAACCTTATTCTAAATATCTGAGAGAAGTTGACGCATCTAGCTTTTACTCTCATTGGCCTTTTTATCTACTATTCCATTATAACCCACGAAATTATATTTTAGTCTATGTTGTTTTTAAACAATGCACCTCATGGTGATAGAATTATTAATTAATGACGACACTGTTACACTGTACATTGTTTTTCTTGCACTAATTATATACTGCATTTGTAATTAGAATATTTCTTGAAATAAATAAAAACATAATTACTAAAACTATTTGAATGATTTCAGTGTAAAAACAAACATCTCTTCATATAATTAGATTAATTTTATTCATTATTGCTGATAATTAATTATTTCACAATATAGAAACAATGCATTAAATGATACGCAGTGTGCAGAGCATCGACTAGAATATTCTGCTGAAACCAAGGCATCATTGGAAATTTACAACTATAGTCGACGTGACCTTAATACATACATAATACAGACTAGACGAAGTTATGTTTACACAAGCATCACTCATTGATTTTGCTAACAAAATTTAACTGTTTATTTTAAATACTCGGTTAGCTAATAGCTGTTTTGTTCAATTGCTACGATTAGATCAAGCTATTCCTTTGTACCTATATGTACAATTTTTTTATGTATAAAATTTTCTTTTTAATGCGTTTTAATTTTTATATATATTTTTTTTATATTTTGTTCAAATTTACAACCATTAATAAAGTGATTTTTATTTATATACGCCGGCTGCATGCACGAAAAAGGGTGACTCGTTGTCCCGTTACGCTCATTGTACGCTTGTGCGTACTACCGCGTCTATCTCTCTTCCACTCGATTGGCCTATGCGTCCGAGGAGATATTTAGTTTTGACGTTGTCACGTTAAACTATCTTCCGTAAACCGAATTTACAGACAACCATTTTTTTTTACATTTTAGTAACTGAATTATTAAAATAAGGCACATAAGTAACTTCAGTGAATTGGCTATTTACCGAGAGAAGTAATAATAAAATATTCGATATCGCCGCCGACTTTTTACTAAAGAAAAATAATAATATAAAACAATTTCCACGTAGCAAAATATACAAATTCGAAATACAAATTTTTGGCATCTATTAAAAAATATTTTTAGAAAAAATATAATACATAAGTTTCTATATGTGTGGATACGCCACAAAACTATCCAGCTCAAAATTTAAAACAACCCGTTTAAGAAAGTTCCGTATCGTTATAGAAAAACACAGCCACGTTAGATCTCAGGTGTATTCTTAAAGAAGCCAAATGTCCTGGAGGTGACATTTGATAACCGTTTACCATTGCCAGTTCACCCAAGTAAAAATAAACCCAAAAAAAAACTTTTTTCATCGTACCCTTCACTTTTCAAGGCACGACACTAAATGCCTACCGAATTCATTTTCATCTCATTACATTGGCGATCGATTATGCGTCTGAACCATTAAATTGGACCCAATAAGCGTACAAATCAGCTAACTTGAATATAATATAATATGTCAAGATCAATCATATTTTTACATTTTTTTAAATTATATTTATAAATATATAGTATCAAGTAAGCATAACAAAGTACTTGTATCAGTTAAAAAAGAATAAATAATAGGTCCTATAAAAAAGTTTTAATTTTGATAAAAACAAAGGAATTTTATGAAGCGGAATCAGCTTGTTAACATCCCACAGCTGGGCAAAGGAGACCCTACAGAAGAGAAGGTTCGAAGCTTTTACCACGCTGCTCTACTTTGCATTGATGGATTATTCTACACCATAAGTAAAGATTGCCTGTCATGTCTCTCAACTGGGGTCGACGCTGTTACTACGATTCCAACTAAATAATTTATCAAACAGAAAATCTAACAAATAATTGTGTTTGTTCTTACTAAAAACACCCGACTTCTATTTACAATGTCAAATATTAATAAAATACATATTATTAGCGTCAACTCAAAAAGCACTCTTTAAGGATCTCACGAAAATTTAAACAAAACAAAAAATTCATACATATGTCAAGCGCGAGCTTTTGAATACAAAAAGACATCGAAATCGGTAGAAATCTCCTTTTCCCAGCTGTGGGATTCAATTTATTATTCACTTTGTTATTTTATTATATATAATATTAAAAATAGTTAACATAAATGTTCATTAATTGTAATCATAATTTTAATAAAACAATAAAATATTTATTTTATCAATATCGAAATAAGATTTTATATTAAAACAAAATTAAATTTTCATTTATATTCAACATATGCCATTCAGATATTAAAATAAGAACGATATTAAAACAAGTGCGCAAATTCAGTGAAAAACTGAATGAAAACTTTTTGTTAACAATTTTATTTATATAGATAAATAAAAAACTAAATATTTCGTTAAATTATAATAAAAAATAATGTCAGTTGCAGAATTTTGTTACCTCTAAAGTCCTCTGGTATGGGGCTATGTAATATTAAACCATGCTGGGATGAAGGGGGAAAAATTTTAATTAATAATTCCTGAGTATTAAGTCAAGGCAAAGAGGTGAAAGACCTTCGGTGCCTTTCATTTTCTTGATAATATACCATGGTTATAGCATAATAATTTCAAAGAGTTTTCATATTAAAATTTATGTAATATTTAAAAGCTATTAAAATGTAAAAAAAATTTGCTAATCTTAAAACTTTTATTTCAACCTTTCTGGGCTTTCAAAAGCTAATTTAAATATTTATACTTTGTCGGTAATCATGAATAATATAAATATGCTAGATTTAAACATAGCAGTAAATCTAAGAGACAAATTATATTTTAATACTAGATGTGCCCGCGATTTGCTTGCGTGGAATTTAACAAAAAAGTTATTGTTCACTTCGCAGAGTTAGGTTTGACATGAGAAATTAATTAAAATAAAAACAAACAATTAAAAGACATTCGTTGTCGTACTTACATTTTCAATGGAGAAAATAACACACAAATCATTAAACACAAACCAACAGATACCACGAATCAATGAAAAAAAAAAAACATCACCACGATTTGAAAACCACTATTATTCCATTCTACATACTCAGACAGATACTTTTGTAATAATATGTATAATCACTTTTTGAACGAATCAATATCTTTGATGTCTGAGGGTATCTTGTTATAAAGACGCGCACCGGTATATTATGTATGTTATTGTGGTTTGACCGAACTTGGTACGAGTTTTAGGCAAAACAATGAGACTCGCGCGTCGAGTGCAGTGGCACCCAAATTTTTTTGCTGCTATAAAATTGTAGTTCGGTATGGACATTTTTTATTAATAGTTTTACTTATGAAAGCTCAGGTGCTGTAATTATATAATTGTTTATGTTCAATAATTTAATTTCACGATAGATTTTTTTAGTTGATGTTCGAAATTTAAAATTATTTTAATAACATTTTTATTATTTTATTTTGTAGGACTTGTAGTTTGCCCAATCGTGTTTTGGAGTTATAAAATAAATAAATTTCTAAAATAAAAGTAGCCTAAATTACTCTGTATAGTACAACTATCTGCCAGTGACTGTCCCGTCAAAATCGATCCAGCCGTTTCAGAGAATAGCCGGAATAAACAGACAGACAGAAAGACAGACCAAAATTAAAAATAATGTTATTTTGTTATATGTACAGTTTATACATCCATATGCATTTAGTGAAAAGCGGTTATTTTAATATTAAAAACAGACACTACAATTTTATTTATATGTATAGATCGTTTGCCTTTTACTGTACAAAAAAATTTAACAAAAATCACAAACCCAGGTTGTAACCAAAATCACAAAGCCAATACTTGGGTCGATCGTTCTTCTCTATCGCTTGTTCCGCGCTCTCACTTGCACACTCGGGCGGAACGTGACACTTTTTCGTGCGTGAAGCCGGTGTTCATCGATTTTTAATGACGTTATCACGTCAAAATAACAAACAATACAAAACTTTTATTGCAAGTTTAGTGTTTAACAGAATCTGTAGCGTTACAAAAGTAATCAATAGCTTAATGAACTTGAAAACCTTCACTCATTGCGTATTTTTCCTTTAAGGTTTTAGTTAGATTATATAGTAGCTAATTTTATATGGTACGAGACATGCTACGACGCTACGACTCTACGATGGTAATTTGGACACAAAAAATGGATGCAAAAATTATTTTTCTATAACACAATTCAACTATTTATTTATTTGTTTGCTTATATTCAATTAGCTAACCTTGTCCATTAAATTAGCTACATAAAAGAAATATGTATAATTTTAAAGCTACCGGTCTTGATTACAAACTCGACATTTTTAACAAATCAAAAATAAATAAATTACATATAAAAGTAATTTCTAATAACATTGCGTGATACGTATTAAATCACTAGAGTTTGTCAAATTTCAGTGAAAAATTCGAATAAAGGGAAGTGTTAATGTTATGGAGCGAGTTAATGATGAAATGCCATGAACAAATTTAATAAACGCAGATTACACAACGTGGGATTTTAAATGTAAATGTTTGGAACAGATTAAAAGGCTGCGTTTTATTGCAGTAATATTTCAGTAAATTTTCTGATTTCATATTCTTAAAAAAAATCTTCAGCAACAAATCTAAGATGTTATTCTTCAAAATAATGTTGCGGGTTCGACTCGCACCTGAGTCAGGGTATAAAATTTGTGTATATACATATATATGTATTATTTCTATAAATATTTATTAGAAAAAATTTTGGGTACAACAGTCGGCTATTACCTATAACACAAGCATTAAGTTGTTTAGTTTAGGAACGTGCGACCGTGTTTGTATGTTATAAGAAGATTTTATAATTATGGTGTTACCAGTGGCTTCATTGTGGCGTAATGTTCTCATAACTACGTAAAAATATTGTCTAAATTGTTTTAAATAAAAATTGTCTACATCGATGTTTAGCGCATCTCATATCTGTATTACCTTAATATTACATTTAAAGTATATGATACGAGTACAAACATTCCTACATAAAATTATACAAACTACAAGCTCTAGTAGTAAAATCAGATAAGTCTTAAAAGAGACTTCGTCACGTTCATAAGCGATAAACGTTGCAATCCAATCGCGCCGAACGTGTGACCTCGACCATTGTGACCTAATTTCAGGACGGGCATTCCCTAGTGTAGACCTTGGTGCACACTTGGGGCTTGAGTCGCAGCGATAGATAACAACTTTTTTTATGTTACGTGGTTGTTCCTAATTTAAATATGTAAAGTAACGCCTTACACCTCAACGACTAAAAAACTGTTATTTTTGGCTTGGATATGGAAATACTTCATACTATAATTCCAACTCTCCGATCACAATAAACATCTGTTTGACCAATACAAATTTGTCTACGTATTAAACCAGCGACCGCTAGCGTATTAGTAAGTCTCTGTTATTTTTTATTTTTTTTTATTTTTTTTTATGTCACTAGGTCGGCAAACAAGCGTACGGCTCACCTGATGGTAAGAGATTACCGTAGCTTATAGGCACCTGCAACACCAGAAGCATCGCAAGCGCGTTGCCGACCCAATCCAATCCCCCCAAGAGCTCTGGTCACCTTACTCACCAACAGGAACATTACACTGCTTGAAAGATCTTATTTAGCTGTGATCTTCTGTAAGGTCGAGGTACTATCCCAGTCGGGCTGCTCCATATTTTGACCTTAGATAAGATCACAGCTAAATAATGCTGCTTAATGATTGGTGATAGGGTCGGCAAAGCGTTTGCGATGATTCTGATGTTTCAGGCGTCTATAAACTACGGTAATCGCTTATCATCAGGTAAGCCATACGCTTATTTGTCGACCTTGTTACATTTAAAAAAATAAAAAATAAAAATCGTGCATTCAAAGCTTAATGTCTGCTAGAAAACAGACAACGCCCTTTCCATGAAACAAAGTGCCCTTATGTTGGGAACTCACTTTAAATAGTTTCTTTTCTTTATAAACAAAACGATCTAATTTCTTACTGTCGGCTGTTGCCAAAGTTTTGAAGATGTACACCTTATTTTTTTGAAGTAAAACCTCCTTACGCACGCTTGCTTTGAGGAGTAAGTTGGTAAATGCGCGACGAAATCATTACGAAAAGTGTGATCGGGCGAGGCGAACGGAGCAAGAGAGAGAGGTGTGAGCACACATCTTCTTTATCTCTTTCTCTCATAGCCAGTTTCTTTTCGTATATCTAAGACACAGTTCAGGCCTAATAAGCAGAAGTTTTACTTCAGACGTGTGGTCTAAAGCACACTCGTTTTTTTTTTTTGAGATCTACATTAGTATACACAAAAATGATGATGATGATGATGATGACGCCTGATATTTTTCTTTATTCTTTAATCTGTTATCTTGTCTAACACTTCATTCAATATTCTTCATATTTCATATCAAGTCTACATTTATGAAACGCCTTTATAACATCTCCAGTTTCCTGTCTAAGATCAGAAACTTGGCCACAGATAGTAATAACATGGTACTGTTATTTTTATCAAGTTTTTAGAAACTTGTTTTCTTTCTTTTTATTTTTATTATTTTATTAACAACTAGCTGTGCCCGCGACTTCGTCCGCGTGGAATTGATCAGTTTTCAGAGTTATAAAATAAGTAAATTTCTAAAAACAAAGTAGCCTAAGTTATTCTTTACTATATTAGCTCTCTGCCAGTGAAAGTCCCGTCAAAATCGGTCCAGCCGTTTCAGAAATTAACCGGAACAAATAGACAGACTGACTGAAAATTATAAAAAATGTTATTTTGGTATATGTACCACATCCATATGCATTTAGTAAAAAGCGATTATTTTAATATTACAAACAGACACCCCAATTTTAATTATTTATATAGACTTTAATAACATTATTTTAATAACTCTGTAGTCCGTTAGACCAGTATTCTTTCTCTTAAATCTATAACACGTTTGAAGTGCTGCATCACATATTGGTAACCAAGATAACCAATATTAAATAAAAACTATTTTTTCCAACTCCTGTCACTTATAAAATATTATGTTTGCGAGAATAACTTTTTAATATTTAAAAACTTTTAAACTACGGTATAAAGAGAAAAGTTTCCGCGCGAGGAAAGTGACTAATAGGTCATTTTATAGTATAGCTTGTTTACAGGAAAAGCCAGGATAATATAATAAGATACGGACATCATTTCTTCCAATACTAATAGTATAAATGTGAAAGTGAGTTTATTTGTTCCACTTTCACGGTTCAAAGGCTTAACCGATCGCCATGAAATTTGGCGTGCGTATAGCTTGGAGGCCCGAAATGGACATAGGCCACCTTTCATCCCGGATAAATCTGTAGTTCCCGAAGGATAACGAAAAAAACGTTACGAGCGCAACCGTCTTGCCGGAAACTTTTCTATGAACGTAGAGGCAAAGACCTTACCATTTCAACTAAGATTATCGAAATATTCGCAAAAATATCTCATCAAGGACAAAGCAGTCAAAGACAATTGTTATACGAATTCTTTCTTTATTGGTTATAGTTGCATTAATCAGTACAAATTATAAAGCTCATTTATTGTTTAATCGTTTTAATACAGTGAGAATATAAAATAGTATTGTCGTGTAGCGCTGCCGATATTGAATTCACGAAAAATAAGTAGTAGAATAATGTCAATGTCAATTTATTACGTGTCAACTGTCAGTGTGTTTTTTTTTTTTTTGATTATAGATTGTGTATGTTTTTCTAAGTTCATTATTAATTATTCAAATCTTTAAACTACTGTTGATCTTAACTTTAAGTATATATTTAGTTACAGTAGTGTCTTTAATTACTTTTGAAAATGTAATTAATTTTATTTGTTATGAATGGTTTGGTTCAAACAAAAAAAAATGCAATCTATAAAAATACAGTATACTTATTTAAGTAATTTGGCATTAAGGTTTCGTAATGTCACTATAATGGTGTTATAAACATTAAGCTATGAATAATTAAAAATTGAAATATATTTTTTTAAACTTTTTAAGCAATGCAATAATTATTTATAATAAACGAAGTATCTAAAAGTAATTTCTGTTTTATTACCCATTAATTCTCAAATATTACGAGTAGAAAGCGAAGTTAAAAGATATCTTACTACATTGTCTGCAGATTTTATTTACAGGAAGAACCCTGTTATTCTGAGAAACAGTTATCTTACTAGTTCAGATAACAGGTGCACATTAATTGTGAATACATTTATTTATATCACCTTCATTGTAAAAGTGTGAATTGTACCTTTATTTGTTGCTAATAAAATAACTTTTTTTATTAGCTTAATATAATATATGGACTTTTTGGTCAATAAAACATTAACACATTTTTAAGTTTTTTCATAAGTTACCTATTTTGAAAGATATCTTAACAAACCAATTGAAGTAAAACCATTGTCATTATTTATATTAATACATATTTCAAGTAAAATTTAATATGAACCCTGCCATTTTTTGGAATAATTTTTAATCTGGACCTCTGAAGATCTTATTTATGGTTTATTAAATCTAGACATGGTTAGCCTTTAAATATAAATAAACATTGAGGGTGAAGCCGCGATAAAAGCTAATGTTTCTACAAAATCCCACTAATTTCTATTTCGATTCCATTAGGAACATTTTCAATATAATCTATTTGTCACGAGAATTCAAATCCATTTTTCTACAAATAAGTTGCTGCCAAATCTACAAGAACACATTGGTACGTACTTTTCATAGCACTTTGTCAGTGAAATATTTAACACTACACTAAAAATTATTTTGAAAAAATATTAAAAAATTATCTCTACATAATGATGTTAACCCACTTACCATCAGGTGAATGTACGCTTCTTTGCCACAATGGTGGTAAAACGATTTCACGATTGTAGACGACACGAAAATATTTGTACATATAAAAATCACACTACTAATATTAACTTTGAATATTACTACATAGAGAAAGAAACCTACGTCCAGTAATGGGATGTCACAGACTGAATCACGATATCAATGACATTAAAAGAAAAGCAAACACATAAATGTAATTTACTCTTTTCAAACCCGAGTTATATGCCTTTTACATTTAACTGCATAGATATCGTTAGACCAAATACAATTAAATAATGTTTGATCATTTTTATTTATTTACCGCCCGGGTAATACGCTTTTACAAACATTATTATCCTTCAATAAATAAAATAAAGGCTGTCATCCAATACGAAACAAATTCTATATTGTATTATAACAAAGAAAAAGCGGCACAGTTCAATTTTATAATTCTTTATGAAATAAAACATTAAATTATACAAACAATATCTATTTATATTTGGTTTTAGACTGTCGGATGATTGTATAGATTGTCAATTGACTTTTGCAAACAGTATGTCAATTGACTTTTGGTATATAAAAATAGGTAAAAAAACTTTTTAAGTTAAACGGTTTTATGTTAAACATACATTGCAATGTTTAAAATAAATGTACTAAAAAACAAAAAATAATAAAATAGATACAGTCGTGGGAATTATAAACATATGCATAGACTAGACTAAAATAAAACCGTGGGGCACGTCAATTGTCTACAATCGTTGATTAAAATGTTTGTTTTGTAATGTTACACTATAATTAGGCAGTTGTTCAACCGACAACGATGGACGTGTGATAAGTAGGGCTAGAATGTGGAAACAAGCTAGCAAGCTCGATTATAAGCGAGTTTTAGGGTTTCATAGTGGTGAGCGAGTAGTACTTTTATCATATGTTTTGTCGATTAAAGACAAACTACGAGCAGTGAAACGATTCCTCGCCAGTCAGCAGTGTGAATGTCCAACGATAAACTAGTTGAAACATCTCTTTTATTTACATGGAGTGTATAACTATTGGAATTTCCATGAGCAAGAAAATAGTAAGTAATTTCCTCACCGTCTGCGGGCCAACTGCCTATTTTAACGACGAATTAAACGATTCTTCTATCGCACATTAAGTCGATAATTTGTAGACAATTGACGTGCCCCACGGTTTTATTTTAGTCTAGTCTATGCATATGTTTATAATTCCCACGACTGTATCTATTTTATTATTTTTTGGTTTTTAGTACATTTATCTTAAACATTGCAATGTATGTTTAACATAAAACCGTTTAACTTAAAAAGTTTTTTTACCTATTTTTATTTTCTAGTTTTTAGTTTTTATTTCGCATTCTGTTTAATTCATTTAGTGCTTCATTATTGCAAGGCCCATCTTAAATATTGAGGTTGTATAGTGCACTGTATTCTTCTTATCAAGCCCTTTTATTTGATACCCATATTGGTGGGATTGATAAAAAATTGTTATCAGACATTTGGTAGCGGTGGCCAGCTTAGATTTCAATTTTGCATAGTAAATTGTATTCTACTTGTTGAGACCTTTCATTTGATACCCATGTTGATGGGATTGATAAAACCTAAGTTATCCGCCATTTTGTAGAGGCCGCCATCTTGGATTTTAATTTTATATAGTACATTGATTATACTGGTTGAGCACTTTCATTTGATACCCATATTGATGGGATCGATAAAACCTACGTTATCCGCCATTTTGTAGCGGCCGCCATCTTGTATTTCAATTTTTTATAGTATATTGTATTCTGCTTGTTGAGCCCTTTCATTTGATACCCATATTGATGGGATTGATAAAACCTACGTTATCCGCCATTTTGTAGCGGCCGCCATCTTGGATTTCAATTTTTTATAGTATATTTTATTCTGCTTGTTGAGCCCTTTCATTTGATACCCATATTGATGGGATTAATAAAACATGAATTATCCGCCATTTTGTAGCGGCGGCCATCTTGAATTTATAATGATAATGAATAAACATAATTGTATTGTCACCAAAATCCAAAGTGTATACAAAATTTCAGATTAATCGGTTGACAGGAAGAGGGTGAAATTTGAATTACTAAATTTGACCCAAGAATAAATAATAAATAAAAAATAAAACAAACGGGGTGAGCTAAATATAAAACCGTTTAATAATAAAAAAGGGTCCGCTGGTTACCTATTTACTAAAATAAGAGGTCATTTAAACAAGCCTGTTTATTTTTTGTTTTAACTATTGGATTATTTATTGATTTTATAGATGGTAATAAGTTTTTATAAATAGTTTGTTGTTTGATCATGTTTAGGGTTGGCTGGTCATCATTTTTTCATTTTAAAAATATCAATTCAGTTTTTTCACTATTACAAAGTATTTTTTATATTTAAAATTTCAAATCTCTCTTCTTATTTCTTCTGTTGACGCAATAGTCACAGTACTGACTTATGATTGTTACACTGGCGGTCGCGAGTAAGATCCGCGCACATGGCATACATTTGTATTAGCCATATATATGTTTGACATGGTCTGGGCGTTTGTGCTTGTATATTGTATGTGTTTCCGAACCCCCGAGACAGGAGTACATCCTTACTGGGGGCCGTTGAGAGTAAGGCGTTTATATTTTATTTTTTATGTTTAATATAAGTAGAAACAAACTAAGAAGTGGCGGAAATAGTATTAACTTTCTTTATTTGTTATGAGTGAAAGAGACAGATACACATGTAATTTATCGCCTTGCATTTTGTCCAGTACAGCGTCCACTGGATGTCAGCTGTAATTGAAAATTTAATCTCGAGCTATGGCCAATAGAGCGGCTAGCTGAGTTTCCACTTTATGAAACATCTTTTAAGTCACTGAAACGCTTGTGATTAAAGCGCCACTGCACACTCGCAAAATGCTATTTGAGGGAAACTTCACTGCTGACTTACAATAAAAGACATTTTGGTATTATATATAATAAATTTTCTCTATTTGTCTAAATTTTCGCCGTGTATCACGTTAAAACTACAGAAAATAGGGCTGGTCATTTTTATCCTAAAATTTAGTATGACTTAATCTAGAGAGGAAAGGAAAGTCGGAATATGTAAATCTGCAGTACAACTAAAACTCAATGAATAAAATAAAAAATAAAACTCAACAGAAAAATGATTTCTAAGTGAAAAAGTGAAACGAATGTAGCCATAAAAATTATATTTGAAGATATCTGTATCAAAGTATTTTATTAATGGTTTAAAATGAAGTATAGCGAGGCATTCAATAAGTATGGCTGAAAATCGTGATATTGAATTTAGTACGAAGGAGCATATTCGATATTTGCTGACTGAATTCTTTGATATTCATATCTCCTACTTTGCATATGCGTTTGCATTGCGTTTTATTTTTAAATTTTATTTTACGTTGCATTTCCATGTATCACGTATGTTCTATTTTTGTCTGTTCTGCATTGGTCGAATACAGAATTTTCCAAAGAAGAAAATCCACGATATTCAATAGAAGTTGTTTAAACGAGTGTGCTTTAGACCACAACACTGAAGTAAAGCTTCTTTAGTTACTAAAGTAATATACGAAACGTGAACCTCTCTCTTTCTATCTTTACTAACTTATATCTCCCTCTCAACTCCCGTTCGCCTCGCTCGATCACACTTTTCGTAACGCTCTCGTCACACATTACTTTGCTTACTCCACAAGTCAAGCGTGCGTAAAGAGGTTTTACTTCAAAAATCACCAATTCATTATGTGTATATATAGTTACAAAAAAAAAAAAATACAAAAAATAAATTTGCATACTCTAAGGGAACGAACGTAATTTTGATTTAAAATATGTATTATTAGGAAAATCTCAAAAACTACTCAACAAATCTCGTCTCGACATATGATATGAAGATGTAAAACGCTGTTATCTGTAAAATGCTTTAGCCTTATACTAATAATGAGGTTCAATCTCCTGTAATAGTACGAAAGTGAGAGTACAGTACCCTTATTTCAATTATTTATAAGTAAATCGGTTGTTATCATATAGACCTGATAGCGATCGTTACTCATAGTATATATATCCGCCAACCCGCATTAGAGCAGCGTAGTGGATTAAGCTCTGATCCTTCTTCTACATAAGGAAAGAGGCCTATGCCCAGTAGTGGGATATTAGGCAGAAACGTAAGCGTATAAGTAATTAAGTGTATTATTCACATTTTCACTTCTTGTACACTACCAATCAATCTACATTAAAATCAAAATAAAGCCTCCTTCAACATTCCACAATATTCCGGTAAAATCCAAGGCAAGTGATATTCAATTTGAATCACCGTAACAATCCTAATAAAATTTCCGATTATCCTAAGCAGTAAACTGAGGTATGCAAGTTGTCAATGGGAAGGTATGATTATTGAATTACGGTTAAATTTGTCCTGGATTGCGATCTCGGGCGTCTTTAATCGCGTTTATTGGCGTAAAAAAGTGGAATTTCTTTCTTTGTGTGTGTAACTGGGTTACAGACGCACGTGTTTGTATCTGTTTAATGTATGGGTGTGAACATGTGTAAGTATCTTTGTAAACCAATTTTGATACTTTTAAGGAAAAGGGAGATAAGTACATATATTTGAATTTTTCTCAGTGGGAAATTAATAAAAAGCAACTCATGTGATTTGTTAGAATATCGTAATTTATTTAATATCGTAATTTATTTAATATTGAATATAATAGTGACTTTACTACTCTGCGATGAGACATATTAATATTTTGAACCAATAGTTGTCTAAATAATTTCAAAAATCTATTTATTTTTATTTTGACTGATTTTTGAGTTATCTTATTTTTCCTTGACACCACAGTATTCAAATTGAAGTATACCACGTTAAACACGCGTTTGTGTGTGAGTCATCAAACAAACATCCAACAGCAAAAGGTTAAGTAATCATTAAAAAATTAGAATAAAAGGTAATCTAAAATTTCAAACAAATTATAGAAAACAAAAACGATAAGAACAACCTTTGGCCCGAGAACGATGAAGCCGAACACCAAATTTATAATAGCGAAGCTCTTTTTCAATTAATATAATTAAAACCCAGGAGATAATTACATTAGGGGAAAAAGAACTACGGTAAGGTTATACGAAATAATTGGAATGTCTTCTTTTTAATTAAAATTTGTTGACGGAGGAGCACTCTTTCATAACGCCCTATTATACATTGGCAACTTAATACGCTTATCTAACAACGCAGTGTGAATGAGAGTTTTCTTTAAGCTTGATTTCGTAATGGAATTTCTCTGCTTGCAATTATGATTATGGAAAAATAATAACATAACAATACACTTTATTGTACACCAAAACAGAAATAATACAAAGGGCGACCTTATCGCCGAAAAGCGATCTCTTCCAGGCAACCTAGGGGCAGAGGAGATGGTATTGTGTCGATGCAGGCGTACGAATTGTGACATAAACGTGTGAATATATTTACTTAAACACATATACATATAGGTACATACATACATAAATATACACATACACACATACATACATACATACATAAATATATACATACTAACATACATACATACATGTATATGATTTTATTATTATCAAGAAAATGTTTCCTGACAGCCTTTTTAAAATAGAAAGCGACTGGACACGTCTAATATGCAAGGGTAAAGAATTCCAAAGTCGAGAAACTTGAACAGTGAAAGATTTAGTAGTAGAAAAGGAAAAGGAGTGAGAGGGAATTTTAAGAAGTAAGCTATCTTTATATATATATATATATATATATATATATATATATAATAGTAGGTTATATTAATGAAATTAAAACGTGCTTTTTTTATGTCACTAGGTCGGCAAACAAGCGTACGGCTCACCTGATGGTAAGCGATTACCGTAGCTTATAGACACCTGCAACACTAGAAGCATCGCAAGTGCGTTGCCGACTCAATCCCCAATCCCCCAGGAGCTCTGGTCACCTTACTCACCAACAGGAACACAATACTGCTTGAAAACAGTATTATTTTGCTGTGATCTTCTGTAAGGTCGAGGTACTACCCCAGTCGGGCTGCTTCATATTCTGAGCAGGATATTCCTGCTGTGCCCTACCTTAGCTAAAAATATTTTCTTTATGAAAGCTTTATAGAAACAACTTAGGTTACTATCGATACTAATATCATAAACGGCTCACCTGATGGTAAGCGATTACCGTAGCTTATAGACGTCTGCAACACCAGAAGCATCGCAAGCGCGTTGCTGATCCTACCCCCAATCTCATCCAGGAGCTCTGACACCTTACTCGCCACAGGAACACAACACTGCTTAAAAGTAGTGTTATTTAGCTGTGATCTTCGGAAAGGTCGAGGTTATTGTTCAGTCTAGCTGTTTCAGATTTTAAGCAGGATATTTCCTGCTGTACCTTACCTCAATTGAAAGCCGAAAATATTGTGTTTGTTTGTTAACATAATTAAAAATAACACGCTTTTTCTTCTTGTAAAACTCTTTCGAAAGTATTAAATTTAAATAATATACACATACAAAATAATTGGAATTATCTCATAGGAATGGGTAGAACATAATTCCAAATTGAAGAATCGAAATTCGAATTCTTCGAAGTCACGTGCAAAAATAAAAAAAAACCTTACAATATATAATATATTATATTATTTTATTTAAAAACCCACAGTTTCTATTAACTTATCTGTTCGAAGCTGTTTATACGAGTAATTAAGTGTCTATGCCCCGCGGTTTTATACCCGTGTTTAAGGAAAAATAGCCTATAGTATTCTTCAATTAATGGGCTATCCAACACAAAAAGAATTTTTCAATCCGAACCAGTAAGTCCTGAGATTAGCGCGCTTAAATAAACAAGAAACAGACTCTTCAGCTTTATAATATTATTATAGATAACAAAATAATAACTTATTCCTAATACGTAATTGTATAAATATTTTACAAAACATTTCACCGTAAAACGGATCGTTCCTATAATTGTGTTTCCGTAAAGCGTCGATTTAAACGTTTCGTTTTAAATTAATTGTACGGTTCCTTCAAATACGCAGATTAATAACGTGTTTGTTCGCGTAGCTATCAGCTTAACGAAATAAGGCTTAATGTATACTGAGAAACGGGCCTTTCTCGCACGCATCCTACGCAGTTAATCACTTCTTATGTGCTTTAGACCACACGACTGGAGTAAAACTTACGAAACGTAGCTTTCTCTTTCTATCTCCATTAAATTATATTTTTATTTATTTATTTTATTTCCGTATTAACACAACATGTTCAAGTAACAAGTAACAAAAAAGGAACAATCAGTTTCTAGGTGTAATTTGGAAGTAATTAATATTATGATCTCTACTTCTCCTAGCTAGGTAGCTGAGCTATCTGTATTAAGGAGAAGCGATTTTCCTCCCAATTATATCTCCCTCTCAACTTTCGTTCGCTTCGCCCGATCACACTTTTCGTAACGTCCTCGTCACACATTCACCAGCTTACTCCCCAGGTCAAGCGTAAGTAAAGAAGTTTTACTTCAAAATTTTCATGTCTGTAAAAAACTTGGTTAAGCGAAAGAGTTGAGTGCTATATCATATATTTTTATGTTTCTGTAAAAACTTAGTTTATTATTTTTTTAACTGTAACATCCACTGCTAGGCAAATAACACTTTCTCCATATTGGAGAAGTGTTGGAATCTAATCTACCGCGCTGTTCTGCCGGTACTACTGCCGATTGGCGGATATATTCCCTACTATGAGTAAGGATCGCTATCACATGTTTATGATTACAATAGAGAAAAACAGCTTTACGTGCTCTCCGAAGCATAATGGGGAGTCCCACAATGACAAACACCTAGTCCAGAAATAAATATTTGTGAAAATAAAAATATCTATTCTTAAATGCAAATATCTGCCCCGAGCAACAAATAATTGGGTGCAAATATTTGCCCCAAGCGGGAACTACATTAAAATAACAGTCGATGTATATTATTAGCAGTCTGTACGTCTATTTGTCGTCTGAATCGAATTGATCCTAACACTCCGCTGAGCAGAGAGTTTGTTTGTCACGGAGTCGGTAAATGGGGCTTAATTTATGGATCAGTACGCAGAAGCTGGTGTGTTGTTCAATATATTTGTGTAGTATATTTTTACAGGTTATATTGATATTTTTAGAAGTTTTATGTTGTAAAAATAATTTGCTCTGTTTGAAGTATTCTTGCTGAGCACTTACAGTAAGGCAATAAACTAACAAATAACTCTTACGCTTACGCTTCGGTCCGTAATATCCCACTGCTAGACATAAGCCTCTTTCCCTATATAGGAGCCCTATATAAGGTCAGAGCTTAATCCACCACGCTGCTCCAATTCGGGTTGACGGATATATTCCCTATTATGAGTAGCGATTGCAATCAGTTGTACATTTTAATAATCGGAACCGACAGCTTAACGTACTCTCCGAGGCACGGTGGGTGTACCCACAAAGACGCACATACAACCAGCCCACGGATAACATCTGCATGACCAATACAAATGTTTGTCATATGCGGGGAACGAACCCACATCCGCCAGATATAAAAATGACTCTTACTACTACGCTATGCCCTGTAGAATAGTTTTGTGTTGTATATTTGGATTAAATATGTAATATACACTAATAAAGTACAGTTATATTGTACAGTCTCATTATAAAAATATTAGTAAAAAGATTTCAGTTCCATTTTACTATGAACTTCTATTTTAGAAACAAATAATTACAAAAAAAATCATACACAATGTTCTATAATTGTACAAAACTCTGTCTCAGGGGTTCGGAAAAGCCCAGAACAAACGCGCAGAACACGACACATATCTTTATAATATGTACAAACATTAGCCATATCCGGGAATTTGAAAAACATAGGATAACAAGTCTTGTCTCGCCTTGTTGACAACATCAACTCATAGTTATAAATCAGCCAGTCCTGTCCGGAAAACAGCTACCAAATTTGATTACTTACATACCGATAGCAGCGCCACCTACCAGGTCCAACTGAGATAAAAACTACTATATCTCCCAAGTTGGACGAAATTATTGATGCTTACAAAATTTGATAAAAATTGGTTCTGTAGTCTCGGAGTTACTTACCAATAGCAACGCCACCTACCGAGTCCAATTGAGATAAAAAACTACCCTTTTCTTCCAAGTTGGACCAAATTACAAATGCTTACAAAATTTGATAAAAATTGGTTCAGTAGTTTCGGAGTTTATCGCCCTATACCGTGACACAAAGTTATATATATATATCTATATATTGTTTATATATTGTGTATGCTTATATATTGTGTTTCCGACTCCCGACACAGGATAAAATTCCAATGAGGGCAGTTGATTGTAAAGTTTTTATTTGTTTATTTATTATTTATTTATAAACAAGAGTTAACTTTCACTAACATTGATGAGACAGCATTTGCAGTCTTTTAAATTCGTATATTTTATTATTAATAAAAACACTATAACTTTTGTATATTATTGTAAATACGAAACCCTAAAAATTAATCCGGCAAACAATAATACAGGTTCTTTCTGAACTACTTCATGCTTCATAAGAACCTATAAAACGTATGATCATAAAACGTTCGCTAATTTTATATACTATGGTTGGGTTGAGTTTTCACTGGAGTATAGCATCGTATAGTACAATGTAGCATTTACTTGACTATGTTTTCGTCTACCTACGTTGTATTACTCGTCGATGAAATTGAAGTCGTTTTTTTTACCTTTTTGAGCAAATACAATTATTACCCCATAAGTTTGACAGGGTGATATCTTTCTTTCTTTTGCCTGTTCTAATTTGTTTGTAATGGATAAACTAAAACATACTAGACCGATTTTAATACTTCTCTCACGAGTATGCTTTAGGCCACACGACTGAAGTAAACTCCTTTAACAATAGGCCTGTACTGTGTCTTAGATATACGAAACGTACCTGGCTATGGGAGAAAGATAAAAAGAAAATGTGTGCTCGCACCTCTCTCTTGCTCCGTTTACCTCGCCCGATCACACTATTCGTAACGCTCACGTCACGCATTCACCAACTTACTCCAGAAGTCAAGCGTTCGAAAAGAAGTTTTACTTAAAAAATAAATTAGGGCTAATTAACGTTTATAAAAAAACTTTTAAAGACATAAAATAAATGTTCTGTCTGTGTCTGTCAACAATATAGAACATCAGCCTTACAAAGACTGAGCGAGCGGCGATAAATTATAACGTACGCGTAGGCTGTATTTAGATGAAAGGAGGGACGGCCCACGCGATAGAGCGTTGTCCCCAGGGGCAGATTTTATTTCTCCCCGTAAAATACGGGGTAGGAGTAAATGTATTTCAATATGATGCTCCCGGGTAGAGCCAGCCTTTGAGATTTACTTGTTAGTTAGAGGTACTTTTTACTGCACGGTTGGCTTGTTAAGAAATAAAATTATGTTAGTACTAGCTGCCTGGACAGACTACATTCTGTTAAAAGTTAATAATATATACATTTTTTTATATATTAAAAACTTCGGTGGGCCTTAAAAATCATACAAAAAAAAAATTAGTCGAATCGGTCGAGTGATTCTCGAGTTATGCGCTTAGCAACATTCAATTTTTATTATATAGATTTATAACATTGTATTTTGTATAATTCTTTTTCCGATCCAATTATAACGGGACTTTCACTGACAGCTGATATAATAAGGAGTAACTTAGGCTACTTTTTTTAGAAATTTATTTAATTTGGTAACCCTGCGAACTGAACAATTTTTTTTTAATTCAACGCGATTGAAGTCGCGGGCACACTTAGTAAAATATATATAAATAGTAAACTATTATTTAGGATTTCGCACATCACCTATAGTGTATATATCTGCCTCGATCAAAAATTGAAACTGTGACTGTCAGAGTTGAGGGAACTTATCGCACTAAATATACTAAAAGAACGGAACATTGACTGAGTCCGGCAGACAGTGTTCTGAGTTGGAAACTTTGTTGTAATATTTTGTAGAAAAAACTATACGGTTGGTTTACAATGTTAGATATTGAAAACAAAAAATATATATTTACAACAGGCAATAAACATGCACACACGCGTACACACATACACACACACAAACACATCCAACACATAGGTACATACACACGTGTACCATAGACTAGTACAATTAAAATAGAATAATTGAATATTATTTCAAACTTCAAGTGAATAATAAAAATAACTACAATATCATATTAACAAAGCTAGTAACTGCAAGTAGGACGAGGATGGCAAGTTAATATTACTTCGCGAGTTCGCATGTTTACTATGATCTCGGTAGTGCTTTTAGGTGTTGCGGTTTTTTAATATGCGGCTTCATAGCTCTTTTATAGTGTATATAGTGCCCCTTTGTATGTGTTGACAGATTTTATCGACTGTATCAATTTTAATGATGCAGGATTTCGAAACGAAATTCACTTTGTTCAAGTCGGTAAAAGCTTTATAATCATTGTACATAAAACTTATGAGATTTTAATAACTGTACGATAGTGAATTATAGTCATTGTTAAATTAGGGCAGGACACGGCACGAAATATCATCTTCAAAATCTAGACAACGCCGAGCGGGGAAGTACCCAAACCTTGCAGTATATCACTGTCAAATATAACGTAGTCCAGCTCTTAATTTTGTGGTAGTAAGCTAAGTAGAGACCCTGGGGACGATCAGGGGAATGTTTGACTCCAATAATAATACTGCTCTCAATCAATTTTGTATCCTTGTGGTGAGTAAGGTTCCCAATGCGTTTCTGATATTTCTTACCTCCAACATGGGTGGGAAGAAGACAATTTTTTACTGCGACTCTTTCATACTAGTTTTCGTAGCTATTTCTGTTGCACTTCTCTTACTTCACGTACTTCCTACCCTTCCACACTAAGGGTGGGGTTCCAATCCGATCTAACAACTTAATTTTTAATATGTACCTATGTATGTAATGTAACTTAATTTTTATTCTGTTGTTATCTGAGGAAGATGAAGGGTAGATATATTTTTATCTTTCCTTTTAAGAGTTGTAAATATATTTTTATGTCAACTATATATTAAATCAAATGTCTTGCCTAACTGACAACGCTACTTTTTTTTATTAGTATGATCTACACAATATACTTTGGCTATTACACCTTTCTTCTATAGAATATCTTTGCCCAGCTGTAGGAGATTTCATTAAACTCTTCTAAAGCAGCGTCTTCGGTGCGACAAAGCCAGTACTGCGGTCACCAACCCGCCTGCCCAGCGTGGTGACTATGGGCAAAGCACATAATTTCACGCCATTTTTGGCGCGAACTTCTCGAGCCCTATGTCCAGCAGCGGACTGTCATAAGCCGAAATGATGATAGTGATTGTAACATCCCAATGCTGGACATAGGCCTCTTACTCCATGTAGGAGAAGGGTCGGAGCTTGATCCACCACGCTGCTCTACTGTGAGTCGGCGGATATATTCCCTACTATGAATAACGATTGCTATCAGGTGTGTATGATAGCAACCGGGACTAACGTCTTAACGTGCTCTCCGAGGCACGGTTGGAAGACCTATAAGTACAAAAACGAGACCGGAAAGAAATATTTACATATATACAAATATTCATCCTGAACGGGAATCGAACCTGAAATCGCCGATGTTTAAGCGTTCACGGCACACGTACTGTCACACTAGAACGATGTCCATACCACTTACTTTTCAATATAAATTTTATATATAAAAACATTAAAAACTTGTTAATTGTAAATACACACACGGTTTTATACAGTTTTATAGACATTAAACGTCTGAAATATCGTTTTACATTGTTTTAATAGTACATTTTAAAATAAAATTTTAATATAAGCCTTGTTATTCGATTATAGCAGGCGAACGCAAGCGGATTTGGGTACATGCTTTCGTTATGAGGTTTGACACGTGGGTGTATAGCCCGGGAGCTAGCTGCTAAAATACGCTTAGTTAGTTAATAACTTAATTTAATATTACATGAGTATTATTTATTGTACAGTATGAAGAGAAAGAAAAAGGAATTATGCAATTTAGTCGATTATACATATTTAAAATTGATAGTCTTTTTGTTACATGGCGATTTATACGTTGCAATGGACTTTATAATTATCGAGTGTGGATTTATTCGTTCTTACAATGAATAACGCCGAGTAAGTTTGTACTGAAAGTCTGACTGATTTACTTATTTTTGAAATTAAAGTTAGACTATTATTTGATCAATATTCTTGAAAAAAATCGGTATTTGTTGATTGAAAAATCGAAAGCATTTCTAAAACGCTTCAAGCTTACTACCGTCTCCCGCACTACGACGTAAATGAGAAGCGCGTGTTCCGATTTTAATTAAAATTCCTCAATCAATTCCGTGATGATGACGTGTATATTGCAATTTTACGGTCAGCCATTATGACTGAGTGACCTTATATTTATTACCGTGTCAGGGTTTATTACGGGGGCTGAGATATTAAGGCCTTGGGTTATATTACCTATGGAAGTTCCTTCGAATAAGTGGAAAAGATTTGTAATGAATATATTTAATTTTCTTTTACGAAGCAAAGCTATTTTATTTGTAAGTTTTTAAACTTTCCCGGTCACTTTGAACACTTTTTTTTCTAGAGGACTTACCGATATTGTTATTTTGAAATGTCGAATTGAATGTCGATCGACAAATATAAAAAATAGTTTCGAAAATTCTTAAGAAGAACTTTCAGAGAGAATTTTACTTATGAATTCGAACAACCACTCTGGTGTAGTGGTTCGTCTAGAATTTGAATTAAATTTTCAGTCTTGCCTTACTATTTTACTAAGCATTGCCAATTAACATACGAATAAATTGCTTACTTTCAATTATATTTCTTTACCTTTTCTGTCTGTGTCAATTTCGATTTTTTATTACTTGCATAGTGTGTGTGATATTTTCAACCACTACTATTTAATTTTACCTGATTTTTTGGTCGAAAATTAAAAAAAAAACGATTTCAATTACAACGTCAAGTAATACAACGTAGGTAGAGGAAAAAATTGTCAACTACGTGTTATTTAGAGATAACTCTAAAAGTTATCAGATGTTGATTAAATTTAAATGAAAGTACATTACAAGCATCAACCTTCGATTAAAAAAATAATCTATGATATCTTTTACCCAGTAAAAAGTTTTGATAACACATAAAGAAATACAGTCGGATTGAGAACCTCCTACTTTTCCGGAAGTCAGTTAAACAGTATCTAGTATATATAGCTATAGAGCTATGAAGCTCGTATAATATTATCATATTACACCCAGAGGTAGATTTCCGTGCAAAAAAATCAAAATACTTTCAAAGAACAACGTAATTTAAACATTTTAATGAATAATGTAAAAAATTATGTGTGTAGCAAACGCACCTCAACAAAGGAAACGATAGGTGGCTTCTTACTACATTTGGGTCAGACCAGGAATAATTTGCGGATGGAATCTATTTTCAGGACGTTAATAGGCACGCAGCAACAAAATACAATGCACTCACGTACCTTAGAGAATCGATAATGGCTTCCACTATCAATTGGGCACACCAGCTGCTTGGATTCTGCACGTCACATCAAAAGTCTTGGAGTTGAGAAGATGCTAAGAGTTCATGGTCTTGTGTTCGCGGCGCGATCGTGTATGTAACTCCTAATTGAAACCACCCTCAAGTTTCTGTCAAAAATCTCAACTCGCGGGCAGTGAGCGCATAACAGCTTTACAAGGCTGCGTTTTGTTGCTGCATAAACCTACTTACACAGAACATCGATTATAACGTTAAAACTACAATTTACTACGAAAAATTACGATGACGGAACAATGTGAAACATTTATTTAAAATGAAACATTTGCATTCGAAACATAACTATTCATTTTAATCGAAATAAAAAATACCATTACCATCCAATTAAAATTTATTTTTAAATAACAACGTAATTAAAATTTGTATTATGAAATTTCGCTTCATTTGTACAGTTAACTATAATATACGTAAACAATAACAGAAAAAGTTAATGTTGTCGAAATCTAATTAATTTTTGACTATTTATTTGAATACAGCTCAAATTTAAGCAGCCCCGTTGGAAAAATACATAAAATCGACAGAAGATCACAGCTAAATGATACTGCTCTAAAGCAATATTGTGTTTCCGTAGTGATTAAGGTGGCCGGAGCTCCTGGGGTGGGTCAAGCAACACAGTCGGTAACACGCTTTTATTACTTTTGGAGTTGTAGGCGTTTATAGGCTACGGTTATCGATAACCATCAGTTGGGTCATACGTTTGCTCCCTACCTATTCGTATAAAAAATTAAATAATAAGGGTATTAGAACCAACAACTGCCACTGTTTATTACAATAGTATTACAGAAGTATTACTGTATTAGTCATTCAATACCACACGTTACGTTGCAACCGTATTACAAACTAACAATACTCAAACTAGACACGTAACTTGATAGGACTAAACTGGAAATTAACAGACCGTTAGCTTGTGTTACTGTGAGAACTGGTGTACTTTGAAAGTAATTCTAACAACAAGTCGAAAGTATTCGTTTAATGGTTAACTGGATTTGCTCGGGCTTTCTGTTTAGTTTTCCTATTTTACGCTCCAGCCTGTAATATCCCACTACTGGGCATAGGCCTCTTTCCCCATATAGGAGAAGGATCAGAGCTCCACCAGATCCACCACGCTGCTTCAATGCGGGTTGGCGGATATATTCCCTACTATGAGTAACGATCACTATCAGGTGTACATGATAACAACCGGGACCGACGACTTAACGTGCTCTCCGAGGCGCGGTAGGGAGACCCACAAGGACTGCACATTTCCTATTTTATGACAATTGTTTGATGTGATTTGATTTGATACATCCCATTGCTGGGCATAGCCCTCTTTCTCTGTGTAGGAGAAGGGTGGGAGCGTAATCAACCACGCTGCTCTACTGAGGGTTGGCGGATCAATGTTTGATTATCTGATTGGTATATTTGTCAAAAGTGTAATAACATAATAATGGCAAACAAAATTAAATCTTTTTGTAATGTTGATAAGGCT
The DNA here is from genome assembly GCF_905220565.1 of Melitaea cinxia. Lineage (NCBI taxonomy): Eukaryota > Metazoa > Arthropoda > Insecta > Lepidoptera > Nymphalidae > Melitaea > Melitaea cinxia. The sequence goes on along the minus strand of NC_059405.1, from coordinate 1,812,444 downwards.
ATTGCTGCCAATAAACTGTCACGCAGTTTGTCGAGTTACAAAACTGTAATATTATTTGGTCCAAAATAAAGAATTTATTTATAATTATAATAATAATACTATTACCGTTTTAAATATAGGTATCATTTATTAAAGATTATTTATTTATTTTTTATATAAGATTAATAAAAATAAAGGTATGTCTAAAAAAATCTTTGACTGACTCATTTTAATTTAGGAACGCTAAAATATTATAACAAAATATTTGTATAGATCTAATTACAGATAAAAAACTTTCGTGAACACATAATATCTTTGTGAAAGATAAAATTGATAAAATTGTGAAAACACTTGAAGTAAATAAGTGTTGATTAACGTTTATTATCATAATATCTTGCTGTGTGGCTACGTCAGTAAGAATATACCCCCCCCCCTTCCCGTGGGTGTCGTAAGAGGCGACTAAGGGAAACACAGTTCCACTACTACCTTGAAACTTAAAAAGCCGACCGATTGCGGGATAACCATCCAACTGCTGGCTTTGAAATACACAGGCCGAAAATGGGCAGCAGCGTCTTCGGTGCGACAAAGCCAGCCCTGCGGTCAACAACCCGCCTGCCCAGCGTGGTGACTATGGGCAAAACACATCAGTTAACGCCATTTTGGCGTGAACTTGTGGAGGTCTTTGTCCAGCAGTGGACTGTATTAGGCTGAAGTGAAGTGATCATAATATCTATATTCTCATGATAAAACTGTGATATCAGCGATCGCAACAAAAAATCTCAAACATAAAACAATTTGCCAAATAAATGCCTTTAGATTTACTGTTCACTTAGCACAGAAATATGTAGTGCTATATAATGCTATATTTATTTTATTTGTTATGTTACGAGATTATAAAAATTTACAATAACTTCAGAGAAAAAGCTGATTTCACTTTATTACTTGACAAGCATTGAAATAACCAAACGTAACTCTTATTCTTACTGACACTATTACAATTAGTTTTATACATATTTATAAATAGTTTTAGCGTCTAAAATATTTTTCGTTCTTTATTTTATCTCATTTCCATTAAATATAAAATAATTAAAACTGTCTAAACAAGAAGAAAATTTGATAAAAAATTAACCCAGCTTCAATTAAAATAATTAAGGAAATACAGAAAACATATGAAGTTGAAGGCTAAAATATGTGCGTGCAAAATTTCATGGTGATTGGTCAAGCCAAACTCACTTTCACACTTATAATATTAGTATAGACTGTAGGATTAGACGACACGTTGGCACAACGGTTACAGCGCTGGCGGTCGCGGGTACGATCCCCACTCACGACAGACATTTCTATTGGACATATATACCTATGTTTGTCGTGGTCTGGGCGTTTGTGCTTGTGTAGTATGGGTGTTTCTGCACTGGTGTGTGTATCTTGCTGGTGGTGGTGAAGCGTTTATTTATTTATATTATTAAATTTATCTTGCGAATATATATATATTTTGTTCTTATATTGAAATTATAAAACAATTATCAAATGAAATTACCAATCAACAATCAATAAAATCAAGAAAATCCAGCAATACAAATATATTGAAAAATCATTTCATTCATTGCGATCTGTTGATATAAAAACAATGAACTGTCGCCCTAACTCCGGGAACGTAATGGATATTTCATCCGCCGTTTTGTGACCGAGCAATACCGTCGTAAATTGTGTCTGGCCGTAAATGGCGAATCGAAGTTTACGAGAGCCACGAGTGATTGATATCGGACAAGATTCTCGTTTAATACCTGAGTTATTCTAAATTGTATGCTTATACAAAATATCTAAAGCAAACCTAGTCACTAGGATAAGATTTACTGATTATTTCTATTTACTTTATTTTTTTTTTTACCCAAAGTTGCTTTATAAATGTATTGTTTAACCCCCAGCGCGAAGGCATCAGTTGGAGTGTTTAGATGCGGTTTTTTTTTACGTAAAAGCAAGTTCTCTTGCATTGATTCTTACCTAAGTTTGGTAAAAATCGATCCAGTGTTTTGAAGTGTATTCGCTCTTTTTCTAAATGATGTGAGGTATTTTCGGGATAAAATAGAATTATTGCGTTGGATATTTAATTTTTTTTTTGTTTAATAATTAAATTTAATTTGGTTATTACTTATATTAGGACCGTTGATAATAAACATAGACTATATGAATAAAAATCAATGTTTGTCCTCTGCAACTTTATAATAAATTGATTTTGGGTCCTCCTCCTCAAGAGTGTATACTGGAGCTCACCTGTATTCGCTTCAAAACGAATACACTCCTGAGCGAAAACATAACCTACTCCATCTTAAGAATATTTCAAAATACTTTCAAATTGATTTAAATACGTAATTAAAAAATTTGAAAGTCTCTATTATATTAAATCAATTGAATCCCGCAAACATCGGACAAACTCTTTCAAAGATTACGAAAAAGTCGAAAAACTTACAACGAACTTTTTCTATAAAGAAAATTCAATGGAATTATATTTATTCTTAGAAAACTTTTTACAAAAGAAACCGACCCAAGTTTTCCAATAACTTCTTCCTGTAGTGAATAATACATGGATAAATTACATCACGCGAAATTTAACTATTTCTATGAGATTCATAGAATAAGAAGAAAGGATTTATGGTTTTTGATGAAATAACGATGTCTATTTTTGTATGTGTGAATGTACATCCGTCCACCTAAAACACCGTCGGTTTGCGGGTTCGATTCGGATTTCTGTCCTTGTCACTCACCGTGCCTCGAAGAGCACGTAAAACGTCGGTCCCGGTTGTTATCATAAATACCTGATAACGTTCGTTACTCATAGAGGAAACACATCCCCCAACTCGCAGTGGAGCAGAGAGATTGATTAAGCTCCAATCCTTCTCCTATGTAGAGAAAGAGGCCTATTCCCAGCATTGGGGTGTCACAGGCTGAATCGTGATCGAGTGAATAATTTTTTTTACGTTTTTAAGTTAAGCTTTTATTGCAATGTTATGTTAAAAAAGAAATTACAATAAGTTAGAAAATACTTAAATTTCAAAAATAATAGTATCCTAAGTTACTCCTCATTACATAAGCTATCTTCCAGTGAAAGTCCCGTCAAAATCGGTCCAGCCATTTCATAGATAAACCAGAATAAACAAACTGACAAAAATTGTAAAAATGTTATTTTGGTATATGTACCATGTATACATCCATATACATTTAGTAAAAAGCGGTTATTTGAATATTACAAACAGACACTCCAATTTTATTTATTTGTATGGATATAAAAAAAATTACAATTCCACTAACATTTGCTTACACGCATTAAGCTTACTTCTTATGTGTCCGTTGTGAATCAGTTACACGAACGAAATCAAACGTTCGTATGCAAGTATGCAACGAAATGGCTACGAAATGTCTACGCCGTAGTCGCCTTGCTACACAGACGTCGTAATAGCTTCTTATTCAATTGCGCATCAAAATCTCTTTTCCATACAGAATTCAAAATGCAATCCTTTTTACTTTAACGGTTTAATGGTTTTAGATTATATGTTTTATATGCGAATTAATCAAAGAACAATTAAAATTGTAAAATGTTCAATTCGATTCGATTCAGCCTGTAACAACTCACTGACACCGCTGGGAATAGGCCTATATAGGCCTATATAGATGGGCCTGTGCAAGACACTTATCCATAGACCCAAAAGATGGTGAATTCAAAATAGAATTCGGGTGGATTGATTAATGATAGATCTATAGAACAGTTATAAGGTCAATACTGCTCATTTGTATTAAATACTATAAAAATGTACTAAATCAAAAACGTATAAATATAATGTATTCAATAAAAAAAACATAAAAATAAGAAAATATGTTTAATAATTACACATTATAAGCTATATTTAACAGATAAATTACATTAAACTAAAAAAAACCTTAAGTATATATATACATAATATAATAACTAAAAAATATTATTAAAAGGAGTCCCTTTAGGCAAGGTTCCGAGGATACTGGCAGCGTTCCCCCTTTGAATAGCTAGACTAATTCTTTGTCCGAAGTAGCTGCCAGCTCTTCGGTCTCCTGTGACGTCGACTAACCTTTTTGCTATTTCCTTAAATAGTGTTATAGCATTAGGACCCCACGGACCAAGGGTCTCGACACCGAATGGGACAAAATCATATTCGGAGCCTACAATTTTAATGAAATATCAACTAAATAAATAAAATACCGCCAACCCACGAGAACAGAGTGGTGGCTTAAGCTCATATCCTTAATCCACGTGGAAAAAAACGTCCATGTCCAGCAGTGGGTACACAGAAACATATATAATATTCTCCTAACACTGAATAAATCCACAATACACAAGTATAAAACCTACAGTGACAATAGCGGGATGCAAATCGCGTCCGTGGAGAATTTATATTGGTTCTTATTCACATTTACGAGCCCCGTCCGTCGCCTATTGGAAAATTGGATCCGTTCCGTCTCAACTGAAATACAAGTCGAGTAAAAAGTATTAGACACTTTTCTTGTGGAAGGTCTTAAGGATTAGTTGTTTGAGGACAGGCGAATGTTACATTTGTATGTGATGTTTTTGTTTTTGGTTAGGTATTGTCGTGGAAATGTTTACTCATATTCCTTTCTTAGATTTTCAAGCGTTTTCAAAAAGGACGAGGTTGTCAACTCGACTGGATTTTTTATGTGTATAACTTTTACTGGTTTTACCGATATTGGTGATTTTTTTTTTAATGCTGATGCTTGTCTTATGGTCCCATTTATATTTGCAAGAGATCTGATGACTGCCTTTTGTGTTATTCCTTATAATTTATATTTAATTGACTGTTTTACCGACTACCTAAGTTTTACTACTTATTGATTTCATTGAAATAGTTATTTTTCGTTTGTAAGCAAACACGATCATCTAGACTGAAAAAAACTTATTTTTATTGTTTCATTTAACAATACATACGTATGTATATTATTATCATTTTTTTACTGTATAAAAGTTTTATCTCATTATTTACTAATACTAAGTTATGCATGCACTAAGAAGCTAGTTTTAGTTATCAATCCTCAATCTGGAAAGTTCTTTACCTAGATTTAAAAGTCTTCTTCTATTATAAAGATGGATAAGAGATTAATATACTACACACTTTCATTCATTTTGATTAAAATCTCCCTCAAATTGTGTATTTCTAAAGGTAAGTCATATTATAAATCAGAATGTGATAAAGTGCTTTAGCGCAAACAATTCTACCTATGTCGTTAATAACTATATCTGTGGTCCGGTTATTAATCTACTCTGCAAGTGAATTGTAGATTGTATAATAATAGCTCAACCAAATCTCGATTACATATATTAATTATCTTATAATGTGACACTACGCGATGCAAAGATTTGCTTAATAGATTTTAATACTAAACTAATACACTGTGTGGTTACGACAGTAAAGAATATAACCACCCCGTCTCTTCCCGTGGGTGTTGTGAGAGGCGACTAAAGAATAACGCCGTTCCACTACCACCTTGGAACTTAAAAAGCTAACCGATGGCGGGATAAGCATCTAGCTGCTGGCTTTGAAATACACAGGCCGAAGATGGACAGCAGCGTCTTCGGTGCGACAAAGCCAGCCCTGCAGTCACCAACCCGCCTGCCAAGCGTGGTGACTATGGGTAAAACACACGAGTTCACGACATTTTTGGCGTGAACTTGTAGAGGCGTATGTCCAGCAGTGGACTGCGATAGGCTAAAGTGACGAAGTGATGAACCTAATTCTTAAAATTAAGTTACTATTATTTCATATTGCACACTCAATGGCTAAAAGTGGGATGAAAATCCTGTGCTCGTACACAAATAACTCAAAAATAAACACCCAGGCCAGAACAAATATTTTTACAATTGGCAAGTATGCAGAACTAAACCATTCCGGCAACCTACCATTTAGAGGTATATCATAATAAACGAAGAAATTAAATGCAAAACCTCACGACGTAACGCGATAACTAGCTATAACGAATCATATGAAATGCATAAAAATATTTTTGCTGAGTTCTTGAAAAATATTGAAATGCGCGCATGAATAAAGTTTATTCTATTGTATTCGTATTCTAAAATGTTTACAATCCATTTCAAGCACCGCTGGCTAAGAAAAATCTTGTAAGAATACCTGAATTTTAAAAGATATTCATAACCATTGCAATTTAATCCATGTTGAATTACGCAACATATCTAATCAGATCCGAACTGATTTAAACTCAAATGCATATTAGAACTGTTATACTAATGTGTAATTTTACTAAAAACTAAAGTGACAAGAAAGCACACAAGAACTTGCCCTAGCAAGCATGAACTCTTTAGTTTAAGAATTTTAAAAAAATTGTGTGTCAGCTCCGACGCACGACTGGAGTTTACTCCTTCAGATCGACTGTCTGAATAGGCACAAAAAAGGCTTACTAGTCTAAGAAAAAAATTTATACCACTTCGAATGGTAAATAAACATATAACGCCATCTATATATCTATGGCGTTATTAGAAAACGACGTCGTCTATCGGAACTCCAAAAAATTATGAGATGCTTCAACACACCTGCACCTATCAATCTGCATTATACGACATTATTATTCCTATTATCCTTTAGATAACTTAAGTCGTAAGGTGGATTAAGCAACACAGGAGAAATCCTGATGGAGAAAAAACTTTTACCCAGTGGAATATTTACAAACTGATTCCTTCTTGAATTTATGAGTTTTAACGCATAAAATACTCAAAATTGTAATTCTAATTACAGATATCTGATGAGTAAAGGTGACGGAACAAAGATTAAATGCGAACATTCCACTTTGTTCATTTCCATAATGGGAAAACAGATCTTTACTCAGCTGCGAACCATCGATTCTTTCTGTAAAGTGATTATTTTTTTTTTTTTTTTTTTTTTATATCACTAGTTCGGCAAACAAGCGTACGGCTCACCTGATGGTAAGCGATTACCGTAGCTTATAGACGCCTGCAACACCAGAAGTATCGCAAGCGCGTTGCCGACCCAATCCCCAATCCCCCCAGGAGCTCTGGTCACCTTACTCACCAACAGGAACACAATACTGCTTGAAAACAGCATTATTTTGCTGTGATCTTCTGTAAGGTCGAGGTACTACCCCAGTCGGGCTGCTCCATATTTTGAGCAGGAAATTCCTGCTGTGCCCTACCTCAGTTAAATTATCCCTCGATTATAATATTAAGACCAATAGTACTAATATACGTTTTAATATAATAGGTTAGTACCTGGGTGACCAAGCTTAGCTCGGTATTTTCAGTAACTCGTATTTTTTGGAAATCATATTTAAATACGAATTACATATCTATAAAATATGAATAATATTTTTTTTACCGACAATAATAAAAAAATAAAAAAGAAATATAAAAAATCAAAAATAAAAAACTATAAAAAAATAAAGATAAAATATGAAAAATATTTTTCGATTTTACCGATATAATAAAAAAAATAAGAACTGTCTATTTAAATTAAAAATTACGAGTGCAATTAGAAAAAAAAAAAAAAAAAACATTAATCGATCTGGAAATTTGAGGATTTAAGCCGTGGAATTTACGGTCGATCGCGACCGGCCAATTTCCCACCTGAGCTATTACAACTCGTCAATAATGACGAGTGCGAAATTTACCTTCGTATTTTAACGATATTGTAGCCATTTTTTCATTGTCTAAAAACTGGGATAAAACGACATTTTCTAAAAATGAATCCTAGCTAGATTTATTTATCTCCCCCGAAATTCTCTGCATACTAAATTTCGTGAAAATTCGTTTAATAGTCTAAGATTAATACCGTACTAATATCAAAAGCGATCGATAACTCCAATAAAATTTCTCTCGAGTTTGTTTATGAAATTGCGTCAAATCGCCAAACGATTTTGTACCTTATTTACTTTCGATTAAATTACACTTTCTAATTCAATGTTATGTCGCAAACAAATGTCGCTTTGAATTAATTAAAAATTGTTTGTCGTCGACTTTATTAAATGAAAACTGTACATTTTGGTGTCGTACCCAGTTTAGTTCTCGCTTAGAGTTTATTATATTTAGAAGGAATCTTCAACTTTGAGACTAGATTCGCAGAGCTTGCGGAAGTATCGGGGACAAGTCGATAAATCAGTTAATTAGTCTGTTACATTATTAAGTCTGATATATTGGCACAGTGTTAACTGTGTATCGATTTTTAAAGAGTATGTTTCAAAGCAGAGCCTCACCAACTTTTTTTTTCACTTAGACCACTTTAAAATTTTCAGCTACTTTCGGCAGACTCCCCGCAGATACTTTTCTACCATATTACCAAAACTCGACAAACATGTAAAGAAAATGAAAGATCCAAGTATGTAAATTTGCGTTGGGGCTAAGTTCGCTTTGCAAGTTTCGACCCGGTTCCGAGACTTGCAAAGCGAAAAAAAGGATTGAAAAAGAATGAAATTGGTCGGCGAACCTTTTTTAGGCCAGCTGTTCCATAATTTCGTAAAATAGTCGAGGGAAATATCCGGAATATATTTCCGCTGCCTCTTTTTTTAGCCATTCCATAATTCCATAAAACAATCGAATCAAGGGAAAATTACACGTATGTTTAGGCTGAATGGGCTTGCCTACAGTGCCTAACCAGATAATTTTTGTGGATACCCGCTTACGAATTGTGATCGCCAATTTTTTGGTCACGCCAACGTGGACTCCTGGGGGTCAATTTGGACCACTTTGGGAATTAATGATTTAGAAAGTATGCTTAGAGTTGACTGGTCCTGATCGCAGTCTATTTCACGTCTCGTTTTAGCAATTAATATCCATTTTTATAAAAAAAAATTTTAGTAATTATGCCTATGACAAAGACAGACAATATATGAGTGTCATATGAAACAAGTTTTTTTTTTAATAACAACAGTGTACAGAAATTCTTTTTTTAGCCATTCCATAATTCCATAAAACAATCGAATCAAAGGAAAATTATGTTTAGGCTGAATGGGCATGCCCACAGTGCCTAACCAAATAATTTTTGTGGATACCCGCTTGCGAATTGTGAACACCCATTTTTTGGTCACGCCAACGTGGACTCCTGGGAGTCAATTTGGACCACTTTGGGAATTAATGATTTAGAAAGTATGCTTAGAGTTGACTGGTCCCGGTCGCAGTCTATTCACATCTAGTTTTAGCAATTAATATCCATTTTTATAAAAAAAATTTTTTAGTAATTATGCCTATGACAAAGACAGACAATATATGAGTGTCATATGAAACAAGTTTTTTTTTATAACCAACAGTGTACAGAAATGCACCTGTTACAGTTTTATTATAAGCATAGATAATCAATTAGTAGACCCTCAGTAATTAAAATATTAAAAAAAAACTGAAATGACAAATATTATTAATTTAACTATTTATAAATCAAATAACTTATCATTTTTTATCTCTGATTCTGATGTCATCTGAAAAAGACGAATCAAATTTATGAAACATCTTTGAAAAGTTTTATAAACATTAAAGACTTAAGAACCAAGTATCGCGAAACATAAAAAGCCAGCACTAAACCTAGCCAACTCTAACTGACCTTTATAGGCACATTATGTAGATAGATGCTTAGTGGTCTCAACTTTGACGGCCATTCTTCGTGATTATGTTAATTTTTTCATACCCCATTGAACTGTTACGTTTCGCTATAGCCAAGAAATTAACAATTTTAATTTTCAAAACTGTATGTATATAATTCTGAGTCATATAAAACTTTTTAATAAATAGTATTTTTTTATGAAAACAGACGGTAAATAACAGACAGTTTTCCTGGTGTTTAGTGATCATAAGCAACTTTCTTTTAAAGTCGGTTAAAAATTCTCTAATCTCATTCATAAATACCTAAAATGCAAACATTGAATTATTACTCAAGTATAAAGTAAAATGTGTAATATCGGAGAGCTTCCCCTGCCAAAAGGGGATTTATGTTAAAAGCCTAATAATTTACGGCTTATCTAAACGTGTCAAATCAGGGATGAGGTTTTAGATAATTATCTGAACCAGTCATCAGGGTCGATTATAATCGAAAATCTTATGTTACTGGTGGAATTTTAATTATGTTATCAGCTATATTGTTTACTCTTGATTCTACGGGACTTTTTTTAAAGATTTTCAATACTGCTTTTGAAGTCTACTGAAAAAAATTGATTTTGATTTTTATTTTAGTAGTACGTTCTTACGAGGAGAAAATTTATGAAAAATCGTTATAACATTGAAATTTTTAAAAAACGTAACATAATTTTAACGTCTCACATTTGTCAATTATTAGTATAAAACTAGCTGTGCCCGCTTATAACTAATATATACTCATAAATACGCGCTATAAACTTAGTCCGCGTGGAATTTAACAAGAAAGAAAAGTTAAGTCCAGAATTCCAGAAATACTCGAAGTTCGCTCCAGATGTGATGTTCAGTTGTTTTCTTAATTTGAAAATATTTCTTTTTTAATTAAATCACGTATAAACCAGCCAGCTACCTTATATGATACTGATATCAAACCTTTATTTTATGTTCCGCTAAATATGCCGGTGTGTGTATTAAGTGAAATAAAAAAAACATTATTTATTTTTGTCAACAGTATAAAATTACATAACTAATGTAAAAAAAGTTTACTAGTAATATTTTAGTTTTACAAATGTCATATTATACAGTCGTGTGACTGATATTACGTCACTTCCGTTATATATTTTTCTTACGGTTTTAGTATCACATTTTTTTCAGTTCGGTCGCCCAGCCAAATGTCAAGCCTGCCGTAAAGAACTTCGTTCCAAAAATATAATGTATATATGTAAATATGTTGGATGAAGATTGCAGAAAACCGGGATGTTTAGCGCGAGGATGAGAAGGACTATATCCAAGAGTGGATTGCGATAGGCTGAAGTGAAAATCTTAAAGAGATTTATTAAAATCAAATCGTTGGACGTTTTATAAGGGAAAGTATTTATCGACACGAAATTGATTATCTCTCAAACCTCCGTGATTCCATTTCTGATATCAAATCCATCGATGATTATGCAGAGGCATGTCGACAGTTTTATCGTGCTATTTTCTCTACCGTCGACTCTGGAAATATTTCTTTTTAATCTATATATAAACCGACCTATAACAATACACTATGCGCAGGTGAAGTAGGACACTCGGGTTAGCTCTGATTAATCTGAGGACGAGAAGCGTTATAAATGAAATGGTGCCTTTTTACAATCTTGGAAAGAGATTTTGATAAGACATTGGAATAATAAGTAAATCAGACAGGATTATTACAAAAATGGGTAGAAAAACTTTAATATCATATCAAAATGTCTAGGATTCCCTAATGTGGGTAAAATGTGGGTAGTACAAAAATAAATCGTACGGTGGGTAGTAAGTTCGTTATTCTAATTTTCATTTTTTTATTTTTATTTTTTCCTCTCCTCTCTCTCATCCTCTCTCCATTCCTCTCTGCTGAATCTACATACCAAATAGGTGGTTACTTTACTTTTAACTATAATTAATTAATTTAAAGTAATCTAATACTATTAAACGAGCAATTCTTGTATGTATATATATATATATATATATATCACAAAACGACTCCAACGATTTTCATGAAATTTAGTATGCAGGGGATTTTGGGAGCGATAAATCGATATAGCTATCATTCATTTTTAGAAAATGTCGTTTTGTCCATGTTTTTAGGCAATGAAAAAATTGGTACAATATCGTTAGAATGCAACAATATCGTCAATATAGTTGTCATAGCTCAGGTGGGAAATCGGCCGTTTGAGATCAACCGAGAAGACAACGGTTCAAATCGCATGTCCAGGTCGGTTTTTTTGTTTTTCTAATTGCACTCATGATTTTTTTATTTAAATAAGCAGTTCATGTTTTTTTTTTATTATTATCATGTCGGTAAAATCGGAAAATATTATTCATATTTTATCAATATGTAATATGATTTTCAAAAAACACGATTTACCAAAAAATACCGAGCTAAGCTCGGTCACCCAGGTACTATAATATTAATTGGTAAAATGACTATTCAAAAGTGCTTATGAATTCTGCTTGAAAATAGTAATTTTTGATATTTTTTTTATTTTCTAAATGATAAATGCAATTTAATGCTTGTGTTATAGATAATGGCCGACTGAAATATCTTTTTTATAAACTTACACATAAATATTACATCCACATAAATAAATACATTATTATATCTAGACTCGGGACACGACACGAACCCACAACCTTCAAAACAGAAAGCTAGCTCTTAGGCTCATTTTCATTTCATCCGGCTTCGGGCTAGTCTATTTTGAGAAAGAGAGAGAGATAATATATGTGTCCGGGTGTCCAGGTGTGTGTTAGTAAAAGCTTTCAAGTGTAATAAAACGTAGACGATATTTCTGCCCGCAGCTCATGAATACTCACGTATGTATTAAAATGGTCTGTTGCCGCCATTTTGAAAACCCCTGACATCAACTTTAGCTCGCCTTTGATAGAACTTTGTAGTAATTTAAATTGTTATTCAAAACTATTAATTGCTTCGTTTTATGCGGTTAAGGAACTTTTCATTTACAAAGTCAAATCTTGGAAGAACCACAATCATATTAAGTAACTAATCATTATTATCAACGTCTTTTGATACGATTAGAGGAGAAAGATCGGAACTTATTCTACTATCCTAACCTAACCCAGACTTCACTCACACTTGACTTCAGCCTATTGCTGTTCACTGCTGGACATATTGATGGTTTGGATATGTATCTCATCGTAACTGTGCTCAGTGTCTGTTTGTATTATTAAAATGATCGCTTTTTACTAAATGCATACGGATGTATCAGTCAGTCAGTCAGTTCAGCCTATTGCAGTCCTCTGCTGGACATAGGCCTCCCCAAGTTCGTGCCAGACATCCGGGTTTACTTCGATCCTTATCCAGCTTACACCGGCCATCTTACGTAGACCGTCAGTGTAAACCCAACCTACTAAACCACTATTGCACTATATGTTGTAGTTAGATTTAAATGTTAATGTATAGTTATACCAATGACGTAACTGAAAATTCAATATGGCGATCAAAAAAGTTATCTAATTAGCATTATGAAAAATAAACAACACACAAATATATAGTACACGTATAAATATTCTCCCAGGTAAATAAAAATCCCTTGAATTAAACCCTCACATAACTAACAGAGTATATATTAGTATTTAAGAATAAAGTAAATTTCAAAAGATTTACGCAAAAGTTTCCATATCATGCTGCATTAAATGAACTTCAAATTTATAACTTAATTTACTTATATACGGTATAAAATTCTCCGTTTTTGATCATAATTAAAATTTCGAAAAACAAACATAATCATCGGTTCAACTTTTAACGGCATCGCTTCGAAATCGCTTGTTGATTTACGACCAATTTCAATAATCTCTCCAATTTTACTTACTTGGAATACATTTCAGTAGTAGTAGTTACATTCATTTTCACTCTACGCCATCTTAAATGGAAGTGACACATGGACTACGCAAAGAGATAGAGAAAGACTGGAGGCATTCAAGATGTGATGCTTGAGGAGACTGAACGAAAGTGGATTAAGCTCCGAATTTTCTCCTACACCAAGGCCAAGGCATATGCTCAGCAGTGATATGTTACAGGTGAATTATCGTCAATTAGTATACACTGCAAATGAATATATACATACATATATGACATATGTCTATCAAAATTAAAAGTTAGAACTAACAATAATAGTATTTTAAAAAATCTATATGAATAAAAATCAATGATTAACAAGATAAGGCGTGCTATTAGGAATTAAATTTATAAATAATTTCTGGTGTTATGTTGTCAAATTGAAATATTTAATAACCCTTTGCGGATAAATGACGACGTGTTGGCGCAACGGTCACAGCACTGGCTTATGGCTGTTGCGCTGGCGTTTGCGTGTTCGATCCCCGCACATGACAAATTTTTTTATTGGCCATACAAATGTTTGCCGTGGTCTGGGTATTTGTGCAGTCTTTGTGGATCTCCCCAACGTGCCTCAGAAAGCATGGTCCTAGTTGTTATCATGTACACCTAATAACGATCGTTACTCATACTAGGGAATATATCCGCCAACCTGCATTGGAGCAGCGTGATGGATTATGCTCTGATCCTTCTCCTACATGGGGGAAAGAGCTCTTTGCCCAGCAGTTGGATATTACAGACTGAAGCGTAAGTGTAGCACTTAAGCATATGGATAATTACCTTCTGAGTTTATTAATTATAAGTAATATAATAATAAGACATTTAATTATTTTAATAAATAATAAACATCGTTCATATAATAAAAAGAACAAAATAAAACAATAGAGCCTCAAGACAACAACCAAAAGCATGCAAAGGGCGGTCTTATCACTAATTAGTGATCTCTACCAAACAACTCTACGGAAACAACCTTCTTAATTAATACATAGAAATTTTTCCTTATTACATTATTAAGGGCCTGCTTCACGCTCTGCTGATAAAGTCTCAGATAGTCAGTTGCTAACCGACTTCAAGAAAAAAAGAAGGTTATCAATTCGACTGTATTTTTTATGTGTGTTACTTATAGCTTTTTAGTGTTAGTGCCGATTTTGATGATTCTTTCTTTTTTCAAAAGTTTGCGATTGTCATGTTATCCCATTTTAATTCAAATTAGATGTGACGAGTACTTTTTAAGTTATCTTTAATACGGCGTATTTGTAATAAAGGCCAAAGTGGACGAAAGTGGTGGCTAATAGCACAGGACAGAGAGAAGTGGGCATCATTGGAGGAGGCCTTTACCCAACCTAGGGACCTTTTTTAGCCTAAGTAATTTAGTATAAGTAAAAGTAAATAATTATAAGCAACCAGTAAAACTTTATAATAATATATTAATACAAGTTTTTCGTGTACTGTAGCATGGTCAAATAGAGGCTTTTTATTTATTTATTTATTTATTTGTAATAAAATTAAAACACAATTATGTGATCGAGTACACAATTATATGACCGTTTATTTAAATAATTGATAAAGATATGTACTGACGTATCTTTATCAATTATATCGATTAACTTGGCCCAAATCAAAGATATGTATGAACCAAACTTAGCGTGTTCCTCTCCCATTTCGACGCTTATCTCCAATTCCCCAGATTTGGTGAGCAGGTTGACTTTTATGATCACTATTCCGCTCTTACGAGTCGGAACGTAAAATTTTATTACCTATAACTTTTGCCAATAAACGTTATTTGTATGTATGTAAGGATTTTAAAATCCTAACTAGCTGGTAAATATAGCTTAGAAATGAAAAAGCAAGGTTAAAATTAGTTTACAATGAGGAAAGAGATACACCACACGACAAGTAGCTTCGAATTAAAAAAAGATTAATCAAAACGATCCGGTAAAAAATTATGAGGTAACTAGCGACCCGCCCTGGTTTCGCACGGTTGCGAAAACTATCAGTGTTCCTCTACTATATTATGCGTGTATTATACATATACCTTTCTCTGGAATCACTCTATTTACTAAAGAAAACCGCATCAAAATCCGTTGCGTAGTTTTAAAGATCTAAGCATACAGACAGCGGTAAGCGAGTTTTATACTATGTAATGATATACATAAAAAAGTACAGACTTATTTATATTAGAGAACCTGTTCTTTTTTTTAAGTTACTTAAAAAGGAAAAAAAATAATTCACCTATACTTTTTTGTTTTTGTTACCTCAAAACGCTGTCATTTTTGAAACTAATAGGGAAAATTGTTTTATGTAGCGAGTTTCTTTTTAGTGAAAACAAAATTGAATAAAAAAATACACCACTCGCTTAAGTTAAAAGTGAGTGTTCAAATTTTGTTTCGAATTTTATTTTCTTTAAAATCATTTATTTTTTCATCTTTTTTTTTCGAAACATCATAAACACTTCAATGGAACCTGATACCACTAAAAATAGAAATATATGTAAAACTCAAAATGTTAACTTAATAAATAATAAATAAATATCTTATACCTAAAATACACACACGATCATCTGTTCCTACGGTAGGAACTTAATGCTTGTGTTATAGGTAATAGCCGATTTATATAACTTTTTTTTTATTTATTTATCAAATAAACAAGATTGTAACTTATTTATTATAAATAGCATTAAAAAATCACACAGGTTTACCGCTTCAGCCTGTAATATCCCACTACTGGGCATTGCGGGTTGACGGATATATTCCCTGCTATGAGTAACGATCGCTATCAGGTGTACATGATAACAACCGGGACCGACGGCTTGACGTGCTCTCCGAGGTAACTTAACGCAGGTTTATGACAAGGCTATTTAGAAAAATAAAACTAAATATATATATATATATATATATATATATATATATATATATATATAGTTTTTTTGATAATTATAATAATAATAAAAACTCTTTATTGTGCACCAAGAACGAGCAAAATTACAAAAATAAAACAGGAGATAAGTACAAAAGGCGGCCTTATCGCTAATGAGCGCTCTCTTCCAGGCAACCTTTGGGCACAGGAAATGGTATATATGTAGATGGTTTAGGTGTACAATTTTATTTAAACACGTACAATACATTTAAACAAATAAATAATGTAAAAAAAAAATAAAAAATACAAATAAAGTAGATGTGATATGTAAATCATACATAGAAATAATACATATACAAATAATTAAATAGCCCCCACAAAGAGAGAACCCACAACCCACGGAACAGAAAGCAGGGTCACTACAAACTGCGCCAACGGACTAGGGCTAATTAATAATAAAATACAGTTCTTTCTACTGTCGTCCCTATTATCACAGAAATTAATCCCGATGACGCTGCGGAGGTTATTATCTACCGATCGATATATGGTGCAATTTCAGCCTCAAACGTAATTGATACGCTTTGTAAGGCTTATGATTGATTGATAATAGGTTAGTATATACGTGAGATCAATGTGAGATGGCAAATTGTGTGACATGATAACCTTAACCGTAAGGTAATAAAAATTCAGTTAGCCTCGCTTACTTACCAAATGGTTTACTTGTCGCGTTTGGCGAGGAAATGTGAAACCAGCTTGCCTTAGTAAACATTTTAAAAAATCTATTTCTACAAGCATTATTGAAAGGACTTGGTTGACACCTGAACTGTAATCACGGTCTTGGTATACTTATTAAACATAGTCTTTCTGATGGTACATGGCGACGTAATTCTAGACTTTTATCATATATTTATTAAATATTATATTGTAAATTTAATATTACACTAAAAAAAATAACACAATTCTAACTTGAAAAGTGTAAATTATTATGGGTTTATTTTTATTTTCTCTATTAATTCTCTTACAGTTATTTAACATAATTATTAATAAAATATTTGATAGGGTTATTTTAGAAAATTAGGTATTAATAAAAATAAAGAGTTCAGATCTAAAAATGTAAGCCAGCGCCCTTTAATTTCCACAACACGCTTAATTAACCTCTGACGTCAATAGGTATACCCTTCGCTTATAAAGATAACTCATACACGAATAGTTCAATACACTCAAGCGCGTTGTCGTGGTCGTCGTCGACCCATTACCCTTTCTCATAGCGTATCTCTGCTGCTAGATTATATGCTCACAATAAGAATATGTTACTTGAAAGCAGGGCTAGGCTTCAGATTAAGAACCATCATTTTGAAGTTAGATAGGTTAGGGGTTTTTGTTTTTGTAACGAAATTATGTCGATAAACGGTCTAATTTGGAAGTTAGATAGGTTAGGGTTATTTTTTTTGTAACGAAATTATGCCCATAAACGGTCAAATTTTGAGCTTAAATAATTCGACGATTCTTAATCTATAGCCTTACCGAAACCAGTATTATTTGGCTATGATTGTCTGTATTGTTGAGATACATCCTCTATCGAGGTGTTCTAGATATTGATTAAGACAGTCTCTGCCCTACCACAACAAAAAAGTGTGCGTGTGTCAGCTCCGATGCACGACTGGAGTATAATCCTTCCGATCTACTGTCTAAATAGGCACAAAGGCTCACTAGTCTAAGAAAACGATTAATACCATATCAAATGGTAAATAAGCGAATCAAATAACGCCATCTATCTGCGTTATTAGAAAACGTCGTTACACAACCCTATTGAGTTCCGATAGATGGCGTTACGATAAACATAACTAGGTCATTCGTTCAGTAGATTTTACTCCTGATATTTTTTTTCATACCGCCTTGGGGCTTCAGATGAAAATCGATTTTTACGGCGTAAACTCCAACAAAAAGACAATTTGTATCTTTTATTGAAAATTATTGACGCCGCGTTGGCGCAACGGTCACAGCCATGGATTGTACCTGTTGCGCTGGCGGTTGCGCGTTCGATCCCCGCACATGACAAACATTTGTATTGGCCATACAGGTGTTTGCCGTAGTCTGGGCGTTTGGGCAGTCCTTGTGGGTCTCCCCATCGTGCCTCGGACAGCACGTTAAGCCGTCGGTCCTAGTTGTTATCATATACACCTGATAGCGATCGTTACTCATAGTAGGGAATATATCCGCCAACCCGCATTGGAGCAGCGTGGTGGATTAAGCTCTGATCCTTCTCCTACATGGGGAAAGAGGCCTATGCCCAGTAGTGGGATATTACAGGCTGAAGCGTATTAAAAATTATACTTTCTTCAAGCTTGCTTTTTTCCTAATTTGTCTTTCTGAGTTAGCATCTTTGGCTGTACTTTTAAAAAAACTAAATAAATATTAAAGGACAATTTACGTTATTTTAACGAATCGTTGCCGTCTCTTAGTTGTCTCATTACGTGAAAGTAACAACAGTTCTTCTGCGTTCGTAACTTGTTATAAATTGGGAAACTTGCTCGTATATTATGTAAAGTGTAGCTTTTTGACGTAGTAAGGACCAAAGAAATGTTCTATAGGTAACATTTTAAGCAAAAACCCAATTATGCAACTTTACTACTAAGACGGTATCGGGTCAGCAAGTTATAAATAATAATAACAAATCTTGTCTGTTAGTGACATCGATACAAATTCATACCATGATGTTCTACGGCCTAAGTTTCTTCTGCATTATGTAACTACACAATTTATGTTGAATAATAATTAAAATAATTTTCATTTCTCTTATATGGCGTCAGTCCAAACAAAATAAAAAATCTTAGTAAATGTTATCTTTTTTATAAGTTTGGCAATAAAAAAAACCAACTGGATGATTATAATATTTTTTACAAATCGATAGAACATAAATAAATACGAAGAATGTGCCAATTGTACCAAAAAAGAACCTAAAATTCTATACTTATTCCTTTGTACCATAAATAATATTCTCCTTTGCAGCAACAACCGTAAACCCTGGAATAGCATAACAGCTTGAGAACTAAACCGCTCGGACAAACACTGATCCTTTGAGAAGTTACGAAGTTGAGGAATCAAGAGATTTCTGTATCCCTTTGTACTTGCTTTGTAAACATTCCACATTATATTGCTGATCTCAACTAATGTCAGCAACTGCGTGTGTTGTGATTATGATTTCAAGACTATAATCTCCAACAACAATAACAGCTCCGGTAGGTACATTGGTGCGTTTAGGCGCTTTTTTTTTATATCTCTAGGTCGGCAAACAAGCGTACGGCTTACCTGATGGTAAGAGATTACCGTAGCTTATATATGCCTACAATACCAGAAGCATCGAAATCGCGTTGCCGACCCAATCCCCAATCCCCCCCAGGAGCACTGGTCACCTTACTCACCAACAGGAACACAATACTGCTTGAAAGCAGTATTATTTAGCTGTGGTCTTCTGTAAAGTCGAGGTACTACCCCAGTCGGGCTGCTCCATATTTTCAGCAGGAAATTCCTGCTGTGCCCTACCTCAGTTGAAAGTGCGCTTAAAGCACCGACGATTTGCCGGTTCGATTGCCACTCGGGATGGATATTTATATCTGTACAAATATTTGTTACCGGCTTGGATGTCTGTTCTTATAGGCCTCCCCAACGTGCCTGTGAGATTACATTAAGCAGTCGGTCCTTTTTTTATACAATTAGGTCGGCAAAAAAGCGTACGGCTCACCTGATGGTAAGCGCTTACCGTAGCTTATAGATGTCCCCAATCCCCCACAGGAAGTCTCCTTACTCACCAACATGAACATAATACTGCTCGAAAATAGCATTATTTAGCTGTGGACGCTGTGGTCATCTGTACGGTCCTGGATGCTGTCATAAATACCTGATAGCGATCATTATTCATAGTTGGTAATACATCCGCCAACACGCAGTGGAGCAGCTTAGTGAAAGAGGCCTATGCCCAGCAGTGGGATGTTATAGGCTGAATCGTGATTGATTATGAATTTTCCCCAACACACAGATTAAGTGACTACAATATTTTACTGGTGTGTTTTTGACCTATGTTATCTTTCTACTTAATTTCATTCTAATCACCTGAATTCGATTTTTCAATTACATTCTATACTAGCTGTGCTCGCGACTTCGTCCGCGTGGGATTAAAAAAAAAATATTCGCAGAGTTCAGTTCGCAGAGTGATAAAATAAATACATTTCTGAAATCAAAATAGCCTCAGTTACTCCTTGTTACATCAACTATTTGCCAGTGAAAGTTCCGTCAAAATCGGTCCAGCCGTTTCAGAGATTAGCTGGAACAAACAGGCAGACAGACAGACAGACAAAATTGTAAAAAATGATGTTTAAGTATATGTACCGTGCATAATGTAATAAATACATATTATGCATTTAGTAAAAAACGGTTATTTTAATATTACAAACAGACAGTCCAATACTATTTATTTGTTTAGATAATATAGGGTTTAATTGTAAGACAACACAAACACATTTATTATAGTTGTAAGATGTGTTATTATTGCTAATTTATTTCATCAATATATTCAAACAGGCTTCAAAACACCTTCGTCATCTTACTAATTAAAACTTGTGAAACTACCACCGATACGGAATGTAGATTCTGCAGAGAAGAACCGGCAAAAATTGGTAACATCTTGGATAAAACAGTCAGTGTGTAAAATGTTATAATTTAAAAAAATTTGAAATTTGAAGTATTGTTATAAATTTTTTAAATTTCATGTTCATTGGCACTTTAGTTTATATATAAAACAGAACTATGGCAAATGCCATGGTTATGTACAGTCGGTATAATCGTGAATCCCAATCAAAACCTATTATTTCTAACAAATATTGTTACTTCACTTCAGCCTATCGCAGTCCACTGCTGGGCATAGGCCTCCACAAGTTCGCGACAGACATTATGGCGTGAACTCACGTGCGTTGCCCATAGTTACCACGCTGGGCAGGCGGGTTGGTGACCGCAGGGCTGGATTTGGCGCACCGAAAACGCTGTTGCCCGTCTTAGGCGTGTGTATTTCAAAGCCAGCAGTCGGATTGTTATCCGACCATCGGTCAGCTTTATAAGTTCCAAGGTGGCAGTGGAACTTAGTCGCTTCTTACGACACCCACGGGACGATAGGGCGAGGCTATATTCCTTACTGCCGTAACTACACAGTAGATATTCATACATGTTATATTGATATTGATGATATTGTTACACATTTGATTTGTACCCTTGTCTTAAATTGTAGGCGTGTTTCTGATATGTAACATTTTTGTCAAAAAATATTTAATAAATGTGTAGTTCCTTACCTACTTAATAAATATTTTCCGGTCACACAAAAGTAGAACGCGTCAGAAACGATCGCGGATAACCACGTGACCTATATTTCGAACAATAAACACGTCACGCGTACCGCGAAGGTATCCCTGCATTTCAATAAAACTTCTCATCGCCCGATCTGAATAAATGATTCGATATACGATATATACATTTTGAAGTCTTTAGGCGAGTGTTCGCTGACAGACTGTATTATATTCATTTACAAATCTTCCAATAAAAATAGTGCAAAACTTATCATTACAGCACTTGCTCCGCCGACCGATGGCGGGATAACCATCTAACGGCTGGCTTTGAAATACACAGACCGAAGACGGGCAGCAGCGTCTTCGGTGCGACAAAGCCAGCCCTGCCGTCACCAACCCGCCTACCCAGCGTGATGACTATGGGCAATGCACATGAGCTCAGGCCATTTTTGGCGCAAAATTGTGGAGTCCTATGTCCAGCAGTGGACTGTGATATGCTGAAATGAATGATGATGAATGAACTGCTCTTACTGAAGTATGGCGTAGCAAGAAATATCCATCTCAAAATTAGGCACAGTCCGACTGGGGAAGTACCTCAACTTTACAGAAGGTCACAGATAAATAATAATGCTCTCAAGCAGTGTTGTGTTCCTTAGGTGAGTAAGGTAGCTAGAGCTACTAGGGTAGGGTAGAAGGTAGGAGCGGATTGCAGAGTTTGTTTACTCAATTAACACCATAAGTCTGTTTGTAATATTTAACAACGGGTGCTAAGTTATATAATAACTGGAACCGGCACAGTAGGAAATTTCCTGCTCAATATATGAAACAGCCCGACTGGTGTAGTACCTCGACCTTACAGAAGATCACAGCTAAATAAGATCTTTCAAGCAGTGTAATGTTCCTGTTTGCGGTTATTAAGCTACGGTAATCGCTTACCATCAGGTGAGCCGTGCGCTTATTTATTACCGACCTAGTTAGAAAAAAAATGATGCCACAAAAGAAAAACGAAAAGAAATAAACGAGGATAACTAATAGACGCTTGCTTATATCATATATGTGAAGTAGTCGTTCTAATGTTGAGGTCTTACTAAACTTTTGAACTACTCTTCAAGTGGCTTGGATATTCTATTTATTTTTAAATCCTGCAGGACTCACCGCGTTGTCATTATGAAACTCGCCATATATCGGCGATGTTGCAGACGCCATTGTCTTAAGTGACATTCGCGGTAAGACCGATAGAATCAAAAGTGTTCAGTGACCGTGCTAATTTAATAACTTATATTCTATTCGTATTTGATATTATGAAGTTACATTTTAAGCGTGTAATTTATATTAATTAACAATTTAATTAATTTCATGTAATATACGTTACGTAGTTCAATCATTATAACACAAATATTAAACAGTGAGTTTGAAATCCTTTGAATTTTGAAATATTGTTCCTCTATCACACCCCACGTATATTAAACTGCGTTTTTTAATTATTATTTTAATTATTTATTTCTTATTTATCATTATGAATTTTTTAATTTCAAGATAAATAAAATTTTATATATCAAAAAATTTCTATACACTGCAATACTAGTAGTAGTACTACTAGTAGTAATACTAGTAGTAATAGTTCTGTGTAGTAAATTAATATTCTTCATAATGCATTAACTACAGTTCTAGAATTTACATATTTCAGTTAAAATGTTTATATTTATAGTACAATACACAATATAAGGGATAACACAAAAACTTCTAGTCAAATCTTATTCGAATTTCACACTCCACTGTAAAAAGTTATGAAGTAACATACATAAGAAATATACAATCGAATTGGGAACATCTTCCTTTTTTGAATTTTTTTAAAAATATTACGGTCCACGCTGTATTTCATGCGACTTTATTCTTTGTTTTTACTAAAACGTATACGCCTATTCTTGAAAACATACTTGTACTCACAATAGATATTACTAATTTTATACTAAGACACAGTTTATATCGCTCCAGGCTATAATATCTCATTGCTAGGCATAGGCTCCTTTCCCCATAATCAGAGCTTAATCCACCACGATTCTCCAATGCGGGTTGGCGGATATATTCCCTACCATGAGTAACAATCGATATCAGATGTACACGATAACAGCCAAAACCGACGGCTTACGACTTGGTGAGCTCTCCGAGGCACGGTGGGGAGACCCGCAAGGACTGCACAAACAACCAGACCACGACATTTAGTAATCTGTGCGCAACTGTCAGCACACACACATACAGATAATATATTATTTTCAAAAGAGTAACTGCGGCGTTTCTTTCCGATTCTTTTCTGCACAATCTACATTCCGAATCGGTGGTAGCTTCAATTTAAAAAATAATAATCACTTTGAAAATTTTAATTTGTAAAATGACGATTCGAGAGTGCTTTTGAAGCCTATTTGAATAAAGCTATTTTTGATTTGATCTGATTGATTGCAAAGTATATTTATACGCAAGTTACAATGTAACTAAGTTTGATATCGGTTTTTCTCACCCATACTCGAACGTTTTCAGAACACGTCCACAGGGATGATCTGAACTTTTTATCTGTTAACCAACCTTACATAAGACGCGTAGGAGTATCTTCGCCTATAAATATTAAAGAAAACCAAATATTGCATATAGTTAAACCTCATTAGAGCGTATATAAAAACGCAAGTATTAATAATTTTAAGCTTTGTTTTATTAATAAAATTAATGTCTCACACTCAACGGCCCCCACTAGGGTACCAGAGCTCCCCCTGAACTGAGGGCAGGGTCGGCATCGCGCTTGTGATGTTTGTAGTGTTGTGTGTTTATAGGCTACGTGAGCCGTACGCTTGTTTGCCGATCTAGTTGAAATTAAAAAAAAGACTGTGTATTTATGTACGCAAGTAAAAAGCTATACTTCATTAGTTAGCTAACTTCTTCTTCGTCGACTAGCTAACTTCAGGGTGTCGATTTTTTTTTTCGTGGCGCTGTGCGCGCGCATCTTAAAAATTTTTCTCATAATTTTTCCCTTACGCGCCAAAAGCTTTATGCCAGACAGGTTAGTGAACGTTTACACACTAGCAGAGGTTAAAAAACGTTATCAAAACACAGATAAGATAATACCATAAAGATTTAATCAAGTACGAATATATACGAAAGCCTTTCATACCGTTTATCGGTTATATTTATCAATCAATCATTGATTGCAGTCTAAACATTAGGGGAATGAACTATATCTATCAAGTAACCCAATTTAGCCAATTAGCTGCGACATATTACGTTAACTCTAAATTAATACATAATATACAATGCACTTACTGAATACATGTGTCAATATAATCGTAATTTTAACAATTTATTAAACAAGTACCGCTTTGGATTATAATACTTTATGAAAGGAAAAATTCAATTTAGAGGCAGTGAAATAGGTGTTATGAAATGATTAATTTGAAAAAAAAAATGTGTATTAGACTTTTTATCTTTAGTTTTTATAATCTAAGTTTTGTGTTATAAACATATTTGTAAAAAGTCAAATATAGCATCCGATTTGAGAAAAATTTGAAAAATCACAAACAGAATCATAATCAATAATTGCTTTTTTAAATTAATCGATAATACAATACACACAAACTACACGCGCCTATCACTAAAACTATTGTTTGAAATTGTTTAAAAATATTTAAAATCTAAAAAGGCACGAAACACTCGGAACGTGTCTATATCTATTAAAAATGTTGGTCAAACTATTAAAACTGTTTAAGCGGCACAAACGTCGCAAGAACGTCGATAGAGAAAAGCGGCTTAGAGCTGAACTCCGCCATTGAAGCACCGATGATTGAGTCAAAGCCGTGTCTAGATCAATTGAGTACTCTGTGAAAAAGAACCACAATTTCGACGAATTTAGAAATTTGAAACTGATGACATAAAATCTGTAGTAATTTGTAGACTATTTTTGATTTAAATGCAGGAAATATAAATTTTAAGTCTCTTAACAAATTAAAAACGAGTGTGCTTTAGACCACACGACTAAAGCAAAACTTGTTTAGCAATAAGCCTGAACAATAGGGCTGAACTGTGTCTTAGATATACGAAACGTATCTGGCGATATACGAAACGTATCTGGCTATGAGAGAAAAAGTGCTCGCGCCTTTCTGTCTTGCTCCGTTCGCCTCGCCCGATCACACTTTTCAAAACACTCTCATCACGTATTCACCAGCTTACCCCCCAAGTCAAGCGTACGTAAAGAAGTTTTAATTCAAAAATGTGAAAGTTTCTGAAGATGGACGAAGTTTATACTCTTTTACGCAAAAAACTTCTAAGCTGAGAAATCAGCTTATTGTATAAAACTTGGTACGAAGATAGCTGAGATTCAGAATAAGGCTTCTCTTTATCCCGACATTCCAACGAGATCGGAAATAACGCAGGTGACACGGAGTGGCGCAGCTAGTTGTATAATGAAGCAAAAAAATATGCCACAATAGATTTCTCGTTAGCACAAGGTCAATACAAGAAAATATTATAACTAGCGCCTGACTTTACTTTTAGACACTTGAAAATATAGAAATTTTAAAAACTATCAAATGAGAAAGTAATAAAATACTTCGAAAACATTTTATCACTTTGTTCCATAAACTTATGTTGCAAGACAAAGTGGAAAAGAAGCAGAATTGTCTCTTTTTTTTATACCACTAGGTCGACAAACAAGCGTACGGCTCACCTGATGGTAAGAGATTACCGTAGCTTATAGACGCCTAAAACACCAGAAGCATCGCAAGCGCGTTGCCGACCCTATCCCCAATCCCCCCCCCCAGGAGCTCTGGTCACCTTACTCACCAACAGGAACACAATAGGTACTGCTTGAAAACAGTATTATTTAGCTGTGATCTTCTGTAAGGTCGAGGTACTACCCCAGTCGGGCTGCTCCATATTTTGAGCAGGAAATTCCTGCTGTGCCCTACTTCAGTTAAAATACTTTTTAATCATATCAAGATAATTTTATTTAAAAACTAGCTTACTCGTCAGACTTTGCCCTAGTGTTGCCCAAATTCAGTCTTGGTCTTGCAGTCTTGGTCTTGTTCTTGCGTTTTTGCAAGACCAAGACCAAGAACAAGACCGCGTATTTTTAGCAAGACCAAGACCAAGACTGACCGTGCAAGACTTGAGCAAGAACAAGACATAGCCTGCAAGACTCTTGCGTCTTGCAGCTAAGACTTAGCGCTATTTCACTGAGTAGTTAGGTGTAACAGTTCGGTGTATAGGTAGGTACGCTTAGGAATTCTATGAGACGCAAAAAACTGTATCAAAGAATATGAAAAACTGGACCTATGCGCATTACGACTAATACCATAAACATAGCGAATAAAAAAATATCTATTAAAATCAAACTGAGTGCATGCATAGTTATGTTTTAACCATCGGCACTTTGATAATGCGGCATCAAAGGTTTTGTACTTACTTCTCAAAGAAATTTGCCGCTTTTCGGAAGTACATGGTTATGATACACGCGCCGGCGGCTTCTTTTGAAATCTAAAACAATCGTTGCCGCCACGCCGAAATCATAACATTTGACACTATTTGATTGCCGCCATAGGGCGTAGGTATACTCATGCAAAATAATTTCGAATTTTAAGAGTACCTACAGGTGTTCCAAAGAATAAATAAGTTTCAGAGTGCTTAGAATGAAAATGAATACATTATACTGATCACGCAAGTAGTATTATGATTAGGATAAAATGGTAAGGATAGGTAGTAGATGTCATATTAATTCATTCTAGTAAGTATATATTATAATATTGATTACTTATATGGTTTTAAACTAATTACTTAGGTACTATTATTGTACATTTAGTCATTATATTTCTTAAGTTTTTACAAGAAAAAATAGCAAAAAGTGTTCAAATATCACCCGTTTAATAAATATTGTAGCCACTTTTAAATATACTTGAAACGTGTAAAAAAAATCTCCAAAACTAATAAAATAATATAAAAAGCGTAGGTACTTACCTACTAATAAAATAAAAAGCCTGCGATAAGAGTTTTGTATTACTTACCAGCCCGAATATCTCTGAGAGAGATGATGAGAGTAAGTATTTTACTAGCTGTGCCCGCGACTTCGTCCACGAGGAATAGTAACTTTGGAGGTATAGTGACGTTCAGGACTTATTTATTTATTTTAAAACTTCTGTCATCAAACATACAAACGAACTCTTCAGCTTTATAATATTAGTATAGATGTACGCCAAAACATTCACTTATATGTAAAGAATAGTGATTGGCACTAATTCTTTACATATATTTTATTCACGCGTCGCGTCTGTACAAGTAGGTAATATTTAGTGTGTGTTTGTACGCCGCACGCGGCATTGTTTGATTTGCGGCGGCATCCTTTTCATAGAGCCGGCACGTGGCGAGGCGGCGCGGTAGAAAGCAAGGAAACGTACTATAAATAAAGGAATTATTTTAATTCCAGTCATTTCCAATTGAGCTGTGCTTCGAGTCTAACTTAATAATTGTTTTTACTAATTCTCGTTGTTTTCTAAAAACGTATCACGTGTACAATTTAATATGAGTGACGAAGATTCAAATTATTCTAGTCCGAGTAACGAGAGTTTGAGTCACAGATCTAAAAGACCCAAAAGCAAATTTGAGGAGTTTTTCGAAATAATTCATGCATCCCAAACTGCCTTCTGTAAATTGTGCCAACATAAAAAGATTGAAATAAAAATGAAAAACAGAAACACTTCAGGCTTAAGGAAACATCTAATATCTTTCCACAAAAAGGAATCAGAAATATTTCTTCCTGTTAAACCAAAATTAAGTGGAGATATCACAAGCTTTTTAGTAACCGCTGGAAGAAGTGGACAGGTAAGAATATTTTTTTAACAGTTAAAAGAATTTTAACTCTGCGTAGCTATTCATGCGATACTTTCAAAAACGCCATTAACTTACGTAAGTATTTTTGAGTTAGTGGTGTTTTCATCTAGGGGTGCGACATATTAAGTATGTAATTATCGTCTTAAATATTTTTTATAAACACCCATATTTTCATTTAATCGGCCAGTAACAACTAAGTACTTTATTTTGGTAAATTACAGTACAGTGCAACCTTAATATAACAAATATCAATTTAACGATTTTCTCGATTTAACAACAACAAACCTCCTCCTCTTATACGCTCAAACCTAGTATGTTTCAAATAATAACACAAGATTTATTGTTTTGTTTCAGTCGGAAAACAGCAGTGACAACATCACGACAGCTACAGTTGATTGGGTGGTGAAAAAATATCTTCCCTTCTCATTTTTCGATGACGAAGCTACACAAGTATATTTTCGATGTATTTGCCCTAATATGGTGTTTCCTAAAAGGTCTACACTTAGAAGGAAAGTCAAAGAGCGATTTGAAGAGCTCCAATTGAATCTCAAGGAACGACTTCAACAATTATCATCTAAAATGTCTTTTACCATTGATGGGTGGACGTCAATTGCTGGTAGGAGTTACTACGGGGTTACTATTCATTATATAGACAACGAATGGAAGTATCAATCTGTAGTTCTTGATTTTATACCATCACGCGGTCGACATACTGGGGAAGATATTGCAACGATTTTCCATGAATGTTTATTGGAATATGGCATAATTGATAAAATACAAGGTATCACGGTCGACAACACAACTGCAAATACCAAATTTATGTATGAACTGGGCAAACAGCTGCCGCCACACTTTGATTCAGACAATCAACATTTCCGGTGCTTTGCTCACATTTTAAACCTTGGTGTACAAGATTTATTAAAGACCTTAGCATTACACTGTGAGTCTGACACTAACGCGCAAGATCAGCAGTACGAAGACTATGCAGACGAAACTGAGGATGAGGAAGATGAAGAATCTGCACCAAATATTGCTGACTCGCGTACATCTGTAACAAAGTTACGCAGTATTTCCAGTAAAATAAAAAGAAGTGAGATAGTGAAGAAGAAGTTTCAGTCTGCTTGTGAAGCAGCTGGCGTGCCATCAAATCTAAATGCCATTCTTGACTGTCCAACGAGATGGAATTCCACACATGATATGATTGGATTTGGTTTAAAAGTGAGAGCGGGCATTGACATATTGTGCAGTTCTGTCACCGAATTAAATGATTTTCAAATCACAGCTAATGAATGGCAGGTACTCGAAAAATTACATAAATTTCTAATAAACTTTAAACTTTTAAGTACAAAACTTGGTGGAGACAAATATGTTACATTACCGCTAGTCATTGTATCATTCAATCTCTTGCTAGATAAAATTGAATCCATGGTAAAACAGTTCGATGAGAAACCTAATCGATCTGAAGTGGATGAAAGGCTCATTCTAGCTTTCCAAGCAGCTCGAGACAAAATGCTTAAACATTACAAGAAGAGCAACTGGATTTATTGTACTTCTTTAATTTTAGACCCAAGGCATAAGGCTCAGACTTTTGACCTGACAATGTGGGGGAAGCAACTTAAAACAGAAAGTCTGCGCAAGTTCAATGAACTTTATGAAGAATATAAAAGTCTACACTCACTGAAGTGAACTATGTGATGAAGATGAAGACGTAATAGACTTTGATAAACTCTATGAATGTCCCTCGACGTCATCTGGATCTTGTCTTCAAGGCTTAGTGATAGACGAGTTGGAGGAGTACCTGAGAAAACCAAGAACTGCCAGCTCGGAAGACATTTTAGATTGGTGGAGGACGCATGAGACTGAGTATCCGATTTTATCGAAAATGGCCCGTGATTTTCTCTCAATACCTGCAACTTCAGTACCTGCTGAGAGGTTATTTTCTAAAGCATCATTAGTAATTAGAAAACATAGAAATAGGTTAAGTGATGAGTCAGCCAGATGGTTACTTTGTATTAATTCTTGGTCAAAAAAATTGATATAAAGTATCATAACCTAATGATAAAGCTGTTGATTTGTGTTGTATTTTATTTTTTATTCAAATAAATGATAAATCGTAAAACTCTTTTATTAAATTTCTTATAAGTTGAGGGTTCAATCTCTTTCTAGACAGATAAGTATTGTTCTTTAAAATACAGTCAAGTTATTGTAATTAATTTGTTTTTTTACATGTTTTAGCAAATGTAAGCTTATAAATCATAAATGTTTATTAAGAAACAGTTACTTCCATGGAAAACGACATATAGGTCAGTTGATTTTTCGAATTTCTTATCAAATCTTCAGTTATTTATTAATCTGCTTGATCTTTACTATGGCTATGTTAATTCAAGCTCACAATGTTCCAATTCTAATACGTTTTTCTAAGATTTAAAGTAAACTTTAATAAATAGTAATAGACTAATAGGTAATTGCAAGACTTGCAAGACTCTTGCTGCAAGACCAAGACCAAGACCAAGACTGGGAGCGCAAGACCAAGACCAAGACCAAGACCAGGTGTATTGGCGCAAGACCAAGACCAAGACTGGCTAAGTCTCGTCTTGTTCTTGCATTTGGGCAACACTATTTTGCCCGTATCTTGCGAACTGTCAAACACGTGAAATAATCATAACGTTTGATGTAGCTTTCCTTATAAAGAGATTCTTTCTCTTCGAAATTTTCACAATTTTTATTCCATATGGACCTTTTAGAAAATAAAGAAAATTAAAAAAAAATAAGCCAAATCGGCCTAACTGTTCTAGAGTTTCGACTTTATTAAAACATTTAACGATTAATTTTTATTTGTATGAAAGATACGAGATAGATATAACAAATGTAATTACAAAATCCTGATTTGTTATATACAAAGCCGATTATCGACTTAGTTTAAATGAATACCCGTATTCAATTATATCATTTTTTATTCCAAAAAGGATTAGAGGCACAAAAATTAATTTACTAAATTTATATTTATTACAAAAGGTGAAATATAAATTATATTTGATATAGCTATTTTTAATTAATCGTAATAAAAAAGTTCTTTTCATCCTTAACCAATACACTATTTGAGCAGTTTTTCAGACTAAGCCTTTTGGCCATGGGACTTTTGTTCCAATGTGAGTTCCCATTCACGTAAGGTTTGAAAATCTATTTGTGTATAACGTAGTTAAAAAAAAAATTAAAACTATTGAAATCAATCTAAGTGAAAGCAAAGATTGATAATAATGAAAATCGCATTTATAATATAATAATAAAAGATATTTTAATTGTAGATAGAGTATTAAGCGCAGTTCCTTGACGGTTCTACTCTGCAGAATCTACATTCCGAATCGGTGGTAGCTTCAATTTTTACCATCATTAAAATTTTAATTTATAAAATGACGATGCTATTGAAGCCTCTTTGAATAAAGTTATTTCGATTTTTTATTAAGAATTCTATAATCGACACGCAAACAAAACGCGTATTTTTTTATTATTATCTCCCTGTCTGGCTATGACTTGGCTGCGAATCTCACTGAAATAATTAGACGAGTTTGAACGAGCGTGAATTGATTCAACTTCAAAATAAAGACGATACGAAATTGACTAAATAACAACAGTATATATTTCCTGAAACATCTCCTAATTAATTTATCGTTACTGCTGTGTGGCTACGGCAGTACAGAATATAGTCACCCCCTCTGTTCCCGTGGGTGTCGTAACAGGCGACTATGGGATAACACTGTTCCACTACCACCTTGGAACTTAAAAAGCCGACCGATGGCGGGATAACCATCTAACGGCTGGCTTTGAAATACACAGGTCAAAGATGGGCAGCAGCGTCTTCGGTGTGACAAAGCCAGCCCTGCGCTCACCAACCCGCATGCCCAGCGTGGTGACTATGGGTTAAACACATGAGTTCGCGCCGTTTTTGGCGCGAACTTGTGGAGGCCTATGTCCAGCAGTGGACTGAGACAGGCTGAAGTGAATTTATCGTTAATATTTTTTAAAAACGTTCATATGCGCTATGACAATCAACCCACTAATTCCAGCATTAAGCACCAAAGTTATCTTAATTGGAGAGTCCCTTATCTTGTTTATAAGCAAAATTTAATTCGCGCTACTTGTTTATAAAGTCTGCTTACAACAGACGAACAATCCGTTACGTTAACGTTACCCGTTAAATGTTGATGCGAACTCATAATTCAACATAAAGTAATCATGTGTTTGGTGGTTGCTTATTCTGTTTTGATTCTGCGGGAGTTCGTGCGCAAAGATGGCACCAAGGGTGTATGTACTTCTTACAATATTTTTCACATGGCTGTTATTTTTTAGCTTACTACTTTTGTGATATTTAGCCCCCCATTACCTTACACACGTAAAATAACCGCTTTTCACTAAATCCATATAGATGTATACACGATACATACACCAAAATATATATTTTTTTAATTTCTGTCTGTCTGTCTGACTGTCTGTCTGTCTGTGTGAAACGGCTGAACCATTTTAGCGGGACATTCACTGGCAGATAGCTAGTGTAATAAGGAGTAACTAAGGCTACTTTTGCTACTAAGGCTACTTACACGCGGATGAAGTCGCAGTAACAGCTAGTCTAAATTAAATTTAAAAAATTGGTTCCCAAACAACATTTTTTTTTCGGTCCTTAAAATATCTTATTTATGTTTTTTTTTTCTACAAACTTTGACGAAAACTTTTGTCATCTGAAAATACTAAATATACTCGATTCTGCTAATTTTAGAAACTTCTTATACTTCTTTGTTTGAATTAAATTACCTGGTGTAGTACTAATTATGTATATGTTATTATGTAAGTTCCGATACAGCCTCGAACCTTCTCCTAGATCGAGAAAGAGGCCTATTCCCAGCAGCATGTTACAGTCTGAAACGATGTACCTATAAGTGAAAAACTAGCATGAAAGCCATAAAGTATATATCTTAAATCAACAATTAGTCTCTATAAAGGTATTTTAACTTTTACGAAATAGTCGCAGTTTTATGAAATGGGAAGTGAAACTTTTGTGTCAGTGTTGAGTATACACATAACTAGAGTACAAAATTATGTACATGTATGACTCGCACTTAGCAAGTTTTTATAATAATATTTTAAGACGAGCGAAGTTATCGTAGACATAATAGCGCATTCATATTATAATTTCTTCTACGAATAAGCGTACTTTTTTTTG
The DNA here is from genome assembly GCF_905220565.1 of Melitaea cinxia. Classification (NCBI taxonomy): domain Eukaryota; kingdom Metazoa; phylum Arthropoda; class Insecta; order Lepidoptera; family Nymphalidae; genus Melitaea; species Melitaea cinxia. Next base: position 1,778,701 of record NC_059405.1, on the reverse strand, counting down.
TTTTCATTGTGAAAGAATTTAGTCGTTTGTAGTGGCCCTACATTTCGGGTTGTGGGTTCGATTCCCGCTTGAGTCTGAGTGTAATATTTGGATTTATTTATTTATGCATCACTTCTATTGGGTGTAGTGGTGCATGTAGGCGGTTAAAACAAAGACGGTTTGCGGGTTCGGTTCCCGCTCGGGATGGATATTTGTATTTGTCTGTCCTTGTGGGTTTCCCTACTGTGCCTCACTGAGTACGTTGAGCTCTTAGTCCCGGTTGTTATCATAAATACCTGATAGCGATCGTTACTCATAATAGGGAACATATCCGACGACCCGCAATGGAGCAGCGTTTTGGATTAAGCTCCAATCCTTCACCTACATTGAGAAAGCAGCAGTAGGATGTTACAGATAAATTAATAAAAAAAAATTAACTATAACAGTCGGCTGTTACATATATATGTGTTACCTATGTGTGTGTGTGTATTTTTGTATTTTTTTTCATTTTTTTTTTATTTTGCAAATTTATTTATTTATTTATAAAACTTTATTGCACACACAAAAAAAAAGATACATTTAGAACGATTAGATACAAAAACAAATAATGTACGCAAATTATTTAATAATTTACTGTGTCAATCACATTAATAATAAGCAACTTTAAATAAAAGTTATAAATAAAAAAGTGTCCTAAATTTATTTGAGCTATTCTTTACAGAGCACTATAACCAGAATCGTTACTCAAAAATATTAACTATCACGTGACATTTTTTGACATAACAAAATATTTTCACTTGTCAAAAAAATCGTTCTTTCTCAAATCATTTAGACATAACCGAAAGCCATCAAATCAATCAACCAAGCTGAGGAGCTAGAGAAAACGATTGACATTTGGTCCAGCGCTTTAGTTTCTATGAAGTATAATCTTTGACATTTGGTCCAGCGCTTTCTAATTTCTATGAAGTATACCTAATTTAGAGGTATATCAATAACAATATAAATGTTCTACAAGATACGAGGATACGAGTTATTTAAAAAAAAAAATTAAATTATTCACTCAATATATAATTTGTTTTTACGTATTCATTTTAACTGTTCGCCTGAATTCCATATTAATAAAAATATTTATGGATGTTTATTTTGCTGATGGGTATAATTCTACGAAAATTATTACGAATTTATAAATAAAACGAACTTTTTACTTTGCAATTATTAAATTTATTTTAATTTTGTAATTATATTTTGAGTCTTTTTTAAAAAGCATTTTTAATGTAATTGTAAATGTTACTTCAAATAACAATCGTTTTTAAAATAATTGAAAATGTTACTTCAAATATCAAACAAAAAAATGTCCCGTAAAATTCTATATCTAAACGCCGTTCTAAATAACATTTGAGGCATTAATTGCTTAGACACCTATCGTCTTATATACTGAACTTTTATTCATCATTACAGCCTATACAGTCCACTGCTGGACATAGGCATGGCGTAAACTTGTGGAGACAAGTTTACGCCAAAAATAACGTGAACTCATGTGTTTTGCCCATAGTCACCACGCTGGGAAGGCGGGTTGGTGACCGCAGTATTGGCTTTGTCGCACCGAAGACGGTGCTGCCCGTCTTCGGCCTGTGTATTTTAAAGCCAGCAGTTGGATGGTTATCCCGCCATCGGTCGCCTTCTTAAGTTCCAAGATGGTTGTGGAACCTTGTTATCCCTTAGTCGCCTCATACGACACCCACGGGAAGAGAGGGGGTGGCTAAATTCTTTAGTGCCGTAGCCACACACACTGAACTTTTATTACCTAACATCTATTCGTCTTTGGAGTCTGTATTATGTTTAACCACAAATAAATGATATTAAGACGTAAACAGCTTTGATGGTCGTATAATTATTTGTAATATTCCGTTAAAATCATAAAAAATTATGGTGAATATGATTATTTTATGGACTTTTATGACTTCAAAAGAATAATTCAGTTGTATTTATGAAATTTCTTTAAATATACCTGTAAAATATTTTGGTTTGTGTAGAATAACGTAAGGAATGGACTTAGGTTTTATTAAATTTGTTCAAGATTGTTATGTTATTTTTTTTTTATAACCTTTTTATGATTTAAAAATCGCTTTTAAAATTTATTTATTTATTTAAAAATAATTAATATAAATAAATATTAATATTGTTGTCATATTTTCTATCACCACACCTTATTTGTAAATTATACGATATTCCCAGATAACAGTTGGTCGGTCATTAGGAATATAATAATTACACGCCATACTAATTTTTATATTCCTTATGACCGAAAGAGTATCACATGATTATAATGACTCTTTTTCATTTGATCGAAAAAATTGTTTGTAACGCGAAAAATATTACAGACTGACTGATTCGAAAAACGTAAATCAAAACACGATTTTCTAAAACATTCGAAATGAAATATAAAAATAAAATGTAATAAATCAACACGTTCTGTTCAGGAGCCCAGCCCTCCCCAGTCTGGCGGAACTGAGGTTCGAACTGGAGTTCAGGATTGTTTACGAGGTGACCTTGAGCTCTACTCACCTATGTCCCCGCACATGGTCGGAGGTCGCCGGGCTCGGGAGAGCGCGCGGCCATTTCTCCGTTCACACGAGTACCATCACCACTACACGAGTTCACTGCACGTCACTCATTACAATTCTCCGGGTCGCGGCGGAGAGTTGCGTGCGAACTCTCCGTGGCCGCTTCATTCACTGGCAGGCCCGGGCGAAGTGTCCCGACTGCGCAGGCTCGGACATGCGTTGGGTACACCAGAGACCTCTACGATCCACTTTCTCGGCCACGCATTTTGCCGGGTTGGGCACATCTCAGAGGTCATAGGGTCGCTCGAAACTAAGACTTCGTCACCACAAAATAAACACACACTCACTTACCAACTTTTATGTGTGACTGGAGTGTACCTAATCGTACCTTTGTTTAAGTTAATGCGGCGAACAGAACATCGGAGGAGCATTTTAGTAAGAAAACTGCTCTACGTCGTTCTTGAAACGTATTCAACGCAGATCTTTATACAACTTCTAAGACGCAAACTTGAAAATGAAATAATCTAATCAAATACTCGAGTGTGCCTAACAGTTTTGTTGTTTCATTAATCAAATTAATTTTACTTATGACAAAATGACAAATTAATTAAACTGACAAATTGCAAACTATATTTTACTCTTGTCTAGAAATACCCCGTTTTAACACCAGCAATTAAAGAAAGCAAGTTAAAACAAATCTTCAGCACATTAGAAACAATTGTGTTTGCTCGCAAACGAAAAAAAAACCGACTTCAATTACATCGACGAGTAATACAACGTAGATCGACGAAAAAATAGTCAAGTAACAACGCATTATCAAAGATTACTCAAAAAGTAGTTATCAGATCTCGATGAAATTTAAATGTTACCACATGATAAACATCGGCTTTCGATTAAATTAAAAATCATTAAAATCGGTACACCTAATAAAAAGTTATTGCGGATTTTCAAGAAGTTTCCTCGATTTCTCTGGGATCCCATCATCAGATCCTGGTTTCCTTATCATGGTACTAAACTAGGGATATCTTCTTTCCAACAAAAAAAGAATTATCAAAATCGGTACACCTAGTAAAAAGTTATTGCGGATTTTCAAGAGTTTCCCTCGATTTCTCTAGGATCCCATCATCAGATCCTGGTTTCCTTATCATGGTACTAAACTTGGGATATCTCCTTTCTAACAAAAAAAGAATTATCAAAATCGGTACATCCAGTAGAAAGTTATGCGGTATAATACAACGTAGGTCGACGAAAAAAGCGTCAAGTAAAAACGCATAATTAAATATAGCTCGAAAAGTAGTTGTTAGATCTCAAATAAATTTAAATGGGACCAATTGGCACACACCACCTTTCGATTAAAAGAAAATTTGTCGAAATCGCTCCACCCAGTCAAAAGTTCTGATGTAACATACATTAAAAAAAAAAAAAAATACAGTCGAATTGATAACCTCCTCCTTTTTTGAAAGTCGGTTAAAAAGTCGTTTATTGAATGATAATAGGAATATGTTTTGATTTATTGAATATTTAATTAGTCAACAAGCCGAAAAATATCGCAACGAAACTTTATTCTATCTTTTAACTTTTTTATTAAAATCTAGAAGACTCTCTTTCATATTCAAACTACAAGGTGGACCATTCAAATTTTGTATTTTAACAAAAGAAAATTATCTCCGATCTATTTAAACTTTGTGTTAATAAAAATTACTAGCCGATCTTTGTTAAGCTGACTTACCTTCTATCATAAAGACTCTTAAACTTAAGGCAATAATATGCAAATTTTATTAACCATGGATTGACATTATTAAAAAGTTTTCTTTTATATTACGTTTCTTTCTCTTCACCTGTAGGCTATTTTACATTTTAGTGAACGTTGTCAAACGTCAGACACACCTTCTGACTAAGATTACGTCTACAAGTAGGCAATAAAATAGAATACAATAAAAAAAGAGATAAAATATACATAACTATCGAAAGTACGTAGGTCAAAATGTCAAACTCATACGTACTCGCAAGTTTTGATTACAGCTAAATCTATCTTTGAAAGAATCGTTATTATTTGTAACCAACTTTGAAATGAGGGAATTCATTCAATTTTTCTTTGTGTGTGTTTCGTGATATCTTCGCCTATTGTAATCCGATTTTAATAATTCTTTAACAAATATCGTAACAGATGTTCCATGTAAATTTTGTGTAAAATATCCAAGTATAAATAAATATAAATATAATATAAATAGTTGTGCACTTGTCCGTAGTAAGCTGCATAATAATACTAAGATACGTAGAATAAATAGCAAAGAAATTTTAAAACTGTTTATTTTTAATTGTATAACCTTTACTCGATTAATTAAGAAGAGGAAATGCGATCTTCAAATTATTGCAGGCGGAGATTACAAAGTTCTACAAAACATTGATTCAACAATCAACGAAACATTACCAAAACCTAAGCAAACTACTATCATTTGGATTTATTTGGATTATTAATTTGTCCCGCCAATAATTTGAAGTATAATAATATTATTGATATATTAAAGACTGTAGTTTATAAAAGTATCGAATGAAATATAATACTCGGTGTTCTGTATACACTTCACAATAAATTGTAAAGCTTGTTTTTCCCTTTTTAGTGGTTATTTGTAGCGGTCGGTTGTTTTTTTTTTTAATAATTATTTTTTATTACAGAATTTTTTGTTCATCTAACAAATAAACATCTTTCCGGAGCCTAGTTTTTTATATGAGCTCTTCACTCTCACACACACGTGTGACTCAGGTTCGAATCCTAATCGAGATAGTTAATAACCCAATATACATAAAATAACCTAAATTGTCTCGAAAACTGCTGATTTATTTATTTAATAACATGATGAGTTTCTTGATTGCCTTGTACACAGTGAGATATAAAACTTTTTGGGAAACTTCGTTCCACTGTAACTGTTTATTTTTGACTCCTAAAATTTATCTGTTATTTTAAACGATATTACAATAAATTATAAATATCAAAAAGTGTAAAACTATTTTTTTCTTTTCATATAAGCTTTTCACTAAGGTAAGCCTAAGGTTTAAGCTACATTGCACGCCTCGTAGGAGGTTGTGCTTTACTTTCACAAAATGAAAAAGACGACCTCTATACTTTTATAACTATGCATTAGTATGCTAAATTTACACATTTTTATACAGAATACTTATCATCATCATCATCATTACAGCCTATACAGTCCACTGCTGGACATAGGCCTCCACAAGTTCGCGCTAAAAATGCGTGAACTCATGTGTGTTGCCCATAGTCACCACGCTGGGCAGGCGGGTGACCGCTGGGCTGGCTTTGTCGCACCGAAGACGCTGCTACCCGTCTTTCGGTCGACACCCACGGGAAGAGAGGGGGTGGCTTCTTTACTACCGTAGCCACACAGTACCGTAGCCATACAGAATACTCATCAAATTAAATATCATTTGAAGTATTTTCTGAATATTTTTATAGTAAAAAGAATCGATTAAATACCTATATACCTACTATGCTGACATTTTGTATGCCGGACGTCAACATAGTGTCTGGATGTACGGATGATAGTAAAATAAAGCGAGAACCACTTAACGAAATAAGCTGTCTTTTTTAAATGACGTCAGAAAACTATTATCTAAGAAGCCTGTTGAATATGAAGTCTGAAAACTTCTTAAGCTTTTTACAGTAAATATTAGTTTCTACCGTATTAAATTATGAATCAGAGCCATCTGTGATTATCTGCAAAAACCAAATAAACTAATTGAACCTATAACCGGAATCGTCATCGATCGGAAGCTGTGCATGGTTCCCACCGTAAATCATGCGGTGAACCACGCAGCGGCGGCCCGGTCGAAACTCCACTCCGTCTGGACATCGAGACTGCCCCTCAGAACCAAACTAATGGTCTACGGTGCCTACGTCCGCTCGCGCCTGACGTATGCGGCCCCGGCCTGGTACGCTTTCTGCTCGGCGCACCAGGCCAGAAGATTGCAAGTCCAGCAGAACCGTGGCCTGCGCCTGATAGCAGGAGCTCCGTGGTACGTCAAGAATGACATGCTCCATCGAGACACCAGACGCCCACCGTGGAGGAGTACGTTCGCCCGCGCGGACAGGTGTGCGTGCGTACACCTTCAACGGGATCGCCCCGCTACACGCGAGACCGCCGGAAGGACGTCCTCTACCTCGCAAGCTCCTGCAACCACCACCGGGCCGACCCAGCGCGGACAGTGGTAGCGACGATCCGGACGACGCGGGGGAGGACTCCCCGACATAGCAAGATCAAGGGAGAAACCCACTTAGATCAGGACTGACCAACGGACGGAAGATGAAGAAATTATTTAAGGCGAAGACCCCAAGGACATTGCGACCCTGGCCCAATAGGGCCGAAAGGATGTGACCCCGGAGGCGAAACCCCGGTGAAGAAAGCCCGGGTAAAGAGGGTAACCTTCCGAGGCCCGTACCCGGACAGACCCTTGGGCCTGTCAGGAAGACCCACACACACCTATAACCGCTATACGGTCGATCATTAGTTCCTAATCAAGCAACTAGAGGGCTTGGAAGCGTACACTTTTAGATTTTCCGAGTATTTTTAAACGACTTCGAAAAAGGAGGAGTTTACTCAATTCGACCGTATATATATATTTTTTTATTTTTATGTATGTTCGGGAATAACTTCGTCGTTTATGAACCGATTATGATAATTCTTTTTTGTTAGAATGGAGATATTCTAAGTGTAGTACCATGATGAGGAAACCAGGATCTGATGATGGGATCCCAGAGCAATCGAGGGAAACCCCCGAAAATCCGCATAACTTTTTACTAGGTATACCGATTTTGATGATTTTTAATTTAATCGAAAGCCGGTGTCTATCGTGTTGAAAATTTAAATTTTATCGAGATCTAATTACAACTTTTGAAGTAATCTTTGATAATGCGTATTTACTTGACTATTTTTTCGTCTACCTACGTTGTATTACTTGTCGATGTAATTGAAGTCGACTTTTTTCGTTTGCCAGCAAACACCATTATATACTTTATTCTAAACTGCTCAAAATAAAATTCTTAAATGGGTTGAAAATTCTATGCAGACAAGCGTGAACTAATGTCCAAAACATTCTCTATTATAACTAAACTTCTAGATTGTTCGAAATTCCACTGCACGGAGTTCATTGTGCCTGTAATTACTAACTCAGCCGTCAGAATGTAACAACACATTGTTTATTTAACGGTAATTTGTTTTACACAACTTTATGGTGAATGTAAACCTGTTAGTGTTGAAAATTGTTTAAATTTTAATTATTAAATATTTTAGTCCTCCCTTGACCATGGTTTCTGTAAAATATCCAAAACATCGGACAAAAAAACTTAATAAACCGCGATAAATTTCTAAAAAGTTGTTTCATTATAATGAGTGTAATTCGCGGAAACATTAGAAAACAATATCTTATATATAAAATTCTTGTGTCAAGATGTTAGTTAAAATACTCCTCCGAAACGGCTGTCTGATTTTTATGAAATTTTGTGTACATATCGGGTAGGTCTGAGAATCGGCCAACATCTATTTTTCACACCCCTAAGTTACAAGGGGGAGGGTATTAAGAGGACATATATGGCAAAATTATATGCCATTTACACATTTTTAGTAGTAGTCATTTCAATATATTTTATAAATAAATCTAATAAAAGTTCAACTTGGGAAGAATATATTTTATTTTCAAAATTTTTTGTAACGTAAATGTCTACGTATCTTGGAGTTATTTTACATCTAACTAAATTCGACAAGAAGCTTACCGTTATTTTCAACTAAGCTTGAGTATCAATAGCGCTTTCCAGAAGTAATATAAATGTTCGATCATTAAAATTATTTGTATCGAAGTAAACCTACAAATAAGTGCAAGTTCATCGATAGGTACTATGAATGAAATATCGGACTTCTTTTTGTGTTGGAATTGCAAAGATTTAACCGTTATATTTAAACATCATCATATCACAACCAAAGAATTTTGATTGATTTATAAAAAGTAATGAAAACTCCCCACATATTCGGATAAATAGTGAGTCTGATCTGGAAAAATTACGTAACAATATTAAACCTCAGTGACTAACTGTTTCCCTTAAATACTTATATTGTTTTATTATTGTTTTAACTATAAGATTGCATGCTTATTTTAAATTCAAGTACATAGCATATTCTTTGTTATACGAATCACTAACCTGCACTAACCAAAATCAATTAAAATACTTCTTATCTATATCCAATACACACAATCGGCTACCCAACCATAATTACTCAAACAACACTCTTATACACTTCATATCACAAACATACACATATACACTACTATTCTACACATGCACAAACTCTTTCCATTATTGTTGTCTTTAGACCGTCCACAAATCTTGAATATAATTTTGTTTTTGTCAAACATTCGATAACATAATGAATTTACATAAAAATATTGATCAATTATCCGTATCACACAAACCGCGGAGCTTGATGAATGTCATAATATCATTACTTGCTCTTCTGATCAGTTAGTTATATTGACACAAAATATACGTAGCGTAAACTGTAACCTATCCGGCCTAGAAGTTTTACTCCAACGACTTAAACTAAAATGTGATATACTCATTTTAACAGAGTGCTGGCTCAAAAATTCAACTGTGATCCCTAGCTTACCTGGCTACTCTCACTCAGCAACAAACGTAAATCCTTTACAAAATGACGGAGTAATCATTTACTACAAAGATACTATTGACGTAACTATAAATGAACCAGAGTTTCATGAAAGTAATTGTCTACTAGCCACCATAGGAAAACATGTAGCCATACTTGCCTTATAAAGATCGCCCTCTTACACTAAATTGGAGCCGTTTCTCATGTCATTGGACAAATCTTTACAATCTGCGTCTTTTTTTGAGCACATCGTTGTTATAGGTGATATGAATATAGCGATTAATTCTGATAAAATTAAGTTTGAAGGGGAACAATATTTAACATTAGCTGCTTCCCACGGCCTCCTTCCAGCGCACACGTTAGTTACACGTAGTGCTCACCAGACATGCATTGACCATGTGCTTATTAAAACTAAAGTTTCATCCATTACCATAGTCCCAAACACCTCACTTACTGACCACCACCCCGTCTTGTTCTGTTTAAATTTAAAAAATAAACGAATATACGCAAATGAAACAAAGGCTGTAGTTGATGATAAAAGATTAGCATATGACTTACTACAAATAAATTTTGATCTCGTTTATCAAACAAATAACCCTAATACTAGTTTACAATACCTAACACAATGCTTACAACATGTTATAGAGAAGAATACGAAAATTATTACACTTTCCAGACGTCAAAAGATCATTAAGCCATGGATAACACCTGGACTACTACGATGCATGCGAAAGAGGGACCGATTACACAAAAAAACTACCACTGACCCAGACAACGTAGTCTTGAAAATAACTTATAAACGATACAGAAATTTCTGTAACAGTTTATTGCGAAGATTAAAAATAAATTACGAACAATCCCAAATTATAGAAGCACGGAAAGATAATAAAAAGTTATGGAAAGTCATCAAAAACATCACACACACGTCAAAAATTACACAGCAGCCTAAAGAGCTATTAAATAGCTCATCTTCTCCTATCCAATCGCTACATGAAGCAAACAACTATTTTATAGGCGTGGGTAGCTCATAAGCTGATAAAATCTGTCAACAAAATAACAGATCTCGGAATCTACCATTAACTTATTGCACTCAGAGCAAGGTTTCAAGCTCCTTTGCTTTAATGGATACAGAGATATATACGAGGTTGGACATATTATCATGGATCTAAAAACAGATAGTGCACCAGGATGTGATAATATAAGCAGTAGATTCCTTAAACAGCACAAAAATATTCTAGTTTATCCCTTGCAAAAGATCTTCAATGATTGTTTGCGATCTGGAGTTTTCCCTGATTCCCTAAAGCGATCGGAAGTGATTCCAGCTTATAAGAACGGGGACAGAAGTCGTATTAATAACTATAGGCCGATCTCCATTCTACCAGCAATATCTAAAATTCTTGAAAAAATCATTAACATTCGTTTAGTAAAATATCTTGAAAAAAATAAAATCTTATCGGTAAACCAATATGGTTTTAGCCGAGGAAAATCTACTGAACAGGCAGTCAATAAACTTGTAGAATTTATAAGTTCAAAACTAGACAAAGGAAAAAAATGTATAAGCATTTTTCTCGACCTGGCCAAGGCATTTGATACGATTTCTGTCTCCCTCTTACTCAACAAATTAGAGACGCTGGGTATCAGGGGCACCCAACCTAAGCTTTTTGACAGCTATCTCTCTGGGCGGACTCAGTGTGTTCGAGTTGGTCAATATAAAAGTACACACCTCCCAGTTACACATGGCGTTCCTCAGGGGAGTATACTGGGTCCCACACTATTCCTCGTGTACATAAATGAGCTCACTAATCTCAAACTGACCAAAGGTGAGATTCTTTCGCAGATGATACTTCTTTGGTGTTTGAAGGTGATAATTGGGAGGAGGTCTTTACTAATGCACAATATGGGTTTGATAGGGCAAAGGGATGGCTGGAGAGTAACATGCTTACTTTAAACGTAGATAAAACTAAGTATATTTGTTTCAGCATTAGACAGGCGGGTTATGTTTCTTGCGATCGTAAAATTACCTCACACCAATGCATTTTGCAAGATAGTTGCGCATGCCCATCTCTTGAACGTGTCAATTCCCTAAAATACCTTGGTGTTACTTTAGATAATAACCTTAACTTTAAAGAACATGTGGCGACATCTATCGCGCGAAATACGAACGTCGACAGACTACGTAATTAGAGAAAACTGACGTATGCTACATCGCGCTATCAGAGTTTTCAAAGTGATTAAGTATATGCAAGATCCCGACAACAACCGTCGGGGCGTTAGCCCGCCAGACATAACACCCGTCTGGTTGGAGGATCCTCCCTTTTCGATGGCCAACGTCCACACCACGTTCCTCACACTCCCAAAAACATGTTAAAATCCTTAGTAATAGAGTACGAAAATTAGTATATGTCTTCAAAAACCTACGTCAAGTAGCAAGCCCATCATTGCTGAAACAAATATATCAGGCTCTGTGTCAGTCGCTTATTTCTTACTGTATTTCGTCATGGGGGGGTATCTGCAGTACCACGCTAAAGGCACTGGAGGTCGCGCAAAGAGCTATTCTAAAAGTCAGCATGTTTAAACCGGTACATTTTCCTACTGTTATGTTGTTCCAGTTGTGCGGGGTTTTGACAGTCAGACAGCTATTTATACTAAGAGTTGTCCTGAATGAACACAACAAACAGTCTTAAAATCCACTGCTATTGCAAAGACGTCGTAAACATCATGTATGCGATAATTTAACTACATTTAATACGCACTTCGTTAAAAAATTCTTGAGTTTTCTAGTCCCTTACCTTTACAATAAGATTAATAGAATACTAAATATATACCCCTTGACAAGAAAACAATGTAAACTAAAAGTATGCCAATACTTACAAAATTTAAGCTACGAGGAAACAGAAAAATATTAATTTTTAAAATTATTAAAAATAACACAGTAAAAACTAATTAAAAACATTGTGGACAAATAGAATTTACTGCAGCAAATATTGACTTAAGCACACAAATTATAAAAAGAGTTTACATAGCTTACTAACAAACAAACTTAATACATACTTACATACAGACCCACATAACACTCGCTCACACGCAACACACACAAACACACACACTCACAAACTCACATATTAAAACAATTCATGAAATAAATTAGAAGTTTATGTACTCGTCGACTTACAAACTTAAAGCTAATGTATATATTAAATGAATGTTTAAGATATATATTTCCTGGCACCTATTATGGTATAATAAATAATTACTGGAAGGGAATGGTGCTGATAGCCGAAATACAGGCTATGCCTAGTTCGGTTACAGATGCTAATCTCATTACTTCTGATATTGTTGCCACATTATCATTGTAATATAGTTCTAAGTTTGTGAAATAAAGATATTATTATTATAGTGTTTCCCAAAGTGAGCGATAACGCCCCTTTGTAGGCGCTGCAGTACTAAAAGGTAGGTAAGAGACCTAGAAAAAAAATGGTGGCGTTTTGTAGAGGCTTGGGGGGCGATTTGTCATTTAATCTATAAGGACTCTCGACTACAAGTTGTGAACATCAACTAATATCCATTAAAAGATTGGTCAAAGGGGGCACTATAAAATAATTTATTCTCTTAGTGGGCAGTATAATAAGTTTGGGAACCCCTGATTTATAGGTTTACCTTGTAACATCCCTGCTGGACATACATAGGCCTCTTTCCCGGCACGCTGCTGTACTGATTGGGACGATTGGCAGATATATTCCCTATTATGAGCAACGGTGTATATATCAGGTCTGTGATAACAACCGGTAACGAAAGCTTTACGTGCTCTCCGTACCAAACCTAAAAGTATGAGCCATGATTTAAATTTTTTAGTTTCAAAAACAAAAACGCGTTTTTGACAGCAATGCATTGATATTTTTATAGATTTCATCATAACGGATAACAGGCAACATGTTTACAATATTTTCAGAGATGTCTCAGTGGTTAATAGGTATAACACCGGCAGCGACCTCCGGCTATTGCGGGGCACTTTGAATACATCCGAAAAAAAATACAGTCGAATTGAGAACCTCCTCCTTTTTTTTATGTATATTACATCAGAACTTTTGACCGTGTGGACCGATTTCGACAAATGTTTTTTTAATCGAAAGGTGGTGTGTGCCAATTGGTCCCATTTAAATTTATTTGAGATCTAACAACTACTTTTCGAGTTATATCTAATAATGCGTTTTTACTTGACGCTTTTTTCGTCGACCTACGTTGTATTATACCGAATAACTTTCTACTGGATGTACTGATTTTGATAATTCTTTTTTTTGTTGGAAAGGAGATATCTCTAGTTTAGTACCATGATAAGAAAACCAGGATCTGATGATGGGATCCCAGAGAAATCGAGGGAAACTCTTGAAAATCCGCAATAACTTTTTACTGGGTATACCGATTTTGATAATTCTTTTTTTGTTGGAAAGAAGATATCCCTAGTTTAGTATCATGATAAGGAAACTAGGATCTGATGATGGGATCCCAGAGAAATCGAGGGAAACTCTTGAAAATCCGCAATAACTTTTTACTGGGTATACCGATTTTGATAATTTTTAATTTAATCGAAAGCTGATGTTTGTCATGTAGTCACATATAAATTTTATTGAGATCTGATCACTACTTTTTGAGTAATCTTTGATAACGCGTAGTTACTTGACTATTTTTTCGTCGATCTACGTTGTATTACTCGTCGATGTAAATGAAGTCGGTTTTTTTTTTCAAAATATACTTCTTTTAGCGCGTTAGGGAAATATATTATGAGACTAAATTGTCACGATGCGCGCGCAGCCGCGCACACCGTAAAAAAAAATCCGACACTCTGTAGGTAGCTAGTCAAGGAAGAAGAAGTTAGCGACGTGAAGTTAACTAGCCAATGAAGTATAACCTCTTCATAGATAAGTACAAACATACACACCTTTTTTATTTACTAGTGGTGGCACAAAATAATTTCGTATTTTATTAGTTTACAATTTGTATTTCGTAAGTGACCATAAAATTATTAACTGACCTTTAATAAAAAATATCGCTATTTATTAAATGAATTTAATAAATGATCGCTATATTTGTTAGTAAAAAACGTAACAAACTTGAGATATAATGCTTGTTACAGACTAAAATTGTCAAATGGTTTAATATTTTTTTTAACTGACAACACTTTTGTATAATATGTCTCCGTGTTTATAATCTGTATGCCTTTTTAATTTGAGTCTGCCGTGTCGTTTTGGGTATGTTTTAGTAATCCATAAAAATCTTCGTTAGTGAGATATAATATATTTATTATTAGTTTCAAATTAAATCTAAAGTAGTATAATGTATTAAAACAATGATTATTTTGATGATGATACGTTTCTGTGAATTAAATATTTGCCGCGGCAACTTGACATTTAGCACACAGTGCTAACCTAATGTGTTCTAAACAGTGAAATAAAAACGTGCTCTTTTGGGTTTTCAGCGAAAGGCACCAGAATGAAATACAATAAACTGGTTACGTCCTCCAGGAGGAAAAACAGGAAGAGGCATTTTAGCGCCCCTTCACACATCAGACGGGTGCTCATGTCTGCGCCTCTGTCCAAGGAGTTAAGACAGAAATTTAACGTTAAATCTATGCCCATCCGTAAAGACGACGAAGTACAGGTAACATTTGCATCTTCTTACTCTAGTTATATTGTTTTTATGGTTAAAACAACAAAAAAGTTGTTTAAATAACACTGTTAACTTTGCAAGTAAACAATTATTACAGATGCTTGCAGATCTCGATTAAATTTTAATGGGACCACATTACAAGCACCACATGTCGATAAAAAATGAATCATCGAAATCAGACCACCCAGTAAGGTGTTCTAAAGTAATTAATAATTGACTTAAAAAAAAAAAACTGAAGTTGGTTAAAAATAAAAGCTAATTAGATATTAGAATAGTATATGAATGTGTAATAGTATATTTATTTATATTTTGTTTCAAAATACTTCTGCCCATAAATGTGCTTTCCCAATGTAATTCCAAAACTGAGACACTGAGGTGTAACTTAGAATGTTGAAATTTTGAGATTAATATTAGAATTAGCTTTTTTCGCAGCTAACGCCCGCAAGTGTCTAGATCTTAAAGGCTAACAATCTATATATACATATATTTAAAATGGTTAGGTCATTGACTTATCAAGATATCTCTAAAACAACTGGATATAAACAATTTGGCAGGGAAGTAATTTATAGTTAGTAGATGTCTGCTAAGAACGGCTTTTTCAATAGGGCCAGATTAAATGGTCTAATGGCTCTTACAAGCTTGTATGAAAAGTCCTTTTTTTATGCTACAAGCTTCAAATTTGGCTGGAAAATAGTTAATAGTAGAGATAAAACGGATATCTCGCATCTGGCCTATCTGGTGAATACTATCTGGCCAAATACTTTATAACTAGCGTCTATCTGGCCGAAAAACTGGATTTAAAAAATTGATTCTTTTTGAGTGATTTTGCTTTATCACTAAAGTAATACCATCAGTAACCACAAATTAAACAAAAAATAATTCTGTATGGCAGAATAGAAAATTAGTTCATATTACTAAAATTGCCAAAAAATGGCTAAACATAACTTTAAAACACTAGAAAAATGTTTTTCACAGAACTGTAACATGAACTGTAGCCGAGAAAGAGTTCTGCAAGCAGTCTAGTAGGTCTAACACACAAAAGATGAACCATTAATGTCATGTACAAAGAGATCGTAAACTGAAAAATCTTATAATGTATTATTGTTTTATTGACCGAGAAGTCCATATATGTTATTAAAACTAATAATATCTGCAGACAGTAACTATCTTTTAGCTTCGCCTCGTAAAATCTAGAAATTAGCTGGCAGCAAAACATAGAAATTACGAAATGTACTTTTTAGAGACTTAAATGAATTACAAATGATTATTTGTTACTTACAAAGATAGCCTTTGTCCATTCCTTTCCCTTAGCTATGCCAAATTTCATGGTGATCTGTCAACCGTTGAGCCTTGAAACGGGACCAAACAAACTCACTTTCACGTTGTATAATATAAGTATGGATTATAAATTATATTATTATTATATAATTTATAACCTATTAGATATCTACACATAACAGACCCACATTCAGATTGTCGACTCCAAAAACAATTCTACTTACTATACTTAAATTTAAATGTTTTTAATGTATAAAGCATCATAATATAGACAAAAAACAGTAAAAAAAAATAATTTATTTATAACAGAGGCTACCGAGCTTCTAGTTAATGTCAACTACATCCTATGAGCAAAATAAAACAATTTAATTTTTTTTATGCATTTAACTCTGAGCGAAATAATATGATGACGACAAACCATTCACAGACTGTAGTTGCTTGCTGCTACTGAACGGTGTGCTTGGAAGGTTTTCTTCTGAGCGCCCAGGAAGTGGCGGCGAAGCTACACCATGGTTCAAAATATGGCTCTGATTATTTTGTCTCACTCCAAAATTAATTTCATTATCTATAGTAGTATAGTTAATTAATAATAATGTTGGTGTTGTCATTTTTCAGGTTGTCAGGGGCCACTACAAGGGCCAACAGGTTGGCAAAGTCGTACAAGTTTATCGTAAGAAATTTGTGGTATACATTGAGAGGATTCAGCGAGAGAAGGCGAACGGTGCCAGTGCGTACGTCGGTATCCACCCCTCAAAGGTGTCTACTAGATTTCTAATACAATTTTTTTTTATTAGATGTCTAAATTGAGAAGAAAATGTACAGAAACACTATAGTATAGCCTGTAGCCTTCCTCAGTAAAGTGGACAAAAAATTATTTTTCAATTTGAACCAAGTAGTTTCTAAGATTAGCTCGTTCAAGTTAACACTCTTCAGCTTAATATTATTAGTATAGATATCATCTTGAATGGAAAAGACGCAAAGGAGATACATATGTGCAGTTTCGATACTATTTTTAAACTCTGTAACTGTAATTGAAAAACTATTATGCTACGAGAAATATTCAATTTTGTAAATAACAAATGTAATTACACTGTCACTTAATCTTTACATAGCCAATTGAAGTTCATATTATAACAAACAAAAGTAACTATTTTGGTTACTTAATAATAATTTTAAACTATTCAATTGTCTTTAAAATAGTACATCATTGTATTTATAAATTATTGTAATCGAATTATGTTACTATTACACTAACATTGCAACAGGATTTTAGGTCTTAGATGGGAAAAATGTTGTAATAATACAAAATCTTTTTGTTCTTGGAGTAATGGGTTCAATTAATTAATATATGTAGATGTGTACATTTATTACTACAAAAGATATATTTATCGAAATGCGTTAAGTCACCTACCTTAAAAGCTCTCTCTGTGTATATGTTAAACATAAAATCATATAAAATGATGATAATTTTTCACTTAGACCGTGTCATCACTAACGGAGGCTAGACCAAAGTTAGCATGGACACGGCTACTGCTGAAACACTTCCATGGCTCTGATTATAACAAAACAAATAATAAATAAACTAAATCTATGTAAATAATAACATATAGTGTATTATTTTCAGTGTGTAATTGTCAAGCTTAAGATGAATAAAGATCGTAAGACCATCTTGGACCGTAGAGCAAAGGGAAGGTTGGCTGCTCTCGGTGGAGACAAAGGCAAATACACAGAGGAAACTGCCACCGCTATGGAGGCCTCGTGAACATAGATTTAAGATCAATAAAAAAATTAAAACAGCTGTCTTTTTTATTTTTAAAAACTCCTCTTAAATTTGTCAAGACTTAAAAGTAAACGGAACAGTTTTACTTCGTAGCGAAATAATAAAACTGTTTTTATTAATTAACGGATTTTAATTATCAAATAGTAGATCTGAACTAGAGACGAACTTCACCCATCTGCTGCATCTGGGTGAAGATGTCTAGTTCGGATCTTAGACTACTAATTTGTCTAAAAATTTGTATCATGATGCTTAATTTTCCGAAATTTAATCACGTTATGTCTGTAATTAAATATAAACAGAAGGTAAGAATATTTGAGAGGGTAGTCTAAAACCCCGCCACCACCAAAGGGACGACGTCAAAATTTTTCTAAAAAAACTGATCAATGGACAACCCCAAATAATTGATTAGAACAGAAGTACTGAGAGTGCTTAGCCTGTTCCTCTAACTCCTGCTGTTGCTTTTGCTTTAATTCATTCATCATCACTCATTGGCCTTAGTCCGTCTATTGCAGACGATTTTAGACAGTGTCAGACAGACTCGCCTAGGTCAGGAAAACGCAGAGTTGCTCTGCGCCACCCTCTCGAACTCACTGGCTAGGCCCACAGGAATGACGAGTCGATAAGTGGAGCCAGTTTGGCTGCGGGAGTCTTTCGCATTTTAGAGCTATGCCACAAATGACTTTGGGTTTTAAATAAAGTTTTTCTTTAGGACCCTGATGATTTTGGGACAGGTTTATCCTTCGGTCGCCTTTTACGACCACCACGGGAAGAAAAGAGGCTAGTGCTATTCTACTCGGCAGACACCACACGGCATTTTGCTTTAACATACTAGAGATAATTGAAGTAAAACCTTACACACGCTATACTTAGGGAGTAAGCTGGTGAATGCGTGACGAGAGCGTTACGAAAAGTGTGGTCGGACGAGGCGAACAGAAGTTGAGCGGGAGATATGTTAGTAAAGATAGAAAGAGATAGTTCGTTTCGTATAGTACTGTAGGGACAACTAAAGAAGTTTTACTTCAGTCGTGTGGTCTAAAGCACACTCGTTTTTTTTTTTAGTTTTTTTTTCCATTAAGTAGATGGGTGGAGATCACGTCTAGTTTGTACCTTGGACTATAATTAATGCTAACAAAAATATGGGAATTCGGATTTTTCCTTAGTACTTACCATAAATTTAATATAGACAGGTGATTTGTTACCAAAAAATGCTCAAATAATTTTACATAGAAATTTAATCACTGGAAAATTATGGTTTTGATAAGTTCAAGGATTTCTTAAAAAAAAAATTAATTGTAGGTACTTCGGAAAGATTGCAACTACATAATATTATATAATAATTATTTGTTTTCATTATATTAATCGTTTATTCTTTGCTTTTTAAACTTAATGCAAAAGTTAAAGTTGATATTGATGATAACCTGAAGTAACCTACAAAATATGATCACTAACTAAAAATAACCCTTTTTATTATGATATTATCTCAAGCTATGTTACAACTTCTATAAAACCTAGAAATAATTTGCATTTCTGTATTTACCTGACTGCGGCTAAGAAAGGAAGTCCCGTCGATAAATTACCTCACACTAATTACCCGACTGCAGAAGAAGGGTAATGTTTTTCGAGTGTACGTATATATTATGTATATGTATGTAGATTTCTGATTTTCACTACAGCCTATACGGCTTGAAGGATTTTAACGTTTGAGGTGTCTTTAGATTCGTCTTGATGGCCTGAGTGAAGCTGGATACAATTAAAACAAATTCAAAACGGTAGATTTTGGATTATATAAATATACTAGCTGTGCTCGCGACTTTGTCCGCGTGGAATTTAACAAAAAAGTTATTATTCAGTTCGTAGAGTTTATAAAATAAATAAATTTCTAAAATATAATTATGTTTGCAGGCAAACGAATAAAAACCGACTTCAATTATATTGACAAGTAATGCAACGTATAATAGGTAGACAAAAAAAATGTCAAGTAAATACGCATTATCAAAGATTACTCCAAAAGTTGTAATCAGATCTCGATGAAATTTAAATGTGACCACATGATAAACATCGGCTTTCGATTAAATTAAAAATCATGAAAATCGGTACACCCAGTAAAAAGTTATGCGGATTTTCGAGTTTCCCTCGATTTCTCTGGTATCTCATCATCAGATCCTGGTTTCCTTATCATGGTACCAAACTATCGGTTCACAAACGACGGAGTTATCCCCGAACATACAAAAAAATATATATATATCTATATATATACGGTCGAATTGAGTAACCTCCTCCTTTTTTAAGTCGGTTAAAGAGTAGCCTAAGTTACTCCTTACTATGTCAGCTATCTGCCAGTGAAAGTCCTTTCAAAATCGGTCCAGTCGTTTCAGAAATTAGCCGGAACAGACAGACAGACAAAAGTTTTATAGTGTCCTTTTGGTACATGTACCGTGTATACATCCTCATAGTAAAAAGCGGTTATTTTGATATTAGAACAGACACTCCGTTTTTATTTGTATAGATTTACTTTCGAAATTGGAAAAAGAAAAATAAAAACACCAATATTTCCTTAAATTATTTATATTTATTTTTGAATTGCATAAAATTTGTGGACTTTCTGTTACAATAGTATTCTCAACTGATATTTCTCATTTGTATAAAACGCTAAAATATGTACGCCATTGTACCAGAGGACCGGTTAACATTCGCTCCGACAAACAGAAAATTCACACGCAATAATTTATACTCTAAACTTATTTACTCTTTAGATATTACCTATTTAAAAATACCACCTAAATTTAGGTACTTAGTTCGTCTAAGATTTGCACACACACTCACACGAGTTTCGATACAACAACATCGGGTCATCCGCATTGGAAAACGTTTTAACAAAATGTACGTCACAAGGGTAAGTGTAACAACCGTTTCGAACACTAGTGATGTAACAAAATAATAAGAAAAATACATTAAATGTGCGTTATCGATACATCGATTTGATGTATATAAGTTCGTCGATCGAACCGAATCGCATTTTTCCGCAGCTATCCGCTGTGTCGTGAAATAAATCCGATTTACTATTACTTTAAGATTTAACTACACAATTGATACAATAGGCAGTGACGCGTCCGTATACTAACGTGTACAGATCGCTAAGAATGATTGGTCCAAATCGGTGATCGAAAACTTTTAATTTCATCCAATCGAACGCTTCATATATCCTAATTAAAAGTAAACATAAGTCATATCAAAATAATATTCTCCCGAAGCAACTTTATATATCAATGTATTAACGCCCATCAATTTTCATGCTTTGTACTAATATACAATAATTTTCGTCGCAATAAAATCGAATATTCTAGTAAAAAGTTAAGAATTTTAGAATTAATCTTATACAAAAAAAAAATCAAACTTATTTATCTATTGCTTAACGTTTAACGAGGTAAAACACCTCCCAAATATATAACTTCCTTAAACCTGAAGGTAGGGAGTGACCAAATTTGATCGCAGTTGTTCGCATCAATCCGCATCGCTTCGTAATCGATCGTCAAAAATAACTCCGATGAAATGGAGTCACTCCGTAACAATCAGCGTATTACAATTATAATATGATATTTTTTTGTTAATTTTTAAGTATTTACATTTGACTGTTAGAAAAAAATAAAAATAAGTATAAACCGAATCATACAAGGCAAAGTTACAGAGCTAATCTAAAGAAAATTTTGTGATGTCAAACTCATAACAAATTTATGATAAATATACATGACAAAATGCCTATTCCGTGCATATCTAATACAATATATTTAATAACATTGCTTGATTTTCTTATCAAATTGACGAATTCCCCTTGACATCTGTATATTTTTGTATATCATTCTATATAACTTATGTCGGAGACAATAACAATATACTAGAAATCGATGTTGAGTTTATTAAAAACAATTTTTTTTATAATATTAAATAAAAGCAAATTGCCTATTACACTTCCACTTCATAAAATAAGACAACATTTCAAAATCGTTTTATTTAATACATAACGATTAATTAGTACTATTTTGGGTTAAAATACAATAGTATATACGACGTGTTACTTTTATAATTCGAAATGTTGTCTCAATTTGTCCATAGTATTTATACAGACGTTCCTCTTCTGACGAACAGGGAACTGTTGCACATATTTTTATTGCATACTATAATATTTTAAATTAAAATAGTCAAAGTACGTTCATTTTATAAATCATTATTAACTAATACAAACATTCTTTTTTACCTTTCATTTGTAAAATATTTAAAAGTTATAAATTCTTTACATCTTGATGGTTGGTTACAATGGATAGTATAAAAAAATATATTAAAAATAGTAGAATTAAGTATATACATACTTGGTTCCATTAAATTTAACAGCAGTAAATGACAGAAGGACCCTCAAGTTACAAGTTCCAATATGATCAATTAAAGTCAGTTAAAGTTTTAATATTACAGATAGAAGTAATTTATCAATTATGGGTATTTAAAGAAAATTTGGTCATTATATAAAAATAAAAATTCAAAGCAACAGCATTGAAAGTAAAACGATAAGTTATAAGCAACTACAGCTTATAAAATTTATTTGTAATCAAAATCCAAATATTCTAAGAAAAACAACACAATTATTGTTGACACATTACATCTAATTATTGTAAAAACAAAAAAAAAATACGTAAATCATTATAAAATGAACGCACTCCAAACACAAGAATAATAAAATAAGTCTGATACATGAAAGTTATATCTGATATTTTGCAGAAAAATTTAAAATAAAAACGAAATTTTATGAATATAATATAAAAGTTAAGTTGGTTAAGTTATAAAAACATTGACTCTGATCAACGTTCTTGTGTCAAACTGTAAGTCAAACAACTATTTTTATGGAAGGGTTTAACAACAATTTTTCAAATTACAATCGAAATATTAAATTTTCGTTCACAATATATCCTATAAGTTCCTATAAGGAACAATTTATGTTTAAGGAAATAAGACAAAATGTGTTATTTGTGGTCATATTAATGCAAAATCGTTTCAAAATGATCATTTCTATAACAAAAATATAGCTATTATCTATTTATTTGCAACACGGTCAGGGTATGGGTCTTACACACTTTCCGCTCACATTTATATAATTCAAGATATTATTATATAATCTTATTTATATAGATCTTTCCTATAATTCACTTTTATTTAATGGCTCCAAATTGTGTCATTCTGTCATATGTAACTTAAGAGTTATTAATTTAGAAAATTATTTAAGAAAAAAAAAACATTAGTTGTCAGTATCAAGACCTGTCCACCAGTCTGAATATCTATTTGACGGATGATTGTATCCAACAGATAAAAGTTTTTTATATACAATTTTTTTTCATCATCAAATTCTACTATATTTTATGGCATATTTGGCAAATATGGATCTAAAAGTTGTAGTTTCTAAACTGAAGCGAAACAGACATTAATAGCCCATTCTACCTCATATAAAAAAAAATAATGATCAATTCGACATTTATATGCAGGATAAAACTTATATGGATTTATTATTTTGCTATTGTTTGCGGACGTCTGCAAATAATCGCGGACGTCTGCGAACGATTACAAGCACTTACGAACGCAATTGAATAAGTGTGTAAAGACCCAGACTGATACTCGTGTTAGCTCCAATGAACGATGTCGAAGGTGAGACGCCTGTTCGCTTCGGAGTGTAGCGTGGTGTGTTATTTCTTTATGGGGCGACGGGTGCGGCCCGTCTTGCCGGTCGAGGTTGATGGTGTTGGCACTACGGGGGATGGTTTGTTTTCTGTAACAATGAGTTGTTTATATTAATCATTTTTTTTTAATAATAGTAAATAGATAAATATTTACAACATACATACACGCCGTCTGTTCCTAAAGTAAGCAACTTATTGCTTGTGTTATAGGTAAGTTATAGGTAACAGCCAACTGTTATAGCTACATTTTTTTTTTCGATAATCATACAGTACCTGGGTGACCGAGCTTAGCTCGGTATTTTTTAGGAAATCGTGTCTTTTGGAAATCATATTTAAATGCGAATTACATATTTATAAAATATGAATAATATTTTTTTTTACCGACAATAAAAATATAAATAAATATAAAAAATCAAAAATAAAATAATAATGATAAAATATGAATAATATATTTCGATTTTACCGACATAATAATAAGAAATGAGAACTAGCTAATAATAATCGATCGACGACGCGTTGGCGCAGCGGTCACAGTACTGACTGTTGCGCAGGCGGTCACGGGTTCGATTCCCGCTCACGACAGATATTTGTATTGGCCATATAGATATTTGCCGTGGTCTGGGCGTTTGTGCTTGTGTATTGTGTGTGTTTACGGACCCTCGACACAGGAGATAATCCTACTGTGGAGCCGTTAAGTGTGAAGTGTTTATTAATTTAAACAGGCAAAATCACGAGGCAGTTTGTAAAGTTATAAGTGCAGCTTATGACGCGTTCATATTACGTAACATTATATCAAAAACCAGGCCATTGAGTGTGAGGCGTTTAATTAATTTAATCTGGAAATATGAGGATTTGAACCGTGGTATTTTCGGTCGATCGCGACCGGCCGATTTCCCACCTGAGCTACTATAACTTTATTGACAATTGCGAAATTTACCTTCGTATTCTAACGTATTTTATTTGTAGCCATTTTTTCATTGCCTAAAAACAAGGATAAAATGACATTTTCTAAAAATTAATCCTAGTTATACCGATTTATCTCCCCCGAAATCCCCTGCATACTAAATTTCATGTAAATCGTTGGAGCCGATTCCGAGATTCAGATTATATATATATACAAGAATTGCTCGTTTAATAGTATAAGATATGAATAATAAATATATATATTAAGCCCAGACCTCGGGGTGGGTATCGAACCCACAACACCCGGAGCAAAAAGCAGGCACTACAAACTGCACAACGGACTGGTCACTATAATTTTTAATATGTACATTTGTAACATATAGACATCAGTTCCACCAGTGTTAAATTTTTCAAAAATACTTCATAAGTGAGCTATGACTATATGTTCTATATTGTTACACTAACGCCGAGTTGCACGAAACAAAATTAAAATTTAAGTAGAGATTAAACTAATTTAATCACAAGAATTTCATACAATTCTTGCGATTAAATTAGTTTAATCAATACTTAAATTTTAATTTCTTTTCGTGCAACTCGGCGTAAGACTCAAACAGTAAAAGTATCATTAATTCGCCACATTATAAATATAGATATAAGGATATATCTTTTTTAAATCTTATTTTTATCTATTTATATATTAATACTAGCTGACTCGGCAAACGTTGTCTTGCCGCTAAACGCTATTTAAACATAGGGGTTGGTGGTAAAAGGGTGAAAATTTAGGGTTGTATGTATTTAGTAACGCCAAATCATAATAAAATAAAACATTTATCTAAAAATTAAAAATAAAATTGAGGGATAGACTACCCTTAACATTTAGGGGGATTAAAAATAAATGTTGTTCGATTCTCAGACCTACCCAATATGCACACAAAATTTCATGAGAATCGGTCTACAAACACCGCGACAAGAGAATTTTATATATTAGATATAGCGATCGGGTGAGGTGCGAGGACTTTGAAAATAATTTAAAATTTAACTTTTGGCGTTTTAGCAGGAAAATGTTGTTCAGTTCATACATACCAATTAGCATCCATACCTTTAGCCGCTCGCCGGCCTTTTCTGGATGGTGTAGCGGACGGCGTCTCAACCTTTGTTGGTTTAATTGGCGTCCTTTTTGTAGGCGTTTTCGCCTTTGCCTTTTCCGTTAATGCTGTAGCAGTCTGAAAACATTTACAATGCAATATGATCTGTTTTTTTTTTTGAGTATCTTTTACTATATCTATATTGTAGACTTGCCTTGTAAAATATATTTTCTAAATATTATTATTTTAATTTTTTAATTTTTTTATTTACAAATGCAAGTTCTCTTGTTAACTTAACTTTAAGTTAAGATAGAAACACATTGCAAATTTTATTCTAATAACATCTTATAACATCTTATTTAATTATAAATATTATTTAAAATTATTGCATGCATTTTTTAGTATTTTAGTATTTACTTTCTAATGTTAAGTGTGTTTCTATCACAAATGTGACGATTCCTTTCGTAAATGCATGCAAACTACACGCCGTGTTAAAAATAATAAAATATAATAAAAAGAAAAACGCAAATCACCCGAAATTATAGAAAATAAAATTTAAAAATAATATTAAACAACAAAAAAAAAACAAAACACAATTTGACAACACAAAAAGCAAGCGATGACAGATGAGGGCGAATGATACTATTCTATATTAATTAGTAGCTAACCTGGCGAACATCGTATCGCCTTTCTTTCTTAAATATAATAATTATATCAAAATAAAATATAGCCTATCTTTCTAAATGGATCAAACTGCTCACGGTGTGCAAATTTGATTAAAACCGGTTAAGTAGTTTAGAAGTCCATCGCGGACAAACAAAGTGCCGCGTAATTTATGTATATATCATAATTAACTTTTGATTTGTCATTAAATCATCATTGACTTTTGATTTTAATATTAAATATTGCTCAATGGATGATAATGAACGCAATAATATGTGATAGAAAAATAAAAAGAAATTGTACCTCAACCCAATCATAACTTGCTATCACTGTACTACCTTCATCATACTAAAGAACATGCATTTTATCATTAAAATAACGGCCATCCATTTGAGTCACTCAACTCGCATTCACTAACTAACGACTCAATCATAACAATTCACGCCCAATCAGCCTCAGTTTGATAACTTTGGTACTTCGGAGCCAAGTCTCATTGACTTGATAATAATTCCTAAGACAAAAGGACAGACAAATGTTTTATTATAGATATTATAATTTCAAAACAAAATAAAGTGTAATTCTGTATCATTACTTTAAGGTACTGTGAACAATCATTAATCATTGACTTGATCATTAGTCAACTCAAATATTGATTCATTGTCTGTCCGTTTGTAAGTAAAAATAGATTTAAATCTATATATAGATTAATCAAGATTGCTAATTTCCTTCCGAAGTTCCAAAGCAAACCTCAGCTTTAGGCTGCTCACGTGTTTAGTAGATGACAGCGGATACGTACATTTCTATATATCCGTCGTACTATGCCTACCTTGCTAGAGGTCGCCACTATGGGCGTACTACCTGACGATTTTCGTTTTTGCGTTTTTGGCGTTGATTTCGTTTTACGTACGCTTTTCGGACTACGTTTTGGCGTCGTGCGTGATTTTTTGCTAGGCGTCGCCTCTTCATTCTATTGAAAATATTTTAAATTTGTTAATTTACATATATTTTACAAAGTAGTAAAATATATTGTTTTAAGGCTATTACACGAATCATTATAAGTACGCTGAGCTAAAGTTATAACCTGAGTTACGCGATAAACGGTACTAAGTCGAGTCGACACAATATTATAAGTAAAAAACTAGACACTTGACGAGGATGAAATCCTTCACTACTATACCAACTTTCCTTTATATTAGCAAAAATTTAGAATAAACTAAGGATTGCAATCCCGCAAAGCAAGATTCCGCAACTCCGCGGGATTGCGCTACACTTATTGACCCGAATCCCGCCTTTCCGAAACGCCATTCCGCGAATCCCGCAAAACTACAATTATGTAATTAATCTGATAATGTGATAGAACGAACCAAGATACAAATGTCGTAGCCGAACTGGAGACGTTGCCGTATTTTGATAAATGTAAGGGTGTGTATATATACACACCATATATATAAACAGGCCGAAGACGGGCAGCAGCATCTTCGGTGCGACAAAACCAGCCCTGCGGTCACCAACCCGCCTGCCCAGAATGGTGACTATGTGCAACACACATGAGTTCACGCCATTTTTGACGCGAACTTGTGGAGGCCTATGTTCAGCAGTGGACTGCGATAGGCTGAATTGATGTAAGGGTATAATAATATACTCACCACAGTCTCATTAGTGTCGCTGTTGGTCTGCGGCGAACTCTTGGAGCTGTTGCGTTTGCGCGACTTCTTGTCGAGCTGGGACTCATCCGTGTATAGTGAGAGGTCCACTGGAATGAATTCAGAAATTAATTTAGCTTTTGTGTTAATTAGCTTGTGTACTTGGGGTCTTTAGTAAATATTTCTGTAATACACATTTACTGCGTGTGTATTAGTGGTAATACGTATGCACATTTATTTATGCTTATGGTGGTGTACATGTGTATCTTTTGCTAACTTTGATTCGCCGGATACGTGAGAATATATCGACACCAGCAATTTATACTAAGCTAACTCTTAAAAGTGAACTTTACAATACAGGCTTATAAAAGGGAAAAACGTGATACCTTTTATATTAATTAAGAAACTTATTTGAAATTTGGTATCTTTAATGGTTAATTTATTCATTGCAATTTCACATTTCTTTTTTTTATTACATATAAAAACACATTTTATCAAGTTCGCATTCAAAAAACAAACTTATCGAAAAGTCGAATTGGCGTAGTATAAATTGTTGGTGTCGATATGCGCATGTGTACAGGTGTACAGGTGTTTGTGTCTACAACTACAAGTGTATAGGTGAGTGTGTATATATTTTAAGTTTATTGAAGTGAAAACTTCTTTAGCCACATTGAGCACTTTTTGGTACGGGAAATATTTGGAAGGGGTTTGCGTCACCGCCATGCAAATGACTGGCGCGTAAGACGCTTTTCGG